>NC_142713.1:62128832-62739926 GCF_055471065.1 Atractosteus spatula
GGCTCTGCTGGACAGAATGCCCTGATCTTTCAAGTGACTTAGAAAGGATCATCTGCTTTTTTTCGATGAACATTATTTATAGTAGAATTACCAAAATGTCAGCACCCCGCTGCAGTTTTTCAAGGTAGATCAGCATGTCTATTATGTAATAAGGTATGTGAGTTATATAACGACAGTCATCTTATGTAAGATTGCTGGAACCTTCAAGCAAACTCCAGCTTGCTATGGTACAAGGGAAGGAGATTCTGTCATTTCAGTTAGGCCAAATTGGTCCTGTATTTCATCAATAACTGTAGGGAAGTATCTGCCTTGTTTTTAAATATTCTAACACAAAATTACTTTTAATGTGAATTTACATTAAATTTAAAATGTTTGTTACTTGCTAGAATTTTTATTTTTTATTTTATAAAACTTTTTAATTTTTTTAAAATAAAAAACTCAAATGTTTTGCTTTGTGTGTGTAAAAATACCCAGTGAGTCTATTTATTATCTGGTTTTAACAAATATAGAAGTATGGGAGTGTTGCACAAAATATGACCACAGGGATTATCAGTCAGTCTTAGTGTTTTGCAATAAATTGACACTAAGCTCTTTCCAGAAAACAAAAGTCAAAACCGAATTTATGTATTTTTAGAGGATGATAGGTTCTGAAAAGATGGAGGATCTCATCTAAAAACCTAATTCCCCAGATGTCTAGCTATCTGGTTATTTATAGAGAGGGAGGAGAAGAAGTAGAGAATCTTAGGCATTTGTTTTGTTGTTGTTTTTGATTTCCTGTGCTGTAAAATAAAGAGCACTAAATTTTACCTTATGGATGCATTTGTATGTCAGTTTTTCCTGAGACACACCTATCTGAAAATGTTGTTATAGCACCCTAATCCAGGTCTGCCATAGAATTGTAAGAAATGTTAAGGACCCTAGACATCCATTTTCTATATCTCTCTATCCAATTCAGGGTCGTGGGGGAGCTGGAGCCTCTTTCAGCATTAGTTCAAGGCAGGATACTCCCTGGAAGGGACATCAGTCCATCAGTCCATTGGGGCAGACATAAACACACACACTCACACCAGGGCCAATTCTCTCAAAAGCCAACTATCCTCCCAGCATGTCTTTGGACTGTGGTAGGAAACCAGAGCCTCTATGAAGGAAACCTACAGTACACAAACACAGGAAGTACATACAGTAAAAATGCCATGCAGATTTGGTAACAGCCCAGGAATTGAACCCAGAGCCCCAAGAAGACAGCAATGCTAACCACTGCGCCACAGGGCTGACAATATTAAAGACTCTCTTCCATGCAAATATGCTTTTCTTCTTAGCTTGTTCTGCTACTGAACCTTCAAGGCCTTTTAAAAAAAAGTCATCCTGGAATTAATCCCCCAAAATGCTCTGTTTTAATCTTCTTGTACAACCATACCCATTATTAACAGAAAAATCCATGTCTCTCCCCAGACTGACACTGAATTAGCACAGAGAAAGGCACTTATATTGGATGAAACCTGGCCAAGTTAATCTCTGTGCCACCTGATCAAAAAGCAGGTCTTATCATTTTTCTTCGTCTGTCAACACCTGACAACCAAGACAATGTTTCTTTCCTATTCTGGCAGTTCCATACAGGCCACTGCTGTCAACACAGTGATGGTGCATGTCATATGTAACCACATGTCTGATGCTCTCCCAGATTCAGACAAGAGTGGTCGAGAGACAGAAATAAGGGATTTTGCAGGTCACAATTAGTATACTAAAACGATGCATTTTTATTCTAATACACAGAATATCTTTTTCATGGTCCAAATTATCTGGGGTGTAAGGACTGAGATTTTGTTAAAAGCAATAAACAATATTTTCAGCGCAAAACAGGGCTGAAAGTATAAACAAAGAAGATTTTCTTGAAACAATGGCACCTGCTACATTAACCTTCCAGGGGTCTTTTTTTACATCTGTGAACATTCAAAATATAAAGGCAATCATTCTACTTGTTTTGCTGTGTAGGTTTTGAGGACTGAGGCACTAAATTAAAGTACATAACAAAGGAGAATACAAGCTTTGTGAATTATTTATGGCTGTGCCTACATCTGAGGATACAACGAAGCTCATTGTTATTTGCTCCTTCATGAATAAAAAATGGAATTGTTTGCTGTTAGTGTTAACTTCATCAATGGCTGGATATATTAGAATTCCAGCTAGAAAACCTTCTATATTTCAGAACATGTAGCAGTACAATCCAAATTGAGATCTGGCCTTAAAAGCGGTTGAATATGCAACAATTTAAATTTAAATTGTTCTGCAGAATGTGCTACAATAGATAAACAACACATCTGCATTACTCTATGTTTGTGGCAGCTTCTTGCAATGAATACAATTGCCGTTTTATGAGAGAGAAATCTAACAGGTGCTTAGTGTATTAATTATAGACTATGAACCATGCTTACAAATTGCCTGGTAGGTGAGGAAAACTGAAAAGTATAAAGAATTGTCCTATGTCTTGTCGCAAAGCTTGTTAATGCTAGAGGAATTTGAATTTTTTAATTATGGCAAATGCTAATAGCTTCCCCTGCTGTGACCAATTCATATAACTGACTTTTCCAGTCAAACATGCAAAACACAAGCAGGCCAGTAGTTGGTGGCAGTTTGGTGATGTCTCCTTGAATGAACTGTTGTAAGATTTCAGAAATTCATATTTTGTGACATGCTGACATGTATATTATTTAATGCTATCATTTCTCTCTTTTTCATGCGCTATGAAAAGACAGACGGCATTGTGGTGCACTAGTTAGTGCGGGGCCCTGTGTTAGACCCATGGGGTGGTATCCATTAGAATTTCTATGTTCTCCCAATGTTCTTGTGGTTTTCCTCTGGTTGCTCTGGTTTCCTGCCAAGGACCAAAGGCATACAGTACTGATTGTTTGACTTCTGAAAAACTTATCTCAGAGGTGAATCTGGAATTTTGCCTTGGTAACAACCAAATGCTTGTCAGATTATTTCATTAGTTTTTTCTTTTGTAAGAGAATGAATCTTCCTAATGACTTAATTATTCAGAATGAAAGGGAATTTTGCATCAAAGGCCCAGAAAGCCAAACCTCAAGAAATAAACCTACAAAACATTTTATTAAATAAAATTGTAATAAGATTAAATACAAGTAAAAGTTTTGTATGAATTAGAGGACTTATTGACTTAATTTAAAAGCATCTTAATTTCTTAAAGAGTTTGGCATTTCAGTCCAAAGGCTGAACTGAGCACATGGAGATCAAGTTATATTTCCTCAGTTCCTCCATAAGCAAGTAAAAATAACTGTAACTCAGTGCTGAATAAAGCACTAAACATTCATTTTGGAGGGATTCATGTGATACACAAATCTTTCAGAAGGGCCATTAAGAGGATGAGAAAATAGGAAGGATTCCAAACAAGAGGAGGGCATTCAAGACCATTGAACTTGCTTTGTTGCTAAGCAACTGATTGATCCATTGATCTCAGTCACTTCCTGAATGAAGCCTGTGGTAATATCTTTAACAGGGCTGGGTAGCTTGTTCCAGACTCCCACAACACTTTGTGTAAAAAAGTGTTTCCTATCATCAATGCACTTCTTTATAGTGCCCTCTGTTTTGTTTTTCACTGTTGATTCTGAAGAAACTCTTTATGTTGATTTTGTAAATGACTTTGAAGATTTTTAATAATTCAGTGCAGTGCCCTCACAGTCTTCTGTATGCAAGACTTAAAATATTTCACTAGGAATAACAACACCCAAGAACTAAGTGTACTAAAAGGATTATGGGGTGATTTACTGTAAGTTTGGGTTAACCTGTTGGCTGAGGGCTGGCCAGAGGATGAGGAGGCAGGGACCCTGACTAAGGGGCAGCTGCAGAGGTGAGGATGGGGTGGGGGTGGGATGCAAAAAGATACAGCCACCACTTGCAATCCTATTTCCATATTTGTTATCCACTGATTTTAGTTATTATGGTTTCTATAAATTTATGTGTAATAGAAGCAGGATATTGGGTTTTGTCACTGTTTTTGTGGATGGGTGCTACATTAGCAATAACCCAGTCAGGGAATTATCCCTGTTTTGAGTGACCACTAGCAGTGTTTTACTAATGAACTATAAATACCATCATTTTCTTAAGAGTAATTAGTAGAATACTATTAGGCCCTGGGGTGTTGTCCATCTCAAGTGCTTGTACTACCTCTAACATGTCTGCCTCTTTTATTTTAATATTATTGAAGATAGAACTATCCTTCCTCAGCATGAAAAATAAATTCTGCCCATTCCTTAATTAGTAAAACCTGGGGTGAAGTATTGATCCACAACATCAGGCATTTCTCTTTCATCTTATATTTTCCCATTAGCTCCTGAGGCACTTCATCCTGAAGCGTAGCACTACCTGAAAAATCTTTTATCTTTCATAAGCAGCCTTACCATCTTGTCACCGGATCTCATCAGATCCCAGAGGCTGGGCCTGGTCCCATGGGCTGGGAGACATCCACAGAAGGCTAGTCATGCCAGTGATGGTGGGGGACCATCAAGTGGCTGTCTTCCCTCTGGACCAGAATTTCCACACCCACGCCCCACTGAGGTGACTGGGGACATGGTGCTGTAGGAGGCGCTGTCCTTTGTTCCCTGCATTTGTAAAATCTCCCTTTTTATTCAGCAGGCAACTGCTGGGACTCCATACACACAGCCACTGCAACCCGTTGTACACCCACTTCTTTAAAGAGCTTCCATTTCTTAATGGTTTCACAATTTAAATATATTTATAAAAGAGCCTTTTTCTTTATAAATTTTGATTGGATTGATCATTCATTTGGTCTACTGCTTTCTAGAAGCAATGCAGCTTCTAAACAGTTGCACAAGCTTGCTAGTCTACACACCTATGAAAAGCAAACTCTTTTACAAAGCCTTAACTCTCTCCTATCTGTCCATGACACGGCAGCAGCCTGTTTGATGTTCCCTCCCTGCAGGAGTCTCACCTCTTGATTGATCAGTGCCATTGCTATGGCCATGGAGTACCTATCTGGATAGCTGTCTACCATCACATGGAATTCTCTTCATTCAGACTCATACACTCATTGAAACATTTCAGTTTGCACTCTTCTAAGCCTTTTGATTGATGCCACTCTGTCCATGGGTAACTCCACAGAGAATCTATCCCTACAGTCCACTTGCCTCACATAGAATTCCATTTACTCAGAGTGCTCAGCCTTCCTTCAACCAGGGGTGTCAAGTCATGCAGCTCTTTTTATCATCCATGGAAATACAGTGTTTCGGCTGTGGAGACCATTCAGAATATCTATTCAAGATGGATACTCTGAATGGTCATGTTTCACTTGTAAGCTTTGTGCGTTTATATCAACAGAAATGAATGCCTAACAAAATTAGTTGCTCTCACAGAGAGAGGTCAGTAACATGTATACTGAGAAAATATCTCCAAGTTCAAGGAGCTTTAACCACAGAGTAAGTAAGCTATTAAAATGACCTTCTCTTATAAAAGACTTGGCATGACCTGGAAATATATAGCCCCAGACAAAGACACACTGGAAGGACAAGCAAAGCACAGGAAACTAGGGACAGGACAGAGTAGGAGTGCCCTCTAGCTGTAGAGGGTGTGACACATACAGTAGATATAGTATACACAGTCACATTTTTCTTCCATAGATAACCAGTCACGTTAGCTTTTAAAAGCTTTTGTCCATTAAACAAAAGCATTTTGTTATGCTTAGGGTTTGAATAATAGATTGAGCAAAAGTTTGGCTCAGTTTCAAAAAATGTTTATGGTTTCAAGAAAAAGCACGGGATATGATAACTAGTCACACAAGTACAGTATGTGTGTGTACTTAGTTGAATGAATCTTAATTCCATGAGAGTTCTTTTTAATTAAAACAAAAATGTTGTTTGCACAAATAGTTGAAATATGTTTAAATGTCTTTTTAAACTTTCCATATGCAATGATTCTGTTCATGATTGGTTTTAATGAACAGGTGATCACAAAGGTACGTAAGTCAGGCAGGTACAGTATCTAACCCAATTATTTGTGGTAATCAGAGAGGTGAGGTGATAATTGTTAGATTGACATAGTTCTCACAAGTGAGTGGCTTTCATATTCAATAGAACAAAGCAAGTGGGTTTTAACAATTAACAACTTTTACAATGCTAATTAAAATAGAATTACTCTATCTAAAAGCCCAAACAGCAGTTTACATCTTGCATTTGTGGGACTGTCAGTTTTGGCACCCCTTACCCTATTGCATTTAATAAATAGTCATTTCCAACACTTTCACTGAAGTGCCACAAAAAATCAATCACTGTTTTGACTTTCAAACTACATGCACCCTGGTAAAAATCATTTTGATTAAAAAACTGCTCACTATCAAGGTGAAGCCCTTCACTGCCAGACAGTTATGTAATTATGAAGCTGCTTGTCAGGGGTTGGTGCATTGCTTTGCTTTGTTAATGAAACAGAAAACTGGGGTTCACTAGAAAACTGTAATACTTGAGAGGCTTCAAGTAAACACTTTCACAGAGCACAGAGCAGAGTAATAACAGATCAGCATATTATTCCACCTGAGATGGAGAAGGTCATACAGTAATTGTCCACAGGTGTAACAGGCTTCCTGTCTGATTGTATAACCACAGCAACTGGTACTGAGAGACAGGTGAGTAGGGGTATAGACGGCTGCCACGGTAATGCTAGTTGATGACTTTTCATGGTAAATGCTGATATTACCAAAAAATGTCACGTTTTTCTTCATGATATAACTCAGGGCCTTTTTAGGTGATTGACTTGAGGAAGGAACAAACAGGAGCGAAGCTAGGATACCAGCACCAATATTGAGCATTACAGAGGTGTCATGGATTAGGCAATGAATAAAATAGGAAGAGCCCATGAAATGGGACTCAGTGCCCTTAGTGTGTAACAGAAGCAACATCACCCCCTCTGAGACTGGGACAGTGTAAAATTCTGGGAGAGGACCTTGTCTCTGGCCATGGTGGAGTTATCTGCTGTCTAGGAAGTGGTGTTGTGTATCATAGGAGCTCACGGGTGACTAGGATTGAATCCTTATTGATACTGAGTGAGCAGAAATGGAGCAGAAATGGAAACCAACAATGACCTCTTTAATTACTATTGTTGTGTCCAACAAAGGAGACACGATACGAGTGTGTATAAAACAGACATTACCTTTATTACGTGTGCATATGCTTTTTATACAAAATCACAAACAGATAACCCACCCAGAACAGTTCCAGTACAATTCCATGCCATACATAGTGTAAAGCCAAGGCTGCTAGCCTTGGTACATGATAAACTGTAAGAATATTCTTGGGTTCCTTTATTTATTGTTTAAGAAGACAGTATTTACTTCTAGATTTTCTTAATCATGGCTTAAGCAGATATCAGGAGCTCTCAGTTCTGGTCAGGCTGCCCAAGGCTGGCTCTGCCTTTCACGCTCCAGGTGCGTAGCCGGCTCACACTTAAGTTGCAGTTAGTAATTTTCCATTATTCTAGCAAGATAGTTATAAAATGATGTTAGTAAATTATTTACACGGTAAAAGCAAACTAGTGAAATAAGAGAAATAAATGTTTGATCCTTCACTATGCTGAAATCTTTACCAAGTCCATGGGTAAGTAAAGTGGTTAATTCATTAGTATAAAGAGCAGGAGCCATGGAGCTGGCCCAGTTCCTTCAGACATTAAAGTGTGTGCTGCAGAATTTTCATGTGAGGACAAAAATGAATACATTATTGTTTATGTTGTCTACGTTTTGTTTTATGATATTACCAAAGTATTGTGTTGCATGTTCGGTGTACACTTGCGAGACATTAGAAGCATTGTGTATTAGAGTAAAACTAAGAGTTAATTTTTTTCAAGCTTGACAAACTTAAGAAACAAAAACAGAGAACAGCTCAGCAAGAGCTCCATTTTTCATCATCATAACATCCTGCCAGAGTAAGACAGGACTATGCAATTTGAAGCAAACTCATATTAAATAACAAAATAATTACATTAATCATTATGTGCCTGGGCCGGTGACATGTATGTGAGTGTGGGCATGTGGGCTATAAAGTAAAATCTGTATATTTTTTAAGTGTGGCTGTGGCAGGCCTGCTATTCGAGGTGGCTTGAGCCTCAATCACTTGTATGTAGATTCATGTGTGGTGAATTAGTTAATTGGCTAATTGGTGGAGGGAGAGAGGCACATTTTCACATTGGTGTCAATTAACCTCAGTGTTGTATATAAGGGGTTAAATGTTGGTACAGTACCTGGTGTTGGGTTAATTAAAATAGATTTCCTTTGTGTGTATGGCAATTATTGCTGAGAAATACTGGAAATCCTTATTTTACAGTTTTTCTTTTCTGTTGTGTCCCAAGTTTCTCAGGCCTCATGAGCCACCTAGGGAGAAGCTGACCTGTCACAGTGTTGTGTAAAGACTGCAAAACAATGGTCCCCAACAATGGTCAAGCTGTCCAGAACTTGAGGTCCTGGGACTTCTAAAGCAGGCATCCCCTGTCCTGAGCCTGGAGAACTGCTGTATCTGCAGGTTTTCCAAGCATTGTTAAAGCAGCAGCTCATGAAGAGCTGGGGTAGGTTGTAATCTGATCCTATTAAGCCAATAATGATCTGAACTAGAAACCTGTAAACAACCTGGCTGTCTAAAATCAGGATTTGTTACCCCAGCTCTAAAGATTCCATTTCTTGGCAGGTGACCTTTTTTTCCTGGTAAAATGCATTGCATTCTTCTGCCAGATACAAGCCTCAAAAATCAGACATTGTTTTCTGTGCTGTGTTGCTGCAGCTGCTGGGAACTCCAATCTCAAGACAAAGGTGGTTAAATGTTGATTATGTGCCCCCTGGTTACTTTTAAGTGTAAACGTTAATTCATTGATTCCTCACCTAAGATCAGTGAGGTTGAAAATATGGAAAAGGGAAATTGAGAGGGGTCCAAGGAGACAGAAAAGCCAGAGTGTTTAAAAATGTAAATCTTAATACAGGTATGGATTGGGCCTAAACAGCTGGTTGTTAGATCTGATTTTATGGCTAGCTGGACTAGCTGGAAGACAGTAAATTCCATGCTAATGAATCAGGAAGGTTATGCCTCTCAACCCAGCCATGTGTTATTTTAGTTAAAGTCTCTTCCTGTTTCTTTTTCCATTTAAAGTGATTAAGAGTTCGTTCTAGACTTTTAACGATCACTCGTCCATAAATCAGAGCTCAATGTTTGATACAAAAAATAAGGCTGGTTTGGTTGATTCTGGCTGATTAATTTTAAATTTACAGTTTTGATCAACAAGCAATTTATTTGGTTTCTGAATAATGATTTGCATAGATCTGTCAACAAAAACCATGGCTGCATTATCTGAAATAGACTGTGGAGTCCTGGTGACAGTATACATTCTCTATTACACATCTCAGCAACTATCTCTTTAAACTGTGAACTTGGTCATAAGAATGTGTACTTTTCATTTTTGAATACATGAAAGTGTAAGAGATGTTGACTTTAGGGTAACATGATGGCACAGTGGTTAGCATTGCTCCCTGGTAGTGCTTGGGCCCTGGATTCACCCAAGGATATTGTCATCAAACCAGCTGAAAAAGGAGGCGCTGTTGTATATGGGAAAGGACCTATATATTAATGAAGCCTCTAGACAGCTAACCAACACTTCCGCCTAGCTTTCTCTCCAACAGGATCTTATCACTGACTACCAAAAGGAAGTGATATCCAACATCTCCTTTCTTATCAGCAGCAAGGAACTCCCCCAGGAAGTGAACCGTCTCATCGTTGAACATTCCCAGGTATCCCAATTTTACCTCCTCCCCAAAACCCACAAACCGGACACCCCTGGATGCCCCATTGTCTCAGCATGCAACTATCCAACTACTCACATCTCGGCCTTTCTCGACAGCCTTATGAGACCGCTGGTTGAAGGTCTTCCTTCATATATCAAGGATACTAACCATACCCTCCAACTTTTTCATGATTTCCATTTTCAGGACCCCGAATGCTACATTTTCACCATGGACATCACATCTCTTAACACCGTCATTCCCAATAATGACAGCCTTACAGCCCTCAAGCACACGCTGGACAAACGCACAGTGCTTGATCCACCCACCCACACCCTTGTACGCCTTGCAGAATTGGTACTCATACTTAATGCATTCTCTTTCAATAACCTTTTTTACCAGCAAGTTAGTGGAGTCGTCATGAGCACCAGAATGGGACCCAGCTATGCCCATATTTTTATCGGCTGGGTAGAAGAACACATCTTTGCTTCCTACACTGGCTATGTCCCTGACCTCTACAAGCGATACATTGATGACTGTGTCGGTGCCATCACATGCTCTAATGACCAGCTAGAGCACTTTCTGCATCATTTCACCAACTTCTCCATCAACTACCCCCGACTCTCCACTTCAGTTTATTACAAACTCACAGATTCACACAGCTATCTTCTGTACAGCTAATTTCACCCCAAACACACTAAAAACTCTCTCCCTTTTTCACAGTTCCTTCTACTACAACAATTCTGCAGTGGATTTCTGCATGAATTTCCAGAACAAGCACTCAAAATGCACTCCTTTTTCATCAACAGAGGAAACCCCACCCGTATTATTGACAGGGCCCTCACTTGAGCAAAAAACAGCCCTCGGACTATCAACTCGATCAGGAACTCCCGGCCTAATGACCGCATTCCTTTGGTGCTTCCCTACCACCCCAACACACTCTCCATCCCCAGGACCGTTAACAACAACTTTCCTATCCTACAGGATGATCCCTCCATTGGGTCCCTTTCCTGACCGCCCCCTCATCTCGTATCGCCAACTACCTAATCGCCAACTACCTAATCTGCGTAACCTTCTTGTTCACAGCTCCCCTGACAGCCCTCAGCAATCATCCACACCAGGCACTTTCCCCTGCAACAGAGCTCGCTGTATCACCTGCAAGTACATATCTAACACCACACTCATTCAAGGCTCCTCAGGACAATTCCGGATCACCCAGGTGACCTCTTGTACCTCCAGCAACCTCATTTACTGTATCTCTTGCAGTAAATACCCAGCCATCTACATTGGGGAAAGAGACTCGGAGACCGCTTCAGAGAACATGTTAGGGCTGTGAAGATTAAAGATCTCTCCCTGACATCAGAAACTAAAATTATCCTGAAACTTGGTTCACACCTTCCCCCTTCGCTCAACGACAGACTTGTTTTCTTCTAATTCTCTTTATTCATTTGTACAGTAGGTTTTGTTTCACACCTCTCCTCACCTCTCTCGCACCACTTGATTGACCACTCTGCCTCTCCCCTGCTCCCAACTCTTCTCTCCTGGCTTGTTTTCCCAGGCTTTATTATTTTTGCTGACTTCCCTATCTTTCTTACACCTGAAGAAGGCTCCACAGCCGAAATGTTGTGTTATCCTTCTTCTCTTTTCAGCATGAAATAAACCTATTACTTGTTCCTTTATATCCCCATCTATGAACTGGCTTCATCACTGGCACATTATGGCTGCCGTCATCCAGGTGGGGCTGCACACGGCTGGTGGTGGAGGGGATCCGCTTTGAGTGGAGTGTCCAGAACAGCGCTATATAAGTGTAAGCAATTCTTCTTCTTCTTCTTCTTCTTATTATTATTATTATATACAGTATATGCACATAAGTATATACTGTATATATATACAAAAATACTTGTAGATTAATTGCTGGTGGGTTGGTTGGCTTCTGGGAAAACTGGCCCTGGAGTGAGTGTGTGTGTGTGTTCATGTCTGTGTCTGCCCGCCCTATGATGGACTGGGATTCCATTCAGGGTGTGTCCCGCCTTGTGCCTGGTGCTTGCTGGGATAGGTTCTAGCTCCGCCCCAACCTTGTACTGGGATTGTTGGCTGAAGAGTGACAGATGTGGAATTTAATGATTCACAAAAAAACTAATTTGCATTTCAATTTGTATCTTTATCATATTAGATTACAGTTTAAATAATAAATTTTAAAATAATAAATAAATAATTTATTTAAATAATAAAAAGGATGTATTTTTTTTAGATTTAACTTAAACCTCAGGAATGCGAGGCTAATGTTGTGCTACCTGAGCTAATGATTTGCTAGGAATATTAATTCACTTAACACTTTGTAATGATTTCAGAGATAGTCAGTTCATACAAGAGGCTGACATATTTTGCATTATTTAACTTGTTATTTAACTTGTTATTAAACTTGTTGTTGAAGCTTTCTTGTGTTTATGTTTTTTGGTGATTCCTTTAATGTGTATGGGAGCATAGATGCAAATAAGCATTTAATTGCAGTTGTGCATATGACAAATAAACTGAACTGAACTGATACATATTAATGTGGACAGTCTTCTGATGTCCTGAGTTCAGTCACTGTCAATGTATTATAGTGACATCAGGTACCTCTTAGAAATGTGGGTTTATCTACTGTAATAAGGTTTTTAACCTGTCTAATTTTTAACATAATACATAACATAATAGAAGTTGATCCTAAATATAGAGAACCATAGCTTTACCTATACTGATCTCAGGGTGATATAAGCTAACTACTGTATTTGAACAAAGAAAATGACAAATGTGCTTAAGCCATGAACTATTTATATCAAATTATATAACAAAGAAAGTATTTGTTCATAAAGGAAATTGCTGAGATTTCCTTTATGACATATCGATTCACACGGTATTCCTGACTATAATATTTTTGATGAAGTATGGCTGAAATAAAACACAAAGCCAGACCTCACTCAACAGCAATGACAGACAGCATAAAAATCTGTTCCTGAGCAATGAGGCATTCACTTAATTTAAGTCATTCCACCTGAAAATTCGCCTTATTGACATCTTGGATAACAGGATGACAAACTCGCAGAACTGACCATTGATCAATCCAAGTTATATAAACAAAGCTTGATATGTATTCTCAAAACCATGCTTACAGTTAGTCCAGATGGCAAAAAAATATGAATACTCATGTAGTCCATTCTCATTTAATTTCAAGGTTATAATTTTGAATTGTTGTGTATTTAAGATACTTTTAAGATGTACTGTATCCATGTTATTGTTATCGTTATTTGCGTACGTTTGCGTAAGCAGTTCGTTTAGAGACATTTATTTTTATTTAAGGCATGTTAGTAGTAAAATATCTCTATATTCTTTAAATCACTTAACTACTGTATGTAATAAAATGTCTAAATGAGAAAATGTCATTCAGCCCATCAAGCTCTAACCTTTGTGCAAGTGTCCGATTCATCCAAGGACTTTAAACAGTATTATCTGCCTTTGCTGTTTACATGCACCATTCAAGTTCACCATAAAATCATTTTATTTCAATTCTACACTTTTCCAGTACCTCTATATCATTATATTCTAATTGTGTTTTATATTGCTTCCAGATATTATACAGATAATGTAAATGACATCCAAGATGAATCGATGTTGCTACTTCAAGAACAGTGTATTTATATATCATATTCATAGTACAGTATGTAGCACCTTCAAGCTCAGCGTTCCTCATCTTATATTCATAATATGTTTCTAATATTGGCATATCATACTTTGCAGCATTTGTCTGCATTAAATTGCACTTGCCAGGTGTTGGCCAGTTTGGAATTCTGAGATTTTTAAATTTTTCTTTGCTACTTATACAGTATGTGTAATCTATATTATTGTTATTGATACAGTTTATAAATTAAGAGGATCTGTGATCCTAGTACAGATCCCTGTGGTGTTATTACATCACCTTTACTCTTTATTTGTACTGTTTCCTGTCCATTAACCAGTTTTCAGTCCGTATACATGCAATATCTTGAACACCTATTGCTTTCTTAACCTTTTATGAAGGAAATGTATCAAAATATTAGATCTAATTTAGTCTGCAAGAATAATCTAATTATAGAATATTGTATGCTTAATAGGGAGCTGAGACAGTGTGGGGTTTTAAAGGAAACTATAGAGATTAGTTCCAGTACTCCAGTACAAATATTTCATCCGTGGAACCTTCTTGAGTTGAGTTGTGACCTTTGTCATCTTTCTTTGTACTTTGTAGCATGTAATTGCATATGCTGTTGGTTGTTTAAAGAACTCTACCAACTTAAGCAAAGCCACTGCCATTTTATATCTACTCAGCATACTTGTTTCTAACCCTTGTTGCCTATTCTCTAGAATCCTATGCTATACAAATAATCTTCTTGTTTAGTTATCATTTTAAAGCAATATATTAAGTAGATATATTGGTCTGCTTTATGTGTTCTGTTTTATTGCCCTATTCATGAAAGTGTTGGTACTACATTAGTAATTCAACAATCACTATTGCCTCTGACTTCAGTTTTGTTAATGGTCTATGAATAACACTTTATTGTTTTCTTAACTACAAAATGCTATCAGGCCCTGAGATTTATTTAAGTGGTTCTAGTATTTTAACCTCTGCCTCTTGTAAACTAATCCTGTTTAATATAGACCTTTTTCTTTCCTCTGCCTGAAGCATCTTGCTTATTTCTTTCTTGGACCTAAAACATTTAACACATCAACCACTTCCATTTCATTATCCGAAATTGTCCATCTTTATCTTTGAGGCAGTTTATTTAATTCTTGACTTTTCTTTTGCCAAAAGGATAATACTGAAATACTGTAATACAAAAAAAAACATTTTATTATTGCCTCCATTGTGATATTCTTTTTTTTTCTCCTGTTAGAAAATAGGGGGATTGGGAAATAATACAAGCAAAATAAAGGTCTAAACACTAGGTCTAATTTGAGGCGTGTGAGTTCTGTAAATTCTATGGCACAGCTCTGGCAAAGAGTAACAAATTGGAATCAAATGTGAACAGACAAATATTTATAACACAACTAGACAATGCACAACACAAAACACAAATACTGTACACATAGCAGTTAAACTATAATGTATACAAAAAGTGTCTAAAATGCTGTGGCATAACGCCGGGGCATGGATTAAGGGAGATGCGCTACCTTAGCAACCACAGCTGACCTGGCTAATTTTGCATGAGCCACAGCCGTGGAGGTCTTTTAAGATACACTGAACTCTTCCCCAAAGGGGCAAGCAAGCAAGGAGAAACATTCCAATGACAGTCTCCTGTCCGGCTATGAGGATTCACATGTCTTTTGTCTTTGGCCACACTCCTTTCTTCCAGGCTGGACTTTTCTAAATAGGGATAGTCTCAACTGGATACCGCTATTCTATTCTATTCTATTCTATTAAATAAAAGGGGATCCAGTGATGTCAGGAGAGCACACTCTCTTCAGCTGGGTCAGGCTACTCAACCAGAATTTCTTCTGTTTCGGCAACTGGCAAAGACCCTAGTCATCATTTAAAAGAAGTACTAGGGGAAAGCAAAATGAATAAAAAGAAATCAGGCTGTGTCTTTTGATTGTTTCTTTTAATAACTCTAATCCCTGGTACATTTTGTGGCATTCAATTGGTTGATGTGAGGAACTATGCCTCCATCTCTTTCCATCTTTCCTGTCTCTCTAGAAACTGCCTATTCATTGTTGCATTATTCAACACCCTTATCTGCCATGTTTCTGTGATTCCAATTAGAGCATAATCACACAGATATGCAGTAGCTTCTGTCTCTTAGATAATGTATCCAGTGACCCGGAGAAAACACGCTACAATAACTCACTAAAATATAAGTTGAAATTAGTTTTTACCAATGTATTATTCACTGGAATGAAATTATTCACTTCATTTGCACTTACAGTATGTTTCTGATTTAATTATATAGCTACATTAAAATTGATTTATACATTGGATTTTGTGGTTTGTAGCATTAACTTAATATGCTGTACTTTTGTGAATAGTAGTAATTTAAATAACTACAGTTTGCTGTAATAACAGTAACAGGCAATAACATACAAGTATGCTAAACGACAGGGTTTTAATTATTAGTTTGTTTTAAAATAAAATTGACTATACTGTACATTGTTTTCTAATTATTGATCTAGTCTTTTCTACAATTGGATATAATTAAATGAGTAGATGTAATACTAATTTATGCCAATATATGGCAATTGTGACCATAATTTTGTAAGTGTTGATGTATACTTCAAATGTCCAAGACTTCAGTCTAAAATTCAGTTTATAATTTTAGAAAACAGACTGAAAGGATAGAGGATAGAGGTCGTGCTTGCAAGCAATAGACTGGAACAGATGGATTAAGAGTAAATAAAAGAAAGATGATTAAACCTGCACTTAAAACAACCTTGTTAAAAGCTCAAAACAACTTAGCCATAAAAGATGTCCAAGTCTAGGAAACTATGGAATAAATGGTTTTAGAAGCAAAGTTTTTAAAATCACAAGGAAGAAAGCATTCTACAGACTGTGAAACAGGGCTCAAAATGTAAAGATAAAGTACACCAATCTAGAGGTACAGCTGAAAAAAGAGATAACAGTAACCAAGAGAGCTGCAGAAAAGAATATTATAACAGTAAAAGGCCTGTAAAGGCTGAGATGAACTAAACAGTTTGTGAGATAATAGAAATAGTAAAGATAATACCAATAGCAAAAAATAAATAATACATCTGATAAATGAATAATTAACAAAGGTGTTCACAACATGTCAATAACTTACCCTATGTTATTAATATAGAGTACTACTACAGGATAATTATAGCATAGCTGACATTGGGGAACAAATTCATAAAACATCCATACTTTGCAAGCACAAAACAGACAGTCAATGTTGTGAAATTTTGGAAACAAAAGTTTTAAATATATTGTAATAGCTATGGAAGTGGCTATTGATTCATCAACTGTCCAGGAACACGTGATAAAAAGACAAAGATGGAGAGAGGGAAGAGGACAAACAGAAAGACATTAGGAGAGATAGTAGAAAAACAGTACCAGGCGAGAAGTCCCTCCTGAGAAACACAAAAATAGTATTTGAACCTTATTAGAATAACTGACAATTCTGTTGTGTTATGAAACTGATTTCCTTTATAAAGAATCCCAATGTTAAAAACGGTCACACTTGGTTAGTGGTTGTATTTTTTAGAATAGGGAGTTACAGTCACTTTGCAGCATCCGAACATACAAGAGAGATAAAATAGATATAAAAGTGACAGTAAGATATTACACAATATCTAACTGATCCCACTCAGGCCTGAGTCCAAATGCAGACATCTAGAATGCGCAGGTTGCAGGTCGTATACCATGTAGGCACCACTGTGTCACGGACAGCAGTGAGATACAGGTTTATAATTTTTCAATTACATTGACACTATGGGATAATTTGAATAATTTGATGCAGGACTGAATTCTGAAAGTACCACAACTGTATATGGTTGTCAGTCAAATAGGCACAGTATAGCGACAATTTCATGGAACACAATGATAACATCGTTGAGACAGGATGTTAGTCACGATCGTAATCCCTCCTCTAAGGGCGCTCCAGCTCTTTCACATTTTAGTTGATAATGTGCACCTGTCTCCAATCCAGCCCCTCCTTAAAAGCCAGAAGATCACTTTATTCCAGGCTCTGCATTGGAAGATGGACCCCCGGAGGCCCGCAGACCCGTCTACCACAAAGTCACCCTACGCCCGCGGCTTGAGGGTATAGGTGTCCCAACACAGCTGAGTCTGGGGCACAGAGCGCCTGGTCCCATTATGCCCATTTTTTATTCCTTCTCCCTGCACCGGATCCCGTTCCGGTTTTTAACTTTTTTAACTTTGTCTAGTTTTGTCCTGGAAGGATCACCTGGCTCTGGACTCTTGCTATTCACACATTGGACTTTCGCCTGGACCACGCCCCCCCCCCCCCCCCGAGCACCAGTGCACCGTCGTCATGCCCCCCTGTTCGTCTACCAGCCCAGTTCCTCATCGTCTCCTCCCTGTGTCTGTTTTACTCCCTTCCGGATTCTCCTGTCTGAATAGGGTCCTGATTAACAAATATCTTACCGATCCCACTCAGGCCTGAGTCCAAATACAGCCATCTAGAATCCGCAGGTCGCAGGTCGTATACCATGTAGGCACCACTGTGTGCCGTACAGCAGTGAGTTACAGCTTTATAATTGTTTCACTTACATTGACACAATGGAATAATTTGATGCAGGACTGAATCCTGGAAGCTGTGTGCAGTTGTCAGTCAAATCACCATAGTATTTATCAATCCATTAGGTCCTGCACAAATCATACTGTATGCACACTATCGACAATTTCATGGAACACAATGATAACATCGTTGAGACAGGATGTTGTTACCATTTCCAAATGAGATACTGTACAGCACTAATATAATTATTATTTTTGTAATTACATACAGTCTATAGCATTATTAGTATATGTTTATAAATAGTAAAAAGAAAACAGATAACTCTATTTTAATATTTCAATTATAAAAACACATTGTCTGAAAAACACAAAAAAGATCAGATTGAATGGCTGTTGAATACTGTAAGTTGCATTGTAATGATGGCATCTAGATGAAGGCAGTCTACAAGAATGATGCTAATGCTATAGTTAACATAAAATACGGGTATCTGTGGATATTGCTTATTTAAATTATTTTAAGTGCGTAGCACATTAGGAAGTGTAGTTTTTTGTCCATGTGTTTCTGCTCAGGTGCAGAATTGAAAACTATTGTACATGCTGTGAAAGACACACTTCCTGTTCCGTTTAAATAACTTCTTTAAAGGGGGGCCTGTAGGACATTATGAGAGGCCGATTAACACAGCTCTGTGGAATACTATGTAATAATTTCTGAAATTCAGAAAGTAAATGTCCTTTTCACTAGGTGCTACAAAAACCAAACAAGATGTACCACAATTGGCAAGTAGGTGTCCAGTTCACTGTCTCACCCCTTTCATTCCAATAACTTATTTATATGCATATAACCACAAGTGTTGCCATTTCAGCCTTAAAAAGGGAACAGGAAACAGAAACCTTCAGAAACTATTATAATTCCTTTTAATAAAAAAATGATCGTATCGGTTTATCTGACATGTCCCCAATACAAATGTGTGACTTAAAAAGCTTCCCCTTACCCTAAGGGCACATACGCATAGGGCACATTCAATTTTTTCTTTCTTTCGGACTGACTGTCTTTGTAGTCATGGTTTAGACGTTCTGAATGGTTAAAGAAAGTGGATTTTAAAGGCATGATATATTTTTTTATATTATTTAAGTTTTTTTTTAATATTGACACAGTTATGAAGTATTATGTCATCCTACAGTAGTTATATACAGTTGTAAAGAAATTCAGTTGTTTTCTAGTGCTGTACTTTTCAATGCATCTATTTTTGCACCATTCTCTCCACCCCATCTTCATCCTTGCAGCTGCCTCCCTGGCTCATTCCTCACAATGTGAGGATGGGCTTGTGAAAGTCCTCAGCCTGGCAATTTAATGCCCAATATTAAAATATGAAGTACACCTTCTATTTATATTTGCCTCCTCTCATCATAATATGAATTCCACTGAACTACTGAGCTTCCTTTAGTTAAGGCAACTGGAATTATTTTATACATCTATCTGTCCATTTTCTAGTTTTCCCAGTAAGCAACAGGTGTAAGGCAGGACACACCCTAAACTGGGAACCTTGCCTTGCAAACATGTACACCTACATACTCACACCAGGGCCAATTTTCCCAGAAGATAATTAATCTACCATCTGAACACGGAGAGAACATACCCAGTAGACTCAATGCAAATGGCATTCCAGGGCACCAGCAGTCAAGGCAGCAATGCTGAACACTGCACCACCGTGCCATTCTAGTTGGTACATATATATTCTATTTAATATACCTTTGTTCCTGATCAAGAATTACAACCATGTAACATTTTAAGGTTCAAGCATTTTTGTCCCAAGATTTCTCAATTTTAAATCTAAGTCAATAAATTCTGTTATTTGATTCCTCATATCATCATGATCATGTCTTATCGTACACTTTTTTACGCATTTTTAAGTAGGTAACTCTGTCAGCATGTGTAGGTTGCAAAGGAACAGGTAACGGGTAAATTTATTTTTAAGTTTAGTCTACATGAATATTGCCAATGCCCAGATCAAATAGCACATAAGAATCTTTGACACTGCACTAGGCACTAGGCAGATAGTCAGCTTCATTGTGCCACTTAGCTAATATAGTAACAAGTCAGAGAAGACAAAATTAAAATGAATCATATTGAATGGATAATCAGGACAAAGTTAAGTAGACATTAGATCCAGGCTGTCAAAATTGCACCCTGTCTTTAATCCTACCAAGGCCTTTAACAAACAATAAGAATACCATGAAATTTAAATCTTTGATGCTACAACTAGGAATGCAAGTGAACTGTCTTTCTCTGGAGCTCTTCTCCACAGACTTTTAATAAATTGGAAGAACGAGTCATGAACTCTTGAGATTATAAGAACAAATTGATCTCCCTCTTAGAAAAGGAGCCAGAACTTCCATTACTTGTTTTGGCAGAGTTCTCAATATCACAGAGAAGTGTGCTTCGGCACAAACAAAAGTTAATGGCTTTATTTTATAACTTTGGAGAAATATTTTTCTGAATTTAACAATACAAATTCTGTTAAAAGTTTTTACATCCCATCCATTTATATATTTTAAGTCCACATACTGTGTATACCTTATTACACTTGCTCTTCTCATTAATGTTAAACAGAATTATTACCATTACATTGTCACTAGCTATGAGAAAATATGGGTTTCTCTAAGGACAATAAAAGACGAAATGATTGTTTTCAGGTCATGTTTGTGTTCAAAGATAAAAAAATTAGAGAAGTTTAGTTGTATTAGATGTAATAAGATTCTTATTCTTGACAATTTTAATACCCATATTGATTCACAGCCTTTGAATTTAGCTAAAGGACTTTTTGTTTTTTGGAATGCTTTAGTTTCACACAGCTTGTACTTAGTACAACTCATGAAAAAGGTCACATCTTGGACTTTATAAATGTAAATGGCTTGTTTATTTCTAAACTTACAGTATCTTATCTTGAACTACAGTAGGCCTTTCTGATCACTTAACTATTCTTTTTGATTCAGAAGTTCCTGTCTCACACTCTTCACCTTCACTACTCGCAACTGGCGATCAGTTGATCAGTTAGCCTGAATGTACATCTTCAGTCTTGGAAGGAGCACTTGACTGGATACTAGGATGCAATAGAATCTGCTATATCCAGTTACAACTCCCATATCATTGAACACAACCATAACAATCCTAAATACCTGTTCTCCAGCATCAATAGACTACTAAAGCCAAACTTCCCCATTACCTGCTTCATCCAAACCTTGCAACACTTTGTTTTTTAGTTCCAATATTGACAACACCCAGCATCACTCCCTTACCACGCCTGTTACTATACACCGCCTGCCTGTATCCCTAGTTTTGCTGGTTCCCTTCTTTCTAGTTCTCTCCACTTGACACTTCATGCTTAAGCAAACTGAGGAGGAACAAGTAATAGGTTTATTCCATGTTGAAAAGAGAAGAGAGAAAACACAACGTTTCGGCTGTGAAGCCTTCTTCAGGTACCCACCTGAACTACTTTAGTAAACTGATATCACTTGTGAAATCCACCACTTGTTTATTAGATCCCTTTCCTACTGTTTTATTTAAATCCTGTTTTTCTGCCCTCCACACTGTTGTCATTAACATAATATAGGACAAGCAGCCATATCACTCTGCAGCTCACAGCTGGCAACCCACTGAAACTAAGCAGGTGTGAGCCTGGTCAGTACCTGGATGGGAGACTCCTGGGAAAAACTAAGGTTGCTGCTGGAAGAGGTGTTAGTGGGGCCAGCAGGGGGTGCTCACCCTGCGGTCCATGTGGGTCCTAATGCCCCAGTATAGTGATGGGGGACACTATACTGTAAAAAGGCACCATCCTTCGGATGAGATGTAAAACTGAGGTCCTGACTCTCTGTGGTCATTAAAAATCCCAGGGCGTTTCTCGAAAAGAGTAATGGTGTTACCCTGGCATCCCCTGGCAGCCATAGCCTCTGGACATCATCTGAAAACTCACAGGGTGTGGTCAATCATCCAAAAAAGATGACCAATCAAGGACCTCTTTATTCTGTTTTAGTGTAACAATTTCAATATTGAAATTGAGATTTCAATAAATTGAAAAGCTTGGGGGTGATATTTGATCCACGCTTGACATTTGACCCACGTGTGCAAAATATTGCAAAAACATCATTCTTCCTTCTCAGAAGTAGCAAGACTACATGTTATGTTGTCTCTGACTGTAGCTGAATTTTCATTTTCTTCTTTTCCAGAACTGATTATTGTTGGGGTATCTAAATCCACACTGGACAAACTTCAATATGTCCAGAATTCAGCAGCTGGATTCCTGACCAGGTCGCTCGAAAGCAATCACACTACTCTGCCTTGGAGTCCTTGCACTACCTACCTGTCAGGTTTCATGTTGACTTCAAAATTCTCAGGTTCACCTATGTAGTGTTTCATAGCCGTTCAGGGACGCCAAATATGTAATCATAGTGGCTCTCTGAAGGCACCAGTTCTGTAGGGTTTGGGCATTTACTGAGACAATTATCAATTGTAGCAGTAAATCACAAAGTTGATTCTTTTGATGGCTTTAGAATCCAACCACGCGACATAACTCAAACAACGCGCACACACAGGTACTAATACACGAGGATAAATTTATTAATACATAGAATATGCATATAAACCTAACAGATCTTATCGAGAGGGTTATCAGAATACAAAAGGTATATATTCAATCAGTTACGAAGTGTTACACATCAAGAGGACATACGTTCAGTATATCATTCATTAAGACCGTTTCGTAAAGTGAACTTGGTTACAACTTCTACATTAGATACTCAAAACAAGTACATAACTCTTAGGAATTAAATTGATATCAACTGGTTGGGATAGCAATTGAATTCTCGAGCTGTAATGCATTGAAGTTGAATACTCATCCAATTTCTGGGGATTCAGATCTCCTGCAGGCACAAACAATCAGCTGCAGGCTTGTTGCTGTCCAATCCGCGCTCTCTGGCTCCGTGCCAGGCTGTGCTGTGCGGCTTGCGACGGTGCGCTGCTGATGCTCACTGACCGGCTAGTTAGTGTTGGCTTTAACTAGCAAAGTTTGTGCACAGGAGAAAAGATGACTGTGGATCCCAGCAAGTCAGGAAGAGGACCGGTTCGTTCCTGATGAAGAGCTAGTTCTGAATAGTGATTCAGCTGTCCACAGTTCTGACCTGTCCACGAGGCCTGCTGCTGGTTACTCTCTGGCAACCTCCACTCTAGACTCTTAGAACAAAGGAAAGTTCTGGCACTCGGACACACTGGCCGTTCCGTGGTTGTCCGGGCTGAGTCTCGGGATGGTCAGGAGGCGCGCTGCGAGAATGTCCTGCCCTTGGGAGCCTTCTGCTCCTGGGCCGTCCTGCCCTGGAATTCTCCTTTGAATTCCCTTTAGAACAGTCCACAGAATCCTCTCCAGAATCTTACTGAATCTCCCGAATCTGAATCTTGTTGAATCTCGAGTCTCCAGGCCTGTGTTGCCTGTTTTTACCTGGAGGAACTTCAGCTCGTTGATTGGCTGAAAGTTCCATGGGCATCAGAGTCCCACGTGGGTTACTCGGCCCTACCAGTCCCTGATTGGTTGACCACGGTGAGATATGAGTCACTTACTCCTGACACTTAGGAATGCAGTCCAGATGTCCAACTGGCACTCCCTAGACAGATAGGCGCCAATGGATGACCATTGATCATGATAGCCAGGCTTAGCTAAGTGCACCCCCCTTTGGGAGCTGTCCTAGGAAACCTTAAATCACCCTAATGGTCTCTCTGTGGCTGCACCACAGAGATGAACAGAGAAATGGGGCCTCATTTGGGAAGCTCAGAAACACTTAATTCTGCCTTATTATTAAGCCTCGCCGCTACACCTACAAGGCTTTACATGGTTCTATGTCTCAGTATCTGTCTGACTGATTTACTCAATACTCCCCATCTCACAGCTTTTGTTCATCTGACTCTGGTCTCCTGTTTGTTCCCCAAGATCGTCTACATTCTATGGTTCTCCTGTTATGCTCCAAAGATCTGGAATTCTATCCCTGAGGATAGAGAGTCACCTTCCCTTGATACTTTAAAATCCAGACTCAAAACCTTCGATCTGGTTGAATGAGAGTATCTTTTGTTGACCCTTCAAAGATTTGGTTTTGGACCATGCTTCATCTCCTGGATTAAATGATTGTATTCTTCTCCCAAGGCTTCTGTCCGTATAAATAATATTTTTTCTCAATAGTTCTTCTTACATCGTGGGATGAGACAGGGTCCCCTGCTCTATTTGCTATTGACATTGAGCCCCTTGCTATATCTTTGTGAAGCTATCCTTGAGCATAAAGCCTCCCTTTATGCAGATGATCTATTACAATATTTAACAGATCCAGCCTCCTCCCTTCCTCTTGTGGTCTCTGTCCTTGAACAGTTTGGTTTAATGCTCTGGTTATAAACTTAACTTTAATAAGAGTGAGTGTTTCCCATAACACAGCTTCTCAAAAGTGCCCTTTTCGCCAGTTTCCTTTTAGAATTGTGAATAATGGTTTTAACTATCTGGGCATAAAGGTAACCCTCTCCTCTTCTGGCCTTTTTAAATCAAATTTTCTTCCTTTATTAGAACGCACTAAACAGGGCTTGGCCTACGTTACCTATGACTTTAGTTAAAACAAAAGAGCTAATAGTGGACTTTCGGAGTCACAGGCCACACACTCACAGCCCACTCAGTATTGATGGAACGGAAGTGAAAACAGTCACCAGCTTTGGGTTTTTGGGAATTCACATTTCTAATGACCTAACCCGGACTGCGAACACGGACTCTATCTTGAAGAAGGCTCAGCAGCGCCTCTATTTCCTGAGGTGCCTCAAGCAATGGGGGATGCCAGTACCTGTGTTGGTGAACTTCTACCACTGTACCATCGAGAGCGTCCTCACCAATAGGATCACCATGTGGTACGGAAACACCTCTTCTCGAGAGAGAGAAAGGCACTGCAGAGAATGGTGAATGTGGCCGAGAAGGTCATCGGCTTGTCTCTGTTACATCCCTGTGCGTGTCCGGGGTTTTTTCTGGTTTTTTTTTCGCTTCCTTTATTCAGGTTTCCCCCCACATTGGTCCATCACTACACCATCATTGCAGTTGTGACATCATCATCAATCAACTCCCGGCCAATCAGAACCCAAGATCTACAGTTTAAATACTGAAGAAGTTCTGACCTCGAGAGCTCTGGCTCAACTTAGAATGCTCATTGCTCGAGCTTTTGCTTGTTTTGCTAGTTTCTGCTTTGTTTTTGCTTATTTAGTTTTTGTTTGTGCTTGTGTTACCTTGCTTGTTACTCCTTATTAGTTCTCATTATACCCCATCCCTGGCTTGTGTGTTGTATATTCGCGTATCACCTGTTTTCCACCATTGTGCAATTTGCTCACTTGTGTTTGTGTTTAACTGTGAACTTGTTGTTGTCAAGCCCTCTACAGCCAGATGGCTCTCCTACTCTGCTCTGTCTCTAGTTTCCTGCGCTTTGCTTGTCCTTCCCGTGTGTCTCTGTCTGAGGCTATATATTTCCGGGTCACGCTTTCCTCCTCGCTCAGCATTGACATTTGGATGTCCTGAGACCCGCCTAGCACCAGGTCGCCCCACGTTCCTGGCATTGGCATTGGTTTCTATACGGCATTTCCTGAACAGCTGAGCCTGGGCTAACCCCCATCTCACCTCTACGCACTTTTTTCGCTCTCCTGCCATTCCACGGTTCATCCCTTCCGACATCCATGACAGTTGTACACTTGGGGAAAAGGTAATAGGTAAGATATACGAGGATATACTGTATATTTCACGCACAAGCAGTGCGATTGGCTAACACATTTGGCCATGCCCCTTGGACCACACCTACACCATCTACCTAAATACCTTATTTATTCCACGTCTGCAGTGATTGTTATAACATGACTGCATTGTTTACATTAAAACAGTTTACCTGTTTGCTCTTCAACAAAAAACAAGGCTCTTCTTTTATGTGACATTATCAAAGAAAAAAAACTGGACCTTCTGTGCTTATCTGAAACCTGGCTCAAACAAAACGATGGACTCCTGTTCAACCAACTAGTTCCTCCTGGATATGGTTTGTCTGACCTTCCGCGTCCTTCAGGCAGAGACGGGGCCATCATTGTTATTTACAACCTTTTTTACAGTCTAAGTCCCATTACTATACCTCCTCCCTCTTCTTTTGAGTGTCTTGTTTTAAATGTTTCTATCCCCCAATCTACTATTATTGCCACAGTTTATAGACCACCCAAACCCAGTGGAGCCTTCTTAGGTGAGTTTGCTTATTTTCTCTCATTCTTATGCCTGAAGTTTAAAAAGACCTTTATTCTAGGGGACTTTAATATACACATAGATTCAACCTCTTCCAGTCTGGCTAAAGACTTCCTTTCTCTTTTGGGATGCTTTGATCTTACTCAGTTTGTTTGTACCCCTACACATAACAAAGGACACACCTTAGATTTAATTATTACAAATGACTCCTTTGTCTCCCACTGCTCTCCCCTTGATCTAGGCCTCTCTGACCACTTAGCCATTCTCTTCAATATGGAATTACCTGTTTCTAACACCTCCCCACCACGCTCTGTAAATTTCCGCAACTGGCGATCAATTGATCACACAAGGTTTGCAAATTCTGTTCTGTCCTCCTTATCTTGTTTCTCTTCCTCTGACCCTCTAGAGGACAAAATACAGTTACTTGACTGTGCTCTTTTATCTACCCTCGACACCTTTGCTCCTTTAAAAACTCGAACCATCTCTTTCTCTCGCCCTGCCCCCTGGTACAATGACCATCTGCGATCCATGAAGGCAGCCTCTCGCAAACTTGAGCGTAGGTGGCGTCTTTCTGGCCTAAATGTACATTATCAGGCTTGGAGAGATTACTTATCTGAATATAAGGTTACTATAGAGTCTGCTAGATCCACCTATTTCTCTCACATAATTGAAAATCACCAAAACAACCCCAGACATCTTTTCTCCACCATCAACAGACTGCTCAAGCCAAACTGCCCTACCACATTACCTGCCTCATCACAACTTTGCAACACATTCTTAGATTTCTTTAGTTCTAAGATTGACAACATTCGGTATCACATTCTCTCCACTACGTATATCATTTCCATACCTCCTCCCTCCTCATCCAACTTTTCTGGTTCCCTTCTCTCCAGCTTCTCAATTCCTGACTCAGCATCCCTCAACAAACTAGTTACACGCATGAAACCCATTACATCTATTTTAGATCCCATTCCCACCACTTTATTCCAGTCCTGTTTCTCTTCTCTCTGTCCCATTGTCCTCAATATTATACAAGAAGAATGAGCACTGGCATTGTACCAACGGTCCTCAAAACCGCTGCCATTACCCCCGTGCCAAAAAAGCCTAACATGGCTCTCGACAATCTTAACAATTTTCGCCCCATCTCCAACTTACCCTTTCTTGCTAAAATTCTAGAACCTGCTGTCACACTTCAGTTACATAAACACCTCATGACAAACAACCTTTTCGAACCCCTCCAATCTGGCTTCTGTCAACTTCACAGCACAGAAACTGCCCTGGTCAAAGTCACCAACGATCTTCTAATAGCTTCTGATTCTGGTTCTCTTTCTATACTCATCCTTCTTGATCTCAGTGCTGCTTTTGACACTGTTGACCATAACATCTTACTTTCTCGTCTTGAGACTGTGTTTGGAGTTTCTGACACTGCTCTCAAATGGTTCAAATCTTACCTCACTGATCGCTGTCACTTTGTCTCTCTCAATGGATACAGGTCTGAAATTGGTCTTGTTAAGTCTGGTGTCCCTCAGGGCTCAATACTTGGCCCCTTACTCTTCAGCATTTACATGTTCCCACTTGGTCAGCTTTTAAGATCACATGGCCTCAGCTTTCATTTTTACGCTGACGATACTCAAATATACATCCATACCAAACCTGACACTGATGTGGCTGTCTCTATTCTATCTAATTGCATCTCTGACATAAAAATTTGGATGACTCAAAACTTCCTTCATCTTAACTGCAACAAGACTGAAGTCATGCTTATTGGTACCCCCCATCAACTTCGTAAAGCCAGTCCTGTAACCCTATTTGTAGATGGCTCTGTACTTGAGCTTCAATCAAAATTGAAAAACCTTGGGGTTATATTCAATTCTGGCTTAACATTCAACCCACATGTGCAGCATACTGTCAAAACATATTTTTTTCACCTTAGAAATATCACAAGACTACGCCCTATGCTATCATTAACTGTGGCTGAAAAGCTGATCAACACTTTTGTATTCTCTCGAATTGACTACTGTAATGCTCTACTCTCTGGGGTATCTAAATCTACTCCGAACAAACTGCAGTATGTCCAAAATTCAGCAGCCAGAATCCTGACCGGGTCTAGTGCTAGTGTTCACATTACTCCTATCCTGGAGTCCTTGCATTGGCTTCTGGTCAAATTCCATGTTGACTTTAAAATCCTCATGCTCACCTATAAGGCTCTGCATGGCTTGGCACCTCAGTACCTGTCTGAACTATTATCGCCCTACTCCCCACCTCGTAACCTCCGCTCTTCAAATTCTGCCCTCCTTACTGTCCCCCAAGCCCGTCTACATTGTATGGGTGACAGGGCCTTCTCCTGTTATGCCCCCAAGCTCTGGAACTCTTTGCCCAAAGATATCAGAGGGTCACCTTCTCTAAACTCCTTCAAATCCAGACTCAAAACCCTCTTCTTCAGAAAAGCCTTTACTTAACTGGTTCTATTCTTCACCCCTCTGCTCTTCTTAGTACCACCATCCACGGTCTCCTCTATTGTAATTGTTGTATTGTTGTAATTGTGTCTTATCTTGTGTATTCTTCTTATTTATTGTTGTATTCTTCTTATTCATTGTTATTGTCATCCTGTAAAGCGCTTTGAGAAGCCACCTTTAAAGGCGCTATATAAAATAAAGTTTATTATTATTATTACATTGTCTACTGTTTGTTTTACAAAACTAATTGAAACTGAAATTTTTATTTGAAACGTGTTGGCTAACTTTACTCAATGTACTCAACATTATGTGAGGTTATTTCTGTTCTTCATTCTGGCTGCTTCGTTGATAGTGTTTTGCAGACCAGAAGGTCAACATTAGGTCTGATATCACATGAAGCAGCCAATTGCATTGTTGTTGACCACAAAACTGATTTGTTGATCTTCATTGATGAGACAAACTGTTCACATACTTACGTACTGTCAAACATTGCTATGTTTCTAGCAGATGCAGAGACTAACCTCAGAAACCTTTCTTTCTGTCTACTTTCTTTATTGACAACACTATAACACTATAATTTTAACTTTCTGAAGAATTATGGGAAACTATTCTGTCTCACATTCCTCATCTACATGTATATACTGTATACAAGGCTTGGTTTAATACAGTTTAGAATAGTTCACTGCCTGCACTTCTCTAAGGTTAAACTGGCTAAAATGTTCCCAAACATTAGGTGTGATAAGTGCAAGCAGGCCGCTGCTACTGCCTTCCAAAAGTACTGGTCTTCTTCAGCACTGGAATCATTGTGGAAATCTATACTTGAATCTCTCAAAGATTTTAGATGTGCCCCTCGAGCCCTCTGCTCTTACAGATATCTTTGGTGTCCCTCATAATCACATTCTATCTAATATTCAGGGAGGCACCCTGGCCTTTCTCCACTTTACTAGTGAGATGTTTGATTTTGCTCCATTGGAAACAACCAGTTGTCCCCACCTTCTCTCACCGGGTGAGGGATGTGATGTCCTTTCTCCACCTTGAAAAAATTAGGTAAGATAAGATAAAATCACTTTATTGGCCATATACAATTTATTGTATTAGGAATTTGTCACATACCCCAACTTGCTCTCCATGAGACACAGACGGGGAGAGAGAAGCTTGGGGTCAGAGCGCAGGGTCAGCCATTTATACGGCGTCCCTGGAGCAGTTGGGGTTCAGGGCGTTGCTCAGGGCCCCAACGGAGTAGGATTCCTCTGCCGGCCGCAGGATATGAACCAGCAACCTTCAGGCCACAGGCGCAGATCCTGAGCCACAGAGTCAACTGCAAAGTTTTATTCTGCCTGGCAGCCCTTTTTAAACTTCTTTCAGAGCTTGCAGCTCAACCCAGACATATGAAAGACCTTGAAGACTGTGGCTTCCCTCTTCTGTTCTTTCACTACCTTCTTTCTTTTTTTCCTTCTTTTTCCTTTGAGTATCTCTTCCATATCTCTGCTTTCCTTTTTTCTAGTGATCTATTCCTGTTTTTATATTATTGTTGGATTTACAGTTTGTTTAGGTACCAAGTCTGTCATGCCATGATGATTGTTCATATTTGCTCATTATTTTATACGCTACCATGTAATATTTTTTATTTCCCTGAAAATCCAATAAACAACATACAGTAGAAAGGCTTTTATTTATTTAGTGTCTGTCTGTCCCTTGCAACCTCTGCTACTTTCCAAACCCTTGTTTTTAATTGTGCTAATTTTGTTATCTCCTTTTGAGAGAAAATATAATCAGAGAGAAATTACCAGTTTCACTTGCACAATTTGGTGAGTGATCGCTGTGTATTTGTGGGAATTATTCATGTGATATTCAGAAAAAAAATCCCTAGAAAACTGTGACCATTATTTCTTCAGCTTCTCCTTATAATCCTTATTTTCAATATAATCCTCTCATATTTACCTTTAATATTTAATATTTTAGCAGACATCAATGTCTCCTATCAGAAAAAAAAGCATTTTTATTATTTTATTATTTTATATACTTCTATATACGTATGCTGAAATGTTTGTGAAGTGTTGTAGTCTTAAAACAACAAAAAGGAATTCATTAATTGTTTTAAGGCATCTTATCTTATCTTAACAGTTTTTTAAAAGCTGTTTTTGTTGAAATTCTGGGTGGTTGTGAGGTTTGGATGAAGGACATGTAATGGGTCAGATTGTTTTGTTCTTCCACCCCGAATCTGGGTTTGCTTTGTCAGTAATCTCTGGCAATAATTAAAATCTTTCATTCACGTTTCAAAGTGACATCAATCTCCATTGTAATCATTCTTGCAGTGTCAATGTACTCCTGGCACCTCTTCACAGTCATGCTTATGAACATAAGAGAAAAGATAAGATAAGATCATTTTATTAGCCATATACAGTTTCTTGCATTAGGAATTCATCTTTTCACATACCCCAGCTTGAGCTCCATGTGACACAGACAGGGAGAGAAGCTTGGGGTCAGAGCGCAGGGTCAGCTATTGTACAGCACCCCTGGAGCAGTTGGGGTTAAGGGCCTTGCTCGGGGGCCCAACAGATTAGGATTCCTCTGCCTGCTGCAGAATTTGATCCAGCAACCTTCTAGCCACAGGCGGAGATCCTTAGCCACAGTGCCACCGCTCCGCCACACATGACATATCTGTGTATACAGTTTATTTCATTTTTTTAAAAAAGAAAGATAATTAAGTACATTTGGGTGCTAGATGTTTTCTTCTCTTATGATGAGCTGCTTTCTCGACAATAAACACAGAAGATTAATGTCATGAGCCACTGAGCTATTCTCTTCAAGGAATGTGCTTAAGCAGCATGACTAGTACACTTGGATACTTTTCAAAGTCAAACTCAGCTCTAATGTCAGAAATGTGGACTACAAATTAGTCTGTATATTTTACTTATCTTTTCTGATGAACATTATGCAAGCATGAAAAAGGTTGGTGTTACCTCCATATGGGTGTGTAATTGTTCTTCAGAGGTGAAGACTTTGCCCTAAATAATTATTAAATAAAAATGTTTCACTCTTCATTCAAATGCACTGTATCATGTATAATTTCAGCACAGCTCCTCCCAAGAACCAAAACAGAAAATACGTGTGACTGATACATTTGTGCCATGACCTTCACCAGAAAAAATGGTCTGAAAACAGATGTGTGGATTATGCTTTTGATGTCTCAAGCTAAAGAAAAATCACTCTTACTCCTGCATATCACACCTCCTGATGACTTACAGAGTGCAAATGGTATTTGTTTGTTTCATTATCTCAGTGTAATGAGTTTGCAGGCTGTCACAGAGTCTAAAAGTATAGTTGAATGTTAATCTGGGATGAACTTTAAAGGTGGCCCCAGCTCGAGTCTCCTGAAATCAAAGTGTTAGGTTGCCTGTCGTCACAGGAGTCAGCTCTCAGAGGGGATCATTATGAACCTCCTTGAACCTTTTAGACTTCAAACCAGGAAAAATAACAGCAGTCTGGCTGAGTGTCCTTTGTGTCATGCTGTGAGCTTCAAACACTTCTGTAATCAAACCAAGAATTAAGCTATCATGCTGTACGGGTTTTCACCCAGTAAACAGGTACCAAGTTCATCCATCCATTGTCAGAAAGCCACTTACTCCCAGTGAGACACCAGGTTTGATTTCTTCCAAGTTCACAATTCCATGACCCTCACCGGGAAACACAAATTGAATAAGATAAGATTTTATTGTCCCCTGAGTGAAATTTTTTATGGACACCCAGCACTTCTGTACATTTAAATAGAATGTAAAAGAAAAAAAAGAGAGAAAAATTAGATGGATTGAGGGCAGTAACTCACCACCACCCAAAGGTTTGGATCGGGGTCACTGTTAGGGTTGCTATCTGCTTGTCGGTACTGTATATACAGTATGGTGCTTGCAGGATAAGGTACACGTCAATGTGGGATATGTAGTCTCTTGTTCAGTTGTCTGTGTAGAGCGCAGTTACTGCACTGCTACTGAGAGGGGTGTTGGGTAACAAGAATTAATGCACTCTGGTTAAGCTTCAAAGGTGTGCATTGCAGATGGAAAATGTTTTGGTCAGATGATCTATGCCTTTAGCCAAATGTAGTAGCTTCTTTAAGTGGCAGGAAGCAGTGTTTGTAGTCTATTGCCAAACACATTTGAGGTGGTGCTGGGAAAGTGACTTAAATTGAACCATGTGATTCCAACCTGTGACTTGCAAGAGAAAGGATGAAGAAGGACTGTGAGGCCCAGGCAGATTGCAGAAACAGCATTCCTCACTGTCAAAACATTGAATAGACAAGGTCAGGTCAGAGAAGCTAGAAAATGACGATATCCCCTTAACCAATTAAAGAATAGCTACAGTATCTGTGATGACACTGCTCTTTCCTGAATCAGAGCAGCGGTCTGTGACTTGTGAGGGAAACCCAAGGGCAGGGTGAAGCAGGAAAATGATGACAGACAGACATAGCAACAGAGCAAACACTACATGGAGGATCCACAGAACAAAGGCAAGGTCTAACAAGGAAGACATAAAGGAACAGGAGAAAAGGAAATCCAAAATGGGTTGAAACCAGTGGGTGAAAGTCGCCGCAGAGAGAACCACCGAATCAAAGTACAAAGTGAAATCTGAAAGGCGAGGTCAAAACAGGAAAAGAGAAGCCACAGCAAGAGAGAAGTCGGTATGCGCAGGGTCAGAACACAGGAAGATGAACACTGAGTGTGCCAAGACAACACTCTATGACTAAGCAGAGACGTGAGGTAAAAACCAGTCTTTGATATCCTTTAATAATGAGGTGAGTGATGACTAACTCCATACAGGTGGAACTGATCTTAACCTGAATGCGTAGTAACAACGACCAGCTGGCTGGCGGGTTGAGATGAGACTCTACCTGTCGCCTTGACGTTTCCAGTGCGCTGTGCAGCATTTTGACAGGAGCGAGTGTGACACTATCGTCCTGGGGCTCTGACACCTTTGTAAGTTTAGAGGCAATTGGGTAGCTGGTTAGTAAATCTCTCCAAGTGAAGCTTGAGGTGGGGGGGGCAAAATCCAGTCAAGTCCTCTAGAGCAACCACAGTGAATAAAGATTTTCCAAGAGGAATCTTCCTCCACTTCACATTACGGTATGCATTGGTGAGTTTGTGCAAATGACAATGAGATGAGATCTTACTGAAGAAGTAGAGATTTGTTGTCTTTTTTAGCATAGGGTTTTAAGAAATCTTCAAGTAAAGCAGAAAATACATGCTGTATCCTTCATTTTGGATCTCTCTAAACTCTAAACTAAAGAATTACTTTGTTTTCACTTTACTGCACACACTTTCACCAGTGGTATGGTATTACAATGAGCTGCGATACTGCAAAGCCTTTCCAAGAATAAAAAGAAAACTAACAACTGAAAATGCTTGCATCAGTGAGAGTTTTACCCAAGTGGGTTTTGAAACAAAATAATTTGGGAAATATGAAGCATAGGCTCTTGCTTTTATGTCAGATTCACACAAACACTTGTTTTTCTTTTTTGTAGTGAGGTGTGTGCTGAAATATTCATTGACAAATGAGTGTAACCTTCTGAAACCTTCCATAATTTCCCAATACTTGTGTTGATGCTTAAAAAGCTTTGTCCAAACAAGCTGAAGGAGGCAGAAATATCCATCCGTCAAAAAACGGATTATATTTGACAAGCATTATTTGTGTTGGTAAATTTAGACAAATAATCTATCTTCTATTTTTTTTCTTTTTTTAATAGAGCTGAGACATAGACTGATTAGTCAGTGGCCCTGGGAGATTAGTTATAGGCACCTCCTACATTTGCCCTTAGACCTAAGAGATGTTAGTCACATTTTTTACCAAGGGAAACTTGTTCATCATTATGTATTTATAATCAGCTGAGTGTAATGGGGAGCCCTGAATAGGCTTATTAAATAAGAATGTTATATACAGGTTTGCATGGTTATTTATGAAAGCTAAACAATTCAGTGACAAGTTCACAAAATCCCCAAAACTGCAAACAATCAGATCATGATCCAGGTGGACATTCCTTGAAATTAGTAGAAAGACACAAAACACTCCATCGTCATGCTGCTCATTTTCTTAGAATTACTTGAGCAAGGTTGTGAAACATTCTGCATATAATTCGAGTAATCCCATTTATCGATAAGTCAAAACCTCTTACTTACACCTTCCAGTAGCACTTAATCCTAATTATGTTATGAAAATAGAAAAACATCACATCCTTTTACCAAGACAAATGCCTCCCCTGGTCTATTCTTTAGTGCCATCAGTAATCTCCCTTGTGTGAAATGAATTGTTAAGCCATCCCTACCTACAGACTTTAAGCATGAGATACTGTACGTTTAGTGAATCTGATCATTCATTAACAAAAGCTGCAGGGAACAAATACCATGTCTTCTTGAAAAACAAATGTAATGTATGCAAAATGGTTGTTGGTCAAAGACATTTTAAAAAATCCATGTAAACTATTAGATTAAAGCCATTACCTCTCACAGAATTATTATGAAATCTCTACTTAACTCCTCATTATTTTGTTGATTTGAAATGTGTTGTGAGTGAAAAAAAGAAGTTTTAAATTTAATTGATGTTAGCAGACTAAATCAAAACAACACTGAGGTAGGTAGATCTCAAAATCTTGTTTTCTACATGCCATTATAAAAAATTATAATTTATAATTGTAATCATATATTATAAAAATATGAGTGATATGGATTTGTATGTACTGTATAGTACAGTATAGCAAGGCTATTTTTAAAATTATATTTAGAGTGTTTTTTTTTTGCTCTAGTGGACGTTCTGACCTGCTGCATCCTGTATGGACACTGTTTCCTAGAATCATTTTTATTTTATGTGAAGTAATTAGGAACTTAATACATTTGTTGTGCTGTGTCCGTTACAGAGCAAATAGGTGTGTGTTATAATGTGAGATAATGAATTATCTCTCATTATAGTCTGTCAAGGTGGAATAAAGCCAAAGTTAATGGGGCTTTCAAGGAAAGTACAAGAACCAAAAAACAGTAAAGACCTAATATAAAAAAAAACTTTACTGGGTTTTATCAGAGCACCTTTAATAAAACTATTGTGACTCATTGTGATGGAGAAAATTACTGTTCTGCCTTTAATAAGTTACAGTGATTGGAGTGCCTCTACCTTCAGCTATCTCATTACCTGCTGATTGGTGTAAGAACAGAGGCATCAATCAATCAATCAATTTTATATATTGACTTTCAACATAGACTTTGCTCAAGGCACTTCACATAAATTGCACAATAAAGAAAACAATGTACAGATCATACAAAAACAGTGTAGTGGCAATGCTTGTTAATAAGACAGAATTGAGTGTTGTTGTTCTTTCCCAAATGAGGCTCCATCTCTCTCTTCATCTCTGTGGTGCAGCCACAGAGAAGCTATTCATGCAGGCTGATTTAAGATGCTTTCTTCTGATAAGGGACAGCTCCCAAATGGGGATGCACTTAGCTAAGCCTGGCTATCATGATCAATTGTCATCCCTGGTGCCTATCTGTCTAGGGAGTGCCAGAGGACATCTGGACTGCATTCCTAAGTGTCAGGAGTAAGTGACTCATCTCTTACTGTGGTCAACCAATCAGGGACTGGCAGGGTGTGGTAACACCACATGGATCTCCAATGCCCGCCAAACTCTCAACCAATCAGCACACATCTGTGTCTTGGTCAAAAAGGCAGCACAAGCTCAGGTCGGGGCTCTCCTGGGACTTGGACCCGCGGTCACACTCTGTGCATAGAGACTTTCTACTGGTCAGCCAGACTACTAGTAGACCCCTGGGAGCAACGACTGCACTGCTCGCCGCAGTTAGATTCCTCCGCCCGTCCTACTCCGAGCTGCACCTCGACTGGTTGGCCAGTAGCCAGAGGCCAGAGGACAACACCTATTGGACGACCGCTGGGACAGAGTTTGCAACAGAGCCTGTCAGCTGGTTTGGTGTTCGTGCCGGAAAATCCAAATTTTTCATGAATTAAGTTTTTATCAATTTAATTCATGAGTAATGTATTTACCTCCGAGTCTAGTGTAACAGTGGGTAATAACACTGATTAGAGATTTGGTATAGCCGAACGGTATATTGAAGTATACTCTCTGTTGTGTATCTCTTTGTGTTTGCATCTCTACGAGATTATATACCTTGTATTTTGATAACCCTCACAGTAAGGTCTGCCGCCTATATCCAGGCAGACTGGTATATGTTGGTGCACAATTTCTGTTTAATAAATGTATCTCGTGTATTGAATCCGTGTGTGTGTGTTGTTGGTTGTTCTGACGATTGATTGTCTAAAAGCCGTAACGAACCACCCCGTTATTGGTTATTTTTCCTAACACGTGTCTCCATACACTCACTCCATACCTCCTGATCAGACTTGCCCATATTTTAAATGTGTTATGGGACTCAATTATATAACACAATATCCTTTTAGTGTATTTTGCTATTTTGCTCCTGATTGGAGTCTATTGACTACTCTTGATTGGAATCTAATGTGAATTCTGTTGTTTTATTCTAAGAATTGGGGAATGGATTTCAACATCTCTCAGTGGCTCCAGTGAGCTCTTCTTTTGTGATATATTCATCTCTTTCTTTATTTTCTAGTTCTCCTAATGGTCCCTTTATTCCTTATACTGTACATCACCTCAGTAATCCTACCAGTTATATGAAGAGCCATAAATCCTGAACTGAAGTCTGAGTGGTTACAAATAACACTCATGTACCTATATTGTGTTAGTATCACTCACTTTTACTAACTATTCTAATCACATGGTATTTTAATGTTTTGCCTGATTTGTTCTGAAAAACTATGGAGAAGATAGGGAGATCACTTTGGTTTTTAAATGGCTGTGGTAGTGGACATCAATTCAGAATGCGCAGTCTCATCAAAAGCCTATTCTTCTTCTGCTTGTTTAAAGCCATATGTCATCAGACACCATCAGGCGCCTGGTAATCGAAGGTGAAAATGAGCAAAGCCTTGGAAAAACCAATGCAGAGAAAGGAGGGTGAGATGACTGCAACAGTGATTAGTTTATATCCTGAGTGGTCCCCCTTCATGAGCAAGAAGCTCATTTAACATTTTTTTGGGGGGGGGTGTAAAAGAAGATTGAGTGTGCAGTGCGTATCACCTACCATTTGAGAGCATATGCCATATTGTGCCATAGGCTGACCCTGAAAAAGACATACAGGGATATCAAAAGCATTTTGCTTCCAGGGCAAAATACACTCCCTGTCTCTGAAAGTAGTGCTAAATTATTCAAGCAGCAGATCAAGGAAGAATCACTGTAGGGATGAAATAGAGAGAAATTAATCATTTTGGAAAACTGTCTAGGGTTTATCTGGAGTTAGAAAATTTGGATTGGATTTTGCACTGCAGAAAAAAAGATATCCTAGAAATGCCTTAACATTCCCAATCATTACCTGGTGTTAATAAATGAAATAATAATCCTGAGGAAAATAAACTAAAATAACAATGAAAGCTTTGGCTAACAAGAGCTGCTCTGCTACTGCATGGTCTTTTTTCTTTTATTTTATTCCGTTGTGCTAATTTATTTATTGTGCAAATATTATACTTAAACAATTAAGTCCTTGTTGAAAGAGAAACCTGAATTATCAAAGTAGTGGAATTGAAGAGCTACTGTACATTGAGTGCCACTGTTTAAGAGCACTATTGAGTGGCTTTGCACAGCTGTAGATATATCTTACATAAGTCACAATTTTTGAAAACCTGTATACACCATCCATCTCCAGCTTGGAGCCCACGGAGAGAAACGACACATTAGGAGGATGAACATGCAAACTCCGCACAGAATTCACCACTTTTAAGTTATTGTCCATTTTGTTTATTAAACATAATTGCAACCACGGCAAGGACACAATGAGAACACATGGAAATGTTCCAGATACAGAGGCATTTGTCATTTGGTGCAACAAAGTACCTCGCCAGACGGATAATGCTACTAGGAATACCCACATGCCTGACATCATTGCAAGCTCTGAAGCAACTGAAAGGGTCCAAGAGTTGCTGTTGATAACCAATACAAAACCTGCCCTGGATTTGTGATGCCAGGAATAGGGACAGTAGAGGCATGGAGTTGAGTGTCATGGGGTCTTCATTGCACTGTAGTCCTACTTCTTTTTGCATGACTTATTAGAAGCTGCATACTGTAAGTCAGGCGTCTGGAAATTTGGAACATACTAAAACTATGAGCAAGGGATCTGCTTTACAGGTGTATGTTGTGCATACTGCATATAAAAAATCTCTGTTCCAAGAAAACTGCAAGTGATCCCAGTCTTGCTCTTCCAACTGGTTTTGTGTCAATTATACTGGCACAGCCTGGATTCTGAATGAGTGCCTTCATTCAGTAAGCCACTCAAGAAGAGCCCAATGCCTTTTGGAGCTCCTCTGGTGACACCAGCAAATCAATTTTTAAAACATCTTGTTTTTTCATTTTAACCAGCATAAGATGAATTTGTGTATTTAGGGTCATAAAAGGAAAACCGTGAACAAACACCTCCTAATCAGGAAAATTCATGAGTGTCAGAAATGAGTGGCACCAGTAAAGTTAACAACTGCGTTAATGAGGGGAAACTGGGACAGCTGAGTTTATACCACTTAAATGAGGAGCATGTGTCACACACCTTTTTCTTTCAGGAAAAAACAGAAAACATTTTCAGAGGAGCATAAGGTTAACTGTTCATGTGAATCCTGTGATTGATTCATGGGCCTGTTAGAAATCTGAGCTTTAAAAGCAATAGAGTGGCTGGGGTGTTTCAAAAGGTGAACACTAAAAACAGAGCTATGCTAATGCCTGGAGTAAAGTTCAAGGTGACTGATAAGGTAATGGTGATAAAGACAAAGAAATGAGATGCCCTTTAAAGGTTTCCTAGTATGGAATACAAATCATGTACAGTATTATTCCCCATTACTGAGGAAAATGTTAATGAGGACGCAAAAACAAACAGGAACAAATTCCCTGCAAATCCAGAAAGGTCATTTTTGAATACTTGTGAATGAGGAACCAGCATTTCCTTTTAAACCCATTTTTTAGAAATGGTTCTTTTCAAACAATTATTTATTCCTGTTACTGCACTACAGTAGTGTTACTGTTACCTAGGTTTAAATATAACTTTTTTGCCTAAATGTACAAATATAAACAAATTATTATTTTTAATTGTACATTGTATACATTGTAGCTCCTCTGCTAAATGAGTATTGTTAGGGTTTAACATTCTTAGTTTCATTATGTTAAATTATTTCTTTACATTTGGTGTATAACTTAAACAGTGCATGAATTTAACAATATATACACCAAACAACACTTTGTGAATAACATAACAGACCAGAACATAGGTCTTCTGTTGTTCATGTCCATTATTTAATTATTTCTGATTTACCTCCAAAAATGCAAAAATATCCAGTTGTCTATACCTGTAACTTCTGTGTATGATTTACAGTATAGTACAAACTAAACCTACAGATCAGTTGAAAGGCTGCTGTTTTTATATATGTATTCCATTTCTAACACAGAATCACAGATGTACAGTACCAGACACTTGCAATGCATTGAAATTATTCTCAGTTTTCTCTAAACTTTCAGCATCTTGTTTTTCTTACAACAAGGGCTCAGCAAGAAACTCAAGGAGGTCAAGCTGCTGGAGTCAAAACCCAACAGTGAGACAGACACTAGAAGTGGCAACATCTTGAGTTTCAGAAGATAACCCAGTTCAAAACTGTAAGTAATTGAATAAAGATAGATCCTAAAATATGCATGAAGTGGATATGCAGATGCTGTCCGATGAAAATATTCATGAAAAGCTATTCTGAAAGTTGTAATCATTATCATCATTGTCATGATTGCTGTCCATCAGCTTTACAATTGCAATAGCTACTTCAAAGTAAGAGGTAGAAGTGGTAGACAATTCCATGTTGTCTGACTGGATATCATTCTGATTGCTTTGAACACTGTGGCGTAACGCGAGGGCGTGTTCAGTGTGGAGGCGGAGCCCTGGATCAAGGGCCTTAGCAACCACAGCAGCCCAGGCTGATTAAGGAGGAGTTGCAGCTGTGTGGCCCTTTAAGACACACTGAGCTCCTCCCCCAGAGGGACAAGCAGACCCCCACAAGGGGAGAACCTTCTAGAAACAGTCCCTGCGGCCATCGTTTTTTCCTTCATTTGTTTTTCTTTTTCTTTTCTCCTGTCCCGCTGTGTGTCTCCACTGGGGCAGGTTGAGTTTTTGTTTTTTTGGCCACACGCTCCTTTTCTTCCAGTCTGGATCCCACTAAATACGGACAGTCCAGCCTGGAAGCTGCTGTGCAAAGCGGAGCATTTTTCTTTTCTCCTTTTCAGTTTTTCCTTTTTCGGTTTTCCGGTACCTCCGCCACCTCAGACAGGGCGTCAACTCTTATCGATATCTGCTTTAACTCGACATCTTCTCTTACAGTCGTATACATCGTTCTTGTATGGCCACCTGTACTTTCTTACTCAGATGCCTCCTACCCTTCTTCCAGGTGGCTGTCTGATGTCCTTGTTCCTCAGTCTCTGCAGTGGAATTACTCCCTAAAACTTTCTTAAGCCCCTAATCAGCACCAGGAGCCTCTTTCCATCTGTCTTTTTCTGTTTTTCTGTTGGATGTCTCTGATCAAACTTCAGATTAGTATTAAAATACACCTGCTATACATTCATTAATTGGCTATCCAATGGCCATCACGGTCACTGTTATTTGTCTTCCTTCAGGCAGAAGGTGACTGACATGAAATACAGGAGTTTTAAAGTGTCTGGCTTCTGCCTGTTATGGTGAGTCTTGCTAAACCGAAGAAAGGTAGGATCCTATGTGGGTTCAGGAGGTGCGGCGGTATCCAGGGAGCTACTTAAGTAGTAGATTCATAATCCAAAGACGAAGTCGAAGCCATAAACCAGAAGTCCTTTAATAGAGACAGAGTCCAAAAGCCAAGCAAAACCGTAATCCGAGGAGCCAAGTCCAAAACACGAAGGAGTCCAAAACCAAGAAGACATCAGGATGAAAAGCCTAGGATACTGAGCATGAAAGAACAGGTAAGTGGTGCTTAAATTGGGATTGGGATCTATCCGTCCATCATCTCTTCCTTTTTACACACAAGGCATACAACAATTCTTTCCCTTTTTCAAGTAGAAGCACTGGATGTTTGATTACAGTTGCAAAGTTATGCATTTGTGAAGCAATCAGTGACTGATTTCCAGTTAAGTTTCACTAGGAATTGTGTTATAATAATTGTTGCAGTGGGAAATTTTACTTTCAAATAACAATTTAAGACATTGAGAGAAAATATTTTGAAAATAATGTTTTATTCACCAGAATAAACTCTTACAAACATTGCATCCTATTAAAACACCTAAAACAATAAAAGTAATTTTCTATTTATCATTTTATTTCTGTGCAGTTTTGTATATGATATGCATATTATAATATTAACATGTCTACTATATTATATATGTAGTATATATTTGTAGTTATATAATGACCTTGTTTTCTTCATACATTAAACACTCTTAAAGTTGCATTTCTAGGGATTGAATAAGCTGTCATATTTAAATAAAGAGTACAAATTCTTGTACAGTATATTCATAAAGTATTAAAAAAATGAAAATAAAAACCCATTGGCACATCATGCTGATCTACATCTGTACTTCAAATATTTCTATACATCCCCTGAATAGATTGCAGAATAGATCAGTTTTATTACGACACCTTCTGATAGTTTCTTCAGATATGGTTCAGGAGATTTTCCAAAGCCAAAAGAGGAACAATTGAATCTGCAGGTTTAAGCATATTTTATGATATGTTGAAATCTACAGAAAAAGAGAGTCTACCTCCGTATATTTCAAGAGCACTTTCATATTTAAAGAGAGCTGTGCCTTCACAAAAGTTTACACATTTATACAGTATGTTTATTACAAGAGCACTTACGTTCTCCAATTTTAGATATTTATATGAGTCATGCAAATGCACCTATTGGAATAATGCATGAATAGTAAAGCAGATAAAATTTCAAATTTAAAGCAACAGGACTTTATCTGTAAGATATATTTACTGTATGGGTGCATGGTGCAGTTTGTATTTGAGTTTAGATTCGATTATTTAATTGAGCCTAATGAAGCTTTCTGATTTTTGCCATAAAATCACAATTAGGGGAATAGCAATCAGCCTTTTGTGAAGATCCATCTGGGAAAAAATAAAATCAGTAGGATGTTGATTTATGTAAATCCCCTTAATTCCTGCTTTAATGTAATTGGTTCATGCTGTTTGTTTCATTTGATTGCTGTTAAACACAGCTGCATTTAAATTTCTGTTTTCAAAAAAGGACGTTTTCAGTTTCAAATTTATGACATTGTGTGCAAGTGATTGAAGGAAAACTGGAGCAGTCCACATTGATATTAAGTTTGCTACATTACTACCTTTTAAATAAAGTTCTGGCATATTTACTTACAATTTAAATTTAAAGCTTAGTAATGTTAACCTACATCCTACATGGATGCCCACAAGTTAATGGGAACCATTTTTTCTAACAATGCATCACTATAGGAGAGACAGATACCTGAGAATCCTATAATATAGGAAATAAGAATTTCCTAAAATATGTAAGACAGAATGGTCTCTTGTATTAATGCCTAGAGTCCAGTACTCTTTTTAGAGCTCAGATTTTAGAGCTCAGATTAAGTCTTATTGGAAACAGGAGTTCACCCATCGGAGGATAATGAATCATAATAATGTTTCTTCCTCAGTTTCCCTTCTTCATGACTCTTTTTCTTTGTGCTATCGTCCGTTTTTATGGAGGACAGCTTATCAATCTCACTAGAAATGCCATGGTCTCTGTGTTACGTTTATTTTTTAATGTGGCAGTATTAATGATTCAAAATGTAGTTCATTAACATGAGTAGGACTCCTCTTGATCAACATTTTCTTCCACATTTTCTTGCCTCCTTGCTCAAGGACAGTTACAGTATGTAAATACTGTACCACCAAACCCATTGTTCTAGACCTTCAAAGGAAGGTAATCAAATTGATAATTGCCAATGCTGAGTTAAAACTCAGCTGTCCATCCCCCTGTTACAACAATATACTCCCTTCAGATATATTTGCATATTTATAAATATGTTTTCAAACTAACATTGTGTTAATCATATTTCTTAATGCTTCTTATTAAAGGTTGCAAAAAGAGTGGAAACTTGCATCTGTATTCAATTATTATCAGCCTTTATTCACCCCATTGCCACATAAATGTAATACAGTCCATGAACTTTTATTTTTTATTATCCTTATCCAAATTGCTTCAACAAACTTACTAGTTTCATCTTGCCTTCTTAGAGGATGTCTTCCCTTCAGTTGTTTTTTTTGGTCTCCACTTCCATGGTTGAACAATGTCCCATTCCGCTTGCTGTGGCATCCAGATCGTTATTTCCTTATTCCCTCCACTCTCATAATGAATCACAAACTGCAGTCTGACAGCTCTAACTTTTTCTCTTCTGTAGGTCATCCATAAAATATCAATCTAAATTAAATCTACATTCAAATCAAGCATATGTGTTAATTTTGTTTTGTATAACAGGTGAGAAATAGATGCAATAAAAGATTTATTTTATAACTACTTGGAATAAATCTATTAATCACAGACATTTTACAGTCAAACAAAGTATTTTTTAAAGGTTGAATGTACTTCTTAATTTTTGTGGTTAGATTTGACTTTCACTGCATCTCAACATGTGTTCTGTTCTCTTAGTAGGTAAATAAACGGAGCGCTTTGAATTTAAAGTGCCCTAACCTTAATGGACCTAACTTTAACGGACCATTCTATTAATTAAAAAAAAGCAAATGGTTGGGGTAATAGCAGCTGTGGTTATCATTCAGGACATGTAAGTGGAAGGTCTGGATACAATCCAGTGTATGACACTGCTCTTATATCCTCGAGCAGTGTACTGTACTATAGCCAAATTGTTCCAGCAAAATGCTCAGCTTTGCAAATGGGTGCAATGTAAGTTACTTTGGATGATAGTGTTAGCCGAATAAGTAAAACCGACGTTTTTCTGTTGTCTTTCAATAAAATATTTTGTTGGATATTACATGGTTCGCATCACATCTCTGGATGAAACACGGTCGACCAGTTTGCAGCATGTTTAGCATACCTTGTGAGATTTCCAAGTGAAGTGAGACGAGAAGGAGGCTTCTGTGGTCTCGGCTCAGACAAGGCCCCTGTTGTGGCCATGGACAGGAATGGATGTGCCCAGCAGGAGGTGATCATATGAGGGTGCCTGGGCTTGATTGGTATGATGTGCTTGTAGAAGAGTAAAGAGTGGGTGGTACAACATGTGGGTGGAGAAAGGAACTCTTAAGATAGGGTCCTATGGAATTACTTACACCCAATGAATAAATAGGGCACTTAGAAATGGGTGGAATAGTGAAACCAAATCAGTTTGATCCAAGCTGCAGCAGATGAAGGGTAGAATGAAATCATGAGTACTGATAGAAGGCAAGAGGATCCTCTTGCTTTGAAGCAACACAGACAGTGGGAAGAGTGCCAGACTCCTGCATCAGTGCCTGCAAAGGACGTTTTTGAACTCCAGATAGGGAGATAAAAAACAGAAGTCTGCACTTAAAGGTAACTACCAAAATAAAGTAAAAACTTGAGTAAATGAGGCATACAAAGTACTAAAGATTCAAAGCAAGTTATTGGAGTCTGTTGTGTTGGGGTGCCCGTGTTTGGTATGAAAAAGCACCCAAAACCAAACAGGACCAGCCAGGATAATTAGAGTGACAAAGAGAATATCCCAGAGACAGGCAGATTGGCCTGGATAACAAACTGCAGGGTTCGGGGTACATGGTTGTAGCAAGGAATGCCATAATGAGAAGCACCACAGGATTCTGACCAACAAGCTCCACTATGGCTTAATTTGCCTGGCTAGACCACAGTTGTGTACCACGGGGTAAATCAAGATGAACACTCTATGCCACGATGATTACAGACAGATGGACAGCCTGAAGTATTCAGTGAGAGAGAGCAAAAGAGAGAGTTAGAGTGTAGGAGTCCAATTCACTGGACTGAATTATAGATAGTGAATTGCCTTGATTAAAGGAGAGAGATAACATTGTTGACCTCATGGAGAAAATCAGGAAGAAAGCTCCATGCATAGATTGAGAGGGCTGTTTGTGCATAAAGAGGAACAGACAACAGAAAAAAGTCCCTTGTGTGACAGAATGAACAAATGGAGGAAAGGATGCTTGAGGCTGAGAGAGGAGACCTGCAGAAAATGATCTGTAGATAACAGATGAAGAATGAGCTATGATCCCTGAGGGGGCCAACCGTCAGTCACAATACCGCGTCAGAGTGCCAGGTGCGGCAGGGCAGTGGGCGGCGCCGCGGCGAGCAGCGGGAAGAAGTCAACGCCCTGGCCCAGGGGACGGAAGCACCGGTGGGGGGCTAGCAGGACCCCCAATAATACCGAAAGAGTGGAAAAAATGCAACAAAAAGCAAAAAGTATGACGCTGTGCTGCATTACCTGCAGACTGGGCTGACCCTGTTTAACAGGGTCCAGCCTGGGGAAAAAGAGCCGCTCGCACAGCGGTGACCAGACCAGACAGTTCTATATTCTACACAAGCAATATGACATTCTTAAAGAAATGAATAGTTAAAATTCTATCCAAAGAATTAAGTAAAAATTCAGTTTTGAAAAACAATAATTTACACAGACAATTACGTCACAAGATATGTACAGTATGAGAATAACGTGAGAAGTTTTTCAGGAGAAAAGAGAAGATCATTTTATTTGCTATGCACAATTTCTGGCCTGAATGTACATGATGATGTACATCTTCAGCACTTGATTGAATACAATGAGTCTAGTTCCAGCTACTGTATGTCTCTCATAGCATCTTGAACAGCTACAAAATAAGATCACTTTATTGGGTATATACAATTTCTTGTATTAGGAATTTGTCTTTTCACAGACCCCAGCTTGCTTTCCATGAGACACACGGACAGGGAGAGAAGCTTGGGGTCAGAGCGCAGGGTCAGCCATTTACTGTATATGGCACCCCTGGAGCAGTTTGGGGTTAAGGGCCTTGCTCAAGGGCCCAACAGAGTAGGATTCCTCTGCCAGCTGCAGGATATGAACCAGCAACCTTCCAGCCACAGGCACAGGCACAGATCCTGAGCCACTGAGCCACAGCACCACTGCATACATTTAAGTATTTATATACAGAACAGAGCTGTCATAGTGTTTCTCAGTGGTTGTCAATAACCAGAAAGTAGTCAGATTAGTTACAGTTTAAATAAGATCACTTTGGTTATGCATTCATGCAGATAGGATGTGTTTTATTTCAGTTAATATTAATTTTCACGCATTCATTTTGAAGCAAAAAGCTTTGGACTTTGTGGTACAATGCAGGGAGTGTCTGGTGTGGGGACGGAGCCCCGGAATCAGGGAGACGCGTTACCGTGGAAACCACACCTGACGTGATTAAGTGAATGAACGGCAGGTGTAGAAGTGGTTTAAAAGGAGGCTGAATAGCTCCTGGAAAAGGGGTGGGGGGGGATCTTAGTTTTGCTGTACCCGCAGTGGTGAGGACGAATGCGGGATTCGGCTGTGAGAGAGCCGGGCTGAAGCAGGACAGTAGCGGGTGTGAGACGCTGCTAGTCGGGGCGATGTTAAAAGGGCGTGCCGCCATGTACAGTATGAGTGAGCAAAGACTTGACTAGCCGCTGTAGTAACCCCGTGAGGCGCTGGAGAAGATCGACAGTCCCGGAGGGGATTGTGAGAGGAATAAGCTGTGAGGAAAAGAGCGAAAACGTCAGTTTGGGAGGAGACGGACAGGAGAAACGGAGCTTTATGAGATCGTCGAAAGATTTAAAGGGACAGCATCCTGCTAGGGTGTGAGAGCAGGGCTGTCGTGTCCGCTGTATGAATGAGTTAGTGTGTGTGGAAGAGGGACCCTCCCCCTGGCAATACATTGGTAACGGGGAAGTGAGTGGGGTCTATCTAGCTGCACCCTCTGGGAGATAGTGCAGTGGTGGCTGGGCACAGTGAGGTGTGCTGGCAGCTGTGAGTTCACAACCTAAGGGCGTGAGAGTGAGGTGCCAGAGGTTGTGAGTGTGTTAGAGAGGGACAGTGTGTTGGGTCTTGGCACGGGGTGTAGTGCCGAAGAGACTCGGTGATGTAGGTAGTGTGTGTTTTGTGTAACCCAACCTGGTGGTGTTGGGAAGAGGACATTGGGACTGGAGGTGGACCTGGGAGTCCGAGGCACTGGCTGTGTGTGAGACAGTGGCCTAATGGAGTAGGAACAGGAGGCTCTGTGTTGGTGTTTGGGAGTAGGAGGTTCCTAGCAGTGGGGACAACAGGATGAACTTTGAATGTGGAATTTCTGGGTGTGTTATTTTTGTTAGAATATATCACCATTATAGCTGTCAAATAATGAGCTCCTATAACAAAACATGTATTTGTATATAGCTGCATGTATACACTATGCTACATTTTTTTGTAAATGGTGATTGCATGTGAAAAATACTGATTGATTCCAAAAAAATGGTCAGCAGAGGTCTGCAAAAACATTTTAAAGTTTTGGAAAATGAAGATCTTTTAATCTATGCCAGTCAGCACTGCCAAACAGTCAAACATCTAAATTTAAAAGCAAAAACAAACTGAATCAAAATTATTGCTGCCTACAGTATTTTCACAAGATAATCCTATCAAAATGATATTCACAGTCATTGCCAAATTTCTTGTGAATAAATAAGGTTTTGGTTATTAAATTGCAAATTTTAATCTGCAAGAAAACCAGGGGATTATTTCTATTTTAACAATTAGCAGTACTATCAAAATGCATATAATAAATATTGACAAAAACATCCCAGAATTCTTTTTAGATAACTTTATTTCAGTTAATGTACTAATCCTCCATGTGCTTTTGGTTTCCAAAATGCCACTGTAAGATTGTGTATAAATGATGAATACCTACATCACAGAAAAGTGTTAATGCATGATTTCTGTGTAAAAATAAATCCCAAACAAAACTGAACAGAACTGAAGTGTTCCTGTGCACTGCCCCTAATACACTTGCACAGTGTGATTTCCATGATCACTTACACAGAACTAAAAGGACGAACTTCCTTGCACCATTTTCACCAACAATGCATAGTGATTGTTACCTAGGTAACAACTTGCATGTTCATCGTTCAGTTTCTACCAGTAGACACGATGAACACAGTTGAACAGTTAAGGCAAAGCCATTGTAATGGGCTAAACCTCAGGTGCAAAGATCATCCACCAGATTTGACAGGTGTCAGAAGCTGTCATTAAAACACAGGGGTTCATCGGTTGGTGCCCACCTGGGTCATTGTAGTGTTTTTCCTGTTTGCAGTTTGGCAGGTAAAAGTCCTGAACACAAACAAGACCCAACAATTTCAAGCATCATTCCTAAAAACAAATTTAGTTCCAAGCATATACTGTAAAATTGCACAAAGGCTGCTCAAACATGGCAATTCCAGCACATGTAAGCTACCCAATGCAGCTGGATGAAATACAAAAGCATGAAGAGGAAGCTGAGGCAAACTGCTGGACTGCAGACTAGACATGACCAGGAGCACATTGTCCAGCAGTGAGCATGTGGCTGTTCAAGTGCTACCAAAATGTCACCAAAGGCAGCTTCATAAAAGAGCTACAGGGTTGCATTGGCCCTATTGCATTTGATTATTGAAAATAATTTCTGTTATACAGCAGCACTAGGCAATGCCAAAAGACCAGGTCTGCTGTGGAACAATTCCGAACTGTCTAAGTTTGGGTTCAGTACCACTAAGACATGTTACTTCCCTGTGATTGTTATACCGATATATAAATCTTGATAAAATATGAATAAGCATGTAAAAGAGTATGCTTAGGTTAATATGTTTTGCTTATTTAAAGAAATAAACTTTCAGTACTGGGCTAAAAAATCTTTATGAAAGGTTTATGAAACACAAACATAATTAAGCTTAGATGCCATTAATGCAGTGCGTCCTTGCACTGTCCAGTCTTTACTTACTGCAGTTGTGTTTAGCTGTGTATCCTTTCCCCTGCTGTTCAAACTGTCCTGCTGTATTCATTCGTTGTCTTCACAGAATTGCAGTGTCCTGCGTTCTCTGTAGGACCGGTTACATCTACAGGAGAGTTACTTTTGTGGACACTGTTCATTCTCAACCATCAAACTCAATAACAACAGTATAAAACCTGGACTACTTACAAAGGACCATGGGATTACAATCCATGTTAATTAACAGCTTAGTCCAATACAGAGACAGTGTGAGCCAAAGTCTAAGCCCACTGACAATGGGCACATGTTCATGGCAGGAGACTTACACATTTACAGTACTTAATTCAGGGACAGAAGTCAACTCGAGCTGTAATTCTTTGGAATGTGGAAACAAATTGAAGCACATGGTCACAGGAGAAACATGCAAGTTCCACACAACAACACTAAACTCCATGCCATCGTGCTGCTCACTCACAATTGAAATCAGAAATATATACATATATTTTTCCAGGACCTCCTTATACTGCCTGAGGAGAAACTGTCTGAAGATTTCCACAGATCAGGTCATATTGATATTGCACATTAAGTTATTACAGCTACTCTTACACTGCCAAATACATTAAAATCTAAGATGTAAAATGAAGCAAACATTTTTCAAGAAAGAAGTTTGGTGTTGTACTGTAATTATTAATTGAGAAAAAGATTGTAATATATTTTATATTACATTTCTAGAGAATGCTACAAATTAATACAACAGAACTGCTCTGGAAATCTATATTACTGCTAAGTTTATAAGACTACAGTAAGTACTAATATTTTTAGGTGCAGGAAGATGCTAAAAACATTCCCACTGTCCTCTGTAGCAGCATGTTCAAAGCTCAGCTGCACTTTTTATTTCTCTGATGTGGGTAACAGCAGGGAGCTGTTTGAATAAAAAAAGTACCTCTTCTTTGTTTCAAAAACAAAAAGATCTCTGCTGGATTGTTTTTGAAAATATGTTTTCACACTCAAAAAGTTCTCAAGACCTTGCTTGATTTCCCTCTGCATTATCCTAATATACCCTAAAACATAACAATTTTGTCAGAAAAATAAAACTAATAGTTCACCCTTTGAGCTCCCATCTTGTGCTAACTGGATGACTGATTGTCATTAGATCTAATTTATGGGGGAAAGGGTTCTAGTTCAGATTCTTGTCATATGAAAATAGAGCTGTGAGTGATGATTGTTCACAAAATGGCAACGAACAGAGGGTGCATGCCTGTATTTATTCTGAAGACTACATTCTAGACAAAGGTAACATTTTTTTGTTTTTTGGTGCATCATGTCACTTCCTCTTGGTTTGCTCAGTATATTCCATGGTAGACTACATGACACATTCTCCACAAAATCCACACTATGAGTTCTTGATTTAACCGATTAGAGACCTCTAGGATATTGCCCATGTTCTATAACAAGGACCCTATCTAATTCATGGCTTTGAAGTTTGCATGATATTTGGTTCATTTTGTGAAATTCCACCAGTCTTTGCACATCTGTCATTAATATAGACAGACTCCATGCAAATATACAGTATCTAGCTACAGTACTTGACAAAGCAGCAAATAAGAAGCCTGGAAAAAATCACTGGTTTAGAGACCAACTGAAATTGACCACAAGTAAATGACATGAAGTTTTTCAGACAATTTTAAATGAAAAGTACAAAATTAACAAATCTAAAAGGTTCAGAAATACACCTGCAGCACATTGCACTACAGGGTTTGGGACTCACAATTTACATGCCGAAGACAGAAAACTATTTTGTACCATTTGTGATGTTTCCTGTGAGTCACGCTCAGTGAGTAATGATTCAGTGCCATGTGGAATATAGAATGAGAAAAAAAACATGCAGCCAGTGACATGGGGCTGCAAAAGAGCTCAAAAGACAAAAGACAATTTTGTCCTTTTTAAGAAGACAACGGGGAGCTCAGAGAGGCAAGTTAGTGACTTTAACCAGGGCAGTTTCTGTGCTGCGTAATTAATCTGAAGCCAGGTTGGAAAGGTTCAAGGAGGCTATTTTCAATTAGATGGTTTTTTAATTAAATTGCGACAGCATGTTCTAAAATTGTAGCAAGAAAGGCAGGTTGGATATAGGGCAAAAATTTCTGGCAGAACCTGAAGAAAATGGCTGAGAACTGCAAAGAAAGCCTCAAATATCACAGACGTGAAGCAGTTTTGTAAAGAAACAGAAATGCAGATGTGAGAGACTGATAATGTGTAGATGAAATCATTGCTGTTGAAGGAGGTGCTACCCATTTCTAAATCTAGTTAATGTTGGATCATTTGTTAATTAATTTAATTTAATCCAAATAAATCATATGTTTATGTGTTATGTGTTTAATCAGGTTATTTTTGTGTTTAATTGACACTTTCATTGTTAGTGACAGTGTTTCATAAAGATCCAATTACATTTTATGTGTAAATTACACGTAAATATGGACAAACCAAGGGTCATTAAATGTATTCTCAAACCTGTTAATTTTAGAAGTAAAATTCTTTGATAAATAAGTATAACTTTGATTTTAAAAAAAGTAATAAAAGTAAGTTATTTATATAATGAGTGCTTAGTTGCTATGTGAAGTAACACATTATGTCTTAAAAGCAAACTCACTCAACGTTCATTATTATTAATCTACATAACTAATAATTAGTTTTAATTAACTATTAATAGTTATTAATCTAAATGTAATTTGAACATAAAATAACTGGATACTTAAACTGTATATCAAATAGTATGGCTGGAAAAAGCACATTTGCTCCCAAATGACATAGTAAATAATGTTAATCAAAACCTATTCAGACTTCGGCAATTTTTTTGGCACTTTTTGCAATGCTAAGCACATTTTTTAAAACTTTATCATGAACTTACTTAGATCAAATCTCTGCATACTATTTCACTCATTTTATGACAAATGAGGTTGCTATGAAAACTGCTTTCTTACACACGATCACAGGTGTAGGTTTAACAATGTCTAGTTAAAAAATAAATGTACTGTACTGTAGTTGCTGCTGCTATAAAAATCATTGCTTGCACAATGCAGTGGGAAGGCAATGTTCTTGTTTCAAAACCGATTCTGTAAATAACACAGCCTAGTGTGTACTATTTAGCGTTGGTTGCTAGGTTTCATGCTCCTTTGGCACTCTAAAGATAAAGACATGTGCTTCTTCCCAGAACATTTTCTAGGCTTGTACATCCAATTATTTACTTCTCGTTCAGCAACAGTGCAAGGTCAAAGGATTTTATAAAAGGTGCCAGGCAAATTGAGACACCAATAATGAGCTTGCCAACGTCTGAAGAATAGCACATTATGTTCTCCTAGCAATTAAAAGGTTACTAGGTTTCCCAAAAATTAAACATAGATCATGAAAATGATTTCTACCATTGACCTGGGTTCCTTGTTTGGGAATTTCTGTTAGCATAACTGTTAGCAGTGCTCAAGTACTCACTGTGAAACAATGTGAGAAGCATTAGTGGTTTCTTTAAGGTGCTAAAAAGCAGACTAAAAGAGTGTTGTAGTGCAGAATCAGTGAGCACACAAATGATATGCTAGAGAATGCACTGTAATCAGAAAAGGTTTATGCGACTTGGTGTGATATTATATCAAGGAATTGCAAAGAGGTTCATAGGGTTTATGTGCTAGATAGGAACTGCAGGACTCCCAAATACAAAAGAATACTCTGTAGACCATTGATTTAGCAATTATAATCCCAAGATCCCTGTCTGCTCCTGGACCCTATCCTTTCAGTTCCTTATCCCTGGGAACTATGGCATTGATGGTGCTGTAGCAGTCTCAAGGAAGTCAAACTGGATTTAGGAAAGGTACTGCAGGTCTATCTTAATTTAAATGTTAGAGTTCTTGAATGTTAAACAAAGAAATGCAGTAGAAGAAATGTCGTAGTATAAACAGAACATATGCAGTATCTATAGAAAGTCTATCCCCTTTCAAACTTTTTACCTTTTGGTGCCTAATAACATACAGTAGGATTATAACACATTAAGCTTATTCCATCTTAAATCGCATTTTTCTTTTTTTATTTATCTACACATCCTGCCCAACAACTTCGAAATGAAAAAAAAAATATTCTAGAAGGCTTAATAAAAATATTTTAAAATAAAACTTGAATTTCATGATAAATTCACCAGTTTTTGTAGATTTCCTCTGCTTGGTAGTGCATTTCAAAAGAACTGAGATAAGTCTTAAATATCCCTTTGAAAAAGTCCTCATTTAAATGCACGAAACACTGAGACACATTTTTCACAAATGTGCAAAAAATGTTCAAGGAGGTTTTGACTTTCCATGGGCATTGTAATATTGGCTATTAAAAATTTTCAGAAGGCTTTTGATAATTTTTCTAATTAAAGTGTAATTCTTAAATAACAAGCAGTAGGCATTTAAAGTAAATAATGCTTTGTCTTAAGAAACAGATGAGTACAGTTTAGGGATTAATGCTCAAATCGGGGGTGATGTAATTAGCGGTGTACCACAGGGATCTGTATCAGGACCGTTGCCCTTCCTAATTTATATCAGTGATCTAGAGTCCTTACTGTATGACTCTTCTGATGTCTTTCAAGAAACATCTGGATGATATTCTTGGCTCAATAAGCTACTAACTACCAGAACAATCGGTCAGCCCAATGGATTCAACAGATATCTTCACTAAGCTCAAGTCAAGTGCAAAGGGTTTTCATTTCCCACTTTCATCCAGGTGGTAAGCTTGGCAAAGAAATAAAAAGCGGTCCTGTACATGCTCCCTTTCAGTAGCCTTCCCTTTAGTCTGGATGACAGCCCAAGCCCCTTCCTTATTCTCACGAGTACACTTACTTACTGAGAGCCCTGAAAGCTTAGAAATAAACTGTAGAAATAACCTGAAATTACAACCACTTTCCACTACAGAGAAGCCTTTATTTCAACCCCCTGCAGGGCCACTGTTTTATCTTTGCAGTAGTGGCTTTGAATTGAAAATGGAGACTGGGAAGAGTCCTCTATTCCATGAGACATAGGCACATGTTTTCAGGGTATGCCTTCTATCAGTTTTTAACAATTTGTGGGTTCAAAAAGACCATATGGATATTAACGGTGAAGGAGGGATGATTTGACTTGGCTATTCTCCTTTATATTCTAAACCTTTTCAGGCATCTTGATGAGGTAACATTTCAGCAAAGCAGGAAAAGGTCACTGCAAACCATTTTTATTAAATTCTCCTCCAAAACAGAGAGGTTTTCCACCATTATACCATTATTTTGTAGTAAAAGCTAAAAAAGAACATTCTCAAAGGTAATATATTTTTGCTAAGAAAATAGCAGAGACATTATGTAACAAAAACACAGTGAATGTGAATTAAAAAAAAACAAATATGAAAAAGCACCCAGTTATTAAAAGGGAAGTATTTGAAATGGATGCCACATTACAAGAAGCCTGAGTCAATGTAGGTAATGTGGTTATTTTTTCACAGTACAACCCTTTGTACTTTTATTAAATTGATTTTAACTCTTCTCTCAGCTCCCAATAGATTCTGCCTCTCGTCCTTTTCTCCAAGACTGTGGAATCATCTCCCAGTCCGTAAGGAATCTTGGCAGGCGTTGGAAGATCTCACATACGTGTGCGAATACAGAACCCATTCAGAAACATCTGATTATTATGATAAACACAGTTTATTTATTTGAAGTGATCCAATGAATTTGCTGTATGTTCTCATTTAATACGTACTGTGTAGTGTATATTAGGGAATACAAAGTAAAATCTACATTCTATTAATAGTAATGTTTACCAGCTTAACAGCTCACTGCTGTAGTCAGGAGACAAACCATTAAAGAATGCAGAATTTTATTCTGAAATCTACAGGGAGCCATTATAAGGAAGTTAAAGGTGATATACTGTATGCATTTTAGTTCTGGTCACAACCTGAGCAGCTGAATTCTGAACAGCTTGTTAACAACGTATTTGGGTGCATCAGCAAACACTGCATTCCAATAATCAAGCCTGAAAAAGCATGCATTAGCTTTTCTGCATCAGATTGGGATAGATGTGTGTATCTACATCCATGAAATGTTAAAAACATGGAAAAAGGTTCATTCATAGTACTGCAAACACAAGCTTCACATGAAAGGCTTGGGTCAAATACTACCCCAAGATTCCTCAGATTAATAATTGGGCTGATTCCAGGACCATCAAATGTAAAATCTACAAAAGTGTTGATAAGGAGAGCAAAATGACATAACTGCTGTCTTGTCAGAGTTCAGTTGTAAAAACGTTTTATTGCATTCATCTTTAACATCATCAAAGCAGTGTGAGAAGACAGATATTGCATCAATAATGTCAGATTTCATGTGAATGGAAATATGGGATCATCAGCATAGACAAGACAAACTGATGCCATACCTAGAATAAATCTGTCTTAGTGATAGCATGTAGATACTAAACATTGTACCAAGACCAAAGTCTTGAGGTATGACCTAATTGACCTATATGGGTGATAAGGAAGAACAACTGCTTAGAAAAAAATGTTTTCTTTAAGTAAGAAAATATAATGTGTGCCATGAAATGGTACACTGTCATATTTTAACACATTTGTTAAGAACTCACCCTCAAGTAAATAACTTAATGATTTTGTGAATCTGAAAACACCTCAGTAAGCATCCTATCATTAAATGAAAGAACAAGTACACAACAGTGTGGAAATTAAAAGAAAAATGTTTATAAATTACAATTTTGTACAGCAGTTCATTTCACTTTGCACCTTAGCATCCTGACTGCATGGCATCTCAACCTAGAGACCACAAGCTAAAATGGCATTTCCTTAAAGGGAACATTTCATACACTGCACCTCAACTTGCCTCTTGCATGAATTGATGAATTGAACCTGTAATGATAAATGAGACTCATTTATTTGTGCTGGATCTCTTCCACTTTTTACTGATGCATCTCCTATAAGTATGAAGTATCTGTAATGGATCTATTGTTAATACTGTATATGTCAAGCACATGCAATATATGTACTGTATGATCTAACATTATTATTATTTTTTATTACTACTACTATTATTATTATTATTATTATTATTATTATTATTATTATTATTATGGACTTTAATTGTAATGTAATTGGACATTCTGTGTACAGAATGAATGGAAACATCTCAATATGCTGTCCACCTACCTAATGGGTTAGATGACACAGAAAAGGTTCTTTAGCAGGCTGTGAGCTCAGCACAATGGGGCCCTGCTGAAGCCTAGCTGACTTTTTGTCAGCTGTTCTTAGCTCAAGATAATTAGGGGGTGTCACAAGGTTCTTTACCCAATACCCAGGAATGAGAAGGCTGCCTTCTGCCATTGAGGCTATTTATGGCCTGTTCTTATGGCTATTTTTTAAATTGTACTATTTCTAGTTTAAATGCAATTAAAGCAAAAACCTTAAAAAATATATTTTCTGTGATAATATATGAATAAATAATATTAATATAAATAAAGCCATTTCAATTATTCACAGCAGTCCACAATTAAATCATAATTTCTCTGAAGCTGTTCATTTATTGGGAAGTTTGTTCGGAACCTTGAATATGAGTAATGCATTCTATTAATTTAGAAAGATAATTTTCTTTTTTATATTTTCTGTAGGTTTTAACTTGATAAATTAAGATCTGGGTTTCAAAGGTCTTTCCCTAAGCCACACAACCTCTTGTGTAAGCACGGAAATTAGCAGGTGCAAGTCTCTGCTCTGTGTCATTTTTTTAAAGTGGATTTGTCATGCTTTCTCCCAGATTCAGTGAGCTTATTATTAAAAGAGCAGCAGAGGAATAAACAAACACAAATTTCTGCACAATTGCAAATGAGGTTAGGAACCTGTTTCAATAAACTCTTGAGAGAAACATGCATTGTGCCTTTCTAGAAATTCTGTAGACTTTGAACCAGAATTGCATAAACAGGTGATAATAAAGAAAGAAAACCAATAAATTCAGTGATGCAGATATCAAATTCTCCTGGTTGTATACAGAAGGAACATTAATATCCCCTATTGTTATTTTTAGGGGGAATAAGCATACACTCAATACTGAGGTTCCCAAAAGATCCCAACAACTTTTTTTTTAACTGTGCACATTCCAAATTTCTGAAATAAGGATTTAAGCAGGCTTCATATTTCTGTGTTGGCAGTGCTTCAGTGTTTACGTTGGTCATATCTGATTTGTTGTTTTCACGGTGCTCTTCTGTGCTCTGCCATGTTTGTTTTCTTTGTGCATAAGGGCTCTGCTGTTCACAGACCCCCGGATCTGGAGACCTGATTGTGGGCATGTGCTGTAATTACAGCTGCACTCAGGATTTCTGAAGCAGAGGTACATGTGCACATGTTCCTGGAGAGACCCACTTCAGAAGGTTTTATAGGCAACCATTAAACCATCAGTTTCCTTAGACTCGGAACAATTCAACTGTGAACACTTAAATGGGCGATTTGTTAAATTAAGTAATTTAGAAATCATTTGGAAAATGCTTGTGCTTGAGAGCTGTCATTTCTAAAAATTGACAGCTCTCAAGCATGCAAGCTTCTTTAATTGAGCATATTATTTGCTGAATTGATCAATAACTTACAAATGTTTCCAATTTATAGACAGGTGATTTTAGGAGACCTGCTGTGTAAGGCTTACAGGATTGGAGCTGTCCAGTGCAAGGGTTGGAGACAACTGAGCTAAACTACTGTATGGATGGGGCTTTATAAACTGTGTATTTTGTCCATCTGGCGTCGACAACTCTTTCTGAATAACATGATTGAATAAATTGTTTTTGTTTTGATGAGCATTTTACTTTGTTTCACTCCAATATCCATCTGAGTCACATTTAGTTCATCATGCAGAAACGATCCCGTCTCCAATTCAGCATAACACACAAAACACAGACATAGCCTGACAAATTAGATGCAGATAAATCAAAGAAACTAGGTTTGTAGGAAATGTTAAAGAGACCCTGGACCTATGTGTCACAAGGTGTCATATTAGCTAGTGGTTGATTGAATGATTAAATTGACATGAATTAGGATTTCTAACCTTCAGTCGATAGATAATAGTATATTTCTGCTTCAATGCCCGTGTAGCTAGGATGCATTATATTTGTCTCTTTCAAAATTTCACCCATGAAGTAATAATTAAACAAATTTCTTCTAATCGCTCACAAGGTTGTGGGTTCATATAGCTCCAGTTTATGACGATTGTTAGATGAGTCATTTAAATCAAGCCTTATCGTCTGATAGAAACAGCAAAAAAAAGAAATCTAGCATAATTACATAAAATACTGAAGTAGTGCTCAGATAATAATTCTTATTTTATATAGTGCCTTTCCCAGCACAGCGGCACAAGATCATTTACAGTAAAAGTACAATTGATATGCACACAGTAAGACATGAACAGCATAGGTAAAAGAAAATGACCTAATGTTACATGAAATAGAACTGAAAGTACTTTTAAGACTGGATTTGAAAGGCCTGGAAGACTTACAAGATCTAAAGTGAAGTGGGATATCATTTTACGGCCTAGAAGCAACAGAATAGAAAGCACAGTCTCCCACAGTTCAGCACCTTGAGCTGAGTACAGAGAGAAGGCCAGATGCCTTCAAGTGAGCAGCAGTATTTTACATTTTGGTCTGAACCCCACAGGGAGCCAGTGCAAAAAAGCTTAAAGAAGAGAAACATGCAGCACATACAGTAATATTGTAAACAAGGAATTCAATTCCTACATTATATTTCATTCTCTTTTTAAAGGAGAAGCACTGGCTTGAAATAGTGTTAGCTATGAAGACACTCAACAACATGGTCTCGGCGATGACTACTGGTGTAAAAAATGTAAGAAACTGATGTTTTAAAAACTGTGAACAAATCCTTGCTGTGGAAAACCTCACCTGCAAGAACCGAGCGATCAGTGTCAGTTTTGTCACAAAGCCATTGTAGATTATTGGGAACAACACAGACACCAAAAGGCAGTACGCCTCCTCTGTTGGCACGCTGAGCAGGGTAGACATTAGGGGCTGGGTCAGGGGAGCCCAGGACTTTTCCCACTGCCTTTCTGTGGTTATTACAGTGGCTTTCATCTTAACACCTGCTTATACAAAAATGAGGCACCTTTTCTTAAAATCAGTGAAGTAGAAAACACAACTGTGATTTGCTCACTTGGAAAAACGCAATCATAGTGAAGCTCTGTTCAACGTACAAGTGCAATACTTTTACCGTTTTCATCTAGATCCCATTCATGTCTTTTGTAAAATATAAAATGTTGTAGCCAAACCCTGACAGTAGCCGTTTCTGCCACATGATGTGACACACTCTGCCTTTCACAAAGATTTTGTAAGGATGGTTAATTCATTCCTATAGTTAAGTCCCCTTTTTGATTGCGTGTGCTGCACTTTCTTTGACAGGGACACACTTCAGCATTGTTAGATGCAGTTCAGCTTTATTGTAGCACTTAACCACACTGTGAAACACTAAAATATAGATTTTACATTGGTACTGTAGCTAAAAAAAACACACATACTGTACCTGTATGGCCTATATGATAGAGGAAAATCCCAGTTCTCAGAAAGAGGGTAAAATGTGGGTAAAACGCAGACAAAGCAGAATGCGTTCTCCACATGAATATCACAGGTGGAAAGGATCTTGTATCTTGACTTTAATGTCTTTCAATGTTATTATCATGATATCTAAAATGTCTGCTAGTAATCCTCTATCTGTCTATGGGCTTCCACTTCTTGTCTGTGCTGTAGCTGCATGGACTGCACAACATCATACTAAACTGTTGCACAAACCAGACCTGAAATTAGAGCAGCAAAAAGAAAACAAAGGAGAAAGGAAGCACAGCATCTGTCAACATTAGTTCCACTGGTCACCACGCTAATGGAAATGACCAATTGCTCATGCTGGTGGCGTGCACCAGGCCCAAACTAATCTATGTAATGCCTGGATCACAGAGCTCAGTCTGCACTCAGGAGAACACCTCAACAGGTTGAGTCCCACTATGCTTGATTTCTGAGGACCTAGCTACTTCACAGAGTTTCCAAAGTCTCCAAATGAAAAGGTTTGACTTAGCTGCCATTCCTCAGGTCCATGTAGTATCTGTAACACAACACCTCTATGTGATTTTCACCTAAGCATTTTTTCAGAATAATTTGGAATAATTACTCTGTCAGGATGATGAGATTATGTTCTTTGTCCACGCGTGCAGTAGAGATGCAAGGCCACAGGGTGGTAGGTACAGTATATGACCAAAATCAATTCCTCTCTGGGGTTGCTATGCCTCATGAATCACTTCATGATGAAGAAGCATCATTTTCACAGGTCCCTCTTTTTGTATTTTGTGATATCGCAGAGGAAGGAGCTATTCCTAACACGCATATGGAGCAGCCCTGCAGTGTCTGATGGCATTCTACAGTATATCAATACTTAAGACAAATGTAAAATTAAAGCTCATCAGAACATGGAGCTATATGAGAGTAACATATTGTATACTGTAAATATCAGATATAGATCCAAGTGAGCTCTCACTGGCTGCACCTAAGTCACAATATTATGTATTTATTCATGCTCTCCATTTGTGTATGATGTTTAAAAGTATGCCTATAATGTTTTCCTATTATGTCTGTTTCTAGTTGATGGTTATTTGGCATTATCATTAATTTTGTAATAAAGTTAAAGACTGGTAGATTGTGGATTAGTTCAGAAGGTGTGTGAGAGGACAAATTAAACATTCTCTTTTGCCAACCACAAAACACTCACCTTAAATATCAGCTGTGCTATAGAGAATGCTTTCTGAACAATATAATGAGTCCTGTTTCCATGTTCAGGAAGACTGAAAATATGTGGAGCATTGCTTTGTCAGTCCTCATCAGCAGGAACAGATGTTCTTTTTTTTACCTGACCCATTCTAATAGAAAATATGTAGTTTCAGCTATTTTCTCTTTTATTTTTATTATTTCTCTTTGCTTTAGTGTTTTTAATTGCCGAGTATTGTCATTTAGATCCAGCTATTATGATAAACAGAAGCTATCCATTCACACTCAAATGTTTCCTATAAAAAAATGCCTGTCTATTTGTTCTACAAGTATATACAAAAGGAGATAGTTCTGTTTGGTTGATTTGAAATGCAAATGTTGTGATCACATACTATTGACTCCCCCAAACCCGAGAAAAATAACTTCTTAAATAAATTTTGAAAAATAGTTTGCCTTAAATTTCCTATCTTGTACAGTTCTAGCAGGTAGCAGGATAGCGCAGTAGTTAGCATCTCTGCCTCTCAGAGCTTGGGCCCTGGGTTCAGTTCAGGACCTGGGGTGCTACAGTATCTACAGTACATCTCCCTGTGCTTGCTTGGGTTTCCTCCAGGTGACTTCTCCCACAGTTCAAAACTACTGGTGGATTAATGGGCATCTAGCCAGCTTGGCCCTGTGTGTGTGTGTGTGTGTGTGTGTGTGTCTTCTCTGTAATGGACTCTACATCCCGTCCAGCGTGTACCCTGCCTTGTGCCCATTGCTTGCCAAGATGGGCTCCCCCATGAGTTTGAATTTGAAGAAGTGGTTAGAAAAGGGATGGAAGGATACTGTTCTAATAAGGTGGGTAGCTGCATCAGCATGAGTAGGCTGCAAAGGAACAGGTAATAGGTTTATTCCATGCTGAAAAGAGAAGAAAGAAGAACATCCAAAGAAGGAAACGTTGTGTTTTCTTTCTTCTCTTTTTAGCATGGAATAAACCTATTACTTGTTCCTTTACTGTTCTAATCATATATTATAGGGCTTAACAGACAGCATAAGTCAAAACTACGTTGAAGCGCATTTAAAACCAAGAACAGGAGGCACTTCTTTACACAAAGGGTTGTGGGTGTAAGAAGAAAGCTACCCAGCCAAAAATAATAAACCTATTACTTGTTCAAATAATTAACATAGTATATCATACAGTCAACACCATCCCACCAGTCAAGCATTGTGGTGGCAGCATCAAGCTAATAATAGAGGAAAACCTGTTTCAGTCTGCTGAAGACTTAAAATTCGTGGAAAAAATCTTCTTCCAGCAGGAGAAGGGTCCACAGCACAAGGCCAAAGCTACACTTGAGTGACTTGAGAGAGTTTGAGCAAATCTGCCAGGAAGAATGGGAAATTACTGCACCAAGCCAGTGTGCAAAATTTGTAGAGACCATTGCATGTTACGCGTTCACTTGTGCAACTGGTAAAGAGAAAGACTATTTCATATAGGTGGCTGTGTCAGCATGTGTAGGCTGCAAAAGAACAAGTAAAGGTTTATCCATGCTGAAAAGAGGAGAAATGAAACAAAGCTTATACTGCATGTCTTAGAAACTCCTTGCAAAGCTCTTAGTAACCATTTATCCATTTTCATTCTGAAAAGAGAGGAACTCGCTAATGCTCTTAGCAAGCATTTCTTTCAAATTGGAAGAGTTGACATTGTGTTGTTGGTATTTCAAATGGACACAGGACCATGGTAATATGAATGATTTTTTTCACAGCTAAAAGATTCATCTTCTTACAGCAGTTAAGTTTAGATGGCAATTCCAGACCTATTGGTTAACTTGTGCTGCTCTCTGACTACGCTGCAGGAGATGTACCTTCTTTTAACCTTTCACCCTCTGAGGGGCTGGTGCCCATGGCAACCGGTAACTGGGCTGGGAGAACTCAAATATATCTTCAGGCTTTGTATTGAGACTTTGGAGAAGACAGTTCAAGCTTTAGTCGGAGGTTTGAAATTTTTATAAAGAAACAACTGCATGCAAATAAGACAACAATGTTACAATTTGCTGTTGACATTGTTACACATTCAGGTCACATGCCACCCATATATTTGGTTTTGTCTGGATTTAGGGACTCATCCAGAAAGAAAATGACAGAAATTCATACTGCATAGACAAATCCATCCATCCCTTCCACCCTTTATCAAGTTAACAAATTAGAGGCTTCAAGCTCAGCTAAATTTCTGATTTCTGATTTCTAAATTTCTGATTTTCTATTTACATGTCGTACTCTCCACACCTTTAAGTTCAATGCCATCTACCAGGTGTTGCCCAGTCTTTTTGAATGCATTGTATTATTATTTTTACTTCTCTCTTTGACTTTTTCTGCTTTTATGGTGTAAAATATCCTATTTTGGTATAATCTGTGAATTTTGGTATAATTTGTGAACTAGTTTCCTAACTACATCTATATCTAAATCATTAATGGAATTTAGGAAAAACAATGGTCCACATACAGACCCCTGGGATACTCCACAAAATATAGTATAATACCCAGATCTGAGCAATCACTGCTCTTTTATTTCTATCCGTTAACTGGTCCTCAATCCAAATGCATTATTTTAAATGCCTACTTCCTACAATTCCTGAAATCCTTCTAGAAATCTAAATATACCGTATTATACTCTGGGTGTGTGTTCATTACAGCCTTTCCTTGTTCAAAAGTAATATCATTTTTTTTACCTAAGCTTGAAATTCTTTAGCTTAGGTTTCTTTAACTAGATTCCTTTCTATTTCAATCAATTTAGAAGTTGCTCTCTTCATCCTCATATTTTGAATTGATTTATTATACTATTTCAAGCTTTGCCATCTTCTTTCCAGCTATTTCACATAGGTACTGTATATATTGTTTGTTTTCTAATTTACATAAATGGTTAACAACAATCAACATTTTTAAACTCAATATACTGTTCCTTGAAAAAGTATTCAGTCCCTTCCTATGGTGTTCCATTTTATGAAATGAAAAAATGATGAATACACGTTCTTTAAAACTTAATATTTCAAAACCTGAATGCTTAAACTAAAGATTTCTAAAGGTAAAAATGTATGCAGTAAATGTCAACAACAATGTGCATAGCAACAAATATGTTGGCAGGAGAGCGGAAAAAGACCCTAAGCAAAGTGGCGGAACGGGGAGTTAGCCCGGGCTCAGCAGTGCAAAGAGTTTAGGAGTGCCATATAGAAACCTATGCCCTCAGGCCACGGATGGAGCGGCAGCCTGGTGCTAGGCAGGTCTCGGGACATCCGAACTTCAATGCTGAGCAAAGGGGAATGAGTGACGCGGAAATATATAGCCGCAGAGAGAGAGACACCGGAAGGACAGCAAAGCACAGGAAACTAGGGACAGGACAGAGTAGGAGCGCCCTCTGACACACGGTAGGTATGTAGCTGATGCAGTAATCGCACAGTCGGCCTTCAGCTCCAAGGGTGGTGAAGTAGCCCAGGAACTGGAGCTTTCAGGCCTGTGGTGGTCTTGTGGAGTCAGCAGCCTATGCAACTCTGGAAAGGCTGGTGCAGTGGCACCGTAGCCAGTCTTCAGCCTGGAGGTTTGTAAAGTTGGTCCTGTTGCCAGAACAAAGCAGGTATTTTACAAAGTTTCAGTCAGTAAACAAGTTTGACTTTTAAGACTTGTCTGTGTGTCGCATCTTTAATGGGGGCCCTGTCTAGCCCCTCTACTGTGAGCCACCCCACACAGCATTAATTCTTTTCAATAAATCAAATTCTAATCATGATGAACCAAGCTAACAAATATAAAGGTATTAAAGTACTTAATACTAATATGATCAGCAATGTCACCATTCTCAAAAGGTTCCCCAAAACACCAATGCAGATTTCTTCAAATGGGGAGCCAACACCAAGTCAGTTCTGTGCAAAGTTTTGAAAGAACTAAAGAGAACATGTGTAACATAGAATAAATAAGAAGGGTTTATGATGCAGGCATGCACTTCTTTGAAAAAGTAGATTAGGATATGCAATGTTTTGGAGGAGCACCGATGGAGAATGATATGAGTGAGAAGACTATATGGATGTTCTAAGCAGGCGATAGAACACAAGTGAGCGAGCAGGTGGTAGTAAAACAGCCAAACCCTAGCTTGCTTGGTACTCTGTGGTGGGCAGCAGAAGAGACCTGGATCCAGAAGGCTCTTCCAGAAGATGCAAAAGAGTAGCTTAAACTACTCTGTACTGTACTGACGCAGAAGAAGGATGGTTACCAGCAGTGACTTGTCACTTGCTGAAATTTTCTAGACCTGAATGGATGTGGAAAAATTCCTAAACAAACCCTGGTAATATCCATTACCTTCACAGGTGTAAGTCTGGTGAGGGAAAAGAGTCGAGGGTCGACACGGAACTAGTTGGACGCCAGCAAAGGTGGGAAGGTAGCAGCAGAGGTGGGAGGTAGCACCAGGGATGGCGAGGGCTGTGAATGAGAAGTGAGGAGCCCAGACTCAGTGTAGTCAGATGTCTTTCTCTTGCACCCTCAGGCCTAAGTGAGCATCAGTGACCAGGGTGGCTCCTATAGGAACAGCGAAAGTTCAGTTCAGTTTATTTGTCATATGCAGAAGTGCAATGAAATGCTTATTTGCATGTATGCTCCCATACAAAGACATTAATGAATCACTAAAATAAACACAGAACAGCAGCAACAACAAGTTAAATAACATACATCATAGAAAACAAAACATCAGTGTGAGTCAGTGGTAGGGGTAGAGTTCAGTAATCTGACATCTTGTAGGAAAAAACTGTATCTGAATCTGTAGGTTCATGCCTTTATGCTCCTATAACACTTACCATAGTGAAGGGGAGAGAAAAGTGAGAAAATGGTTGTTGTCCTTAGCAATACTTCCAGTCTTTCTGAGACAGTGAAATGTAAAAATGTCCACAGTAGAGAGAAGCTATATTCCAATGATGGACTGGGCTGACCTGATCACCCCCTGTAACACGTTCCAGTCAGACAGCGAGCTTCTGCTACACCACACTGTAATACCACACGTGAGCACACTCTCAATAGCACACCTGTAAAATGTAGTAAGGACAGCTAAAGATAGATCAAATTTAAATGTTAAATCATTAGTAATGAAGGTAACCAGGAACCTGAAGCAGAAAAGGACCAGGACCAGAAAAGAACCAGAAATTGACCAGAAATGGATTATAAAATACTGCTTATGAATAAGATTTAGTTTTTTATATGTTATTTATATCTTCTAGGCAATGTGGGGGAACAATTAAAAAGGGAAAACATAGTTTAGTGTAGTTTAAAGCACAGAATTTAAATCAAGTGATGTTATGTTAAAATTGTAAAATGCTCTAACAATGCCTCATTTGGAATATTGTGTACTATTTTGGTCACCCTATTTCAAAGATAATTAGTCCAGATACATTCTGGGACTTAAGGGGATGTCCTACACTGAATGGCTGACGGAACTGAGCCTCTTTAGCGATGAACAGAGAAGATTATGATGGGACCAGATTCAAGTTTTCAAAACCCTCAAAGATACTCACAAACTCAACTCAGGATTTCCAGACCAGAAGGTACAAGTAGAAACTACAGGGAAGTGCAAAGACAAAAAAAACAGGAACAAGAGGCACTTGTTTACCCAACAGGTTGTGAGAGTGTGGAACAAGCTATGGTGTTGAACGTAGTACCCTGGTTTCTTTCAAGAAAGGCATCCGTGAATGCCTTACGTCAATTAACTACTGTTAATGTAATGAGAAAGCTGCAACATTTAAGCAGTTGAGTGAATGTAAGAGCTAAAAAAGCTGCAAAGCCTGTATACTGTATCTAAGAATTCGTCTGCAAATTTAGCATTCATTTATTGGAGGATTACTATCTTTTATTTTAGCAGTGAAATAAGTAGCTCTACTTAAATCACTGTTCTTTATTATAGGAATTGAAATTGTACTAGTTTGGCTGTTTTCGAGACTGCCATCTGTAAATAATTCTTCAAGCAGAACTTAATCAGAAGTTTTGATCATCAGCATACAGTACCTGCACATGACCTTTGACCAGAACACAGTTGTGAACCTCCCCATACCAGTGAACACAAGGACAGATAGGTATTAATGTCGTAACACCTGCGATCTAAAGATCAATAGCTTTGATCTCAAGATTATATCTGGGCACCCCTTCTGGCCATAAGAAATTCCCTCCCCTGCTATAAAGTCAGTAAATGACTCTCAACACTGTTAGACTGTTGTCACTGTTTGACACAGAAACCTAATGGAGCAGCCTCAGTTTGTATGCAGATGCATTGGTTTGAAATAGTTACTGGCATAATAATCAATAATTGAAGACTGCAATATTTTGTTTGACCAAACAAGTGGTTTCATTGTGTTAGAAAGAATTACCTTATCTAAGCATCTGGGCTCTCTGAATTTGGAAGTCAATTATTTATTTATTCTTAAATAGTGCCTTTCGATCAGGACATTCTCAAGACAAGCAGAAAAAATAACTCAGAAATGTACAACTCACAAAATTAAAGAATTATGTTAAGAATTAACTGCCATTGGGAAAAATAAGCTCTTGAGACACGATTTAAGAACATCTGCAGAGGCTGGGTCTTTAACATCAGTAATTGTGTTCCAGAGATGGGGGGCTAATGCTGAAAAGGCTTGGTCCCCTAACATAGGATGTGAAGTCCTTGGAATATTGAGGAGCCTGGAGCCAGTGAGTGAACTGGGACATGTGAGGATAGTATTTCTTGAAAGCACTCAGGAGATGGACAGTGTAGTGTCGAACAGGTCACAAGAAAATGATCAAGTCAATCTCTTAAGAGATTGTCAGGCAGTGCCGGTTTTTCAGCAGAGGAGAAATATTCTGATTTTTTGGACTGGATTAGCACTTGAGCGGCAAAGTTCTGGGCATACTGCAGTTTATGAAGTAATTTATTGGACAATCAGCTAGCAAAGCATTGCAGTTGCTCAGTATTAAGGAGATGAAAGCAGGAACTAATTTCTCCATGAGAAACAGAATTGGTCTTAAACAGGATATGTTTTGGAAATAGAAGGATGTATTGTAGGCATTGTATACATGTGATTTGCATGATAGGGAAGAGTCTAAAATCACCCCTAAGTTTAAACAGAATTTGAAGGAATAATTTTATCACCAACTCTAAAGTATCACCATAAGTGAGTTTTAGACAGTCTAACTATAAGACTTGATCGGGTCAGCCAATTAAAATAATCTTGGTCTTATTCTCATTTAACTGGAGATAATTCTGAGCTATGCACAACTGTATATCTTCAAGACATTTGATTAGCGCTGAACGAGCAGTTCGAAGATTCGGTAATGTACGCAGGTAGATCTGAGCATCATCAGCACAACAGTGGAATTTGACACCGTATGTTCTGATAACCTGGCCTAATGGCAACATATAAATATTGAAAGGTAATCAGCAGTACATGGGAGCTCCAGAGGCGACAGGGGCCGTCTGCATTCAAACCTGCATTATGCTCCAATCAATTAATCAAGATGTCTACAGTGTTTACAAGATATTGACAAGATGTTTACAGTATCAAAAGTGCTGAAAAATCTAATAGTACAAGAATGGAGGAAGAGCTAGCATTTGCCGAGATGAGAAGGTCATTAACAACTCTCACCAAGGCAAGCTGAGAAATTATCCCAGGTAGAGTGCTCTAAGAAGCACAGTCCAAGCCCATAAAGCTCTGTGTAAGCCGAAAACCTACAGTCTATTGCTCAGTAAATTGGACAAAATAAAGGATTATTAAATTCCTAAACAGGCTCTTTGAAAAAAAGTATTTATTTCTTGATAAACCTAATGTGTCCCTCCTAGATATAAATCAAGGAAAATGAATAAAGGATTTGTGTTTTTTGCCTATGTGTATTTTATGTTTGGGAATGAGCAACCACATTGATTTGATCTTTGGGGAGGATGATTTCAGAGAAATATTTTATGCCCACCTTGATTGGATTAACCTGAAATACCCACGCAGTTAGGTCTGCTGTGTATTAAATCCAAACCTTTTCAAATAAATTTTGTTCTTTGCTCTTTTTCTGCCATCCATCCATTATTCCATGTTCTGGATAAATTAAAGCACTTCATGTATTCCATTATTTTGAATTTGTGTCGAACTTGTTAACCTGAACAAGTGTGATTCATTACAGTGAACTTGGTCTCTATCAAAAGAAATTGTGAAGTCAGAGGTAAAGTAATGGCTTGTTTTAATTACTTAAATACTTAGAGGCTCCTGTTGTTAATTTGACCCTTGCTGCTACACCAGTAAGAGAAGAGTGGCACAATTTCCTAATTTCCTAGAAACAGCAAGCAGGATTACTGTATATTGCTGAGAGGGAGAAATATTACTGGTAATTTTCCGACATGTGAGATGTTTTACTTTTAATCTTAAAGTTGCAAGAAGAAGTACAATGTGGACACTGTCTAGACAGTATTGCTGGCTTCCTGTTGTAAATCATAGGTAGATATTTACATCAGACTTATTTCAAGCTGTAGTTACGGTTCAATTCATTGCTAGTTAACAGCAACAAATTTGCTGACAATTTTTCTCCATTTAAAATTCTTTTCAGGTTAGTCTCCATCATGATTACCTTATGTACACAGTCAATATCAGCAACAGATTTGAATTCCAGTTTCTACAAGCAATTGTGGTCACTTTGTTACACCAGGTCTTTTAGTCACACAGCAGTAGTTACCAATTGTAAACCAAGCCATACAGAATGGTTTTGAAGCCAGGTGAGCCAACTGAAGAAAATATGTGTGAAATAACCTTATTGGAAAGGACTGGGCAACAATAATGATTAAAAACAATGAGACAGCAAGGTAATGAAAGGAACAGAACATAGTCATTCATACTGTACCTGGGGTTGTCAAGTATAATCTGAGTTGTATTTCACATGTATTTTTTTCTGGTCTGGTAAATAATAATTTATTCTTCAATTTTGATCAGAAAGTTATATATTACAATTTATAAGCTTTTTGTGAACATCAGATTTCTAGAAGTATGTTTGAACAAAAAGAAAGTCGTCGTCACTTCTTTCTTTTCTCATGTTTTTATTATTCACTGATTAATTGTGTGTAGTATCATTTAGGTTGAAACTGATGATCAGACCCATACTTTCACACTCCATGATGCTAATTTATTAAATCAAAATTGCTTTTGTGAAAGTGCTCACCTGCCATTCAAACCACAAACTTCAATTTTTATGATACGGAAATAATGTTTTTCTGGAATTATGAATCAGCGCAGATCTTCAATAATGAGCATGTCTGTGCACTAAATATTTTCATTCTTGCATGAAGGTCTTAGAAATTATGTGATTTTTTATATTAAGTTTCATAAAGTTAGAAAAATATTCAAACAACTTTTTATGTTACCTTAAACATAAAATGGTATATTACCTTTCTGTATGGTTAAACTACAATTAAGTTCTAAATTCAAACCTGAAATGATGGAAAGTACAATTAGGAAACTCACTGGCTACATTTTTGTTGTTTGTGAAGTATGTAACTTAAATGAAACCTTTTCTGAGGCAATCCAGCAAGGCTTTAAAATAGTATGGTTGCTTACAAAAAACATGTAGGTATGAAACCCTGGATTTTAAAAGACAGACAAGACCACCATCACTAACTTTTAACTTTAATTTGTATAATGAGAAAAATAAATCATATACAGTACATTGTAAAAGAATGTTATATTTTTAAGTTTTTATACAAAACTAATGGTCAAAATAAACATGTATACTGTATAAGATGGCTAAATATCAGCTAAACCAGCAGAGATACTGTGACACACCAGGGATCAGTGTTCTAGAGCTGGGTCTTGGGAAAAACAGAGCACAAATGCAGCTATAAGAAAAAAACAAAAAAAATGCTCTTTTGTATGGTGCAAGAAAAACCCCAAACAAAACACAAACCCTAAATGCCCTTTGAACTCTACTGACGGTTCTTCAGTGCCCTTTCTAAAAGTCACTTTGCAGCTAAGCTCCTTACATTCATCCATTTTCTATTCAAGTTATCCATTAGAGGGTCTTAGGGAAGCTAGAGCCTATCCCAGCAAGCACCGGGCACAAGGCAGGATACACCCTGGACAGGACACCAGTCCATCATAGTAAACACCTTACTGGTTCATAAAAAATAAAGGCTGTCTCTCACAAAACTCAGTGTCTGGGTTTGTCAGTCAATTGGAATTTTTTCTCTCTTCTATCCCTCTTGTGCTCTCTCTCAGACAGCAGATGTCGACCAACACTGGAAGGCTCCAAAATCCTGATTTTTACATTTTAATCAAGCAATTCTTCTCCCAATTGGTCGGGTGACTGAAAGCAGCAGATCATTCAGCACAGCTTTTTGGAGAATTTAGTTGTCTTTAGACCATCTTGTCTGAATTTGCCATCTTAACGCCTTAGTGAAATGTTCTGTTTATATAAGTATTGAGCCCTACATCAGTACTTGGTAGAAATACCTTTGGCAGCAATTACTCCTGCAGAAATTCTGAACAGATTGGGATAGTGTAATATCCATTCTTCCTGGTAAATTTGCTCCAGTCCTGGAGTTGGGTGGTTGATGGACTACAATCAACAAGCTTTGCCATACATGTTCCATTGGATTCAAATCAGGACTTTAATGAGGACAGTCAAGGGCAAGAACGTAATAACTTCTCAATTAATTTGTCAGGTTCTGTGAACAGTAATAACATTAATTGACACACATAAAGCACCTTATGGTGTATTTAGATTTTTATAAAGCTTTTGATAAAGTTCCCTTAAAAAGATAAATTCTCTAATTACAGTCTGTAAGGGTTTGGGGAAATGCATGTGAGACGTGGTTAATGTATAGAAACAGAGAGTGCATGTCACTGAGAAGAAGAAGTGGGAGCAGGGCAGCAAATGGAGCCCCAACGAATGAGGTGGGTTTCAATGTTTGTACTGCTTGCGGGGAGGCCAACTTCACGGAGCTCAGCAGCTTGGAGGCTATGTTTACTGAGTGGTGCATATAATGGCCAGTGTTCTTTTTTGTCTACTTCCTTCTCCTTGCAAACAGTAATTTAGACAGCAGTCTTCACAGAAATGAGTGACTGTGTTGGACTAGACACCTGTCTATTACCACGTAGTCAGAGGTTACATGCAACACGTGTGGAAGTGCCGAGCCAGAAGGGACTGGACAGAAAGGAAACAAGATAAGATAAGATCACTTTATTGGCCATATGCAATTTCTTCTATTAGGAATTTGTCTTTTCACATACTGTACCCCAGCTTGCTCTCCATGAGACACACAGGCAGGGAGAGAGAAGTTTGGGGTCAGAACACAGGGTCAGCCATTTATACAGCACCCCTGGAGCAGTTGGGCTTAAGGGCCTTGCTCAGGGGCCCAACAGAGTAGGATTCTCTGCCAGCCACAGGATTTGAACCAACAACCCTCCAGCCACAGGCGCATATCTTTAGGCGCAGTACCACCGCTCCACTCCAAGAGAGGAAGGAAAGACAAAGCTTCACAACTCCTGACGATCAGCACATAGACAGGGTCCTCCAGCTGCCCTGGTTGGGTACACCTGGCTTCCTCCTGTCATCAGCTGGACATTCCCACCCCTGATGCAGAGAATTACTGGCTAACCAAATCAGATGTATGAAGTATAGAGGGAGCTCTCTTCTGCCCACCAATTTCTGTGATGCAGACAGCCAGGACAAGGGAAGCCCTTGTGCAACATTACAGCAGAATGAAACCTTTTGGTTGGGAGGCATCGTAGAGATTTTGATGGTCCTTTAGAGGTTACTGAACAGTTTTTATGAAATATTTCATATATATTCTGCTCAAACTTTGTGTTTTTCTGCCTGGACGGGAAATTTGTCACTCTTTACAAACATGGTCAGCAGAGAGGAGAGGAACTCTGGCACAAGTGCATCAATGATTAAAGAAGAGCCAGCCATGCTCTCTACAATGTGTAGTGTAGTGCAGCCATTGCATTTTTTGTCATTTTTTCCTTTTTTCATATAGCCAAGGCCAGTGTTTTCATCAGCAGTAATCTTTATGTGCTTTTTTAGCTTTTTCAAAACATGACAAGAGGCCTGGGATTACTCTGTGTTTTTCTTCTCTTTTCAGCATGGAATAAATCTATTACTTTTTCCTTTGCAGCCTATGCATGATGACACAGCTACCCACCTGAACTCCTTTTCAATAGTTGAGTACCTTCTTTCTCTAGGTACAAGACTGGTCTCTGTCCTCCTTCTTTACCTTGAGATAGCACTGTGCCAATGCCCAAAGCATCCTCCTGAACACGAGAAACCTTTCCTCAAAACTGGGACTTTTAAGAACTAAGTTCACTGGGTTGCTGGCTGCTTTTGAAGTGAGGTTTGTAAGTGGTGCTACTATGGTAGAAAATTGTGGAATGAAACATCAATACCATCCAACAAGTCCCAAAAAGGATCTTACTTGGAGTTTAGTATGAGGTTGAGGACTGTTCAGAATGGCTTCTACCTTATTCACTTGTGGCCGGACCTGTCCTTTTCCCAGTTGATATCCTAAGTACAGTAACTTGTTTCTTGCTTAGCCCACTCACACTTTCTGAATTCAAAGTCAAATTTGCATTATTTATCTGACCTAGGACTTGCCGAGTTGGAAAAAATCTTCCCAGGTATTGCTGTACATGACTACATCATCCAAATATGTCACGCCCTCTGCAGCCAGAGGGCGCTCCCACTCTGTTCTGTCCCTAGTTTCCTTTACTTTGCTGTCCTTCCGGTGTCTCTCTCTCTGGGGCTATATAGTTCCAGGTCACTCATTCCACTTCACTCAGCATTGACGTTCAGATGTCCCGAGACCCGCTTAGCACCAGGTCGCCCCACATCTGCTGCCTGAGGGCATTGGTTTCTATATGGCTCCTGAACTGCTGAGCCCAGGCTAACCCCCATCCTACCGCTACGCATAGAGTCTTTTTCCGCTCTCCTGGCAGTCCACGGTTCATCCCTTCCGACATCCGGGACAAAATATGCAGTACAGTAATCATTATATCCCTCAAGTACCTTGTCCATCAGGCACTGAAATGTAGCAGGGGCTCCATGAAGTCCAAAAAACATAACAGTAAACTGAAACAATCCTAGGGGTGTTCTAAACGCTGTGTATACTTTAGACTTCTCTTCCAATGGAACTTAACCTGCCCATGGAATTGTAAGTGAAAGGTGTAAAATCATTGGCTTACAACTACTGGGTACAACCAAGTGTTCATCAGTTTTCCTGGCAATATATAAGACATCGTCTTCTACAGTATACTTTTCCCCTTTACACATTTTTACCTCATCCCCACAAGCTTTCTTAAATAAAGGAACTAGATGGATCTTCCTTCTGTAAATTCCTGATTTTCCTGTCATTTGGGATTTCCCATTGTCCTGTATTTAGCCCCGATCCATCTACTTTAGATATAGGGCTACCTAGCTGTTTTTCAAGGCACTGCTGTCAACGGGTCTTGCTCGGTCCATTAGTTCTTCCCTCGCACAAACTATCACACCAGTTTGGCAGAGATTGTGAACCAGCTTTTGCTTCTGCCCTCATGACTCCTGGACATGCAACATGACCTTCAAAACTCTACATTGGCATTATTTTGCAGCAAGTCACTTAACACTGGTAAGTCTCTGCCTAAAATCATGTCACCTGGTAAATGGTCCACTACACCCACTGTCATCAAATACTTTTGATCTTCTACCACCATCGTCAGTTCTGCCATTGGGTAGTGCTTCTGATCTGATTCGTACGTGACATTTCTTAATCATTCTGATCTGATTCGTACGTGACATTTCTTAATCAAAGACAGAGAACTACCACTATCCAGGAGTGCATGGACTGTTTGTCCATTAACAATCACAGGTATATACTTAGATTGATCAGTTATCTGGTTCCGCTCTTCTTCCTTTCTTGGAACATACTGTAGCAGTAACCAGTCATTTTTGGTTTCCTCAAAGGACACACTGATGTTTTGTGCCCTGGCTGTTCACAATAGAAACGTACAAAGTCCTTGCTTGCCATATGGTCAGCATTGTCCTTTTCTTCTCCTTTGGCCCCCCTCCAGACTCCAACCTCCCCAGAGGTACTTACAATGTTCCTTAGTGTTTTTAAGTCCTCTGGATACAGTCTGCTAGAGACTTGATGGGCCCCCCTTGCCGTTCATTGAGGTCCTGCAGGGCCAATTTTGCTGCTGTTAGTCCATCCTCTGGTTCATGTTCCTTCACCCAGGTCCTCACATCATAAGGAAGGATTTGAAGCAACTTCTCAAGAATAATTCTTCTCCTATTTCTTCCCTGGTGTGTTGTTCGGGACGAATCAAGTGCCATTATAATCCTTTGAGACGGTGGTGCAGTATGTCCAGTTGGGATCTCTCCTGGTGGTGGTGTGACAGCCCTGAATCGTGGGAAGCTATACTCTTGGGCTTGGTCCAGTATCACTAGCTGTGCCTGCAGCAGGTGCAAGAGACAACACTGACGACCTTAAGTCATGCAGTTCCATTAGAAACCCTTCAACTCGCTTTTGCTGTACTGTCAAAAAGTCTTGCAATAAAGATACTAGTTTTTTTCCTTCCTACGACATTCTTGGTCACACCTTAGGGCATGTGCCTGCCTCCTTTTCTGGCTTCGTTTATCAGGCTCTCTGAGAGCACAGTCCTGTTCCTCTGTGGAAGCCTAGTCCTCTGTGGCTTGCTGTCCCGGATAAGATAAGATCACTTTATTGGCCATCTTGTATGAGGAATTTGTCTTTTCACATACCCCAACTTGCTCTCCATGAGACACACAGACAGGGAGAGAAGCTCAGGATCAGAGCGTAGGGTCAGAAGTTTATACAGCGCCCCTGGAGCAGCTGGGGTTAGGGGCCTTGCTCAGGGGCCCAACAGAGTAGGATTCCTCTGCCGGCCGCGGGATACAAACTGGTAACCTTCCAGCCACAGATACTTAGCCACAGAGCCACCACACCACCCCAGATATAACAGAAGGATATAACAAGTAGTTCAAGTAGGCAGCTGTGTCAGCATGCAGAGGCTGCAAAGGAACAGGTAGCGGGTTTATTCCTGCTGGAAAGAGAAGAAAGGAAACACAACGTTTCGGCTGTGGAGCCTTCTTCAGGTGTGAGAAAGACAAGGTAGACGGCAAAGATTAAATAGTACCACCACTTCTTAAATTCCACTTCTAAAACCATAAATGTCACAGTCTTGTTCTTCAAAAGCTTAGAGGCAAAGATGGAATGCAGCAATAATAATGGCACAGCCACAATTGCATAGAAGTGCACAGGCGTTCATTGTCAAGAACTGTGTTCCCAAAGTCCACGCACAAAAAAAAACACTGTGAAAAATACAAACTAACCAAACGGAAAAAAACACAAAGATGTAATTATAAGAATATATACATTAATCGCTTTACACACAATTTAACAATCAACATATCATTAAAAAATAAAATGCCATGAATCCTTTTGTGTACATAAATATTTTTAAGAAGATACTACCCCCTCACGTCGATCCACGCGTGCGCAGACCTGGAACAGGCACTACTAAGCCAGTCCCTGCTGCCGGGTTGCGGGAGAAACCATTTTGCTGGTGAGAAAATAAACCAAGGCGTTTATTAGGAACATTTGAGTTAAACACCAATTTATCCATATACATTTAGTTAATTTCACTTATAAAAAAAAGGAAACAGGTGTCTGGTTTGAGTTAATATTTAATTTTAACCATACATGAACGACCTTACTTTAATCTTTGTGTGCACCCACAAAATAAGCAAAGCTATCCCCGAGATTCCCGAATAATTTAAGTTTGTGTTTGGAACCAGTTTTATCACCTTTGTTTGCCTATGTGTATTTGTGTACGTGTGGATACCTCCCAAGTGCCAGGTGATTTGGAAACGGAGTCTCCAGTAACATTTGTTCACAAATTAACTACTGCGTTTAAAAGTAATAATTGTCTCGTATAAATACAATAATTTTCTTTTTCTCCGTGGCGCTAATAAACTTAAGTAGGGAAAGTTCACTTGAAAGTGAGTCTCAGTTTTTAGTTTTTCACAGAATTTTACATTTCACTGTACAGTCACTCTTGGCTTCACTGTGGCATCCCTATCATGTTTTCAGCTTGGCCAGATGTATTTTTTGAAATAGGTGGCATGATGCACATTTTGCTTCCTAATCATCAGTGTCACTATACTCAGAAAGATAAGTAGCCATCTTATTATTTATGTCTCTCAGCTACTTCTTTCTGTACTTTTTGATAAAGCTCATTGATCTTCGTGGTCAGTTTGTTTTATTATAATGGAGAACTGTGGGTTGAAATTCAATATCTAACAGAACGTGCAGGGACAGATGGTTTTACTTTGAAGTCAAGTTCAGCTACTTTGCTCAAAGACAAACCATTACACAATCACAAATCTTTCAAACCATTCTGTTACACCTGATCTAATTTGGGGGTTTCTGTAGCAAAGGGTTATATATGCAAGTGTTAATCTTCTAATTGTCTCCACAAATCAAATTTATGTACATACCATCAGCATTTTTCAGTTAAATCAGTCTGGAGTAAACTATGTTGATTCTAAGTATTAAGTCTTATTTGAAAATGACACAATTACGAGCTTAGACAGCAACAAAATCTGGAAACTTTGCAGTGGGTGTGAATGCTTGTGGAAGGCACTATATATGGGTGCATCCCCTGGAAGGATTTGTTTAAACCAGATTTATTGGGGAGAGAGAAACAATAGCACAATGAATATAGCAGATCCTTTAAAACTATAAAGTATAAAATACAGTATCCAAAGTGCCCATGTATTTTATTAGATTCCTTTGATTATTAACGTTCAGATGGTGGTGGAATTCTGCAACCAGAGATATCATATTACTAGATAGTTTAGAATCCCAGTGCCTCTGTTAAACATTCCGAAGATACTCAGAGCCAAGAATCTGGAAGAACAAAAAAAAACATTTGTGTTTTCCTGTCTCCTAAGAAAAACAGCAGGGAAATAAGAAGGCAAACAGAACACAAATGTATTCTGTAAGCATAGCAGTCACTGTCTATGTGCTAATACTGTATCTGCCAGTTACCGGTAAACATATTGAAATCTCCTTCAACAGCTAAAGGCATAAAAAAACAGTGCATTTTGCAAGAGACCAAATTGGATGTGAATACTAATCTTTTTAATTATTATGAGAGATTCAACAGGTACTGTAGCTGCCAAATTATTTTGATTCACTCAGCCCATGTAATTAGTTTTGTGACAGTGAGCAGACCTGATACAGGAAGAACTATGGACATTGGGGATAAAGACCCTCATCTCAAAAACAAATAAAGCAGAAGACGGGAATCTCAGTTTTCAATAATTGAGTTTTAAGCAGTCCTTTCATTAAAATGCTCCCATTGCCAGAACATTACCAGTCTTCTTTTTATTTAACATCCCTTTATTTCCTTTATTTCATCCTTGGAGATACTCGTTTCTGTAACGCTAAACTATTACTTCAGCTCAGTATGTTTAAAACAGTAAAATTCCATCCAGATTTATTGTATTTGTATGATAGACGGATAGGTAACTGAAAGGCATTGTAAAATATCAGAAAACAAACAACCTTTAGAGAATATTGTAATGTTGGTTAGCAAGATATGTTTCTGGAGCAATGTAAGCAGTCAATATTCTCTCAGGAGAGTAAAGAAACAAAAATACTCCACAGACTGGATGTGTTTCAATACATTTAACTACTGCATGTGTTTATATGCTTTTACTGTGGAGTATTAAATGCATTCTGTTGACATATCTTAAAGATCAAAGTTGCGTCTTCTTTTTGCCCTTAATCATTTTAGGAGTGGTCTGTGGCCTTCAGCTCTGGAGACCCTGGGCTGTACAGGAAAGCCAGGTATGACCTGGAGAGGCCATCAGACATGCGAAAAGAGACTACAGAGACAGGCTTGAATCACAATGTGGGGGCATTAACACAATGTGCCTCTGGAATGGCCTGAGGGCTATCACTAATTACAAAGGACAAGTGGGTGTTATAACAACACGGACCCTTCACACAAAACGCCCAGTGAGCCTGGGAAATTTATGCTGCAGCTGTCTGAACAGGAGGTACAGTATGGAGAGCTTTCGGAAAGGTGAAGCCACGCGAGGCTGCTGGCCCTGACGGTATCCCCTCCTGTGTTTTAAAGACCTGCAGAGCGCAGCTGGCCCCTATCTTCACTGTAATATTTAACATGTCACTATCCCTGTCTACTGTCCCACTTTGCTTCAAGAGGACTACTATCGTGCCACTGCCTAAAGCAACCAAGGTGTCATGTCTGAATGACTACCGCCCAGTGGCACTCACCTCAGTAGTCATGAAGTGCATGGAGAAACTGGTGATAGGACATATCAACAGTATAGTCCTGGACCCCCTGCAGTATAGGAATAATAGGTCAGTGGATGATGCTGTCTCACTGACCCTTCACACCACTCTTGAGCACCTGGACAAGAGGAACACCTATGCCAGGATGTTATTTATTTACTGTACTTCAGCTCAGCCTTCGACACAGTTGTGCCAGGCAGGCTTCTGGTCAAACTCAGGGGTCTGGGCCTCAGCAACTCCATCTGCAACTGGGTCCTGGACTTCCTGACAGGCAGACCTTAAGTGGTGAGGACTGGAAACAAAAACTCATCCCCTCTGATCTTCAGCACAGGGCCCCCCCAGGGCTGCTGCCTGAGCCCACGGCTGTATTCTCTAATTACACATGACTGTGTGGCTAGATTTAACAGTAACCGCATCATCAAGTTTGCTGATGACACCACAGTAATCAGTCTTATCCGCAACACTGATGAAACTGCCTACAGGAGCGAGGTAGCAGAGCTAGTGGAGTGGTGCCACAATAACAACAACAAACTTAACAACAGCAACACACTTAACATCACACTTAACATCGGCAAAACAAAAGAGATTATAATGAACTTCAGGAGGCACGGAGGACGTCACACACCCATCATCATTCACGGGGCTCCAGTCGAAATTGTCAGCACCTTCAGGTTCCTCGGCCTCCAGATCACTGAGATGCTGAGCTGGTCAGAGAACACTGCTGCCATCCTCACTAAAACCCACCAGCACCTTCACTTCCTGAGACAGTTAAGGAAGTGGGGGAGGAGCAAGACAACACTCACCAATTTTTACTGACACTGACGGATAGATTCAAAAACAGTTTCTTCCTACAAACAGTCCACAAACAGCTCAAATTAGCACCTGCACATATTAGCACCTGCACTTTAAGGTACTGCACTGATTGCACTATGTCCTGTCTTGGCTGTATTATAATGTATATTGTCTAAATTTATTGTCCGTATCTGTTTGTCATCAGTGCCTATTTTTTCTCTAATGTTACTGCCTACAGCTGGACAAGTAAGCATTCCAATACACTTGTTGTGTATGGCAAATAAAGAAATCTTGAATCTTGAATCTTGAATTTCTACTATTTCCTACCTTTCATAAAGTCATGACTAATATTTTGGCAGCCAAGACACACAAAATCCCCATAGATTACTCACATCAGTCAATCAGTAAAACAAATGCAATCAAGTCAAACTTGGCAAGGTAGAGAAATACTCCTTCTCCTGGAGTGCCAATCTGGTAATTTAAAAAATACCTGCAAAATCAAATTCTGTGACTACTAGACATGTTGAAATTAGTGGGCAGGTTTCCTACATGCCATAGATGCATGAATATTTTTAGATGTATTCATTTAAAGATTTTGCTATTGGGCTTCCAATATCACAAGTTAATGCTTTAGGTATAATTACAATTTGGTAGCGAACATACTTCAAATGTTAGCACAGTTGTCATTATATTATTTTCTTAGCATGTCAAAAAGCTTTGTTTGTGATGACAGTCTTAAATCTTGAGTCTTAAGTCGTGAGTTCAGAGTTTTCTTTTCTAGTGAAAAAGGCCCTTGTGGTGATTTCCAGAGTAGTGCAGAAGCTTTCAGCTCCAAATATCAGACCTGTTTGCACCTGCTGTCCCTGATCAAATAAAGAGCTTCAATTTTGTTTGCTGGTTTTGTTGGATTTCTAGCCCATTTGAAAAAGAACCTGAATGATTATGAGACTAAACTAAAAACAGAAGAAATCATTAGCTGTTAAATGATTGTAAAGTGAAAAGTTATTACCTTGTAGTGCCATCTAGTGTTTAAAACAGCTGGTATTGTTTTTCATTCGGAATGATCATTTTCTTGTTTTCATAAGCAGCCTTGCTTGATGCCAATTGTGTTGCTGCATTTAAAACCTTTACTTCATTAATCTGATTTTGCCACAAGTCGCAAAAGGTTATGTTGAGTTCAATATTAATTATTACATATTGAAAGCAGACAGTTAATTTGAAAAATGATTTAAAGTTCACAAATCAAATGAACAAATCTTGTGGTATACTGTACCATGTTAGCAATTACTCAGTCTGTAAAATGGATATTTCCTTTGTTGGTGTCATCTCTTTAGGAAAAAACAGTAAGGGATTAAGAACAGAAGTCATGTTACAGGGACTCCATGTTCACAACAACAAAATAATAGCAAACAGCCGTGGAATGATAAATTCTTCAAGGCACAGAACTCACTTGCCCTAAATATCAATGTATTATTTTTTTAAACTGGTCCTTGGAGCCTTAATGCATTTGTAGACTGTGTTCTGGGCATTACATCTGACATGTATTGATTGTTAAAGTGTATGTACCGGATCTTGTGAAGTCAGAAAAGAAGTAATAAAAGTGTCACCATTTGATTTAAAAAGAAAATAACCTTTCCACGGGAGCTTAGCTTTTGAATTAATGTAACATCTTTATCAACAGCCTCACCAAGGGCTTGATTCTGAAAACCATTTAAATTGCACTAGTAGCCCTGCTGTCTCAGTGTAAGCGTACAACACAGTTCCACATTAAAGCTCTGAATCAGTGTTAATTGGGGTCAAATCATTTCTGAATCCCATCCCTACTCTTCTTCATGGCGGAGATTGGGATTTCAGTGTTCCTCTCCCTTACAGTTCCCTCAGCACAACCTGAAACTGCAGAATGGCACATTGTCTGCCATTCAGACTAAACATGCCCTCAGCATTACCATATGGCCATGAACAAATAGTACTGTTATGCTCCTTTCAATAAGTTAAATAGTTTCAGTTATGTTTGGATGTGTGTACATCTGTGCATGAATGCAACAGGGGGCATCGCCTGAGCTGTCACGGTACTGTTCAGCCTCAGTGCGTGCTCAGCTGGTGTAGCCTCTTCTCCAGCTTCCTCACTTCCAAGAACAATAAATTGACCTTAATGAGTGGCTGTGGCAGGGCGATTTAAAGAAGGGGCTGCAGTTACAGATGACCTGCCATTAGAGGCTGCTGTACAGCGTGTTGTCTTTTTTAAATAGAAGCAGTGGAGATTAATTATCTAATGTATTATTGGTGAAAGGTTTAGAATTTCCCATTCTTTCATGGGTGCAGTTTTTGTGTGGTACGTAAAGGCTGTGCCTGGAGAAGAAATTTTCAAGTTTAGCTTTTTGTTGTTATATCTGGGAAAGAGCTGTAGAGCCTCTTGAACTTTGTTGGGTTTGTCATACTGTAGCACTTAAAAGTGCTGAGGGTCCACCAAAAATAACATTTTTTTTCAAGGGGAAAGACACTACTTGATAGGACCACACGCCCAACTCCCTGAGTCATATAGCTGCCCGCCACCAGACCAGCCATAACCAGTAAAGTTCATTCGAAGGAAGGCTGGTGATTGTACTGCTGACAGGGTTGCAATGACCAACTACTGTAGGTGAGAAGTCTCAGCAGGGAGTTTAATTTTAAAGGAGAAACAGCAACACAAAGGTAACATACTGTCCTCTCCCAGCACCTCAACTGGGGCCGAGGCTGCATAATTGCACACCTGGCAGCCCACTAGAGCTCAGCAGGTGTGAGTCTGCTCAGTACCTGGATGGGAGACTCCTGGAAAAACTAAGGTTGCTGTTGGAAGAGGTGTTAGTGGGGCCAGCAGGGGGCGCTCACCCTGCAGTCTTTGTGGGGCCTAATGCCCCAGTATAGTAACAGGGACACTATACTTTAAAAAGACGGTGAGGTCCTGTCTCTCCATGGTCATTAAAAATCCCAGGGAATTTCTCGAAACGAGTAGCGGTGTTTCCCAGATGACCTGGCCAAATTTCCCCCTGGCCTTTACCAATCATGGCCTCCTAATAATCCCCATCTCTGAATTGGCTTCATCACTCTGCTCTCCTCCCCACTGAGAGCTGGTGTGTGGGTAGTGTACTGGTGCACTCTGGCTGCTGTCGCATCATCCAGGTGGGGCTGCGCACTGGTGGTGGAGGAGGGGATCCCCATTACCTGTAAAGAGCTTTGAGTGGGGGTGTCCAGAAAAGCGCTATATAAGTATATATTCTATATAAGAATTTATTTTATTAATTTCTCTTCTTTGCATGCATTAGCACTGGAATAGTCCACTGGAACTATGAAATTAGATACTTGGGTCAATTAGCTGCTAGAAAACCATATGAGATAGAGATAGGGCCAGATCGTGTTTTTCATTACCTCTCTCTTTACCTCTATTTACCTCTATCAAATGATTGATATGTATTTGCTGTTCTTTAACACCACCCCCACACATACGCACCCATCATGAATTAATTTGGCTAGGTACACATTGTGGCCTTCAGATATAGTATTAATGAGTTACATTAATTTTTGTTTTATATTAGCTGTCTGTGAAATCTCATAATATGACAGTTCACATAAACTGCTGCACAAATGTTCTAATTAGATGACATAATTGCAATGGTTACCATGGATTTTTTAATTATAAATGTAACACTATAGGGGATGTGTCCCTGCCTTGAGCCCATTGCTTGTCGGAATAGGCTCCGAACTGGATGAAGCAGTTAGAAAATGGATGATTGAAATGCTCTGTAGCTGCTATTCCCAGTGTTCTCCACATCCATTTTTAAGGCTGGATGATTGGTATGGGAAGCGTGCTGATGGAGGATTTTGCAGTCCTGAAGTGGATACAGCAGAAAGTAAGCTGCTATATTCCATTTCTCGCAGAGTGTCTTTGTGGTGGGGGTACTGTAGATCGTTTTCCACCTGTCCTCCAGTGGGACTCTGTATAACCTGGAGAAGCCTTTTGTTCACAAGGGTTTTCTCTTGAATTACAATCTCAGTCAAAAAGGAAAGTAAAAAGCATTTCCATACTCCAGTATTTTTGTTTGCACGTTATCTGGATGCTGATCTCTGCATTGCAAGATTGGAAGTGTTTAGTGTACTGAAGGTGCACAGTCAACCCCTGGGGCTTCTTGAAGTATCCAGGCTCACATCAGCTCCACACATTTCCTAACTGCTTCATCCAATACAGTGGCGGAGCCTATCCCAACAAGACACCGGCGCAAGGCAGGATATACCCTGGGTGGGAAGCCAGTCCATTTCTGGGCTCACACAAACACACTCACACCAGGGATGATTTTCTCATAATCTAATTAACCCTCCCATATGCCTTTAGACTAGTTAGGGTGGAAACTGGAGCACCTGACAGAAACCCACATGAACATGGGGAGAACATACAAACTCCACACAGACAGCACCCCAGTCATTGAACCCAGAGTCCCAGCACTGTGAGGCAGCAATGCTAACCACTGCTGCCCAGCTCCACACTCTTCATGTCCAATTCAGAAACGCAAACAATGCACAGAACTGACAGCTGAGGGACAGGCTTGACTAAAAGCCATTAAATTTTGTTTTGAGCTTTTGTATCGTGAGGCCAAGTCACAGACTTGTGAAAATAGAAATAAAGGCTGTGTACAACATGGTGGGCAGACATAGCCACAAGCAGAAGTCTCAGCGGTAACCACATTAAAATGAATGCCTCTGGCATTCTAGTTGCCTTGTTGCTGGTTTGACAAGCCTTCTGAGCTGCAGGAAAGGCCTGTGTTGTGCTTGGCGTTGAGTCAAGTGAAATTGAAGTGTAGCCTACAATTAGGAGAGTTAACAACAACATGATGTGATAATAAAACATGCAAGATGATTTTCAAAGAACGATTCCTCCAGAGCAAAGATTGCTCTTTGTTTTCCTAAAGTAACTGCAAAAGATTAAAGAAGCATATCTAGCTGGAGACAATGTACTGTAGGAATGGAAACGGAAGATCATTAACATCATGCCTGCATCTGTTTCTCTTAAATGTATTTTTAGAAAATCGGCTAAACTTTGTCTGGAGCACATTTTGTACTGTGTTACATATAAGAGCCAGTAACATTTGTTGTAGCTCTGTTTTTATTCTACCAGCAGCACAAGTAGATGATTATTCTTTAGCACTTTAGAAGTCATATCTCATCCCACAGAAGTGAGTCCAGAAAGAGGCAGATGGCATAAGTAGAAACAATGAATTAATTAAAGTCTAGGTTCTTCTCTACCTGGAACTACAATATAGTGCACTGAAAAGGGAAACTAAGGATCTCTGTACTGGAACCTTTCCATGGACACATTTTATTGTGTTATTTTGCATTTTCTGTGCTTTATAAACCCACAAATAAAGATAGGAGGGTTAAACTCAGGAAGAAAAAATGTGTTGTTATTATTATTAATATTCTTTTAATCAGAACGCTCACAACATTCTGCTTTGTCAGTAATAAGGGTAAAAAGTTTTTCCTCAACATTTTAGCAGGTACAATTCAGAGCAGACAGAGTGTGAGTCCACCCAGCAAGTCTTTGAAGGAGAGCTCTGTGCTGATGAAATGAATCTCACTTACCTTACTCACTGTGGGTATGTAGACATGCTCAGGTAAAAAAAAGTCTTCAGGTTGCAGTAGTTAGGGTCCTGTACTTGCAAGTGGTAGATTGTGGACACAAGTCACTGCAGTTATACCCTCAAGCAAGGTACTTCACTGAATTGTTCCAGTAAAATACACAGATGTGTAAATGGACGCAAATATAAGTTTCTAAGTGTCATCCAAACAAATAAATATAAATATAAATGTAAATGTATTAATTCTGCATCTCTTGTTTTCATTTATGTCTGCTTCTGTTCCAGATTTTGTAAACCCTTTATAATGTATATCAAAAGAAGTATATAGTGTAATATTAAAATGACTTTTGAATGTCTTTTTAGTGTTTTATATGGTGATTTCTCTAAAGCAGTAAAATTACATATATAAAAATAAGATTTCATGTGTTTAGTGGTTCAGATTACATCCTCAAAATCTTTATCAACATGCAAAACTCATTTAACTGTACAATATATATTTTTAAACATTTCTGAATGAAATTGATTGAGAGTATTACTATCTTGGTTACTAAACGACACAGGGAGAAAATGAAAGAAAGAAATCATTGTAAAATATTTAGCTAAACTCTTCCTCTGCCTAACACTGACAGTCTCCAGTATTTATAACAACAAAGTCTGTCCTCTGAGCCTGAAAATAAATAAACCTGGCAGCAGAGTCTGCTTTGAATTGACATATAATTTATTAAAAAATGAAAGGTGAGGAGTCCTGTACAGAACGATCTTGGAACAGGCTGTTCTTTGTGTGTTCCTATGGAGACAGTGGAGTTATATATTCAGATTGCTGCCACTCAGTGGCCATTGTACTTAGCAGATTAGTGCTGTGTACTACACGGTATCTGTGGCTTTCAGCATTTAACTTTTGAAAGGCTGGTTCGTAAAGCCTGTCCTCTGAGTCTGCACTGCTCATTGCAATAACTCTGGCTTTTGTTAACACACTATAACGTCCCTGCAATATCGGGCATTGAGTCAGCTGCCTTCACTGGAACAGACAGGAGACTGGATCGTTAGACACCAGATGGTATTTGGAATTTACTGGCCATGTTAATCTATTTTCCCGGTGGCAGGTTTCATTACATTTGAGGTCTACCTATATTTATTTCTCTAACTATATTCAGCTGAATTCCATATAAACTTGAAAATATTATTACTAGTGACTACAAATAAGCTTTTGTAGTTTCCCGTTATTATTTTTTAATAATGTTAGATGAGGGCAGCGCTGTTCTCTGGAAGTTTGCAGCCCTTGGGTCCTCATTACAATTCTGGACTAGGGCACAATCTCCAAAGACATGCTGTCTGGGTTAATGGGAGTGGCGCTGTTGTTCCCATGTGCCTGTGCCCTGTGACAGGCTGGCAACGAAGGCGTAGCGCCATCTAGTGCTCTGAGGGACCAAGGCCATCTCCGGGAATAAGTGGCTTCCTTACAGCAGGTGGATGGATCTTAGGTGATTCTCATCGCACTTCTTTGACTAAAAGAAAATATTATCTCTGCAGGGCTGCTCCCTGGGGACGGTCAGCTGGGAGGTCCCCTCTCCTTTTCTGTGTTGAATCCAGGATAGTAACACCATCACAGCCTAACGCTTAGACTCCAGTCCCCCTCCCCCAACAATCAAGTTGATAAACACTACCAATCTTCCCTGTAAGAAGGACAGTCAGTTCACCTACACACAGTAATCAGCCTTTCAGTTGAGCCATTACAGAAAAAAGCCACCAGATTCTCCTTATTTTTTCCTAGTCCAAGATGCAGTGGCAATCTCTGCAGCTGTGGCATGCTGCTCTTGCCTCTTGCACTCATGTGAGTAGACGCTGTCCACTAGCACAGAGGACCTTAAGGACCACGGGGTCCTTCAATGATCTGCAAACTCCCCACCACACCAGCCTGACATCCCATGTTCCTCCACCACAGTGGCTCCACATTCCACCTGCTGGGAATGGCTGCCCAGAGGAGCTCCACAGTAACCTGTGGGCCTGACCTTTCAGGGGCTCTGTTAGAGACTGGGGGTCAGGAAGACACACACCACACCACTCCCCCACCACAGAGTTAAAGTCATCCAGCGGGACCCTTGCAACCCATATCTCCACCCTCCTGTCCAAGCACTGGGAGCCTTGATGGAAGTGTTTGTAAATGAGAAACCAGGAGGCGCACGCTACCAAGTCACGAAACTAAAACCTGAGCTTCTTTCAAGAAAGGGCTGGAGGGGTGAAATGTTCTTATGTTTTTAGGCCTAGAGATTTATCACAATGACGCAGGTGCCTGGTGGGATGTGTGAGTGATATTGTGTACAAGAATGGTGTGAGCCACGTTTTAAAAAGACGTTTTTGTAAGTAACAGGGGTTTAGGAACTCAGAACCTGGCAGGAAGCATCTCTCACGACAACATTCAACATCCCACCCCCCTCTGGGAAACCTGTGTGGGTTTTTCTCTGCTCAAATTCTCATGCAACAGGGTCTTATTTGTTCTCTGATTTATACACCATGTGTGCTGCTGGCCCAAGCTTGCTTAAAACTTTCTGAGAACCCACTGAAAGTTTCATCTCAGTTGGTCACAGTGAATTTTCCCATTAGCTGTAAAACAAAGAAAGAAACTGTTCCCACAACTGCAATTTACTAACAATTATGTCTTTAATTTTCCAATTACCTCGGCATACAAGATGTAATTGTGTGACTTCAGATAAACCATTGTTATATATTTATGGATATTTTTAAGATGTAGAAAGTGAATTTCTGAAACCCGGTTTTTCCCTCTGGCCACAGAGAAATATAATCATCCGATTGGCTTCCCTATCTTCACACTGCTTTCTCCTGAATTTATAAAAATATCATCAGACAATTACACTTTCCAGATACCTCCTGTGATTGTGCCATGAAAAGGTTATGTTGCAGTTAGCCTTAGCAGTTTAGAAAATAAATTATTTTTGTCATTGCTATAGCAACATTGTTTCCGAGAGCAGGAGAGATGTTTTTTTTTAATTTACGACGTTCTGTTTTAAAAGGCAACTGATGTAAAGATGTGATTAGAGTTTTACCAAACATTTTATTTTACTAACTTTAAGAATTTTATGCCCTGAAATGTAATTATATTTTATTAATCTTTTTTTTTTGTTTAAGTGTTATTGTCAGTAAACATACATTTGATATTTCAACCCCTTATTTATCACACTTTACTGCCTTTCCAAAAAGGTTTAAAAGATATCCAGTAACATCAACAATGTGGGCTTTAATAAGACTGCCAGCGCTGCTCAGTCAGCAGGATTAATAATTTCAAATTAAAAATTAGATCTCGGTCCCTTTAAATGGACAGTTTTTGCATTCCCTAATCTTATAAGGGAATAAGATTATTGTACTACTGTACCTCCTTAAATTAAATGAACATCCAGGATTAATCCTGAATGTTAATTCATGTTTGCAATAGCACTGCATTTACATGGCTTACAGTCAACAAATATCGGTCCTCAACAAACCTTAATCTCCCATATTGCTTTTTGTTGGCCAAGGATCATTGGAAGAGGGAGTGTCAAACATTTTAAACTTTATGACATTCTTCCCCTTAAAATGAATACTTATCAGGCTTCCTAATTATATCTTATTATTATCTTTCAAAATAAGTCCCTTCTGAATGACATAGCCCCTCCATCAAGGACAGAGGCCTTGGCAAGTCCATAATTGTTCAGGTGTGTAGACGTCTGTGACCTGTGCACCGTGCACCCTGCCGCTGTGTCTGTAATGCTGTTAGGGCCATATCCTGCCTGTGGGGCTGATACATGTGGATAGTAATGACCTCCTTAAACACAACAGCCGTAGTTTCCATGCAAATTTGAATCCAGTGAAGCCAGAGGTGGGAATAAGAGGGCACTGAGTCACAATGCCAGCAGTCAGACCAGCCAGCCGGATCCACTCCTATTGCTGTGAGAGCTCCAGTGGTTTGGCAGATACTATCTTTCACCTACTGTACATCGAAGCATTGCGATTACAACTGTGCTTGATTGCTTCTGAGCCATGTTCTCCCCAAGCGCTTCTTGCAACTTGACAGCAATGTTTGATATCTCCACACGAAATGTAACGAGTCTTCATAGAAGTGTTTTTCCACAATGACAATGTTACGTTATGGGCTGCATTAGGCAATAAACCCTGTTACACGCTAACGAAGCATGGTTTGTAGTTAATATCACTGAATGGAATTTTTAATTTAAAAAGAACTATAGTGTCAACTGTTCCATTTTCAGATTCTGAGCTCATTAATGCCTGCAGTTCAGTTGCAGTCCGAAGTGTTTCATAAAGACTGTATTTGTTGTGTTAGGTCTAAATAAGCTCCTTCTTTCTAATGCATCCCTCATTATGAAAATAAAAAGCTACACCATTGTAAACAAGATAACGAGGGCATGCTTAAACCAATAATTAATGTCAAACAGGATGACTGCTTCTTCCAAATCTATAACAAAGATCTAAATTTTGGTACAGTTATTAAACTTATCGAGTAATCAAGATACCAAAATAGGAGAATAGCAAACAAAAAGCAACAAATGAAACTCAAAAAAAGGTCAAATTCAAGACTGAAAATTCAAGGCAAACTGCAGCTCAATGAGGTTTAGGGTATATGTGCATTGTTTTGTAGTAAAATCATAAATTATAAATACAAAATGGAAAAACACTGAGCTACAAGCCACTAGTTAGGAAAAATCTTGGGTGTGTATGTTGACACATAATTTACATCTTTTAGACAGTGTGAAGAGGTAATAAAAAGGCAAATTAAATGCTAGAATGTATAGTTAGAGGTGTAGCATTAAGTTAGAGGATGTTACGTTATGTTGAAATTGCACACCACACGAAGCTATCCTGGCGTCTTTCAAAAAAAGACTGAATGAAGTTTTTGGATCAATTAATCAATTAAATGGGCTAAGTGGTCCTAATGACCTCATCTCTTTTGAAAATGTTTTTATTTTCCCAAACAGCATATCACATCTAGTGAGCAAATTATACATATTTGAAAAGAGGTGTATAATTCGTTATTAAGAATTTTTCCCCTCTCCAGGCTTGATGATGATAAGATCAAAGAAATCATGCATTGTCACAGAACAAGAAAATAGTTTTCCACCCTGTTGTTTTTACATAAAAGTGCACATTTCATTTTTTTCTCATAGATATGTGATCTTGTTAATGTCTCTTTTTATGCTAAATACCTGATGGGAAATGGGGAATCACTGAATTGCTTTTTTGTTCTGACCTTTTCACCTTATAGTGGAATGATACAAGAGGGAAAGAAAACATTCCTTTGACAAGGCTGATGGAGACAAGGAAAAAATAGTTTTCTCACAATCATGTTTTTTGCACCGCTTTTGTTTCATCAAGAATTACATGCCTGAGACATTTAAACAAAGACCCAGAGGTCCTGTTAGCACAAGCTGCAATCGCTCTCCAGCTGCTGTCTTTGGGGTACACCCAGTTTATTTTAGCTTTCAAACTACTGTTGTTGCCTCTCTGGGCTGGTGATAAAGTGTGAAGCTTTATTTGATTATAATAACCTGGAGCTATGAAGGAGATTAATGATCTTAAGCATTAAGAATGCTTAATGTTTTTTGGATTATTGCTGTATAAAATACCCACAGAGATAATAATAATAAACTTTATTTTACATAGCGCCTTTAAAGGTGGCTTCTCAAAGCACTTTACAGGATGACAACAACAATAAATTAGAAGAATACACAAGATAAAACACAATTACAATATACAGAGGAGACCGTGGATGGTGGTACTAAGAAAAGCAGAGGGGTAAAGAATGGAACCAGTTAAGTAAAGGCTTTTCTGAAGAAGAGGGTTTTGAGTCTGGATTTGAAGGAGTTTAGAGAAAGTGACTCTCTGATATCCTTGGGGAGAGAGTTCCAGAGTTCTGGGGCATAACAGGAGAAGCCCTGTCACCCATAGAGTGTAGGGGGCTTGAGGGACAGTTTGGAGACCAGAATTAGAAGAGTGAAGGTTGCGAGGTGGGGAGTAGGGCGATAGTAGCTCAGACAGGTACTGAGGTGCCAAACCATGCAGAGCCTTATAGGTGAGCATTAAGTATTAAGAGATAAGTATTAAGAGATGCAACCTTAATGGAAATTCATTTGAATGTTTTCTTTTAACACGTGTAGAATAATCTGTATGTTTAAGATATACACAACGAAAAATATTATTCCTTTTGAATGGGAAAAAATTAATATTAGCATGATTCCAAACAAACATGCTCACCGGCAGGAGGTCCTTGAGTGGAAAAAAAAGTAGAAATATTATTTCTACTCCACTAGAGGGCAGTGCAGGACAAATATAAAATTATCCTCTTCTCAAATTATGTCATTAAAGTTCTTTAAAATTCATTTCAAAAAGTAATGAATGTATATTATGCATTTTAAAAATATATTCTGATACAGAGAACTACAATGTAATACATTAGTCATAACTTTAAATTATAAAATTAATAGAAATATACAGGTGTTGAACCTAGTACATCAGCCAGCAGCCATGTCACCTTGCAACTTACAACTTACAACTGGCAGCCCACTGAAGCTCAGCAGGTGTGAGCCTGGTCAGTACCTGGATGGGAGACCTCCTGGGGAAAAATTAAGGTTGCTGCTGGAAGAGGTGTTAGTGAAGCCAGCAGGGGGCACTCACCCTGTGGTCCATGTGGATCCTAATGCCCCACTATAGTGACGGGGACACTATACTGTAAAGCAAGCGCTGTCTTTTGGATGAGATGTAAAACTGAGGTCCTGACTCTCTGTGGTCATTAGGGTGTTTCTCGAAAAGAGTAGGGATGTTACCCTGGTGTCCTGGCCAAATTTCCCATTGGCCCTTACCAATCATGGCCTCCTAATAATCCCACTCTATGAATTGGCTACATTACTTTGTTCTCCTCCCCAACTCTGACGGCAGGCGGAGCGACGCGCCGGCTGGAGTATTCTGGGTCGCTTTCATGGCAACGTCAGCTCAAAGGTTTGGTTCAAACCACCAAATGGAGACGGGCGTGCCGACAAGCGGGCCCTGCTGATGCGGGATTAATGCTAGGATGAGAGAGAGAACCTAGTACATCCTCTTTAGTGTCACACAGTTACCCATATTTAACACTTAACATTTAATTAAATCCATATAATATTATAATAGTATAATATTTTGTAAATAGACACCCTTAATAATGGCAGACATATGCAAAACAGACAGATTCAGTTTTAAACACTTAATTAGTTTCTAATATCGATTATTATTTATTAAGGGTATTAATGGGTATTGTCTAACTGTGGAAAAACTGAGAACCTCGAAGTTGCTTTCCATGGACAAGAAGGAAAACTGTTATAAAGTAATAGGAGCTGATATCAAGAAAAGTCATCAATTCATATACCTTTCTTGGTCTGTAATGGCTAATTACAACTCAAGGGTTTCTTCAGAATGGAAATACAGTATGTCCTCGTCTTACTATATATTCCAAGGAAGGTGAATTATACATGAGCTCATCATTAAAGAACCACATTAACAGTTTGAGAGGTACAGTACACTCTTACATTTTATCAAATATCTCAAGTGTGACAGTAAACAAAGGCCTGTCTTTTTCAAGTCCAAATTTCAAAATTTAAACTTCAGTTCTCACTTTATCACTGTACATCAGAAGAAAGAATATGCCAAGATTAAAGATTGTTTTAAGAAGGCTGGCGTAATCAAGACAGACTTCTTCTGAATCTTCGAATTCTTTCTGAACCACGATGGAGCATTAAACGAGAAATTGTTCCAGTTTTAGCTTCTGTTGACGCTGTCCTGGGGCCTCTGCCCAGCCAGGAACAGTGGGATAGTGACTGGAGGCTTTATTTATAGTTAGAGAAACAGACAGCTTGTGAGTCATGTGTAAAACCCCAGTGAAAATGGACACATCCCAGGCTAGTTGTTTACTAAACCTTTACTGTTTCCTCTTCAGTCTTACAAGAAATATCAATCCCTTTACAACTCTTAAGATTTAAAAAAAATAAAAACTCCTATTTTAACACTGTTCAATTATGCAAATTTGTAAGAGAAATATCCAGATATTTAATTCAAAATAAGTAAAATTATGAATGTTACCAATAAAGCGTTAAGTGTAAGTGATTCAAAATACTGGCAAGCTGTATGAAAATGGTTGTTTAAAAAACTTGAAAAAAAACAATTTTTCACATTATGAATTCTTACTATTTAGTCACTAAAGTAAAACTCCAATATTTAAAAAAATAATGAAGTATTGTATTCAAGACAGTACTTAGCTTTTAAGAAGTTGCATAAGCTTTGATGTTGATTGTGTTTATGCTGATCATGTTTAGTCATGTGTGTATTGGTATTGTACTATTGGTGTTGCAGATGCTGAATTGATGTTGTTGTCCTGCCTTGCACCCGTTGCTTGCTGGGATAGACTCTTGCTCTCCCACAACCCTACATTGGATAAAGCAGTTAGAAAATGGATGGATGGAATTGATGTTGAACATTATTTTGGTAAAGATTTGGCTCATTAGCTAGCAAATAGCACTCTATTAGTGCATAAAAATCAAAGATGTTAACTCCGAGGTTTCCTTTAATAAAGAATTTAAATGTGAGAACAAAGAGCTTTAAAGTTTGTATGGATTTTTCAAATTAGTTTTACAAAATTTCCTTAACGGGATACTGAATCATGAATTACCTAAATGGACAAGTGATTCTATACCATCTACTTTAGATAGATACATGCTTCATTGTCGACTGCTGTGAAAATTCATCTTTGGCTTCTCCCATTAAAGTACAAAACACAAAAGCAAAACATAAAAGACAAATAAAATCACATAAAGTACACGAAATCATAACAACAGTACGTAACACATTCCTGTATAGGTAAGTAAATAGGTAGTGGGGCGACTATACAGTATTTACATACATTTATTGAGCAGCTTGATTTCACAGGGAACAAAGGACTTCTAACTAGTGCTTTATTTGAGTTTGGTGCCCTTTGCCACCTCCCTGATGGGAGCGTCGCGGACTGAGAAGAGAGTGCATGGGTGGAATCAGCTGTGCTGTTCCCTGCCAAGGAGCATCAATCTTTACAAGCTGAAGATGAATGTCTACTGTGTACAAAGACATTTCAAAACCTGTAATATTTGATCAGATAACAGTGTGGGCAGACATGTGACAGGGATATAAATCTTGTGAAACTGTTAATGCCGCGCCTGCAGATGGAAATTAGAGCACGGCGATTTGATGATTGCCAGAGTAGTCTCAGCGGTGGAGTTAAGATGGATGTATTAAATAATTAGTGAAGTGATCAGTGAAATCAGACAGGGAAATGATCAGGGTGGAGATGTGGGAGTGTCCTGGAGAGTAAACCCTGGGGAAAAAGCAGCAGCTGCACACACTACTGTGACTCAATGTCTGAGCTCTGAGGAATAATTCCTCAGGCCTTAAATAGTCAATGGTGTCCCTTTAACGAGGTAGATAGGCCCAGCCTGATCTCGCTCGAGATGGTCCTGACGAGCTCCTTCCACGTGTGGAATGTGGAAAGGAATGTGGTGCAGGTGCACTGGAGTTCGTCAGGGCATCACAGAAGCAAGCTCAATATCTCCTACCCACATTAACAAAAAAGCCATCTGCAGGCGGAATATTCGACCATGGGAAATAACCTGTGAGGGGTATGTGGATACTATCTGAATGTTATCCATGCCAGACAGTATGGGAAAGTGAGTGATCAGAATTATTCTCACCTACTGTAAAGGGAATGATTCTCGACTGGCCATCCCAATCAACAGACCTCAATCCAGTAGGTAGTTCACAACCATAAGCCGAAGGGTCTGACATAACCAGAGCACTTCTGCCAGGAGGAATGATCTAAAAGCCCCAGCAGGACTGCGAGAACGGCACAGCACAACAGAAGGTGTCTTGTTAATGTCATCCCTGCCAGAGGAGGGTTTACAAAATGCTAACTACAGGGGTGCGAATAAACATCAGCCTTGTGTTTTCTGGACTTTATTTTATTATTCATGACAAGTGTGACTTTTCTCTGTAATCTCTATAATTCCCTATAATCATAATATTTTTCAGTTTTTAAGCAAGACACATTATCCAACCCCTACAGTAAATCCTCCTGTTGTTCTTATTTGTCCCTGTGTCTGTGGGCTTGAATAGAAGGTCATGGCGATGGTCAACAGGTTCTCCTGTATTGCACCAGAATCCACAGTCTTATACCAGTGCAGTGCAGGGCAAATTTAAAAAAATATATAACCTGATGGGCAAGTTGAAACAGCTCACTTCAGATTGATCATTTCAGACAAAGCCTCTGAAACCGTATTATTTACTTTTACAATAGTCTCTTGCTCAGGTTCAATTCTTTGAACAAAACTATGAAGAGAGGTTTGATGGAACACTCAATTAACTACAGTAGGTGCTAGAAAGATTTATTTAACAAAATAAACTTACTTTACCACAGTCGTAGGTGAATGTAACAAATTACAGAAGATAATTAGAAAATGTCAAAACAATTTTCAGTTACTTAGCTACTGTTGAGTCACTAAAGGAGGGTTGAGGGACTCTGGGACAAGCTGTCATGCCATGCTTTTGTACTGTAGCTGACACCCTGTTTTCTTTCACAAAACATCTGAGATCCTGGGATTAATTAACTGGTAAAATCCAGGTGAAATAGACACCCAAAGTTCTTCCTTTCCTTTGTAAGCTTTCAGAATGTACACCCTCCTGTCTCTCTTACATGTTCTGATCATCTTAAAGTGATCATGCTTATATCAGAATTAGCTTGCTGAATTATTCTGGGCTCCCAATGAACAACCATATAATAGCAGCAGCACCCAGTGATCCTCAGTAAGATTGGCATTAACATCAAAAAGATGATGTGCCATTGGCATACCAATTTCATGAGTACAGTTCAGCGCAGTGTTGATCATAATAAGCTGAGACTCTGGCCTCTGGGCACATGTTGTTATTGTGGTTGTTGCCGTGGGTAAAGATGGTTGCCACCTTAAAGTGTTCATTGTAACTGAATGACATAATGGCCTTAGAGCCTCATGTGAGTGCATCTTGTACGTCAAACTGACGTCTGTACCAGAATGTCATTTATTTAATAATAATAGAGTTTAACATGTTTTTGTTTGGTTTCTTCCAAAGCTGCTTTGATATCTATTTTGATATACATTGCCTCTGTCTTGCCCTAGCTGCAGTTTGGCAGACTGCATCATAACACATTGACATGGGCTTTCATTTTATTAATTTGTGTGCTCTGTGAAGCATGAAACCTTCATGCTCCTGAATGTAGGGAAGTGACAAGCCTGCCACCAAGACATTCATCCATTACCAGTAATTTACATGTTCCTATTGAGGGTCAGAGCCACCCAGAGCCTATCCTGGTAGCACAATGTGCCTGGCAGGACTGGATGCTGGATGGGACACCTATTCATCAAGCACACAGGGACAATATACAGTCTGGAAATTTTAAATAAATGGCAGCATGTCTTTTGAAGGCATGACACCACTGGAGGACTCATAGAAAAACATGTGACAAGAAATGTGCAAGATCTACACAGAACGTGCTGCAGCCTGGAATCAAACCCAGTACCCAAGTGCTGTGAAATACAGTAGTAGAACTAGCCATCGTGCTACTGTATTGCCTGCTTACACAAGAAAACATGCTTGAAAAGTTTAAATGAAACATATTTAAAAGCTTACTTTTTGCGCGGCTGTCTCTTGTCACAGCTTCAGCAATTTATTAAAATGCTGAAATAAGAAGGTTAAGTTTCAGGTTGGCAAGTTGTTATTATGAAGTCAAAAATAAACTGTACTGACATTAGTCTAAAAAAAAACAGATGCTGTTAACTAAAATTTAATTGTAAAAAAGCCCATTAGCTACTAGAGGATCAGTTGTTTATACCACCACCTCAGTTAGCAATATGAATATTGGTAATTGCTAGAAACCTTGCCAGTCAGGCACCATGGTGGCGCAGTGGGCAGCAATGGGGAGCTGGGCTTAATTCTGGACCGAGGGTGCTGTCTGTGTGGAGTTTGTATGTTATCCCTGGGTTCACATGCTCCCACAGTCCAAATGTATACAGGTGGGTGTTGTTCCCGGTGTGAGTGTGTGTGTATCTGCCCTGTGAAAGACTGATGTCCCACCCAGGGTGTACCCTGCCTTGCACGTGTTGCTTGCTGGGATATGCTCCGGCTCCCCCATGACCCTGATTTAGAAGAAGCACTTGGAAGATGGATGGATTGTTAAATTTAAAATAGGTGTTAATGTTTAGTCCAGTTCAAAAATAAGCTCAGATGTATGGCACCAGATTCAGTCATGTGCTGTGGCCTTCAAAATAACATGGAAGTTTCTATTATAGTTCATTCCTCCTCTTATTTATAAACTATGTCTAAAAATATCTCCTGAGAAATGTCTCTGTTTCAAAGTTAGCTAAAGATTTAAAAGAGAAAATTAGGAGTTCTAAATTGTTCTGATTTATTGGATGGCATGCCCAAGACAGATTTTGTTTTACAGGATATTGCTGTTGAGACAAACAAAGCCATTATAAAGGCGCTTCCTGAACCTGCTATCAGACAGGCCAGGCAGTAGCTGATATTTCAGAGGAAGAAACAAATATAAGTATAAGTATAAAATCCTGTCTTGTGTTGTGTTTCCTACTGTCATTTAGATACTGTTAAAGAAACGTCAACCTGAGATCTGAATTAGATCTGACTATGAAATTATCTAACCAATTCAATCCAAGCAAATTTTAACTATTTTGAATCAAACAATATTTTTAAAAATACACACTTATTTGTTACTTTTACATGTATAAACTGTTCACTTATACAGTATATTGGAAGTTAAAAACTGCAGTGAATTGACCACTTCAGGAAACTTAGTATTGTGAGGCTGTATAAACTAGCAGTAGATTATATTCAGATTATTGTAATAATAAATTAAGATGTGAATAAATTAAGTTTTCTGATTTATGATTTGTTTTGGAATTTAATAATTAATTTGGTTTATTAATTTAATATAATAATCAGTATTTTGTGGCAACCTACATATAATTTATGACTCTATTATGAGGCTGTAAATTACCAGCAGGCAGTGCAGAGCCATGACTGTTGCCACTGCTGTCTCTCAGTTCTTGGTTTCTGGGTTTGATTCTAAAGTGCGGATTGGTGGATCTGTATCTGTGACTGGAAGGTTGCTGGTTCAAATCCCGTGGCCAGCAGAAGAATCCTACTCTGTTAGACCCCTGAGCAAGGCCCTTAATCCCCTGGGCTCTTATCCCAAGCTTCCCCATCTGTGTGCCTGTATGTCTCCTGGAGAGCAAGCTGGGATATGTGAAAAGAAAAATTCATAATGCAAGAAATTGTATACAGCTAATAAAGTGATCTCATCTCATCTTATCTTTTGTATGGAGTTTACTTGTTTTCGCCAGGGCTGTGTGGACTTTCCCCAAGGTTAGCTGTTGAGGTTAACTGGTGCTTCTCTCACTTGTCCCTGTGTGCTTGTGAGTGTACCCTGAGATGGATAAGCATCAGCTCCCACCTTCACATTGAGACATCATGTGGCTCAATGAGGCATGATGTCCAGTAAATCAGTTCAAAATAATTAAGGACTTCTGACATCCTGCTGGAATTCTTACCTTTTGATAAAACTGTGAAGGAGAGCGGTCTGAGGAAGCCGAGCTTCGAGGACGTCCCAGGAAATGGAGAGGGACAGGACCAGGCCATCTGTGTATTTGCATCTAAGTGAAAGTGGAGGTAAAAAAGACTGAAGAGTCAGGGAAAACACTGATAGTCAACCAGCTGAAGAAAACAGGGGACATGGCGGGTTATGAAGGAGAAAGAAGAAACAGGAGTTAAGTGGGAGAAGACCAGTCAGCAGAGGGGCAAACCAGGGCGACGTTCTTGAACTGGACACGAGCAATACAGGGAGCCAGCGTGGTTCAGGAAGGAAAGGAACTCCACGAGGGAAGCCAGGTTCCAGATGACGGGAGTTTACAGTTACCGAGTTACAGTGGAGAGTAGAGCATGTGGCAGAAACAGGGAGGCCCACCAAGGGAGGCTGCAGCTGACCCAGCCAGGCAGAACCAAGCAGAGTCTAACAGGCTGCGAGGAGGGGATAGAGTCTGCACCTGGAAGCCAGAAGCCACAGGAAGAGCAAGTCAGGGAAGAGATGTGCTGAGAGGAGATATCAGGGTGGCACCACGGTCCTCCTGCAGAAGACAGAGGGCTATTTCCTCAAAGCCTTTTTTTTGCAAGGAAATGTGCAATCAAACTTACACGCAGGAAACAGCCTTGGCTTTTCTTATCAGAAAGAAGGATCATTGGAAAAAAGCATAGATCATTTTCCAGAAAACACTTCCAAATCTGGAGTCTTTAAACAGTCAGTAAGGAGGAGTGAAGTCTGATAGTCCTGAGCACAGCCATCTGTTAAAAAGCAGATGTTTCACAGTTACAGGGTGTTAATAATCTTTCTTTTTCTGTGCCAAAGGATCTTGAAATAGAACAGAACAAGAGGTTTTCTGATGAGGACAATGACACATGTGGTGTCACTTTGTAATATTTTTAACTAGGATATCTTGGTATGACTAAAACTGAATAATGATATTTGCAAATAGGATACAATGATTTTATCATACTATTTGCATTTACTACAAATGATGATGCAATGAATAATGACCTAATTTCTTGGTTGGAGAGTTTGTTTGGCATACCTTAAATGATTTAAATCTTAACTTGTTATGCATCAACACTTTATTCCTCTTGGTGATTTAGTTCTGAGGTGAGGTTGGTTATTTCTGGTGTTCCACAGGGCTCAATTCTGTGCCCTTTGCTATGTATGATTTATGGTTTTTCCTTGGACAAACAGTAAAATTGAATGGTCTGAGTTATTATTTTAATGTGGATAAAAATGGGTCCAGACTGAACCAGACACAGAGGTATCTGCTTCAGTAATCTCTGATTTTATTTCTGCTGTAAACACTTGGGTGGCACAAGGCTTTGCATTTTAATTGTAATAATATCGAGGTTGAATTATTGGGTTAACACCTAAGCTGTAAAGCAAACTAAGCCAACTGAGGGCAATGTGTTTGATATTTGATCCAAAATTAAGAACTGAGAGGAAAGGAAGAATTGTGCAGAGTATTGTAATGATACCTTTTTCCATTTTAGAACTATTCTCAGTCTGCTTTCTCTGCTGTTTGTATTGGTACTAATTATTACTAGCTTGGCTGAAACCTTCATCTAAAGCATCTTACCATTACACTTCTTTGCACAGCCCAGTATTTTACTGGAGCAATTCTGAGAAAGTGCCTTGCTCAAGGGTACAACACCAGCACTGCACCTGGGATATGAACCTGCAACTTAACAGTTACAAGTCCAAAACGCTAATCACTGCTGTAATCACACTCCTCCAAAACTGCATTCAAAAACTCACACCATGTTCAGAATTTGGCTGGTTGAATTCTGTCTAGATCAAGGGCACTTTACCACATCACTCCTGTCCTGGAATCCTCTCACTGACAGCCTATCAAATTGATATTAAAATCATTCTGCTTATGTTCAAGGCTGTGCATGGCCTGGTTCCTAGGTAGATGATATTTTATCTGTTTATCCCATTCCACACAAGTTTTGCCTACATGATTGTTGTTTGCTGTGTGTTCCCACTGTCTACAGTATATTCTGTGGGTGACAGGGCCTTTTACAGTAAATGCCTTGGAACACTGCATCGAAAGAAATCAGGGGAAGCCACATGGGGTGCTTTTATATTGTAAAAAGCCAAAGGGAAATCTCCCATCATCCCAGCGGCTGCAGTCCCTGCTATTCACAGGGAAGTGACGTCACCACTCCGATAAGCCAGTTCTCACAAGCAATGGAGGCCGTATGCATTACACTCTCCCCCGCTTAATTCACCATCCTCAGCAAAGGGCTATCCCACCCCACTGCTGACACCAATGTAAAGCTCTGGGGTTCACGTGGGTGCCCTCGCCTGCTGCCGCATCAGGTCAGCCCCCCACTGTTGGGGACTCCAACCCAGGCCTCCAGCATCATTCAACAGGGACCCAGGCTCTTGAGCCAAAGGGAAATCTCCCCTCAACCCGACGGCTGCGGTGCCTGCCAATCACAGGGAAGGGCGGTGACGTCACCGCGCTGGTAAGCCGGCTCTCGCAAGCAATGGAGACCGTATGCGTTACAATATTGTAATTGGCCTTATTTTTTTAAAGAAATGTGATCGTGTTATTGTCTGTATCAGCTTTGTTTGTTCTACATTCTTTAATTTTATTGTAACGTAATGTTTATGTAATGTATGGAGCTTTTAGAGGTGTGAAATAAATATAAAATAACGTTCTGTTTTGTACATCGCGATTGTAGCAGAAAAGTTCTATATATTTAGTGTTATAAAAATGATTTATTCTCCTAGAACTCCTAGAAAGATGTTTAATTGTAATTAACTTTCACACGGAGACAAAAGAAATTCAAGTCAGACCACATCAAGGTTGAATAAATCTATGCCCTTCTTACGGTTCCTTCTCTTCAACATTGACAAACGAATTATTTGACACTAAAGAAAAAAAAGAGAAAACACTCACAAGGACTGGAAAGGATATTCTTTTCATTTAGATTTGGTTGGAACGCAAACAAAAAATGTAAATTCATTTACAGGACCGTCAGGACTGCACTCCTAAGTGAAGCTCCGCTCAACTGCAGAACTGAGCCCACACAGCCAAGTCCTAGGTGGGACTCTCCCAAACTTTGGAATGTTGGACACCACGTGGTACAATTTTACTACTCCATTGATTGGGACTCGTATCCAATCTCGGCACTTCTACCGGAGAAGCAGAGCTTCCCAAACCAATCAGATGGGAAACAGGGCGGGTTGTGTGCCGGCGATGACGTCCTCGCCCCGTTAGATCCCAGGTTTTCCGACATGGCGTAAGAGAGGAAGGGATTAGGGACGGCGAAGGGAAAAGAGTGTTTTCAAGAACGACCGTGAAAGAATCTCGCCGCGGAGGATTTGCTTATTCGAGGAGTCTTGTAAGGATTTTGTGGGTGAGTGTGCTGGTTTGACGTCCACTGTCTTCTCAAAGCCTTTCATCCGATGAACTCTGTCCGTCTCTTTATCCGTTTTCCAGTTTTTACAGCTTTTTTCGGGTCTCATCTGCAGCACTTCAAACGCGAATTCGCTCGAAACTTTTAATTGCGGCGATAATACTGAATGTCTATACCCGTCAGGCGAAGATGAAATCAAGCATGTGAACGAAGGTGCTGCAAATCCCAAAACTTCCAGTATAATAATTTCCTTTATTTTTTTAGGTGTAGGGGTAGTCTCTGCCGAATAGCTTTTCACTTAAGTGTTAGTCATTTCTGAAGTCTTCAGCGAAGTTACCAGTCAGATGAAATCTATGTCTGTGACTACACCGTGAGGTTTAATGACCTTTGATAGTTTTCGTGACAGACTTAATTTGTTAATGCTGTTTATTTAGCTTGAAAGATTGGACCGAAGTTTTTATTTCTGTGGGTGTCGAACCATAACATACAAACATTTTTTTATTTCATTAAAGGCTACACCTTTTTGGTCTCGCTTTCCAGCGTTTATGAAGTCGCAAATGTGGGAGAATAGACGTCGCCAGGTGTATTTTAAAGTCTAGACTTTTTCTTAAGCAGAAGTGTTGGGTTGCGCACGGACGCTTGGAGGCGGCTATCTGATGAGCGCCGTGCTGTGAGGGTGTTGTACTGCGTGCTGTATTTCCGTATGTTTTAAGCAGGCGTCTGTTAAAGAAAAATGGACCGGGAGAGAAGGAAAAGCTGGCGTATTCTGCTTGTTTTTTACCTGAGCTTCGATATCTCTATCAGTCGACCCGTTTTTATCTGGTGCGCAATTGACCGACAAGCCACAGTTTCGCTGGGGTCCTCTGGCCGCCTGGGGCTTTTCAGCTGCTGCGCTCCACGTTAACGGCACCTCCCCAAAGTCTTTAACAAACAGTAACAGTGTGTCTTTCAGTAGTACGCGGAATCCAGTGGTCTGCCTCTGCTGATTAATTTTAATAAAGCGTCAGTGTGTTAATTCTCAATTTACGAAGTTTTGGAGAGCATTGTGCAAAGTTAGACTGGAGGGGTTGGAATATGAAACTCGCCAGTTGCCTGATGTTGTAGCCGAAATAATGTAATTATCATCTACTGTAAGTGTACCAGGCACAACACTTCTTAAGCCTTTTTTTTTACGAGACCTCTGGCAAACCATAGAGGAATTGATGGCAGTATTTAACATTTTAAGAAGTATTTCACCTTATTGGGCACTTCCTAGCAATCTTGTTTTTTGGGTGGTTTTGAACGACTTCCCCCTAATTTCTTGTGTGTCAAAGGTAACATGGTTTGTTTCAGTAATCGTAATCACTATAACTGTGTATTGTGTGGAAATTACAGTTCCTTCCCAGACCAGACCCGAGACAAACTTGTGAATGCCTCTTACCAGCTGTGCCCTGTTTCTGAACTGTTCCATCAATCTTCTGTTTTTGGTGTGCACCCTGGTCGTGCTTATCATGTGACTGAAAAACCCTGTTTAAATCGCTGACATGTTTGCTGTTTATTACTCTTATTAGCAGAATCCTTTTTTCAACATGAATTAATTGCCCCGCACCAAAGTGACCTATAATTTATTTGCAGTGATAGTATAGATGGTACAGTATAAGCAAAAGGTAATCTATAAATATAATAATTCAACATACAACCAAAGATAAGGTTATTTTACTACAGAACAGTCTGAATTAGTCTTTGAAATTGGTCCATATAAATATTATTTTATACTTAATATAACTATACTTATACTTTATGTAATGTAATATGATTTAGGTATTTTCTTATTGTCTTGCACATGTACAGTCAGTCACCACATCTTTATTGTTCCTCAAGAGCTACTACTTCTTTTAATGTCTTAGTTTTTGGTGGCTATGGTACCATTCAGTATTGCATTTAACTAAAAGGGAAAAAAATAGAAGTGCGTCATTGCAGTTTGTTAGTTTTTATCTGGTGGTCCTATTTATAAAAGTCCATGAGATAGAACATTTTGAGAGCACGTTCCTGGCTTTATATCTCAAGCAGAGAGCGAGTCTCAGTTCACTTGGAGTGCTGTACCCCTTGTAAGTCAGAGTACTGATCCTAATCTGAAATCTATGAATGTGCTGTATTCGTGTTTTACAGTGTCATAAGTGTTAATGGGAAATCTTTTCATAAAAAACAACACATCACAGTCAACGTGTGCTTTCTATTTTAAAATAGGAATGACAAGACCTATTAATGCTGCTGTGTTGCTGATACAGTATAACCCCTGACATCTCTTCAGTGTTCATGTGTGTCTAGAATGCAGTACATTTCTCTTCCTATATTTAAATCTGCACCTAGAAAGCTGTTTTTGTGATTCAGGTTTGTTTCAGGTGGCAGCCTTCCAGTGTGACATTTACAGTACAATTTATGGATTTAAGATGAGGTTTTTAAGTTTCTGTTTTTGTCTCCAAACTAATCTTTCTGGCTGTCTCGGTTGCAGACAGCTAGCGATAGCCAAACACGTGAGTAGAACATACATTATAGACCTATCCTCAGAGCTGAGGCTGCAGAGCACTTGGGAATGTTTTCTTTTCCGATGCTCCAGCATGTGTTGTGTGTTTGTGCCATGATAGCTCAGATTTCCTGACAGTGCAGCGCACATTGACACTGACCATTTTTTGGAACAAGTTTGCAGTTTGCCGTCTTGAAAGGATCGCAGATCACCCAAGGCTAATGATCTAATTGTTTTTATCTTGGAAGGTAAAACTGTGAGGTATTTGAAGTACCCGTAGGACAAAATGTTTTTTATATCATGTACACAACAATCTCTATTTAAGAGATTTCCAGTGCTACGTTATTTAATGATTGCAAGTCTGCGTTTCCAGCCTGTCACCGATCCAGTCTTTAAAAAAACCCCAACTTTTTACAGATTGTAGTATTTTGTAGTTGGTTATGGTATATTCCAGATACAGGAGAGAAGAGTCTGCAGGCATTCCATTAAAGCAGTGCTCTGAATAGCACAATAGGATCAGTTAATGTTCTTCAGGTTTGCCTGTGCAAGCTGTTCAAATCAGTGAAAGCTCCAGGACTGCTGGCAGAATTCTGGGCCTCAGGTGGATCGTATTCTGCAAGTTAAGTGTCTATCAATAGCTTGGTAGTTTGGAGCCTTGAATTGTGATATGAATACAATGATTGGTAGCTGTTTTATTTAACACAAATGATCATGAAATGAATGGCTTATCAGTGGTGAAATACACACCAGAGGGCACAAGTGGAAAAGATCTAAAAGTGCATTTAAAACTGGCAAGAGGAGGATCCTCTTTTCCCTGTGGATTGTGTGAACCTGGAAGAAGCCACTGTTTCTCTCAAGAAACAGCTGGATCGAATCCTCGGATTTGTTAACTTCTAACTGCCGGACGAACTCGATGATCTGGAAGCCCTCCCCTAGTTTAACTGTTCTTGCGTTTCTGATGCTGCACTCTGCCCAGCAAGCTGTGTTTGTGGCTCTTTTTGACAAATTCACAGCTGCTGAACCATTTGTAATAGATGTCAGATTTGTTTGTAGGCTGATGGCAAAGCTGAAAAAAATATTTAAAGAAGAACTTCCCAAACCTAGTCTGTGTGCCTCTTTAGCATTTATCCAAGATGATGTCTTCACTAACTAATTATACTCTTATTTTGAGTAATAAAATATTTACGTAGCTCAGCATCTTCAAAAATGGTCTATATGTGACGTTCAACTCAACAGTCATTCTTCATTGAGAATTCTCCTCTGGATCAAGCACAGACAGTCCCGTGGGTTGGGTAGGAATAAAGCAGTCTAGGACAGTTTATGATAGGAAGCTTTTCTTCAGACATGACTATGGTTTAAGAATCACTGTTTCCAGAGACTGTTTTTATCGGATGAGTAAGATTTAAAAAAAAAACATTCAGCACACAATGAAAATTTACAAGATACGCTATACTTATATTCTTAAGTGAGTCAGTTTTTCTATTGATCGTGGTGAATCGTATATCGGTATCTGAAATCTACAGTTTGTATGCTGTGTAAAACATAAATGTTCAGAAATCCTCATCAGACCACTGTATCCAATCTAGATGTTTCCCCAGTGAGGCCTGCCACTGTATGCTTATCTTAATTTACAAGGTAAATCGCTTGAGCACATTCTCCTGTGCAGTGAGGACTACACTGCAGGGCATTTACAGGAGCTGTTTGAGTGGCATACTTGGCTCAAGGATGCAACAGCAGAGCCCTAACCTGCCAGTCTCCTGTCCAGATCCCTAATCACTACTCTGCACTGCTGCCTGAACTTTCAGAATGTTTTACTATACAGTCGCAGATTCTTCCACTGCAATCTCCTTTTGTTAACCCCTTTGATGCACAAAGCCATGCCTTTCTTCAAATTTCCCCCTGGCATTTCACAATCATGGCCTCCTAATAATCCCCCTCTATGTATTGGCTTCATCACTCTTCCCCCCTCCCCACTGAGAGCTGGTGTGTGGGGAGGATTCTGGTGCACTGTGGCTGCCGTCGCATCATCCAGGTGGGGTTGCACACTGGTGAAGGGAAGTCCCTGTTACCTGTAAAGCACTTTGAGTGGAGTGTCCAGAAAAGCACTATAGAAGTGTAAGGAATTCTTATTTGTTGTATACAAAGGGACAACAGCTGTTTATTTTTCTGAGCATTGTGTGAATGTTTGCTGAAACCACACTGGAGATTCCTCATACCTCCTATGCTTTGGGGGGGGGGGGGAAGTCATTCACCAATGGAATGTAATTACAGACAAAATGACATTCCGCTAGTAAACAAACTGGGCAAGTCTGCAATTATGCTACAGTGTGCTCTGCTTAGCCAGAGCATGTCCTCTTCCTGCTGTGTGATGTGGCATTCTGTGGTGACCACTTGCACAGATCTGCACTTCTTGTCCTGGCAAGAAATAACCCATAGTGAGTCAGTCTCTTCACACGTCTCCTGCTGGAATCTAGAGCTAATGTGTTGTGTGATATGGGAAAAAATGGATATCATTAGCAACACTTTTTTGACTAATTGCACTGAGAAGATTCTAGCCCTGTAGATTCTGTAGTGGGGTTCTATATGGTTTGTGATTTTCTACATGAACAGTGATGTAGGCTTTGAATCAAGACTCATCCATCAAAATACAGGTATGGATGTCACTTCTCAAAAGTGACATGGCAGTGAGCAGTATCAAGGCAAAATCTAGCAGTTTATAGATTTTACTGGAATTTACTAGGAATACTGTAGTTTATATTGTACCAGAGTTTTAAATGAAGGAACAGTTAAGACCCTAATGTTAGAATTCTAGTGTGAGAATCCTCTTTGCAACTCAACTGCTTCACACTGATGTGATTAGTGTACTACATTTCCTTACGGTGAAGTCAAATGGATGTTTGATTTTTAGCTAATTCATTTTTGTAGCCAGATGTATCAGCTATATTTCCTGCATACAAGCTTTCTTAAATATAGATGCAGACTGTAAATGCACATTCTGATGTTGTGGGCAGGTCAAGAGCTGCATCTTCAGCGTTGAGCCAACATCGGTCCAATTCCCATTTAGACTGAGTGAATGTGCTGATGCAGGTAGATTTTTATTTAAGCGCCAGTCTTCACACCTGTTGTAGAAAAGCAGCTGAATGTATGACAGGTGAAGGAAATCCAGATATAAACTTGCCTTTATCAAAGGACTGATTAATCTCCTAAGATTAGTTAAGTCTAAACACAGGCAAATGGGCGATGCTGGCAGCCTGGGTTAGTTTTACTCACCTTTTGGCTCTTAAGCTTTCTTTAGGTGTGTGATGCCTTTCCTAAAGGGGCAGTGTATTTGCCATTTCCACCTTGGGTACTACCCCTGTCTCGATCAACTGTTTGGAAAGTTTTGTATGAATATCATCTTATAAGACAAGTGTGAGAATACGATGCCATCTGAGACTGGTGGTTTAACCTGTAACATATTAGTACAGAAGAGACAGATGTGGTAATTGATTTAATACAGAACTTTCTTTCCCCAGCCTGGTCTGCTTTCCTGATATTGTGAAGTTTTTGTACTTGAAAGTTGTAACCTTCAAAGCACCCAATATCATGACCCCAGTTCCCTTTTGGATCCCACACCTTCATTCTTCATTCTATGTACAAACTTGTACTGTAGGTATTCTGCAAGAGTGCGTAAGGAATTATAATGGAATAGCTCTGAAGAACAGCCTCTCTCATGCTTACAGTTCCCCATGTTAATAGATAAATAGCCTAAACACCTGTAGTATCAGGCTAGTAAAAAATCTCATGTGTAATAGTAGCTCACATGCAGTATGTCAAAGACCATGAGCATATTCATCCGATGGAATTTTCTCTCACTGGAATGGATAATAGTTTAATCTAAATAATAATAATACTGTGTCCGAGTCTAGCCCATGTTATTAAAGATGTTGCATGAGGAGTTTTCTTGAATGATTTTGAACACTTGTTTTCCAGTGACCTTGCATGGTGATTGCTTTATTCAAGGGCATTATTGTTCATGATGAGTGGATTGTTAACTGACATGTAGTAGAGGTGACATAAAGGGGCTTCATCTTGCTGAAGCCACACAGTCTTATTGTCTTAAAATATTTCTACCCAATGCTGCTTTCATTAAGAATTAAGTAATGACTGAAATGAGACTTTTTGGGAAACAATATTCCATCTTATGATTGAGGCTGCTTTGTTCAACATTGGTCTTTTACAAGGGGGAAGTACTACAAAGTAGGCCTTTATTCTGACATCAGTAGTCATTGATCAAGCCCTGTGCAATGTTTAAAAATTGTCATAATATTTACATGGGAAATGTCCAGCAGTATAGAAAGTGGAAGGAGTGGAAGGTTCTTGAATTGAGAGTTGTAGTCGGTTTGAAACCTAAGGGAACAGGCAGTTCCAAACAGGTCAGTAATTAATGTTAATTAAATTAAAATGTATTCATTCTTCCATTTCTGTTGCGGTAATATCATACTGGTTCAGCTTAGAGACCAGATGTAACCTAGCCAGCTTGTCTGGACCATGGGAGGACACTGCAGGACATGCAAACTCCATATGGAAGGTGCCCTGAGCTGAGCCTAGGACCCAAGAGCTGCGAGACAAATCTGAAACCTTGCTTCTCGCGGAAGTAACATGGGCATCTTTTCCTTGGCACACAAACAGGCCGTGTGCAAACTTCGTAAAGTCTTGCAATGAAAGGGGCAGAACATCCCTTCAAAGTTCCTGCAACTAGCATGAAGTGCAGGTCTCTCTCTGCTCAGATTTCCTAAAGATCTGAACAGACCTTTTATTTTAAAGATTTTATTCTACAGATCTAGACCAGAATTTTATTTTCTATTTTGTCATAGGCTGCTAGATGTTCTTAATGTTCAAATATTTGCACTCCCGGGTGCCTCAGAAGTGTAATAAAATAATTTGGGGTGCAGGGACAGGCAGGGGAATTGGCAGGACATCTGTGAGGCCTGAAATGTAGATCAGCTTCAAAGAATGCAGATCCGTTTGATGTACAGGACTGTAGGTCTGACTTGTAAGCTGTTTTTTTGCTTTTAATGTTCAGGATTTTCACAATAAAGAGGATCCCTCCAGTTGAGCCTGCTGGCTGTCGGGTGATTCCTGTGCTCCTCGTTAGTGTGAGCCCTCATCCCATGTTTGTGTTTTGTTATGTATTCATAGGTTTTGAACTTGTCGGTAGTTTAGTTTTATATCAGGATTTCCTCTAACCACAGTGTCCTGGAATTACCAAACTTGTCATTTAGAGAAGCATAATGACTGCTAACGTAAATCTAACCTTGGGGGACGTAAATAGATCCAGTGGACGTGGCTTTTTAAATGCTACTTTAAGATATGCTATAATGTGAATAGTTTGAAATTGGTTTCCCTATAAAAAGAAGTTTCTTTTTAACTGTAAATTGTAAGCATTAACTCATTGCGATTAGCTCCTGTGTTCTCCAGCTTCTTTTCTGTAGGAAACTTGGGTTTATTTTCCCAATATAATAATATTCACACGTAGACCTCAAGTGTTAAAGTGTTCGTAAAGAGTCCAGATAGAAGTTGTGCTGTATTGAATTTCTGGGTACAGTGTGTTTCTGCACACAGTTTTTCATGGTGAATAGATCTTTTCACCCTGTCAGTGCCAGACCTCTGTCTAAACTGCATTGACAATACATTGAGGAACTTTCTTACAGAACCCCAAACACTTAAGTGCTTTTAATAATAAGACTTCATAAGGGTCATGTCTTTTTTTAAAACACGCAAAAATAAATGTCTGCTTAAAAAAGCATTGTAAAATTTTAGAACTATTGCTTATTTTTCCATCATTTCTCACCCTTACTAGCTTGAGCCAATAATTCTGTTGCGACATTTTCAACATTTCGAGCTGTGGTAGTTCAGATGGCAAGGGCGTCTAGCTCCTGACCGGAAGGTCCCGGGTTCAAGCCCAGGTAGGGGCAGGTGATGTAGCTTGCTCGAATTCCTTCCAGATGGCTCCCAGGTCCACTCAGCCTGCTTTCCAAACGAGTACTGGGGGTTAATCCTTCCGGGAGTAATAGGCCAGCTGGAGTGTGATGCTGACCACATCACCTCCACCTCCAGAGTCGGATGGTTGAGGAAACGCTTGCTTTGGCGGTGTGCTTTGGGTCATCGTCATGTTGAAAGGTGAACCATCTTCCCATTTTCAACTTCTTGTCTGAGGGCTACAGGTTTTCTTCAAGAATTTGCCTGTATTTTGCACCACCCATCTTCTCTTCCATCCTGACAAGTGCCCCAGTCCCAGCTGAAGAGAAACACCCCCACAACAGGACGCTGTCAACACTGTGCTTTACTGTAGGAATGGTGTTCTTTCAATGGTAAGATGTATTGGGTTTTCACCAGACATACTGTTTTGCATTCCGGCCAAAATGTTCGATTTTGGTCTCATCTGACCACAGCAGCTTTTGCCACTTGGCCACAGAATCTTTAAGGCGCTTTTTAGCCAAACATAAACAAGATTTGATTTTCTTGCGACCCTCCCGTTTTGGCCAGATTTGTGGCATGCTTGTGATACTGTTGTCACATACACACAATGACTAGTCTGCCTTAAAGGCCTGAAGCTCATTCAAAGTTGCCGTTGGCTTCTTGGTAGCCTCTCTGATCAGTCTTCTTCTTGCTCTGTCATCCAGTTTGGGGGGACGGCCTGATCTAGGCAAGGTCTGGGTGGTGCCGCTTCTTAGTCTTGTCTTCAAGACTGTGCTCCATGGGATACTTTAAGCCTTTGAAATCTTTTTATACCCATCTCCTGACTTGTGCCTTTCCACAACTTTCTCAAAGTTCTTCTGAAAGCACCTTTCTGCCCATAGTGAATTCTTTGTTTTGAAATGCACTTCCAAGCAGTGGAATCCTCTAGGAACAGCTGCTTTTATTCAGGACTTATCAAAATCACCACAATATTTTGCACAACAGGTGGGAGCCAATTAGTTTGTGTGATCTGTAAGGTGATTGGTTATACCTGGTTAAATTTATTTTTTTATTTTCACAGTGTCATACAACAAAAAGGTACAAATTTTGAAAGGGGGTAGTGACTTTCTATACCCACTGTATATCAATTTATATATATAAATTTGTTCTGCCTGAATGAACTGCACCAACTCTCCTTCCTAGAGGTTTTCTCTATGGAACAACCAGATAGAGATCTTTCTACAGTTCCAAAGCAAAGCTCTTACAAGAACTGTTGTAAGCAGTAGGTAAATTTATTGTACAATAAAATGAGTAATTGCTAGTCCAGACAATCTGAATGAATTTTGTATTGGAACATATTTTGTTTATGCTTTTCATTTAAAATGTATTTTAAAATATTTCCTCCCAGCGTGTAGCCAAGACCTTGCAGCGCTGTTTGGAATTTGGAATGTTACCTTCTCCATGTGGAGAATTTCTCGCAGGGTCAGAAAAAATTTAAAAATCTGTGCTTGTGGTGCACATGCTGTAGCTGAGCTTTGGAAGGCAAGCACTGATTTTTTTTTAAATTGGTATAAAAATATCTGTGTAAAAGCAGGAGCAGTTCTCACTTTCATCCTGGTAGTAAGGGGTTTAAAATTAGAGCACTTCCCCTTCTCTTACATCTGAAATAGCTGAAGGTTATTACAGATCACCGAACAGCAGCTGGTCACACAGACGCCCCAGGCATGTCCTGAGCAGTCCGCTGGGCAGAAACAAGGCATTCTGACTAGGACATACAGCGACGAGCGAAGTTAGACGTGAAGAAGAATTCATTGGTGCCTCCATTTGTTAGAGTGCAGTTTCTATGCCAGGTTGAAGGAGTCTCGTGAGGGGAATTTAAGAAAGGTCTTTCCCAGGTGACAGATGGCTCGATCTGATTAATATTATACGGTACAAAGAAATGTCACCTGCTTGGAGCGGAAAGCTAATTACCTAGCCTTTCTAAAACACAATATGTGAGATTGATTTTTGACACACATTTGAAACTTTTTTTTTCACAGAAGCAAAATGAGTTTGGGTGCAAGCTGAATATTGACTTGCTTTTAGTATACATATACAAGACCTAAGAAAACTGTAAGCTTTGGCTGTACGGTCAGTTCTGTTTGTCACATGGTCATGTGAAGACTGAGCTGTTTTTGTCTTATTTATTATTTTGTGAATGCTGTATTAACCTCATAATTAAGAGGCATTTAATTGTAACTCTTAATAAATGTGCTATTTTAACCAATTGTACAGTAAGGGATGGACAATTTTTTTTGACAATTTCAAGAGATGTTGCCAGTGGCTGTATCACCCTGCAACGCACAACTGGCAACCCACTGGAGCTCAGCAGGTGTGAGCCTGGTCAGTATCTGGATGGGAGACCTCCTGGGAAAAACTAAGGTTGCTGCTGGAAGAGGTGTTAGTGAGGCCAAAAGGGGGCACTCACCCTGCAGTCAGTGTGGGTCCTAATGCCCCAGCAGGGTGACAGGGACACCATACTGTAAAAAGGAACCGTCCTTCGGATGAGAAGTAAAACCAAGGTCCTGACTCTCTGTGGTCACTTAAAATCCCAGGGCATTTCTCGAAAACAGGAGTGTAACCGCGACGTCCTGGCCAAATTTCCCCCTGGCCTTTACCCATCATGGCCTCCTAATATTTCCCATCTCTGAACTGGCTTCATCATTCTGCTCTCCTCCACACTGATTGCTGATGTGTGGTGAGCGTTCTGGCGCACTATGGCTGCCGTCGCATCATCCAGGTGGGGCTGCACACTGGTAGTGGTGGAGGGGATCCCAATCTACCAGTAAAACGCTTTGAGTGGAGTGTCTAGAAAAGTGCTACATAAGTTTAAGCAATTATTATTAAATTTAAAACTTTAAGACATTATCCGTTCTTCACTTGCAGCCCTACTCAGGATCTGAACGGTTCCTGTCAAACTCGAACCCATGGAACAAAATTTAAAATGGAGGCGCTCAGAACTACAAACAGACAACATTTCTTCATACAATACAATGTCATCGTAGGGGTTTGGGAACAAAGTATCCAGCCATGCTGTTGAGCCAGATTCCATAGGATCCTGCAGGAAATGGCTGAATAAGATCCCTGGATCAGGCATGCACTAGCAGCCCAATGCTAGAAGGGTTATGAACTTTCTTTCAAATGGGAATACAGTAGTCAGAGAACAGGTAGGGTAGTGCCGTGCTGTTTCGATTGCTTCTGGAGACTTGCTGTGTGTAACTGCCCTTCATGTCCTGCTTTGTGAGAAGCACAGTAATATAAATCATGGGGGAGCCCAAGTAAGTTTTACCCTATTACTTCGTATGAGGTAAGTGCTTTCTGTAGTAAAACCTACTTCAAATGTTACTTGACTTCCTCCCCATTCAGGGGAACTACACGATCCAAGAGCCTCACTGGAACACGCGGTTGGTGTAGAAAAGAGGAAGTTCTGCTTCTGCCTTCAGCAGCTCTTCTGCACTGAGAGAGGGTCTCTGGAGCTGCAGGTACAGGGGCTGTGATACCGCTAACGGGTTCGGACCACTCATGACGGTTCTGACAGTGCCAGCTGAAGTAAGATTTGTTTTCACAGAGTGAGTGGTTAGATCTGTGGGCAAAGAAGGGAATTCACTCTTGACTTTAATTTATGTGCAGACAAAAGTGATTTGGTCATTTGATGTTCAGAATAAAATAACTACGTGATTTGCCTCAACCGTTTTCTCAAAGACAGGAATTTCCATTTTGCTTTCTGTTATGAAATGGCACTGAATTATTGTTCAGTTGTGTATTGTGAAGTGAGGTTTCACATCCGGATATAAGAAACACATTTCATTTGCTAGTGAAAGATACCCTTTCTGTCAGTGAAGTTTATGAAGCTGTTCGACAGAGGCTCAGATCATACTGGTGGTCGTTTCAGGGCATCCTGAATGAAAATATGCTTGTTGTTTTTAGGCTTAGCGACTTTGGTTTAGAAAGTCTTGTATCTTGTGTTTTGCAAACATAGTGATGGATGTAAGAGGCGACAGATACAGTGTTTTATCTTTGCGTCCGCCACGGTGAGCTCTTGAGCGCGATGTGAGCGATGCCATGACTTTCCCCTCACACCACTGTAAATCAGACAACCCCTTTACCTGCACAACAAATCTTTAACCTGGACTTCCTTTTTAAGTTTTTAATTTACTAAGTGTCCAGCAATGGTTTAGTAAACCCAACTAAAATTAACTATTAGAATGCACTAAATGTGAGTGAGGAAAATGGCAATTTTAAAAGGCTGTGTGGTAATTTGAAATATTTTGTGTACATTTGCTACTCCCCTTGAAAAATTCAAGGAATTTGTCTTCATTCATTCACAACATTCTTTATACTTGGATAGTAAATTCTTTCAGTGCATTTAGCTTCTGCACTGCTGAGCTGGCTTGAATGTCTTTAAAGCCACAAGCTCAGAATGGCCCTTGCAGTAATAGTATAAAATACCTCCATTATGCTCTATTTGTTTTCTGAAGTTCTGGCAAAGCTTCCTCATTTAACAATCGCATAAGGAAAGGTTCATGTTGCTTTCAAAGAGGCAGGAAGAAAAGCACTAGTCAGAGGTGTGGGTGGCAAGCTGCACATTGAAGCATGGAACAAAGAGGTTCATTCCCCGCCAGAAGGTAAAAAGTCAAATACTTTACTGAGTACATGTACATGTACTGGTACAATGGAATTCTTACTGACAGAAAGTCTCTCAATTATTAGTTTAAAAACACAAAGTGCAGACGGTGCATCAAGACGATAGACAGTACACAAGTAAACAGTTTGAATGGAAACAATGCAGACATGTAATCAATGACAGCAGATGTGCAATAAATAAGAAATTACAATGAGTTAGATGGTGTAGTTGTGGTCTGAGGGGCATGGCCAAGTGTTTGCCAATCACTCTATTGAAGAATCTGGTGGTCAGTGTCTCATATCTCTTGCCTGAGGGCAGTGGGGTGAAGAGCTTGTGCCTGGGGTGGTGACTGTCCTCTGTGATGGAACTTAACATTTCAGCTGAGGAGACCTTAAGGTTGAGGAGGGGGGTGTGGCAGGGAAACCAGGAAGATCAACAATGAACAAAGGCCAAGGCTTCATCCCCCTGTTTTTGCACATGTGAAGAAGTCTTCCCAGCCAGATCATTGTGTATTTTACTCTTCTTACTTTCAGTGTGGTGTTAACTCTCCTTCTGCTGTTCTCGGAAGCCTGGTGTTCAACAGTTAATGTCAATTTCTTTTACACTTCCAGTTCCCTCTTTCAAGCCAGTTTGAGTTTCTTTACATTCACAGAATTGAACAGGCAACTGGAGTGCAGGGGAAAGGAAAGGTACCCGTGTACCCGTCTCCCGTTTAACGGCCAGGTTCTCAAAGCGCAGTAGCAATACTAAATCTGTGTAGACCTGGTGTCTTAAGGATTCCTGCCCAAACTCTGCTGCAGTTCAGTGCTCTTGGGAGCGGTGTAGTTGAGGCTGGGAGGGGTGTTGTCAGCCCTTGGCCTGTCTTGCACAATTATGCCAGCCCTTTCTGTGGGCACGCCAAGCCAGATGATCCGCAGGGAGTTAGCCTCCTGTGACAAGAGGCAGACTGCAGTTCAGTCGGATTTGACAGAAGACTTACAGCGGAGAAAGGTTCTACATGAGAGATGAGCTGAGAAAGAGTTCAGTGGGGACAGCAACTAAAAAAACCAGAATAATCATAAGACGGAGGCAACATGCTAGCTACGTATGCAGAAAGAATTTCCATAATGGAAGTATTGTCTACAGTATTGAGAAGTCTTTCATTGCTTGTACAGTGATTGCATGATGTGTGTGTGCGCAAGAGTGGAGGCAGCTGGTGTGGTGCTGTAGACGTGCAACCTCTTCTTTAAACTGTGCAGGGACTGAGAGTTAACTCCCCGCCACATCTCTTTGGAGGAAAGAGATTCACTTTATGTACTGGTAATAAAAGTTCTTCTAAATCAAGTTTCTCTTTTTATTGTCCTAATTTTCAACCCTAAGCCTAAGGCAGAGTTTTACAGTGCGCTTTCTTGAGTGCTTTGAGTGTTTAGGCTGAATCATCACAGATTTCTGAGGCAGGAAAGTCCCACAGAAGAAAGTCGTGACTAGGAGAGCTGCATTTATTGTCTGTCAATGCCTGAAGGGAACTGAAGTGATGGATAATGTTTTTAGGGAAAGGAAAGGCTCAAAGCCATGAAGGGCAATTTCTTGTATTCAAAATAACCTAAAAACTTACCTCTTAGATGATTTGAGAATTCAGTGTATATTAGTTTTAAACAATGTCTATGCTTTATATTTGTCATGAGGTTTTAGTCATAAGAAAGATGGGTGGAATTCTGAAGAAGGTGGCGACAACAGGTTTTGATATTTGCTCTTCTGTATAACTTTTCATCTTATGGGAAGTGACATGGCGATGAACCATTTCTGATTTTTTGCACAAACAGTACAGCATACAGTGGTGTTGTCGGCAATGAAATGCTTTATCCACGAGCCCGTTAAGAGGGATAGGAGAGTAGAAGGACAGGAATTTATAGGGATTAGATTAACATTAGGATACAATATATTACACAGTTGCAATTTACATATTGTGCGAAAGTAACACAAGTGTAGGAGGTATTTAGTGCTCTTCATATGTGTCCTGAGAGCCTGGTGGTCTTGGTCTGTATACTTCAGGATCGTTTTCTAAATGGTAGTAGAGAGAACAAGTTGAGGTTAGGGTGACTGGGGTCCCCGACGATAGACCTGGCCTTCTTGAGGCATCTAACAGAGTAGATATCCTCGATGTTCAGTACCACACAGCCAGTAGTGTTTTGAGGCAGTTTCACCACACTCTGGAGTGCCTTGTGCTCTTGGGCTGAGCAGTTACCATACCAGGCAGTGATGCAGCCGGATTGGATGCTTTCATTGGTGCTCCTGTAAAAATTGGTCAGGATGTGTGACGGCATGCCGAACTTCTTTAGTCTGCGGAGAAAGAATAGGCGCTGTGTTGCTATCTTGGCTACGAGGTTGGTGCGGTGGGTCCAGGTTAAATCGTCTGTGATGTTGGCACCTAGAAATTTGAAACTGTTGACTGTCTCCACTGCGGACCCGCTATGAGAATGGGTGCGTGGTCTGTTCCTCGATGCTTCCTGTAGTCCATGATCAACTCCTTAGTTTTGCTGCTCTTCAGCGAGAGGTTGTTGTCCTGACATCATGCTGTCAGTGTTTCTACCTCCTCCCTGTATGTGGACTCATCACCGTTTGTGATCAAGCTGATGATCGTTGTATCATCCACAAACGTGATGATTGATTTTTTGTTCCTGGCGACGCTGTCGTGGGTGATTAGGGAGTAGAGAAGAGGGCTGAGTTCACAGCCCTGGGGGGATGCCGATGTTCAGAGTCAGGGTGGAGGATGTATTTGTGCCTACTCTCACTACCTGCGGTCGGCCTGTCAGAAAATCCAGGATCCAATTGCAGAGAGGGGAGCTTAGTCCTAGGTCATGGAGCTTGGTGATAAGTTGATCTGTTTTGTCGGTATGCAAACATGCAGTGGCTCCAAGGTGTCGGGCAGTAAGAGGGTGATGGGTGCTTTGATTAGCCGCTCGAAGCATTGCATGATGATGGATGTGAGTGCAACGGGGTGGTAGTCATTTAGGTTGTTGACTCTGGTTTTCTTGGGGATCGGGATGATGGTGGTTTTCTTGAAGCAAGTGGGGACTGTGCATTGAGTGAGGGAGAGATTAAATATGTCCGTGAAGATGTCCACTAGTTGATCTGCGCAGACCAGGGATAGCGTCAGGGCCAGGAGCCTTACGTGGATTAGTCTTTTTAAAGACTTTGTACACGTCAGCTCTGGAGACAGACAGTGGGTGTTCCCCCCCCACTGGGATTTCTTTAGCTGGTTCCGTGTTATGGACTTGTGAACCGTGTGTAAAATGAATTTTGTTCATCGGGGGGAAAAGTGATTCGTGTCGTGTTGCCGATTCGCTTTGTAATCTGATTCCGGATTCCTTTTCACATATTCTGAGTGTCCCAGTCGTTGTGATAGTGCGATTCCATTTTTACCCTGTAGTTATATTTGGCATTTTTGATAGCATTTCTGAGATTGGATCTGGATTTTCTGTACATGTCCTTGTCTCCAGAGTTGAAGGCGGATGTTCTAGCTCTGAGTTTAGCTCATACTTTGCCATTTACCCACGGTTTTTGATTTGGCTATGTGCGAACAGTAATCCTGGGGAAAACATCTTCTATGCATTTGCTGAAAGTAGCATAGTCCGTGTACAGATTAATGTCTTTCCCGGCAGCTTCACAAAAAATCTGCCAGTCAGTGGTGGCAAAGCAGTGATTTAGAATTCCTCTGACTGGCGCTGGGTGATCCTTGCCGCAGGCTTCTCCTGCTGGAGTTTCTGCCTATAGACGGGGAGTAGCAGGATGGAGGCGTGATTGGATTTGCCGAAAGGAGGTCGGGGGAGGGCTTTGTAGCCATTCCGGAAGGGAGTGTAAGCACTGTCCAGTGTGTTTGTTCCACGCGTCAGGCAGTTGATATGCTGATGCAGGTTTGGCTTGATTTTCTTCAGGTTCACACCATTAAGGTCCCCCGCTGTGATGAATGCACCCTTGGTGTGAGTTCTCATGTCTGCTTAGCTGTTCATGTAGCTCCTCCAGAGCTCTCGTGGTGTTTGCCTGTGGCGGAATATACACGCTGTGAGGATCACCAATGTAAATTCCCCCGTTAGAATGGGCAACATTTTATTGTCAGGTGTTCAAGTTGTGGAGAGCATGGCGATGAAATAGTCTCCACAGCTGTTCACCATGAGTTATTAACCATGAAGCACACCCCTCCACCCCTGTTCTTCCCCAAGTCCACTGTCCGGCCCTGACGGTTGACAGAAAAACCTCTCGGGACGATAGCGGTGTCTGGAATAGATGAGTCAAGCCAGGTTTCGGTAAACGCTAGCACATTGCAATTTTTAATGTCCCTTTGAGAAGCAAGCCTTGCTCTCAGTATTGTCAAGTAATTGAACATTAGCGAGAAGTATGCTCGGAAGTGGAGGTTGATTGCTGCGTTGTCTCCGTCTAACCAAGACACCTGCCCGCTTACCTCTCTTCCTGTGCCATCGCCGCTTTCCTCCAGAAACAGGTACAGGTGAGACTCCATAGTCCAGGTAGTCCATCCTTATTTTTGGTGCAAGCGTGGTTGCGCCAATAGGCGATCCTACAGTATGTTTATTAGCGTTTGTTGGTCATAGCTGATCACCGAACAAGCAGTATGTACAGTTAGCAGTACAGAAAACAACAAAGTAGAGAAATAGACAGAAATGAACTGGAGCTTGCGGGACGGCAGTCTTCCTCATCGGTGCCATCTTTGGAGACGCCTAACATGAGAACATGAATGAGCAGGGGTTGCAACCTTAATTGATCCAAGCATCTCCTCCGACCATTTTTTGAAAGAAACTAGAGTTCCGGCTTTATCCACACGGCTGGGTAGCTTCTGCCCGACTCCCACAGCTCTTTGGTCAAGAAGGTGCCCCCTGTTCCTGCTTTTTAGTGCACTTCCAAGTATAACGGAAGAGACTAGGAAGGCCCCCGATGTTTCTGACGTTTTTGACATTCTATGGTTTTTTGCCTGTGATTAAGCATTTGAAAAGTAAGGAATGGGTTATGATACTCGTACTTGCTGAGAAATCGGCATTTCTTCATCCCTGCATATTCCTATCCTCGTGGAGTAACTGCTTGGTGGGAAAACTTCCAAGAAAGAGACATTTGTTTTTACATTATCGCACAGCTGAGGGACAAACATTACTGTAAAACCCAGCACTGCATTTCTTGACCTGTGCTAATCCTGTTGTGGGTGCTCTGTTGTATGTCCGCAGTTTCATTTGTGCACTATCATTCAGTTAAAGAACTTTTCTGTTTTTAACTTGTGCCTCCTCTTTTTTGTTTTCTTTTTCTCGAAGATTGTGTTGTAACTTGTTTCCTGGGATTTGTTCTGCGTTCTTGATAAGATGTGGAGATTGTTTCACTTGCAGTGCTTACTGTGTTTTGTCTTCAGTAGATTGGAGTGCGCAGCTGTGCAAACTGCAAAGGAGCAAGTAGAGTTTATAACTCGATGCTGAAAAGTGGAAAGAAGAATGAAACATAGTAGTAGACTTTCAGCAGAAACACTTTCTCTTTTTCAGCATGGAGCTGACTTCTGCATTTACTTTTCAGTTTGTGAGAAGTTTAAATGACTGGTTAATGGAACTTTCCAATACAAGAGAAATTGGTAGTATAAATGTTCAAAATGACAAGTTCAGTACTTGTCAAGTGGTTTTGACAGGCGATGACTACACATTGGCAGTGTCTATGAATCGGCTAGTCCATGGTGTAAATTTTATAGTGCAACAAGTCGGCACACGTTGATTTGGTCAGGAGGCATAGTGGACATTTTCTCATGGTTCTCATACCCAGAGATTGGATCTGCTGAAACCCAGATTAGGCACCTGGTGTACCACTTTTTAATTTAGAGATTTTTAAGATATTAAAATCACCATTGAACTTTCTGTATCAATTTAATTAACCTGTAGCACTGTGTGATACACAATACCAAAAACGTATATCAATTTTGAAATGTATATCTGTATTTTTGTTTTTTTTCCTTCCCGGAAACAACGCCGACAGCAGATCCAACAATTAGCCCAGTTAAGAAAGTGGGAGCGCCAGAGACAACTGCCTGCTCCACCCCAGTGTGCGAGAGCTTACAGAGGAACCAGGGAGCTGTGTTGTGCTGCTCTGTGAGAGAAGGTCTTTGTGTGAGAGCCTGGCAGACCAGGGATAAGATTCCAGGTGCAGCTCAGGCCGATATAAACTCTCATTCACCTCTTACATCACTTGTTGAAGGACTCACAGTGGGTCTTTTGTACATGCGAGACTAGCACTTGCTTTGCTTCTCAGGGTGAAAATCGTTTCAATTTCTGCTTTTGTGTAAGTGGCACTAAGAATTAAGTGCAAAACAGCAGCATTACAGTCCTTAAACAACTCCAAAGCTTAAATACTTTTTCAGTGCTTCTAGAGTTGAAAAAGTGGAGTGTACAGTGAATTCACTAAGTGAAATTTTGAAAAAAGACATAAAAACATGCTTACCAGTTTTCTGGTTTTAAGACTTTCTGAATTATTTTTTACTTCTCTTGGTGTTTTGTTTAACAGTTAAAGGGATAACTCAAGGGGTTACCTCAAGAGGATTCAGCAGAATACACATTGAAGAAAAATATTGATCCTGTGATGTCTTAAATGTTGACCACTAGGAATTCTGTCTTCCTGGAAGGAACAGTGTTGAGAGAAACAGCTGATTTTATCTGCTCAAAAACCCCTGTACCCATTCTTTTAGACTGTCTTACCATGGTCAGCAAACATCAGGTGGTTCTAGATTTAAAGCAGCCAAATACCCTTTCTTAAAATCAGATAATTGATCTGCTTCAGAAGTGCATCACATACAGTCAGACCTGTACATCTGAGACCATCCATCCTTTGACAGGAACAACAACCATAAAGCCACTTAATCTATTGGTTTTGTATTTCCTGCCCTTTTCCTTGATGTACATTCTTATTTCTCCAGCTACGCTCACAGGACATTGCTGCATGTGAAGACGGGAATTTCTCTCTGACGTAAAAAATGACTAATCATTCTTATCTAAAGTGTGCTCATGACTCTTAATATTAAGAGAAAGAAAAAGGTTTTAATTAAACTTGTATTGACATGAATTATAGTTATACAGTATGTTCTCACCAGGCATCTGAAATGTCTGTCCATTTTGAATGTATGCGTTGTAACCAAAACCACAGCACAATTAGTTTTTAATGTTTTGTTTAAATGTTTCTCCTCATTTGATCCTGCTTGCATGAAAGAGTTTTGTAACTAGACTGGTACATTTTAAAAGTTTTTACACAGTGCCCTTCAGAAATATTCATAACTACCAATGAAATATAAAATGAGTACTATGTTGTAACAGTGTATTTTGGATTGGATAACGATGACTTTATAACAGTAATACTGTAACTATTATAGCATCACATACAGTAGATATAGCAAGTCACATTCATCATAGATGAAACATGAGGGTCACATTTATTCCCACATTTAAGTATTCCTTCAAGTAAAATCCAACAAATCTGCACCAGCATTCTGCTCCTTGGAAGTACAGTGGAGTGCTCTGGAACTGTATAGAGCCCCCTGAAGGTTTTCTTTTTCCCTGGTGAAGGCAGGTGGGGGAGGGAACCCCTCAGGGAAAGGCATGCCTACAGAGGTGAAGCGATCACATGGCCTTTATTTCAGCTGAAGTAAAATAGAATTTGTAGCTGCCTGCAGTCTCTGCATCATGTCAGAATCACAAGGAGGTATTAACAAACTTTAATATGTAAAAACAACAGTTTTTTTAAACACTGTCATCATTTTACAGATGTTTTGAATACAGGCATAAGTGTTACAATTGCAATACGTTTGAAGTCATCTTGGTGTTACTGTATATAAAAGATGTACCAAAAATCAATCCTTCACTGAGGTATAAAAAGAGAACACAGACTCCTAGTATTAGCAGCGTTGTGGTTGCGTTCAGAGGGCCTTCTGAAGAGTGCACACCAATAGTCCTTAACCTCTGTTACGGTAAGCTGAATCTACCTGAATCACCATTCATGCAGGTACAGTCCACATCCTGAAGATGCCTGCACGTGTTGGAGAAATTCAGCTGTTCTCTCCCAAACTATTTGTCTCTCAGCTTGTGATGGCCTCTTCCTAGAAGGACTTGCATGTAAAAACTGAAGCACATTTGTAGTTTGAACTCAAGAAGGCCGCAAACATCAGGAAAACCTCAGGATCAAGAGCAGTTCTGCCACGAGAAATGTCAAACTCCCCCTGATAGTAACAGAGCCTTACAGCATACTATAGGAGGTGTCTTGTAGTATAATGTATGTCAGTGGTAGATATTCAAATTAACTAAAGTGAATAAAATTGAATTTATTTTCTGGACATAATTGGCAATTATGACTTTGGTCTTGTCATGCCATTATTTTAATAGTATTGCATTTTATTTTTTTAAGCGGATTACAGAATGTGTTTTTGTTCCTATTTCAACTGAGGCATCAACCTTGGGGATTCTTAATATATACATACAATACATCTCTAAAATTTCAGTCAGAGAAGTATCACTTGCAAAACTGGGCTTCTGTCAGGAAAAGCAGTACCTGTTTTGGAAGGCTGTGCTGCCTCCAGTCTTCATATGCTGTCCAGCTTTCCCAGGATGTAACGCAGCTGGCTAAATAATCAGTTCTGTCCCAGTGGAATATGTTTGACCTGAGCTGCTCTTTCTGCAAACAAGACTAAAATGCAGTGTTGTAGTATGACTGGTGTTATAACCTATCAAAACATGATAGTGCATAGCCCCCCCCTCCCCAGAATGCCCCAGTTATCAAATCAAACCCCATTTCCACAGGCCTGGCTGCCTCATGGCACGGATGACTCACTATACTTTAATATTTTCCGAAACATTTCTGAGGTACAGTCCTTCAACTCTTATCAGAGCAGTGGGCTGCTTGTCTGGCAAAGAGAATAGTCGAACTAGAGTAGCAGTCAGGGACTGGTCCAAACACTTCCCTGAAATTTGTTTTCTGAAAACAAATCGCTTATCACAGTTACTAGCAACATATTGGTCACCAGTAAAGCATGGACAGTTATTTGATTAAGCATCCGCTACTATAGCAGTGAGGTCTTATAGATGCTTCCAAAATTATTTTTATCGTTCTCCAATTAATTTTAAACTCTCCTAATTTGGAATAGGCAGACGGCTCATCTTCAAAAAGAAACTAACTCTTGATGCCAGATACTTTTTAATTTTGTTTTTCTCTATGGTTTATGTTCTGCTTTTAATGATATGTAAACTTGAAAATGGCTTCAGGAGCAATGTGCAATTTTTTTTACTCTTGACAAGCTGACCGTGAAGACGCTTGAGCGTGGCGACACGTTTTTCCTGCTGTCCCAGACGAATCAATGCAGTTCATTTCTGGGGATTGCTTTCGTTTGCAATTTCGAATATTTGAGTGAATCCAAGATGATATTCTAAATCGCTACAGCCTCTTGGATCAGTGTGTCCTTAGAGAGACTCATCTCGGGAAGCCGGCGCCTCACTGGTATCACTGGCAAGTTTCTCGAGATGCATCGTAGTGCCCCTCGAAATTGTTTTGAGAGCCAACTTCGACGTCCTGCTCAAAACATGACATCTCTGCTTATTTGCTAGCAGACACTTTATGGTTTATTATAGACTGTTAAAAACACTTTTTCATTTCATTTTGAATTTTATTATGCCCTTGGGGAAATTTGTTTTGCAACAGACAAAGCCATGATACGATGAAGTTCCCAGGACGACAGTTATTCAGAAGATGATAAAAGATTTTTTCCATTATTGATGAGGGAGATTGCAAAGAGGATGAACAGTTTCCCGAGTCGACTGCCCTCATGCCTGGGGCAGGGAGTAATGTGAATTCACAGTGCAGAGGTTGTGCCACACTGCTCAGTGCTCTTAGCCGTCTGTATAGCCCTTTGAATGGAAAGGGCATTTAGGTTGATCTGCTTCAAAATCCCAGTGATTTTGATATTTTTCCTAAGTTATTATACTGTTACGTCCCAGTGTGTGTTCTGTGTGTGTTTTTTCTGTTATGTCCACACTGCTGACCCTTGATTGTTCTCCCTTCCCCCATTGGCCAACCATCACACCACTGTTTCAATATGATGTCATCATCAATCAGCCCTCAGCCAATCAGAACTCATTTTATTCACTATATAACATGGAGGCTTTCAGGAAGAAGAGGCCTTTCGTTTGACTTTGGTCCCGTTTGGTTTTGGTTATCGCTTCGCTTCGCTTCGCTTCTGGTTATTGCTTCGGCTTCGTTTGTTGGTTTGTTTTGCTTTGTGTGTGTGTATTTTCGTATAGCTTTGGCTTTGTTGTTTTGTTGGTTTTTTTGTTAGTTTCTTTGTACTTTCGTTTGTTTGTGTGTTCATCCTTGTTTTGCCATTACCTTGCCCCAGTGTTACATGTTCAACTTTTGTGTTCTTTTGTACCCTGCTCCTGTTGATTACTCTTGTTTTCCCTTATTTGTATTCCTGGTTCACTTGTGTTTTTGTGTGAACGTTTGTATATAAGGTTAGTTAAGGTTGTTGGGTACACTTACACACTTAGTTGATTTTGTATTAGTACACTAGTTTAGTACGGGTGAGTGCCGTTTGTCTTGTATGGTTTTGGGTAGTCAGTGCAGGTTAGCTAGGGTGTTGAAGACGCCGAAGACCGTGTGTTTCGGGTTTTCTTTTGTAGTCAGATTAGCTTTCCCTCACTGTCCTAGCCAGCTCCATTTTTGTTTATTTTCTTTCCTTTGGCACCACTCTAGTTCCTTACCCTTGTTATCACGCTTCCTAGTCCTTCACCAAAACCCCCCCTGCTTCCAAAAGAATTATCCTAAATGTTACACCCCTTTTCCCCTAGACACTTGGGGTCGTAACAATACGGTAAAGTGCTGTTACCAAACAAACTGATATGACTGTGTTAAAATATTCATTCAATTTTATAGTGAAATAGTTCAAATTCCCCTAATAAATTTGACTGACGTGTTCCTGTAACATTTCTAAAAGACTGGCTGCCTTATTGCTGGGACAGATTATTTCCCACATGGCCTTTCCACGACAGGAAAATAATACACTGCAATTTATTTTTGTTTGTAAGGCATTTCTGAGTAAAGAACATGAGACGATGAAAGGACAAAAAACTACACAAACCTCACAGAGAAAAATTCCAGACAAGCAGCATTCATGTGAATACGGTCCTGGTACTAAAATACCCCTTAATTCACTTAAGGTTTTTAGTCTGAAATTGAAGACAGAGGATCTTCAAGCTGTATTCTCAAATAGTGAAAAAACGCTTTTCCATAATAGTGAAATATACACCAATTTTCAACTACATGGAAAAAGCATTTCAATCTGAAAACAAGAAGCACTTTACATAGTGTTGTGGAAGAATTGAACAGGCCTTCCAACTACAAAATGGACTAGAAGGGCAAAATGTCTCCAGACCTCTAGGTTTGTGCCTACCTGTGTTCTTTAACATCATGCCTCAGCACACCCTGTGGTATTTCCATGCGCGTTGACTTGAGTTTCTCATTGACCCAGAGTTAAATTGGCACATAGAGATGCTATGAGGACCAAGAGAAAGACCCTTCAGTATGTAAAGTGGATCGTTTTAAATGCAAGTATGGCCTGTCAAGCAGAAAATCATTTTCTGAGGAAGTCCAACTACTGCTGGACAGTCTTTGGCTTCAGATCTGTAGTTACACACTAGTATCTGCTTTGCTGTATGTTGATATAACTGTAGCCACACAATTTAAATTTATCTCAAATTACTGTGGTGGTTTGGAGTTCCTAAACATCCATCGGTCTAGTGGATGTGTGCAGGGAAGTAACATGACATTAAGTTTTTTTCTTTCTTTTCTTTTTTCTAAACTCCTCAACTTTAAATGAGATATTCAAGTGCACTCTGTATACCGTGTTCTCTCTACATGGCTCCTACTGAATATGTACATAATACTAACAGAGATCTAGACAGGCGTTTTTTAAACTCCACATGTAACCTGTTGCAAGTTCATATTGCAACACTTACAAGCACCCTAGTTTAATTAGAGTCCGCTTTCTACTAAGATTTCTAAGATTGCTTTGCTAGAATTGTTTGACAGCAAGGTGTGATTTCCTATCATTAGTTTTTTTTTCATTACAGTGTTGCAGCAAAGATGAATATAACCACGCATTGCAGTTGTGCCATTTAACAGGCATGATTAAGGATTGGGGGGAAAAAAATCCATCTCTTCTATTACTTTATATCTTTAACATTGCTCACTCCTGCCGCTTTGCACGAAGCCTAGAGGCCTCTGGCAGCTTGTTAATTTTAGAGTCCAGAGACCAAGGGCCTCAGTGTAGGGGATGACACGCTGCACTAACATGTCATGCATTCTTTCCTGCTCTGCATTTTTACTACGGAGTAAACGCCTGACGTATTCTGAGTTTTTATAAAGGCCTGATGGTAAATCTATTATTGTAGTCGGACTGGAATAACAAAAACGTTTCCCTCTTTGCAGAAAACTCGATTGTAAGTTTTCACCCACATTTTTAAAATGGAAAGCTTTCATATCTGGAAACCACCGTTTTAAACTGTATACGCATTGTAAAGCCTCACATTTACCCTCACATTTAAAATCTGTTACTAATCAGTGTCACGCATTCTCCAAATGGCAGAGCACAAACAGCAGGAGTTACACACCAGCTGTATTTTTTATTAAACTTTATTTGCCAGCAGTTCTATCACCCTGCAGCTCACAACTGGCAGCCCACTGAAGCTGAGCAGCTATGAGCCTAGTCAGTACCTGGATGGGAGACTCCTGGGAAAGCTGAGGCTGCTGCTGGAAGTGGACTGCCAGTTGTAAGCAGTAGTCCCCATCTCTGAACTGGCTTCATCACTCTGCTCTCCTCCCCACTGAGAGCTGGTGTGTAGGGAGGAGAAAAGGGCTTGTCCAGAAAAGGGCTATAGAAGTGTAAGGAATTATTTCTTTTACACAGAGGGATATCAGGCTATTGTTATTGTTATCGATATTTTACATATCCATTCAAATATAAATATACAAAAAATGGTTAATTATAGTACTTTTGAAGATCTATGTAGGTATGGTTTTAACTCAGATAATTGTAATGCGGTAAGAAATTGTCCAGGTTTCACTGTTTATTTTGTTTTTTGCAAGAAGCTTTAAATGTGTCCATTATGTAATCTGTTATTAGGCTGAGCCACTGAGATGGAGAGAGTGTGTCTGCTTTTCCAGTTACAGTACATAGTGGTATTTTCTGGGTGGTAGTCGGGGTGAACAGAATGCGTTCATCTTTAGAAGTTTGAGAGGTGCGTGTCCTATTAAACATAAGGAACGAGAGAGCGGAATACTGTGGCCCACAGGCCCGGATTGTTTGTAAATTTCTTTCCGGAATTCTTGTCAAGTAGCGTGAAGGTAATGGAGAGTGTGGGTGCAGTGTGCTCAGGTATACTGTACATGCCAGTTAATCCCATTGTATTCACTCTGTATTGCGTTATGTACTCTGTCAGTTATCTCGTATCGAAAGACCTGTATTGTTGGTCTCTGTAAAGGTTTTACCGATTTGTTTCCAGAAATTGTTGGTCTTAATGACAAGAACTGGTATCGGAGGAGAGAAAGTGGTATCAGTTTCTTGGTACAATTTTGTAGAGCTGGGACAGAGGTTTCTTTGAATTTTAGATTATTTCTTGCAATAACAGGGAAGTTGAGGAGTATTGTGTAGCAGTCTGACTGTGGTTTGGACTGAATTTTTGATTTGGAGATATTGCAAGAAACCTTGTACTCTAATATATTTCTGGATTTGTTCAGGGAACGAGAACAATCCATTGTTTTCAAAGAGATGCTCTCTGCTAATTTCCCTGTCTGTGTCTGCCCTGATGGTGTCCCGTCCAGGGTGTTTCCTCTCTTGTGCCTGTTGCTGGTGGAGATTGGCTCTGGCTCCACTGCAGCCCCAAATTTGATAAAGTGGTTAGAAAATGGATGGAATCAAACAGTTTATTAATTTTGAAATCAGGGTTACGCAAAATTGTTGAGAATTTGTTTGGGGCTATTGTATGATTACTGAGTCACTAACAGAGTTCTCTGCTTTCTGATTGTTTAGGTTCCAGCTATAGGTTTTATTGAATATCCATCTGAATATGTAATGTAGTTAAGCCACATAGTACTATAAATTGTGTGGTAGTGGAAATTCTGTGGTATCACAGTTTAAGTCTAAAACGTCACTGTGGATATCATTACAAAAGATGCAAGTTCAAAATATTGTTGAGACCCTGCCTTTTGAAACATCAGTAGCAAAAGTGCTAAAAAAATTATCAGTTATGTCAGTTATAGAAAAACACATTTCCTTAGCAAAAACCACACTTCGCAATGTGTATGTAAGTCCTTTGTTAAAGCTACCATTTTAAAAATGAGACTTTTTATTGGTCTTGTTGATGCAATGATTAGGAATCTTTTAGGTCAGAGTCTGGCACATTTACAAAAAGGCATGTGAAAAGATTAGTTTAGAAAACCTTATTGTAAATGATTTTATTTGCTCAAATGATAAAGGAATGTACATTGGAAACGGGACATTTTAATATTACTGTTAAAGCAGATAGCAAATGCATTCAAGACCAAGAACAAGAGGCACTTTACCCGAAGGGTTATGGGAGTGTGGTATGCCCAGCAATGTTAACAAAGGTGACACCCTGACTTCTTTCAAGAAACAGGTGGGTTAGACACTGACCGAACAAGCTAGTTGGGTCAATTTGCCCTCCTAGTTTGAAACCTCTCTTATCATAGAAATAGATGTCAAATCAATCCTTGTTTCTCCAAAAAGAGTGGTGTATTTATATCTATTTCTCCAAAGATTTTGACTTGACCTTTGTTAATTCTAGTTTAGTTTATGATGACTTCTGTTTGCAGTGCTTTTATTTGGTCCTGAGGCTCAATAAAGCACACTAAGTGGCTGAGGTGTTTTGTGGTAGTATTTCCCAGAGCTTGGCAGCACAGATGGAGTTGACAGTTTTCAGGAATGTGCTGTGGTTGTCTGTCCATGTGCTAAAAGTACAAATTTTGGAATCTACAGGAAGCATAACTGCAGTAGCATAGTTTATCCCTATGGGAAAACAATGAAAAGGCTAGATACCATCTCACTTAATTGAATGAAAATGACAGGAAATTGCTTCAAACTATGCTGCAGGGTCACTCAGAAAGGCTGCTTTTAAACTAAGAGAACTAATAAGAATGGTTGTGAAGTAAAAAAAAATAGCCATTTTAGTACACTTTCAGCTCTTTGCAAAACATCATAATTGCCAATGCCTGATTTTAACAGAAAAAACGGTGTGTATTTCATAATGATCTTAAATTGTCTTTGTAACATAACGTGTAATTTTAAGAACTGGATATACACGGTTAGATTTCTGACATCAAGAATTAATATTCAGGCTTCCCTGGAAGGTTTCTAATACTGCTGGCTCAGTGCAGAATGGGTGAAAGGAGAGAGAGGAAGTGTAAGGAATGGCCATCTGACTTATATTCCTTCATAATAAGCTTTTCTGGCAGAATTTTAAAAGAGTGACCTTCTTCAGACTAAACAAATGAGAGTTACGGTAAATAACCAGTGTTGGTTACAGATTTGGCAGGCAGGGTGGCAAAGACATCAGCACTGTTCTGGTTTCTGGGGTGTCTGCGAGGAGTCTGCATGTTCCGTCTTGGCTCCTGCAGTTTTTGGTCATGCGCTCTAGTTTCTTCCCAGCTCCTGGAGACGTTCAGATTGGGGTCGGCTGACAACTGTAAGCTGACTGGGATCTCATACCGGGGCTATTGTTCCCAGCACTGCCCATGGTTTTGTGGAGAAAAATGTACACCTGTTTCTCTGGCTTTTCTGCTGCAAATATTCTGATAGTGGGTTTTTTTCACCCATCTTCCAGGGGTTGAAGTGGCTGCTCAGGAGTTTCCAAGATGATGTCTGATGCCAGTGACATGTTGGCTGCAGCCTTGGAGCAGATGGATGGAATCATAGCAGGTGGGGAAAGCAGGTGTCTGGAAGCTGGAGTCCCAGCCCTTGTTACAGACCCTACTGCGTCACTGCGATGGGTTGGGAGCCGTTTCAGCAAGATGCGAATGAAGATGCCCATAAGAATATTATGTTTAAGGTTTAATGTTTAGGATATTTAATAGAGGTTATTTCTGACTGAAATAATCAACTTAGGGAGGCATGTTGGTTGACCAGCTCCTCGTTTTTTCAAATGTTTGACTCACTGTTTTTGCCCCATTAGCTCTCACGACTGACCTGATTTAGTGCGTATGCAGCGGTCATGGATGAACAATGAATTAAAATGATGCCAAAACATTTTAACAACATCTAAAATAAAGTATTTTTTTCTAAAAACCTACATAGGTTTCTTTTAATGCTCAGCCATGTGCCTTTCATGAAATTGTGTACCATTGAATTTCAGTCATAATTAGTATTCATGACAAGCCATATGTTTTCCTTAGAAAATTAGAAAGCTGACGTTTCTTAAGGAAGCTAGTTGTGTATCACAAACAGTTTTACCTGCGGCACCCTGTCTGTACTGTTCTGCTGTTGCTCAGGTCATTTACTATTTGACCAGTTCCCTGTTGATGATGTGGGACCTGCAGAAAGTCTTCCTCGGTTTTGTATACATTAATAAATGAAGAATATGTGCTATAAAAAAACCTGTGAATTTGAAATGACAAATCCCTACTTCTCCAAGTGGACCCTCAGGCCCTTCTTCCAGCTGAGCTCTGCGGTGTTGCTGTTCCTCCAGGCTCCAAGGCTCTAGAGTACTCCAATGGCATCTTCGACTGCCAGTCCCCCACCTCTCCCTTCATGGGCAGCCTGCGGGCGCTGCAGCTGATCGAGGACCTGCGGGGCCTGCTGGAGCTCATGGAGATGGAAGAGAAGGAAGGGCTGCGCTGCCAGATCCCAGACTCCACCGCCGAGCTCATTGTGGAGTGGCTCCAGGGTCACGTGGTAGGTCCTGGATGTGGCCGTGCCAGATTCAAGAATTCTCTTATTCTGGTGTGCGCTACTTTGATCCACCACTTCGGTGATAAAGACTGACATTTATCCTCCTGCAGTTCTGATGTGAATTTGTTAATCTTTTCATAATGTGTCTTTTTCAATACAGAAGCAAATGGAAATAGTCGACTTCAGGAGCTGTTCTTCCTTTTTTCCTGGGGTGTCATTGTCAGTCACACCCTTACAAATATTCTGAGATCTGAGCCTTAAGGCCGAAAAAAATCAAATCGTCTAATTTCATTTTTTTATTGCGCATGTTCTTTAAGGGAAGCCTTGAACTAAAGGAGTTTGCGTTTTGGGTTATTGCTAACCGTTGATTTTGCCGAAAAAGTTCTCTGTTCAGATACTGAATAGGCGGTCAGTGGTAATACTCTTGGTTTTCTCAGGTGTCTGAGGAAGGGAGCTTGATGGGAGCTCTAGCAGGTGATGTACAGCTCAGGAGGGGGTAATGCTGATCCACAGTTCCTTGCAGTTTTTGCTAGCTGATAGCAATACTGAAAGCTGCAGTGTTGAGGATGATATTCGAAAGATCCCAAAGCCTGGACACCTACTTGTTTTGCAAGTTGTAAGAAAAATGAATGTTCCATGTAGCGAGTTGACAAATAACGGCACTTTTCATCACCTGACAGTTCACAGATATTATGGCAAGAAATTAGTAGTGAAGCTGCCAAGTGAAAAGCTGTCTGAAGAGCCATCGGTCCTCTGTGCAACAAAACACTTCCTTCCTCAATGGCTTTTTCTGTTTGCATCTGATCTGTCATTCCAGTGACTAAAGCTTCTATTTGAAAAAGGTGAATAGTAATGACTTAAGTCTCAACTTGCACAGAATTTCAAAGGAAACACAAAGTATTATATAAACTAAAGGGCACTGTTGAAGAATCACATTTATCCATTGTGTTCCGATTCGCTGGGATGCTGGAGAAGTGTTCCGGTGACAAAGCTTTCCACTTAATTTTGTGTTGGTTTATATTAATTTTCACTTGGCCTTAAATACAGTATTCACTACACATTTACCCATATTATAAATTTCTCGCTGTTATATGTAGAGGTGTCAAAAGCTTCTAGATTCTCTTCCCTTTTTTGCATGGGATCCTTGGATATACTGTATTTATAGCCCGACTTAAAGCATCTCTTAGTCACAATCTGCACAATTTCTGGTCGTGGACTTTGTGCTAAAGGCTGTTTTGTTTCTGGCTTGGCAGTCCAATGTAAAAGACTTCAATAATGGATTCTCATTAAGTTCAGTGTTGCAAGTGTGAATAGTTTCTAGTTCAACTGTCAGAATAAAGAAAGGTCTTTTATTACGTTTGGAACTAGACGCCTGAGGCAGCTTGGATGTTTTTCAGAAGATAAGATTAGGTCAGTGGTTTCTACTTAAGCCAGAAATTATAAAGTATCTATGAGACTCCAGATCTGAACACAAAATGCATCTCATGCAAGTTTTAAAGTACTTTTTTTCTGATGGAAATGTAAATTAAAATGCAGACATTTTGTATTCCTTTGACTTTGTGCTTTAGGGATCTGGATTGTTATTCACAAGGCTAGAATTCTGCTAATATCAGTATAATTTATTGGTTACGGGAAATGCAGATTGTGTATGTGCAGTTGTCTTATTGGGACAAAAACATTGATCCGATTAAAGAGGGAAGATAAATTCTGGTAATTTAAGTGGATGTTTTATATAGCTGGCTTTGGAAATAGTCTTTAACATGATGTTTCTAAAGTCCTGATTAATTTCAGGCTTGACAGTCCAAAGTAAAATACAAAAATACATGATTGTTTAAATTCATTGTTGCTAGTGTGAGTAGTTCCTGGCTTAATCACTGTTACAATGAAGGAAAAAAGTCCATGTTAGGTTAAAAGAACTGGATGCCTGATTCTCTGAGGACCATTGGATTCCTTTCAGAAGATAAGATGAGGTCATTGGTTTCTACATAAAGCAAAAAGTACTCGTCTATGAAGATCAAGGTTTGATAACTTCAAATGATTTGTGTGCAAGGTTTTAAAGGATTATTTGATATTTGTTTTTCAGAAGAAAAGTTGAAAATGCTTTGTACATTGTTCCCTAATCTTGGCATTGAATGAGATTACTGCTTGTGTTTTTGTAGGTTTTAAATGCAAAATGTCTTGAGTTTCTTTTGGAGGAAGAGAGTCAACAGCTCCTTTTTTGCAGATTGCATGGTGCTAATGTGTACTAAGGTAATAAAGGAATACTGCATTTTAGTTTAACAATTCACATCTTTATCCAAGGAATAAATACAAGAGAATAAGAATGATGGTGGCATATTGCTTGGCTGTCTATTGGAACCTGTAGAGGTCATACTTTCCCAAAAAGTAGAAAAACAAAAGAAAGCTTTACTTTAGATATCTTCAAATGTGAAGAGCAAATAAGCTATTTGTTTTTGTTGAAGGAATTGAATGGACAGAAGGAGACTTTATGTAAGTGTTTTATGTTTATGTTAAGGGGTTTATGTAAGTGTTTATGACCTCTCAAGTCCCTTTTTATCAATGTGGATAGGGATAATTTGGAGGATTATTTCAGAAAGTGTAGTTGGGCTTTTTAAAGGCTGTCTACTGTGAAGCATAAAAGCACCAAACATTGACATTATCAAGATGCATGAAGCATCTTCGCATCAGCTTCTGTCTGCCAGGTTTCCATAGTTCCCAAATCAAAGCCCTGTTTGCATGGTTTCCTAATTCCTCTTAAACAGAGAACAGTCTCCCCTCTTACTAAAGGTAGACTGTGTGAACTGTACCCAGTCACTTTATATGTACTTATTCTCTAATATCTTAACTAGTAATTGCAGTTGCTGGCAGCATTCGGTAATGCAGTTTGCAAAAGGAAAGAGTTCTTGATGTGGCTTGGGTTTACTGGCTAAAAGGCAAAGGTCTTTCAAAATTCAGCAGTAGCTTGAGGTTGATGACCAGCTTCATGTGGCTGGTGGATTAGGGTTAGACTTTTGTCTGTGGTTTGTTCACTCCTGCTGATGTCAACAGGATAGAGCGGGAAGACTCCCTCTCTGTCCCTAGACAAACTCAGAAGAATCAGCACACATTCCTGTGCTGGTGATAGTGGCAGAGGCTCGTAGGACCCTCTCGTGCTTGAGGACGAGAAAGGATGGAAATGTACTCTTCTCTTACATCGTCTTCTTGAACATTATCAGCAAGTTAATTTTGGTGGTCAGAAATCCGATTCCTTGGGATAATTTTGTGAATTGAGAGCTAAATGGTGACATGGAGAGAACTTTGGATATTTACAAGCATTTTAAGTGGATGAGAAAGGTAAGGCTTCAATCATTTAAACAAGTAGAGGTGCTTACAGTAGTGTAGAAGACGTAACTTATTAGTTTTCTAGATTTTCCTGAGAGCTTCTTAAATTATAAAAACAATGAGTAAAGTGTAGTGATTTTTTCTTCTTTTGGAACATGTCACCATCCTGTATTTCATGTGACCGCAAAGAATAATTTTCTCTGTATACTGTAGCTCAGCTGTGTATGAGAGGGCTTGTCTTAGCTCAAATTTGGAAAAGTGTGGATGAACTTAAAATCCTTTTTGTTTGCTCTTTGTAGAATTTGTCCACTGAATGTGTGTGGTAATCCCTTGGATAAATTGGTTTGCCTTTGGAAATGCAGAATTTGAAATTATTAAAAACTATTGGTCATTCCCTGTACTTTGATAGCAGCTTGCCTGTAAGTAATAGTCTTGTTAAGTGTGAACTGTGTTATAGTGTGCTCCCGGAGTGTTAGCGTTGCTATGGGAAATGGCAAACAGATGATAATGTTACAGCTGCCAGGGTGATGCCAAGCACTAAGTCATGTCTTTGTGTCAAATAATGTTTACATAGGCATTTACTACACAGTTAGTGTTTTTAGAGCCGTCTAATAAAACATTTACCCTAGAATTGCATTACAAATGGAACATCTTTTCTCACATCTCAGTTTGTTGAAAGGCAGATTCTTTTGCCCTAGAAGGCATTCCTTCTCACATACCTTTGCAATTTAAGCAACATGCTTTTCCAGTCTGAGTAAAACTAATCCCAATCGTTTGCAAATTACTTGAGCAGAGTATTAGACTTCAATTTTGACCCGAGGAAAGTGTGCACTTGTTTACATTTACATTGTTTATATTGTTGAAATTTCATGTAAATATCTTAAGACCTGGTAAACTCTACTGCATGAGTTGTTCAGCTCATAACAGTTATTCTAGATTTCTTCTGAATTTTTTCATGAGTGGATCAAGAAGAAAGACATGTCCTACAGACACCAGGAATTGTCATTTATTCCCTCAGGGTCTTTGCTAATAAGTATGTGAATCATTTATTTTTTAGACCAATGGGCACATCTCCGTGAGTGGTGATGTTTATCAGGAAAGGCTTTCACGTCTCGAGAGTGACAAGGAATCCCTCGTGTTGCAAGTAAGAAAACTCCTGAATCCACTTTTTGGATTGTAACACTTTGCAACCACATTAATAAATCTGAGTATTTTAAGTAGAAAACAACTACTGTTTTTTACAATTATATTGTTAGATTCCATAATTTCACACACCTGCTGTGGAATCACCAGTCTTTCCAATAGTAATGTCAGATCCTAAATGTTTTGTCAGATGAGTTGTGGGGGTTCATTTTCCTGTATGTGGCCCTCAAGGAGGGACGGTAGTGAAGGAGATCAAGGAGTGCGCTGGATTGCGTTGTGCGAGCTTTTCAGAAGGGAGGTTTAGTTTGTGGTTTCCGCAGGTAAGCGTGTTGACTGACCAGGTGGAAGCGCAGGGGGAGAAGATCCGGGATCTTGACTTGTGTCTGGAGGAACACCGAGAGAAGCTCAATGCTACTGAGGAAATGCTGCAGCAGGTAAGTGTTTCTTTCGGACACCTCACGGGTCTTTACAGCTAAGCAGCTCTTTAGAGAGCGGCTTAAAAGTGCAGAATTCAGGGGACTCTGGTGTAAAAAGACGCAGGCCGTTGATTTGAAATCCTGGTCTCATGTCCCCAAAGTTCACTATGGGATAGTGGTGGATTAAAACTCCATTCACCACCTTTACAAAAGAGGTTTTATAAAGGCTGTTAAATTCTAATGACATCAACAGCTAAGGCAGGGTGTGGAATTTTTTAGTGAACAGCGTAATAATGCTGCCATTTTCCACAGGAACTTCTAAGTAGGACGGCCCTGGAGACTCAGAAACTGGATCTGATGGCTGAGGTTTCCAACCTAAAGCTGAAGCTGACTGCTATGGAAAAAGACCGCTTGGATTTCGATGAGAGATTCAGGGACAGCGAGGTAGGATCATAGTGTGCGTCTTCTCTGACTTTTTTTTTCTAAATGTAGACTCTCCACTATAAAGGAAAAATGTTGCTGTAAGTGAATGAAGGGAGCAAAATTGAATTCTATAAATATGGTCAGCTGTGGATGTGTAGGTTAACGAAGACAGTTTTTATGCTTTGAATGGGTGCATTCTGGGTTCATGAAAAAGACAAGCTAGCACCCTTTTAAAAATCTTTGTCCTTCAAAATCTAACCATGAAAAATTGAAAATTGAAAAAAAATCAATTTGTATTTAGAAAAGTTTACTGTATTAATGCAAGACTATTACTTCGCAGCCATTAGGATGTGCCATTTTCCATTAATAAGCACACTGTAAAGTTTTATTTATGGTATTAATGGAGTACTCCCAGTTCTGGTACTGGAGGGCTGGTGTGTGTAGGTTTTCTAGGTCTCTTAAAGCAGCAATACCTAAGGAGCTGGCAGGAGATTTTCAGTGGTTCCACTGAAGCCAATAATGAGTTGATTTAGATAATTTGAAGCCCATCTGCACTGAAAACCTGTGGACAAACTTTATTCCCCTAACCTGGTACTGAGAAGCCAGTCAGCAAATGTAGTGTTTTAATAGAAAATATATATATATTGTAACGCTACGGGGTTCACGTGGGCGCCCTTGCCTGCTGCCGCATCAGGTCGGCCCCCCACCGTTGGGGACTCCAACCCGGGCCTCCGGCGTCACTCATCAGGGACCCAGTCTGTTGAGCTAAAGAGAGATCTCCCCTCAGCCCAGTGGCTGTGGTCCTGCTATTACAGGGAAGGGCGGTGACGTCACCGCTCTGGTAAGCCGGCTCTTACACACCACTGACGGCCGTATGCGTTACAATATATTTTTTACTAGAAGGTTCTAACTGTAATAAGTTAACATAGGGTTGATTTAAATATAAATGAATTAGAGACACTTGTTTAATGTTAGTTGTATCTTTTATTAGACAGTGCACTAAGCATTTGGATAATCTAAGCAAATGCTTAGCACTTATCAAACAAAATGTGTGTGTTCAGCCAGGTTCTTGTTTGTGTTTCACCACCGCTTCCTTTTATTATATAATATGTGAAGAGCTGGTTAATGTTCAGCAGGCTTTTACTCTGTGCAGTACCTTGCAAAAGCGTTCAGGCCTCTGCGATTTTCTCATTTTGTTGCTTTAAAACATGCAGTCATGACACTTAAAATGTGTGGAATATGTTATGTATCACTTACCACACTACAAACATGAGGTAAAAGGTTTTGTAGTGAGAAGGCACAAAATTGGATCTTTCTGGTCCAAATACAAATCACTACATCTGATGCAAACCCAACATTCTGCATCACTCTGTCAACACGTCCCTACAGTGGAGCGTGGAGCTGGCAGGACTGTTACAGTTCTGTGTCTTCTCAGCAGGGACAGGGAAGCTCAAGACTGATGGCAACATTGAGCAAAGCTGTGTTAAATCTTAGAGAAAAACTTACTTTAAACCTAAAACTATGATTAAAAATTCACCTTTCTGCAGGACAGTGATCCAAAGCACAAAACCAAAGCTACACTGGCCGAGTTTGAGGCTAAGAAAGTGATTCTTTTCATGGCCCAGTCCTGACTTGAAATCTATTGCGAAGATGTAGAAAGCAGTCCCAGACCAACTTTTGTAATTTCACAAAATGGGACACCATAGGATGTCTTTGTACTTTTTTGAGAGGGACTATGTGTTGATATAGCTAGAAAATTGCATAATTTTGTAACCAACATTATTAATGCCACTTTTGTAATGAGATTTTGACTTGGAAGTATTTGACTTCCATAGCTTATTCTGAAACTCAGTTTTCAAAATGCCCTGTGAAGCTCTTCCTCATCAGGCTGGAGACGTTCATTAACCATAAGGAAGTGGTGCAGAATTCCCCAGTTGTTGCTGGGAAGCAGACCCTCCAGATGCACAACCTGTTGCTTAAACACAAATAGAACTATTGTAACACGGCCAGTGACCTGAAGAAGGCTCCACAGCCGAAACGTTGTTTCCTTTCTTCTCTTTTCAGCAGGGAATAAACCTTTACTTGTTCTATTGTAACATGGCATTCTTTTATACATTGGTGAATTATTAAGGTTTTGTAAGGCATTAATGCATGGTCAGACCGCACAGAGAGGACAATTCCTTTCGGCTGTTAACTTTAGTGCTTTTTGAAATGCCTTAAAGTTATTTGGAGCTTGTGGAAAGTTTTTTTTTTCCTAATTAACATTTTATAGCCCGCTAGGCTTCATGTTCATTTATTGTTTTCAACCCAAGCAGGAATTGTCTGCAGAAGTCTAGCATGGTCTTCACGGGTGTTGATTGCAGGGAGAAGTAGTGAGTTTAAAGCTGACGGGAATGTGCTGGTGTCTCTCCATGTCCAGAAGGATGTATTGTTACGCGCTTCTTCCCCACCATTACCTTTTAATTCCTGTGTTCACGTTCCCTGTCATGGGAGCAAGCCGCCATCCCTTTCCTTCTCTTCATCTTGTTTTTCAATCTTCTGCTTGCTCATGCTCCACGTAGTCACTGCATAACTTAATCTCCGAGCTCCGAGACCAGATGGAGACGCTGGAGGTGGAACTAGCACTTTTCCAAGAAAAGAGGTTACAGTATGGGGATCAAGAGGTGAACAGTTGCTTTTCTTTTGCTTTAACATCTGGTCCCAATGTGGCTGCGCATGATCTCTACGAGATCAGTTCAGTTTCTGCAGATGCTCTGCATTTCTGCTGTTCAGCTTTTTGTGCTGATAGACTTGTCATTCATTTACAAAAGCGAGAGGGTGATTTAAAAAAAAAAAGGATTACTCAATTAATTGCTATTTGGGTCAGGATTAGTTTCCTCAACTTAAGAACTTGTAACCCGCTCGCATGCATTATAATTTCATTCTCTGGAATACAGATGCAAATAGAAATAGTTTTTCAATTGGCCTTAAGATTCAATTGACCTTTCAATTGTTCTAGACAATGAGACATTCCAGCAGTACTGTCTGTATATCATTGTTTTGTTAGTTTTTTTTAGAACACCATGCGCAGAACATTGACCTTTGCTTTCTTACTTCCTTGTGTTCTGTACCATTTTCTTTCCTGTACTTTTGTCTGGTTCCAAATCTCCAGCCCAAGATGCATTTCACTGGCCTGCCTTGCTCTAATGTGTGGCTCATGCATGCCTGCAGCAGCGTGTGTAGAAAGGGAGAGGGCTTCCACAAGACCTCTTCTAATTGTGATTTACACCTAGTTATGCAGATGTTTTCAAGTTTTCCACTGCTGCCAGTGATAGACCTACTGTGCATGTTTTCTCTTCTCTGACTTGAAGTGGGATTCTTCCTCTTTTTGTTATTTGGTAGAGGCTTGTTGGTGATTGTCTTGATTTGTTTCTTATAAAGGTTGCTTTTCTCTTATCTGGCCTGGCCAAAGATGTGTGTCGTGAAAAGTATTGTGTAGTGTGGAGCAATAAAACTTGGTACACATGCAAGTGTGACCAAGGCCATGATGGCGGATAGCAACGTGCTTCACACAGGTGTCTCGGACACACGCAGGCGATCGTGGTCACATTGAGCTGGTGTGGGGCATTGTGGTTCGAAGTGGACGTGTCTCTGGGAGTGCGTTTTGTTTATAGGGCCTCTAAGTTCAGTTGTTCCATAGTTGTTCACCATAGTGCAATTCTCTTGGTGCAGTTGTTTCAACAACTGCCCCTCTGCATGTAAAGATTGAGCTTCTGTGGGGAGGAAAAAAGATTTTGAAAAGTCGCAAAGTAGATGAGATTAAAAGCTGAAAAGGGCAAATGCAGGGCCTTTAATTGCAACTCACTCCGATAATTCTTGGGTGGTTCTTACGTGAGATTTAACAAAGTTGTTCCTTTGCAGGGGTTGATCCAGGAGATTAATGAGCTGAGGTTTAGAGTGACAGAGATGGAAAATGAGAGGCTTCAGTATGAAAAGAAGCTGAAATCAACCAAGGTGAGTGTTTAGAGCCTGAGGTTACCCACTAATTATAGTTTACTTTCTCACATTGTTAAATGATCTGTACAACTGAGAAGCATAGGTCTGTTTTTAAATCAAATTCCTTTAACACTTCTGAGACGTTTCCTGCAAGATGGCATTTTTCATGGTCTAGAGCATAAGAAGCTTGTTGTTGTTATTAAAATTTAAAGAGACTTGTACTCCTCCAAGATTTCCTTTCAACACTTTCTTTAAACTTTGACTCATCAGTTCCCCTTTTCTCTTCTTTCAGTTGCTTTCTTTTCTAATTCTCTGTCACTAGTCTCTAATGGCCAAACTCTCTAGCCTGAAAATCAAGGTTGGTCAGATGCAGTATGAAAAGCAGAGGATGGAGCACAAATTCCAGACACACAAGGTGTGATTTTTCTGGGTCCTTCTTGCCATGTCTTTGGGCTAACCCTGTAGGGGTGGTGGGTATTTAAAATCAACCTTTCAGTTCAAGGAACATCTTCTGTATTGGATCATGCATGAGAGGGGTTTCTGAGTGGAGAAATCATGCTCTTGTAATCAGTTTTTTTTTTTGTTCAAGCGATCCTAGTAAAGTACTTTGCAATGATATTGGACTGTCATCTCAGAAATCAGTGATGAGTAACAGTTCCCTGAAAGACTGATGGAAAATTTTGGTTCGGTTAAAACAATCGAAGAAAGTTTTGCAGATCTTAGTGCATGATAATTTTAAACCAGGAACCGAATGTTGGCTCCTTGGACACCTTTTCTGATCCAAAGCTCTTCCCCCTGTGGTGTGTATGTCACAGGACGAGCTGCTGATGCTGCAGGAGCAGCTGGAGCAGAAGGAGGTGGAACTGAAGAGGCTCAGGGAGGAGGATCTCGTCAAGACTCCGGGGGAAGGGCCAGACAAGGAGGAGAAAGGTGGGCGGGGCCTCTGGGGACAAAGCTGCAGACAGTCTTCCTGAATTTCTTGCCTAGAATCATTGATGTGACTGCACTTACTTGCTGATGTACTGTTTAAACCGTGGTGAAGACCAGCTGCACAAAATTTTAAAAATCAAGGACTGAAATTTTCAGAACCGCAAAACTGTTTTATGTCAAAGTAACTCTTCTGCTTTATTGCTTACTGTTGTGCATCTTGCTCATTATTCCACACAGATGAAAATTTTAAAAAGAAGCTCAAAGAGAAACGTAAGGTTTTAGCCTTTTTTTTCCAACGCTTCTCTGTCTTAGTGTGCTTTGCTCACAATCTGCATGTATAGACAAGGTGCATTAGAGGGTTGCTTATTTATATCTCCTGGGTAGGGATATTTTATTCAGAATGGAGGGCCTGCTTTTTGTGCTAAATATCTCGCAGTACTGGAGTTCAACTTCCTCCAGCTTATGGAGTCCCACCTCTTGTATCCTGTCCTCTGCAGAAACAGGACACCGATTATTTCAGAGATTTTCTTGTCTGCAGGGTGCATCCTGTTCCTAGAAGATGGCCAAAGGCTGCTGCATCCAGATCACAAAAAATATTTTTTTCCTGTAATTGTCCACGAAACTTGAAATTTCGTAAAATAGCCATTGCTGTGTGAGCAATCCTCTGTAGCAAAGCCGCGATGAGCAGGAGCCAACCTTCTGCCCCTCAGCAACTAAGCCTGGAACTGCCACAAAGAGCCCTGCCTGTTAGGTCTTTTACCAGACGTATATGACTCACTTTTCCTTTTTAATCATTTAATAACTCGTGTTTTTATTGCATTGCTTGGTATTCTGCTAACGTGTTGCATGCGTAGTTTATCCATGCATACATTATAACATCTAGCACCCCCACTGGCAGGGGGCTCCTGGTTTAGATGGCTGTGGGATTGTCCTAAGGGACAGGAGACTTAATTGGAGGATTGCCTCCAATTTGAGTTTGTTGGCTACATTGCCATTGAACAAAGGTTGTTGTGATAACCAGATGTTACAAAATGCTCAGCTTAAATCTCATTTTTGGATTAACTCGTTTCATGCTGAGCATCAAAAGAAATTTTGCACGCATACATGTATTTTTAGAAAAAATATATGCATGTTGGATAACTGAAATATTTTTGGGTTTTATTTTGCTCAATCACATCTGGCTGCAATAATCAAGTAACTGTTGCATGAACACTAAATCACCTTGACAGTGAGAGCTTATTTAACCTGAGGACTGTCAAGCCAAGTGAAAATTAAGGAAAATTTGACCTGTTAACCACTTGGGAGGGTTCACAGTCATGAACTGGTAGCATGGCAAAGCATTCCAGTGAAACAGTCCCTTAATGATGGGCAACACCCCAGGAGACACACCGTGGCATGATAAGATGGTGTGATGACCTGGCCATCACTCCCTTAGTTGCTCTTCCTGATGTGACAGCGTTTCAGCAGGAGAGAGAACCTCTTCATGCTGTTCATGTAGCAGCAGCTTTCCTGTCAGGTGCGAATGTGACAGTGATGCTGTGGAAGCCGTGGCTTGGCAAGCTGTGGGATGAGCCGAGAAGACCTGAGGCTTCTTGGGCTCGGAGGCTAGTGATCGTGCGTAGCCAGGCTAGGGAATGGGTCAGTCACACCAGACTGCAGCTGCAGCCTGGAGCCATGCGTGCATTGCAGATGTTTGACTTGTACTGCTTCCAGGGGAGGCCAGACAGACTGTAGACATCCTGTTGTTTACAAATGTTAATAAGCAGAAGAAATTTACCTTTTTTGATAATTTTGTGCATTTGTTAGTTCTATATGTGTTGGATTTCTTTTGATGCTCAGAACATTTGGTTTTTGTTGTCTGGGAAGCAGTAGCAGCCTTCATCAGTACATCAGAGGGACTCTTTCACTGTTGCCCTGAGCTCTGCAGACTGCCAGCTGTAAGGCTGTCTTTCCTCTTTGCTCCAGGGTGTTTTTGCTGTGGCTGCAGCACAGGATTCACACAGAAGCTTTGTCCCAGTCAGAAGTACCTCTTATTTTTCACTAATTTCAGCCTTCTTTTGCTCCAGTTCAACACTCTCGCCATTATCTGAGTCACAAACACCAGGATTGCAGTTCTGCTAGGGGCAGTTTGTAACAACATTCTCCATTCATGTTTAACTTTGTGAGTTTTATTTTTCAGACTTTGAGGTGCAAAAAATGAAAAGGGCAGTGGAGTCATTGATGGCAGCTAACGAGGAGAAGGTAACAGCATTTTATAGCTCCTGACCCACCTCCTGACAGAGCTTGCCTTTATTGCAGGCTTGGGTAAGCAGGAGGAAGATGGGTGCATCAGCAGCCTGTTTGGCTACCATGTTAAAACCATGTTTTGCCTCATTTCTTAAATTAATGATTTACTGAGAGGAAACGATGTATGCATTGTATCTTACCGTGTTTCATACACCATCTCAGAAAGCTGCAGATTCCCAAGCTGTTCAACTGCACTGAAACCTAAAGGACACATTGGTACTGTGAAGATACTGATGGTGGTACAGAACCACTGAAGTACGCTGCATACAAGAGAGAGATTTCTCTTTGTTAATAACTACATTTTTCTTTCTTTCCAACTTTGATTCCAGGATCGTAAAATTGAAGAACTCCGACAATCACTCAACCGTTATAAAAAGGTGCAAGACATGGTCATATCAGCCCAGGTTAAAAAAGGTAATGTGATTTATGGTAGCACTACCTGCAGTGCAGCAGAGTGAGGATCAGATTTTGGAGCAATCGGAATTCTGCTCCTTTAACAGGAAATGACCCAGCAATAACCAAGTCACTTTAAGTAGACCAGAATGTTTCCTCTGGGCGTGCAGAGCACAGCCTTTCCTATTCTCATCTGTGTATGACTGTGCCAGAAAAGAACGCAGTGCGACAAGCTTTCCAAATCATTCAGTCAAATTGGTGATAAGGCTGCAGTTGCAGTTAATTTGGATTTGTTTTTTAGCAATGAATTCAATAAAAATAGATTCTAGTGAATCCTTTTGACCTCAGGAGAAGCGGAAAGTATGTCGCTAGATTAAGTTGACCTGTATGTACAGTATGTCTGCATGCTGGCATTCACAGTGATGACCTAGCGTCTTCTACATGGGCTGAGATATCTGTGGCACATACGGAGGATTGCTGGACAGAAACTGTACATCCCAGGGTCATGGCCGGCCTTCTGTTGGGTTCAGGACCAGAGCAGAGAATCTTCTTCTGAGCTCTTTGTGGGGGGAGCGGAAGGACTATTTTGTATGTGCACGTTCTTAAAATATCTGATAATTTTAGGAAAGCGATTAAAAACAATTTATTTCTGCTGGTAATTCATTTTTAAGATGCTTTTCTAAAGCAGTTTTCAGGAAAGGACAGATTAGTGTTAAACATATCTGTTGTCCATTAAGAGTGATCACAAATGTGTATCTTTCATAACCAGGTGTTCTTGGTGTTTTCTAAAAACATGAACAAGGGTTTTGACCTTTTCTTTCAGACAAGCTGAAAGAGGGAGACAGTGAAGAGAGTCAGAGCGATAGCTCTGTTTCTGTGTCCACTGCCATTTCAGTCGCTGTTGAATCGGACAAATCGCCTTCTCCTGTTGCACATGAAGAGCCAGGAGCCAGGCAAGAGGTGGCAGTGCTGCCCGTGCCTGGAGAGGTACGTATCCTGTTATATATGCAGGACTCCTTTGTAATCCTTACTGTGCGGTGCAGCACCACAGGATCACGGCACTCGATTACATGATAGTCGCAATAAAAGTCTGTTGTGAGACCCAGGTTATACAGTATCTGTAATAGGTGTAACAGATTCATGTAAGTTAAAAAGTCATAACGTCTCCCTACAAATGCGAGAATTACTAGTTATTGTTATTGTTTCATTCAGGATTTTATTCTTGTTAAATAAAGATAATGACTTGGTATTTGTGGCAACATATGGCCACAAACTGTAATGAGAACAGAATGAGACCTCGCTTGTGTGATATAGAGACGTCAATGCAAAACGGCTTCATTTTTCTTTCTGCTTTAGTTAGGTGCCTTTTTTGTCTAAGTAATCTGTTCACCTTGAATTTATACAAAAATCTCTCAAAGAAGAATTCCAATGTGTGGTGGTAATAACATATCAGCAGCATTAACATTGCCACACTTCTCATCCATGAGCTGTTTCATGTTTCAAATTTTCTGGATTTCAAAACCAGAGTTAGATGAAAGGAAGAGTGCAAACTTGCTGTGCCCATACGCAGACTAGCACAGCATCGTGTGAGTATTGTAGCTGAGGTTAGATCGGGGAGTCTCCAGACTCCAGCTCTAAACCTGCACTCGCTCTACAATCACGGGTTCGAGCCTGGGTCTGTCCTAAGTGGCTGATTGATGGGTCGGGTGGGGTTTGTGTACCACGGTGCTCTACGCTCTCAGAGACACCTCGGGGGCATGCGGTACCTCTCCTCTTGCCCGAAAAGATAGTCAGTATCATTAAAGACAGAACCAGCAACTAGAACAAGAGCTGCACAGCTGTTAAAACTAGGCCGAAGGCTAGGGATTACGTCAGGGTGAAGCACTACACTTTTGACAAATTTTGAAGTGTTTACAATGAAATCCGTGGCAAATGAGAGAATCTGTAGGAGAGTGAGTTGGTTGAGTGGGAAAGGAGTGTGTTACAGTTAATTTACGTTCTTGCCTATTACTGAGCTGTAATAAACTTTACAGGACCGTTTTTCTGCCTTTATGTAAGTGATGTAAAAAGAAAAAGCACTTCACTAAGACCACATAGCAGTAATCTAATTTGTTTGCACATGCAATAACTTGAATTATAGTAGAAAAACAGCTTTAAATTTACACTATTCTTTTTCATTCAATAAACAATACTAACATTATTTCTGAAATAGTTATAACTACTGCTACATAAATACAGGTTTAATCATACATCAAGTTTAGTTGACTACAGTTGATTTTAGTGAAATTTTAGTCAATGTTTCACTTTTTAGTCTTGCCTAAGATTGACTAATTCGAAAACTGATTAAATTAACACTGTTTTAATTTGCCACAGAACCAACCCTGTTTTTCCCCTAAGATATTAAGTCCCACATTTTGTGAAATCATCATTCATGGAGACTTCAAGAACATAACCCTTAATAATACTGAGGTTTTACTGTACTTGAAAGTGGTGATTTTACTGTTAGTCTTATGAGGATGGTCTTCAGTAATCAGTTCTTTTCACTCATTTCAGCTCCCTGGTAAATTACATACGAGCGTCCTCCAAGTGTCCATCTCTGCATCAACATCAACTCCCAAGTCATCTTGTGTGCCTGAGCAGAACGCAGCCCTGGAGCAGAAGGAACAGGACAGGTTTGATATGGACATTCTGGACAGGAGTCTCTCTGAATGTGCTTCACAGTGGAATCATTTCCATTGTTTTAATCCCGATACCTTTTGCTCTTTTTTTAAACCTATACAGCAGAGTGGTGACTCCTGATGTGTCGCAAATACAGGAGACTTCAATATGCGACAGCCCTGTGTGAGTTTTTATCCTGCAATAAATTTCTTCCCATAAGGCCGTTGGCATAGACTGCGGACAGCTTTTGTTAAAAATAAAAAAAACTGTATAGAAGATCTGCATCTTTAGTAGTGTAATACTGTGGTGTGGACACGTTTGTTCATTTTAATTTCAGATCCCCAGACTTCACAAAATCAAGCAGTCTGGACAATCTAAAAAGCAGTGATGCTGATAAGGTAAATTACATTGCCTTTCATCTTCTAAGACATCAAAACCAGTTCTTTAAAGACACTTGTTAAGAAAACTTTTTTTCATCCCTGTGAAATGTTGCCTTTTCTTTGTTGTTTGTGTAGAAGAATGTCATTCCATCAGTCCATCAGACGCCACAAGAGGTAGGTAATCAGCAATTCACCTGCCGAGGAGAAACCCCGTTGGCTCAGATCTGCGTTCTTTTCTGTTACCTCTCTCTCATCTGCCTCTTCTTTTTCCTGCTGCCTTCCTCTGGGGCTCTTCCTGCCTGCCTGCCTGTCTGTCTGTAGATGGCGGAGAACTTTTTACTTCTCATCAAGGTTGGCGCCTGTGTGGTTTTGTCAGTGCCTGTGAAGGGAGCAGTGGTTGCCATTAACTGTGTGAAGAGGAAAAACTGTAGCTGGCGTGTGACTGCTTCTGCATGAAACCCTTTTAGAGCAGCAAAGGATAAAACTTGCATGATTTAAAGACCCCTCTGTCTTCCCCTGGATTGAAATATGGGGTTGCACGTGGGTTTGTAGAGTCCATGCGGGGGTATATTATGTGAGGTTACATGTGAAAGACCTTAATATAAAGCCTTTAATTTGTTAAAAAGTGAATCTTTGGGCTTCCCTCCAGTAGCAAGACTCCCTTTCTCTTTGGTGATGTTTATTGCAGAGTTCTAAATAGTGCATTAGTAGCTATAGATTAACTTTAATATTTCAAGTCATTCATTAAATCTGTCAGAGCCAAATGTAGAAACAGGATTTACTGAACAGGGTGCTAATTGAAATGTTCAGTTATCTGCTTCTAGTTATGTGGTAACACATCTAGGTGTTGTAATGGCAAAATTGAAAACTGCCTCTGGACTCATTCTTGGTGCAATCGGGACACCTAGTGGTTATTGTGAGACAGCAATCTTTTCAGAAAAAAGTCATCGCCAACTATCTTCTGCTGGTTTTAGCTTTTCGAGCCCAGTTACAAGACGTATTATTGCATACTGATTAATCACAGCAGCTGCCCCTTTGCCCCACATTAGCACTGACCATGGCCGGGCCGGGTTTGAGTCCAAGTGCATGACTCCAGCTCTCGTGCTGGTTGAGCTCTGTGCAGCCAGGCCCCGAGGCAGACATGTGGATTCAGTTGTGCTGCTCTGCCACTCTTTCAAGAATAAGGCCTTCGAGGAGATAAGCAAGTTCGGCAGCCTGCCGCCCAAGTCTCCCCGACAGGCCGGCTCAGTGGACGACAGCTTCGGGACGCGGAAGGCCAGAGCGTCGTTCGGCCGGGGCTTCTTCAAGATCAAGGGAAGCAAGAGGACGGCGAGCACTCCTAACCTAGGTGGGAACTCTGCGTGTTTTCAGGGTTCCTTTGATCTTGTGCCAGATGTTAAATGGGACTCGGATCTAGTTTGAGGAAGCTTTGCAGGAGCAGTGGCCACATTTAGCAAGAGTGCACTTACGGCACAAGCTTAGTTTCCTGATCAGTTAGTAATGTAGGGAGAACTCTGACCTGCAGGGAATTTTAAATTGTCAAATGTTTTGAAACAGGGGTCTTGCCAGTCCCGGAGTGATCCTGGAGGCCCGCACACCATTTTGTCCTCCTCTTTACACCTGACTTACTAGTAGGGGGAATGTGAACTGTTTGAAAGTCTTCAGCTATTAAACTCATTGGTCGCCTTTTCACTGTTGCACTTCGTAAGATAAAATCGTAAGCTTTGGAATATTTTCATGTATTTTTTATACTCGGATCATGCAACGGATTTAATTATGTCATTAAGGTCTGGAATGAAAAGCTATCAGGGCCTCCAGGAGCAGGATTGTGAATCTGAAACCTGTTTCTAATGACACAAATTCACGTAACACTTTAGTTTTGTGTACATTTCCATGTACATTTGCATTGCTTCGAGCCCTTTAGGAACTACAGGGCCAGAGCCAAATGAAAGGAGCATGTCTGAGTGAAATTCCAGTACTCAGTTAAATACCTGATATAAGAACAGGTGAAAATGGTTTCAGGTGGAAGGAATTTTGAATTTGAGGTAGTATTATAGGAAAAGTCTAAATATGTAAAGTATTATATGTAAGTTTTTAATGCTTCAGTTTTGGCAACGCAACATGAATCTAGTTGCTAAATCTTGGCTATGTCAACACTTATGGCCTCCTTTTGTGACTGTATATATGTGGGAAACCTGGATGTACCTGGTGTTCCTGCAAAGGAGACTCATCCATGTGGTGCTATCTACTGGAACCGCTGCTGGGTTTCTTGTGTGCTGTCACCTTGTGCTTCCTCACCGCGAGGTCCTGTGCTCTGTCGTGTAATTTTGTACGCTTCACTTTGTTCTGCATATTGTCCGCTGCTGCTCTGCGTGTACATGTTGTGGACATGTGAAGATCGCAGTCGAAGTGCAAGCGCACCTACATTAGGTACAGTATGGAGTGCATGGTGGTCTGCAGAAATGCGGTGTTCTGGGTAAACTGAACAACTGGATATCCTGTCAGGGTGTGCTGGACGTCTGTTTGCAGTGTCATTGCATCTCGCAACATGGGTGTGACTCGCTAGTAGAGACTGCTAGTCCCTTGCGGAGAACTTGTTGACTATAGAGTGCCTTGCATGAAATTTAATTTTTATAATTATCCTCCTTTTTTTTACTCACTAAACTGGCTTTCAGGTTGGTAATTCAGGTTTGATTTAAAATACCTTCAAGTTTTTTGCTTTGTGCAAAATGTGTTTGTGGGAGAAAGCTACAAAAAGAGCAATCTGACCTTTGCGTGTTGATGTGTCAGCCTGTTACCACAGGATGACAATTTCTGAAACCAGGTGTAAAACAAAAATCATTTATCAATTTTTAGTCCTGTCCAGGTTTTAAGAAGTTGAATTTCTAGCAAGTTAAATTGACATACTGTTAAAATACATTTAACAGGAGGGGAGGGGATATGAGTGTTCCTCAAACATTCAAAATATCTCAGAAATCCAGTTGTTCTTATCCATTACAGAATGTCATCTGCAATTTTCCCACCTAACTGTAGATATCAGACAAGCAGAAACTGCTTTGTGGGTAGTTGTGGTCTGAAGTAGAGTAGCTTTCATTCTTAGGTACGTTAGTCAATTGCTCATCATTGCTACCATATCTTACCCTGGTGATCTGAAACTCTAACAAAGTGTGGAAAACCTGTGCGATTAACCATCCTAATACTGCATTCAGAGCTGGGCTTTAAACACGGGGTTCCCATGTAAGGATGGTTGAAGAGGCTTAATTGGAAACAAAGCTGCCAAGCTCACTGCAGCAACAGTGAAGTCCAGTTACTGTAGTGCTTTTCATGGTATCTTTTTATACCTGGTCACTCAGGTACTGCAGACATCTGAATAAAAGTCTGATTAGTGTGCTTTTAACAGTAATTTTTCTGTTTTTAGGACTATAAAAGGTTTGACTTTGACTCAGGTCTTGGCCGCGTTCGCATTGTAGCAGTTGATCACTATCAGAGGGGCAGTGCATAACCCGCCCTTTCTGCACAGGTTCAGGAGTGACTCTGCACAGCTGCTGAGGTTTGCATTAGCCCCTTCAGCTGTCATAAAATCCAGCCCTGAATGCTGCCATATGGAAAGAGCTTGCCCCAGGAGAAGCCAGTGTTTGGGTGCTCTGCTGACGTAGCCTGTCTTGTCTGTAGCGGAGACAGAGAGGGAAGGCGCTGAGCACCTGGATCTGGCAGGAGTCCCTCGCAGGTCAGCAGAGACGGACAGCTCCCATACGTCGCCCTCTTCTCCCGAGTCCAGGAAGAAGGCCAGAGGTATCAAGAAGTTATTTGGAAAGTAAGTTTCTGGTCTCCTACGATGCTGGTCTAGTTCATACGTCTGTTTCTTTTCCAGTGGGCTTGATTGTGTTCTTGTGTGCTCTGCATCATTAGCATTCTGAATAACTGTAAACTCTTAATGATAATTTGTAACCCTGTTCTAACGCTTCCCAATAGTGGGCAGTAGCTGTTAGTATACGTTACACTGTCTGCCAGGGATGCACTTGTTAACAAATTCTGGATAAGCCAGGTCCAGAAACAGTCCAGTATAACCCACAGACGCTGGTTTGCCTTCTGTAGAGGATGCAAGACGTCACAGTGCAGTTCAGCGGATGTTTAAAAATTTTTATGACTTAAACCTTTTTTTTTTCAGGCTGAAGAGGAGCCAGTCAACCACATTTAACCCCGATGACATGTCGGAGCCGGAGTTTAAGAGAGGCGGGGTGAGGGCCACGGCGGGGCCCAGGCTGGGCTGGTCTCGGGACCTGCAGAATGCGAACAGGTGAGTGCGGAGCGTGATTGCATCCGGTCCGGCTCTGTCGCGCTGGAGGAACCGGCGCCATGTCCGCTTGTGCAAGTGAGTTCTTCCACTTCCACTGTCACCCACCACACACCCATTAACTTTGAGCCCTGCAGCTAGCTTAACCACAAAATTCTCAGCAGCTTACTGGTACATCAAGAACATTCAGTTGGATGGTTAGATGATTGCAGAGGCAGCCCCACAACTGCAGTGATCCACAGAGCAACAAAGGGCAATGACTATTGAGGATAGAAGTCATGCCATACAGTGTAGAAGTTGTCTTTCTAAAGGGAGTTGTCAAATGAGTGTGGTCACACTTTAGAATTAAGCTGAATGAATGAAGGTTTAATAGATACTGTAATAGTCAGCAACTTACAATGTTTTGGAGGGTCCACAAATGTATTTTTGAACCCAGAATTCAAAAGAAAAACGAAGACCTCAAAGGAAATAACTAGTCCATCTCAGTGTATTTAAATCATTTAAATGATCTCTGTTTCAAACAGACTGGCTTAAAATTAGCATCTTCGTGAAACAGTCACGTGCAAGTTATTTTAAAGTTGCAAGACCTAACAGCTGTCTGAATGGCTGTGCTGAGATTGAGTGAACTCTCAAAGGGAAGCATAGCTAAAGCAGTGGAGTGACTGCACAGCGACTGGATTCTGACCACAGCAGGTCTTTGTACTGCGGATCTCGTGCATGTCACTGATCTCGCACCCTTTTCAACGAGGGGGCCTTCTCACCGACTGCGTGCAACCCTGCTGGCCGGAACTGATCCTGTTTTGAAAGACGTCAAGATGTCACTGACCATAGAAAATGGGGCAACTGGAAGGAGACGTCGTGAAGCCTGCGCCGCATGGGCTGTGTAGGGAGAAGACTGGGGGAAACGGTTGGCATTCTTGCTGGGGAACAGCCAGTCCCTTAAGCTAGAGTCCTGTGTGTGTTTGCAGTGAGCTTGACACGCCCTTTGCCAAGTGGACGAAGGAGCAGGTGTGTAACTGGCTGCAGGAGCAGGGCCTGGGCTTGCACGTCGGCTCTGCCAAGCAGTGGATCCTGTCGGGGCAGACTCTGCTGCAGGCCTCTCAGCAGGACCTGGAGAGGGTGAGCCATGCGCGCGCGGAGATCTTCTTGTCTGCCATCTTTGGGCTCGGCTGGAATGTGGCTTGCAATGAAAAGCTGCAGAATACCCTAACCTAGTTGGCAGACCACTGGAGGCCATTTGGACCAACTAGATTATGTGATTTTTAGAAGCTAATTTGTATGAAGTTCTCAACCAGCTGTTTCTTGAAAAACCACATGGTATCAGCTTCAACACTGTGGATGGGTAGCTTGTTTCATAGCCTTACCTGATCAGGTGGTGTATGGTGGTAACTTTTAGTTTATTTTTTAAGACAAAGTGGGTAACTGGGTTGGATGTACCTCTGTAGCATCCCTAAGACGCTTTCTTTCTCTAGGAGCTGGGAATTAAGCACCCTCTCCACAGGAAGAAGCTGCAGCTGGCCTTGCAGGCTCTGGGCTCTGAGGAGGACGACAACAAAGGAAAGCTCGACTACAACTGGGTCACCAGTGAGTTACAGCATTAAAAAGCACACCACTTTGAAACCAGATTGAATTTTCTTTTTCATTTATCATAAAATTGTCTGCTGATTTTGTTTTTAGTTGTAAACGTTTGCAGTCAAGACTACAATTTCTGTAGAGAATTTTATGACGGTCTTGTATTCCACATTTTAGGAATGGTCCTCTTTCCCCTTTTATTCAGAAGAATAAAAGTAACCAGTTTGTAGTGGCTGAACAAGTTCGCTTCAGGAAGGGCAGCTTCTGAATTTACTCACATGCTTCTCTATTTTATGCAGTTTCACATTCGAGTGTGGAAAAAAAAGATCTTAAAGGAGCAATTGATCACTGTAATGGTTTACCCTCCATTTATAACGAAAAGAGGAAATTGTGATGTTTTTTGCCTGCCAGACCAGTGAGTGAGTTCAATCTCTTTCTTAGGATGGCTGGATGACATTGGGCTGCCACAGTACAAGACCCAGTTTGATGAAGGCAGGGTTGATGGAAGAATGCTTCATTATATGACTGTTGTAAGTTCATTCGCATGAGCGCTGTGCACAGTTTTTAATTTGAAAAGACTGCTTCTAATATCAAGCTAAGGCAAAAACTAACATCTGTAAAATCTAATTAAGTAGTACAATACTAACAGTGTTCACTGGTTTATGAACAGTCAGCTCTTTTTAAGTAATTAAATTCTCTTGTACAATAAAAAGGGCTACTTTTATCTGTGTATATGAAGTGCAAATAGTGTTGCCTTATGTAAAGCCCAGAGATGATTGGCCATTTTTGTTTAGCCATGACTGCATTCTGCTTCCTTTCACAAACATGGGTGTGAATAGCAATGGCTAATTGACTGTTTACTTCAGTAGATGATAAACACTGAGCTTGTTTTCACAGCTGTACTGTGGATTAATACTGTATATCCCTATGTCTCTCATTTAACAGGATGATCTGCTGTCACTGAAAGTTGGAAGTGTTCTTCATCATCTCAGTATCAAAAGAGCCATTCAGGTCCTCCGTATTAACAACTACGAACCCAACTGTCTGCGCAGAAGGCCTTCGGATGAGGTAGGATTCCCCAGAAATATGTTCACTAAAAATCATCATTCGATCCTTCTTAAGTCCCTGCTAACACAATATTGCCACACCTACAAGGTGCAGAAGAAAGGTCCTCTCTTTTATGGCCTTAGATCGTAATAAGAGGTAATAAGTGCAAAAGTAAATGGGGCTACACTTAGTACAGTATGAGAAACAAAATTCCATTTTAGATTGATTCAGTAATATTGCAATCATTGAATGAACTTTTTGACTTTCATTATGTGTTTTTAACTGCTCCTGTCAACTTCCTTGTTTTGATTTCTGCATACTAGGGTAAAATAAAATTTAGACCAAATATTTGACCCTTAAACTCAAATGGTATTATATGATGTATTACATTTTCTTGTTTTAGGAAATGAACTTTTCACGTATAGGTGAATATTGTTACCCAGATATTTTTACGTGGGAGTTTCAGTGACAGCTGGCTCTTGTAGGATGGTATGGGGAATTCTCACACAGGAATGCAGCTTTGACAGCGTATAACACTTGCCGTTTCCTTCAGAACAACGTGACTCCTGCCGAGGTTTCACAGTGGACGAATCACAGGGTGATGGAGTGGCTGCGCTCCGTGGACCTGGCCGAGTACGCACCCAACCTCAGAGGAAGTGGTGTGCACGGGGGCTTAATGGTGAGCTGTGCACTGGTTAATTATGTGAACATCGTTAAGGTTGCAGATGAGAGGAGGCCGTCCTCATCCGGCTGGATCAGTGGTTAGTCGCCAATTTAGCTCCCTCAGCCTTTTTGATGTTGGCTTCAACAGAGTGGCTAGATAGCTTGTTGAACCAGAGGGCACAAGTGGAAGCTCTGGAAGTGTGTATGAAACTGCTAACCGGAGGTACTTCTTTATCCAGAGGGCTAAGCCAGCATATCCACTTGAAGAAACAGCTGGATGAGACGTTGTTTAAGTTAACTACTACCAAGTGGACTAGATGGGCTGAAAAGCTTCCTCTTGCTTGTAACCTTTTTGTGTTCTTGTGATCAGACCTGTCAGTGATGGATGTCTTTTAAATACAAGATAAGTTTCATGCAATTTGTAGTCTGGCATTTATTTTCATATCCATTTTTCTACCAGCTAGAGAAATATCTCTAACTCTTGTAATTTTATTTCACTGGGAGCTAATCCACTACAGTATTATACTACAGTAGAATGTCTCAAAGCATTTTTCGCAATGTCCTTGAGAAGCACCTGCTCACCTTCCACAGCAAAGCACTGAGCCATTTCTCCGATATTCAAGGTGCTGGAGCCGCGGTTCAACGTGGAAACAATGGCGCTGCTGCTGAATATCCCCCCAAACAAGACTCTGCTGAGACGGCACTTGGCCACACACTTCAACTTGCTCATAGGCTCCGAGGCGCAGCAGCAGAAGCAGGAAGCGATGGAGTCGCCCGACTACGTCATTCTCACCGCCACTGCGAAAGTTAAGGTTTGTGGAATGTCGCACTTTTTTGACACTCTTTCCGTATTTGTAAAGCTCATAAGTTCTTGTGCTTTAAAATAAGAGGAGTTTGGTCCTTGATGCACGGGTGGAACTCCAGCTCCTGGGGGCAGGGCAGCCCAGTTGCCCCTCCCTGTGCACTACAGCCTGGGTTGTGTGTTTTGCATGTGCACCTCAGCCCAGGAAGCTGGCATTTGGGAGTTTCGGGAGCTTGCGGAGAAAGAGACCGGAGGAGTCGGAGGAGTACGTGTGCCCCATGGATGTGGCGATGCCCAGAGGAATCAGTTTCCAGAAAGGATACAAACGAGGCATGGACATGAGACTGTATGATGATGACCTTGACCGCCTGGAGCAGGTACTAGTGTTTCACAGGGCGTTTTTCCAACATGTTTTAAACTAGGGGGGGTTAACATTTCTGTTTGTTTGAGGATGGAGAATTTTCATAATTAAGTGACACGTGTGTATAGTATTACTCCAGGTCAAGCAATAGGATTAATATGCTGCATAATCTGTTTCAGAAATGGAAACAATCAATTCCCATTCTAATTAAAAAACATTCAATTTCAGTTTGAATTTTGATTCTGTCATATCGTGTTCACATGTGCAGAAAGAGATGACAGGCACCTGACTTGCAGGAGTATTTGGAAGTCTAAAATCGATTGCTGCCTTGTCAAAGGAAACTGTTTAAGAGATTGATTTTACTTTTAGATGGAGGACTCTGAAGGAACCGTAAGGCAAATTGGAGCATTTTCTGAGGGCATCAACAACTTGACTGTAAGAAGTGCTTTTAATTCTTTACTTAAACTGATTTGCCAAATGTGTATGTAATGCACTTTAATATGATAGCACCTCCCAAAAGATCTTTGTTCAAATGTTTTATATTTTGGCTTTATTTTAATGCTGTTGTTTTGCTTCACAACAAGGCAGAAGTCATGCACCTGTAACCCTGTCTTAATACTCCCATAGCAGGCAGCAACAACTAGATTACTTTGCATTGGCTTAGGAACTACAACTCCCATAAACCTATGGGGGGGGGGGGACTTCCTGTTGGAGTCGACGTCACAAGTCCCTAAGCTGTCTGTGGTGACGTCTAGCTGGTCCCTCCTGCCTGCTGGCAGCTTCACCATAGGGTGGTCTGTTGTCACCAGCAAACCCAGAAGGGATTTACAAGTTTATTTTTAAAGTAGAAAATAAAAGGAAAAGGCCATGGGAGGGGTTCCACAGTTATTCCCAAGACAGGGGTACCGCAGTTGGGGATATAACTACCCGCCTCCTCCATCTTATTCTCTTTTAAAAACCTTTACATGTTCTAGGACACATTTAAACATGACATAACATGACACTTAACTCACAACAAACAGCTTTACCCTAACTGCTTAACACAATGATCTAACAGAGTTCAGTATTCGACAGCCACCTATAAAAAAGCGTACACTTTCTCTTTAAAGCAAACACTTAAGCCTTAAACAACAAAACAATACCATCGCAAAATACAAAATTATATTTAAACCCCGTTACCCCAGGTGTACTGGTCTTACCTAAAAAACTAGAGCACACGTGACTCCTCCTTACGTGAGCAAAACATTAAATTTTCACTTTGTATTGTTACCCAATGTGTTATTTTCCCAGCTCATATAAATGGTTTAAGGAAGACTCCACACTGTATCTTTAACAGTTATCTGTTTTCTTCAATCTGTAGAGCATGCTGAAAGAAGATGAATTCTTCAAAGAACTTTCCACCTGCTCTCCAAGTGCCAGCATTACAGATGAAGACTCCAATGTGTGATAACGGTCATCTTCAGACGTGGCTGTGAATTTCACTGTGTGCCAATCATGCATATCAATGTGCTGTTACAGTATCCCCTTGACATCACTTACACACTCAGTGCCAGGCTTATGTATCTTTTAATGTATTACAGTTTAGAAATTGAATAACAAATATAGGCTATCACTGCCTTATGTTAAATCTTAAAACCCTCATGCAAGACGTTGCCAAATGTGTTGATAGATACTTCACAAGTGCATCATACAGTAAATAGCAAGGAGTGTGAATAGAAATGTTCACAATTCGTAACTCCTTTTCAATACAGCTGGCACTTTGATTTCATATAACTGCATCACCTATGCATTTAAAGTTTGAAAGGACTTGTATGCTCATTGTAAGATTGTGATATTTGATGATTATACTGCATTTTTAGAATGATCCACATTTACTTGCCAGCTGGTTACTGGAGAAGATGGACTTTTATACTGTTGGATTTTTTATAGCTGTCATGTGAAGAGCAACATTACCTTTTCTTGTCTGTTTTTAAAAACTAAAGTTATACTTGTTATCTCTCAGCATGGCACATGGTTAATATTTTAAATGACAAATCATGCATACAAAAATTATTTTAACTGATTAATGTTGTGTTTCTGGTTGTATCCGGTTCCTGTTGCACGAACTCCACACCTGTTTTCAGTTCTTGCCCTGCAATTGTAATATGAAGCCATGTATGTATTCTGTCAGATCTACAGTATGACGAAATGATCAGATTGTGCAACTCCAGCATTGAACTGTTTAAGTGAAATATCTCCAAGTCCTATCTAAATATTTTATCTCTTGGGACCCTTGAATGAAAGAGAAGCCAAGCCCAGACGGTCTGACCTGTGCCAAATTGGAACACTGCTGATGCCAAGTCAGTTGCTAAAGCCCTTAAGCACAGCGCTGCCTGGTTTGGAGATGCCACTCGCTGTTTGCACTCAGCAGTTTGTCTGCAATGTCTTTAAAAAAAAAACTATGTAGATGAACAATCTCATTTTGTGTGTACTCAGAAAAAGGGGTGCAGAATTTCAGGACTGATTTTTAGCTTTTGTCGTCCAATGATGTGAAATCTGACCTATGCACACCTCTGTTTATTTAGCTTTGCCTTTTTAGCAAAATACTGTTAGATCCACAGTAACAATTGGACATATATATTTTCCCTGGATATTTTAGTACTATTTGCATGTTATTTATACTTTTCTTTTAGACGTGGCTTTTGTATAGAGATCTGCTGGGAAAGACTGAACCTGTGTCATACTAAGATGTTGCATCTAGATCATTTTTATTTTCCTTCAGGGATGGGAAGGAGGCAAGAGACACTGATGTTCCTTAAATGTGAGGAGGTCCTTACACTGATCCTGCCCTTGAGCTTTAAGTTGTTACATTAACGCAGACCTGCTCGACTCCAGACACTTGTATTCAATGGCAGAGCAATGGGCTCAGTGTGTTCTTATACTGTCAAGCCTGTGTAATGGATTCTGCAGTGCATCTGTAAAATCATGCCTGTATTCAGGTTTTGTCTTTCAGTTTGTTTGTAAAAAACAAAAGCAATAAGTATATTACAAAGCTTAAGATATTAACCACCCCCTGCTAACCATGACATTGGTAAAATCTTTGTGTATTGTTAATACGTTATTCATTTTTAATAAATCAATAAAATCTTTTGGTTTGAAACATGCAGCTGTAGTACACCTGTACATGATTACATTCTCATTGGAAGAGGAGATGGATACTTTTATCCTTCCGTTCTTTCTTCGTGAATTTAAGATTTGTATATATCGCCTTTCATTGCGCGTCTTTTCAAGGCATTTACATGAGAGACAAGTATCCACAAATAGGGTAATTTATAAGCTAGTTCTAACTTTTAAAGTGCTGTTTTGCAAGAGCTGATAGGAGCTGTAAAGTATCCTATAGCCATGAAGACTCAGTGCTTTTCAACCTGCTGCTTCAAGGCTGGGATGATCCTTAGCTGAAAGGATCTGAAAGAAGGTCCAAGTACAAGGAGCATCAACAGCAGGCAGGTGTGAAATGAGTTAAAGGGGAAATGCAGTGCTATTTTCATATTCTGGGAGTTAGAATCAGCACTGAGTACATTTCAAACCACAATCAAAGGGAGATGCACACAGTAACTTGTAAAACCTCCAATTTACTATACATCACAAAATAGACCATTTCCAGGTATGTGCAGATCTATGTTCTGTGAATACATCTCTAAATTCAATAGACTTATTGCTCTCACTAAGTATGTGTCGGCCTGAAACCCACGTACTTGTTAACTCGGCATGCAGATCATGTTGGAACATTTCTGCGGTGAAATGCCTGCTGCACACTGGTCATTACAATGACTACTGGGCAGGAAGGGCTGCTTCATTTCACAGTTTGTGGGAACTACCACTCTTGCCTGTAGAGAGACCAGGTGTTTGCAACATGGCAACTTATTTCTTTTACAAAGTTCATGTTTTTTGTTTTTAATTTTGAAATTTGTAAATTTTTGCTATACCATCAATCAATTTATTTTGTTAGCGAGATTGAAAAACCTTTAAGTCGGGAGTCAGTGTTCAAAGCCTTAAAGATGAGCAGAAACATTTTGAAGTTCTGGGATCAGCAGAAAACCAGTGCAAGGAAGCTAAAACAAATCTAAAATGCAGAAGCATGTTTTTGATTAAAATCTGAACAGCTAAGGTCTGAACACACTGCAATTTAATGTTTGCATGCAGCAAACACCGCATCAAGTCTGAAAAAGACAAAAACATGCAGTAATAGATTGCAAGAGATCCAAAAATTACCCCTTCACAGATAAAAAAGACACTTTCTCAACATTATGAACATGAGCTTTAGATGCAAGACATTTGAATATTCAAATTAATATTCTTTTAAAATGGTCACATCCCCCACCTCGGATTCACAAAGAGAATATGGAACCTTATCTTTTTTCCTCACACGTGTATTTAAACATACTGAGGAGTTGTAGTGGATACAGAATGTTTCTGAAGGATAAAGATGGGATGCAATAACTAATGAAGTGTAAAGTTAGAATGCAAGCAGAATCTTAACTGAAATGGTCAAGGTCAGTAAGTGGAGGAGGAAAAAAAACAAGATTCAAACCCTTTTTAAAAATTAATTTTGTGTCTGGTAGTTTGAAATGCCTGACAGGAATATTATTGCTGTATTAAGATGCATTACTGAGAGTGCCCCTGCTCACCCATCTATATAAATGTGTGCACAACATTGTAGCATATGTGAACCAGTAAATTCCTTTGGGCATAAATAAACTGTGGCCTTCACAAAGCCTTTCTTCGCCTGATGAGTGCGATTACAAGTTTGCACGTTTAATTTGCTAATGTCTTCATAAACAATATTCTTAGGTAAAAAAAAAATTAAACTCTCCTTTGCTCTTACCTTCCCTGCCAGACCGTGAAGGCAGACTTTAGCCAGCAGGAACAGGCTCCACCCTACAGCTTAAAGGTGAGGAATCGGGTTTCACTGCTCATTAGCTGAAGGTCTGCACAGCATAATTCATTGTGCTCTTCATTTTTCTTCCCAGAACAACTCGGAAAACACTTTTCCTGGCTCATGAAAGGGAATGGAGATGCAGAGGAAGAAGGGGCTCAGTGCTGATTTCACTGCAGTTGCAGTGTGATCGATTTCATACATGGGGCAGACAAAGTCGCAGGAGCCTGCTCCAGACTCCAAGCCTGACATTCTGGGGGATGTTTTTTGCCAGGGCATCGTTCATGCTTCCCAGAAGCTGAAGGAGTACCTCGGGTTCGAGGACCCGCAGAACAGGCTGCAGCCCAGCACGGACACGCTGAACGAGATCTTCCTCGTCAGCTTCATCTCGTACTGCGCGGAGAAGGGCGTGGAGGAGCACATCACCACCAGCACGATGACCAAGCAACAGCGTCTGCTCTTCGGTGTGGACTGGATCTGGACCATTCTTGGGCCGGACAAGAATGTGAAGATCCAGTTCCCAGTCCAGACGTCGCAGATGTCTGATCAAGCACTGAGAAGCCAGATGCGGGACACAGAGAAGTGCTATGGGAATATAAAAGAGATCACACTGGCAGACGCTCTGTACAAAAATAAGAGCAACTACGAAAAGCTGGAGGAGTTTTGTTCGCTGGTGGGCAGGGACTGCGTGGGGATGTTTATAGTATTTGGAGTGCCGGGGAAACCAAAGGACATTAGAGGAGCTCTGCTGGACAGTGTTAAGAACAGAAGGAACAAAAATTCCCCTCCAGGGGATGTGATGGTTAAGGATTTCTTTCTAAATACAGATGAATTTCTCTCCACACGTGAGATGCTGGAACGTTGCTGTAAGAAGAAAAATAGTCTCAAGGACTTGGGCAATGTTTACATCAATTTTCTCTAGTGAAATTCTCATGTCCTCTGAATGGGTTAACCGTTTTATTACCGACATGCAAAGCAGCTTAAGGTAATGCTTAATTTGTATGAGTTTTCTTCAATAATATTATATTATTGGAATATAATAATACAATATTGGAAAGCAGAATTGCTATATGGCATATGATAGTAAAAGTACACTTTAATTTTGCCCATTTAATTATTAAATTGTATCAATAGTATTTTTTTTATAAAAGATTAACTGTACAGGAAATGCCTTTTATTTTCAAAACTATGAAGAAAGTAGTTGTGTAAATTCACTAGAACTCAATAGAATAGACAGGAAAATCTTTAGAATTTAACACCATTATTTTTGAAAGCTGGAATGTTTCTTAATTTCCATCCACGTTCTAATCCCTTCATACAACAAGGGTTACAGGGGGTCAGAATTCCGGCACACTTTTATTAGTTATTTTTTTACTGCTTTTATGTAATATAATATGCCATTGTTTAATATTTCTACCTAATATGACTAGTTTTGCAATTAGTAAAGACTAATAACACCTGTAAAGAAATGAATGTATACTGTCCTTGGCAAATTTAAACTTATTTTCATAATGATGACCTAAAGCAGTGACATTCACTCCTGGTAACTGGAACTGAAAACAAAGGCAGCTCATAATAGGTTTACATCTAACTGTTCAGGTGTTCAGGTGGTAAAAACAGCAGGTGTGTGGGTCCCCAGCACCAGGATTAAAACCCTTCAGTTATATGAACAATTCATCTATTAAAGTCATTAGAAGTCCAGAGTGGAATGAGAAACTGTTTGTTTTAGACAGGTAACCTTTTCACAGTTCACATCGGTTTACCTAATTTATCAAGTTAGATAATGACTTTATTTGCAGAACAAATACAGGTATGGTTGTTTGCAAAAGAGGAGGGAGAAGATATACCTCAGGTCTGACTCAGCACTGAATTTCATTCAGCATCGTGCAACATTCACACAATCAAGTGCTCTCAATTATCATCACATCATCATATACTCTCTGTGAAATAAATCCAGTGTTCTTTTGGCAAAATATGCATGTGCAAGGTGATATCAGCCTTCAAGAAACTATCAGTAGTTTGCTAGCAAGGCTAAGAAATAATCTAATTGCAATTTAAAAAATGGAAGCACACTAGAAGAAAAAAAACATCCTTAAGTAAATACATACATTCATAAGCTCCTGCGTAAATCAAATACTGACAAACAATTGTTCAGAAGGATGCTGTAATCAGTTTAATATATTTTAGTCTTCATTCATCAACCAAATACAAAGCCACCTTCTAGACGAAGTATGGTCACCCGGCCCATTGCTCAGATTCAGATGACAGTCATTCATCATGTCCACTTAAAGCATACGTGTTAAAGTGCAGTGTTAAATTCTCGGAGCACATATTGAAAAAGAAACCTAAACAGCACTAGGCGACTTCACAAAATCTGGCATAGATGTTTCACAATGTAAGCATTTAAAGCATTTATAGATTTATTCAACTAAAGATGCCTCTCTACAGCATATTTGAATAGACTGGAAATACCAGATATTAAAAAAATGCTTGGTTACAGTTTTTGTTGCATATCAAGCAGTGATAATAAACTGTAATAAATGCAAATGTAATAAAATGTAAATATCAATAACTTGCGGCAGTTTGAAATACAAAATGTACAGAGCCCATGTACGGAACAGAACGCAGTCTCACACACCTGTAAAAGGTGGCATCTGTCCACGAGGAAAAAAATGGTTCCAGAGCAAAATGCAAACGATATACAAATACTGGGATCAGCTGATAAGCAAATGTTCCTAATGGCACAGCACTCGAAAGAAAGACCACTTCAAAGCATTTAGTTATTATACTCACTACAAGAGCTCTCAATGGTATTTAAGACCAATAAAACTAAGCAGACCTGGTCTTCTAATACCATAATGAATACTAATAAAAGCCTACAGAACTCCTTCAATATTTCCTTAATGTGCCCTGAACAAAGCATCCTTTTAAGGACATTTTTATGGTCTTGACTGTGTATTCTGTGTATGCATGATCAAGACTGTGCAATCTGTAAATCCCTGTGAACGTGAGAACACTATCTTTTTAAGTCTAGAATACGGCACTCTGGCAGTACCTGTGCTTCAAACATTAAGCCTTAAGGAAAACTAAAGGCCTTATTCCAACAGATATGTTGGCAGCAGGGTAATGAATTTCAATTCAATTTGACCAAATCACTACAAATCCACTGCACGTGTCTGAACAAGAGAGTGCAAGACAATTCAGAAACTAAAACATGACAGATTAGGTAATGCAACTACATAAAAATTGCTTAATCTTTAAATCTGGCATGTAATTCTCAGAATAAATATAATGAAGTCCTCTGTGTTTCTATCTATAGTTGGGCCAGGGGTATGGAGGGAGAACAAGTTTGAATGATAAAAACAAGGCCAGTGTCCTCCTGCAGTCTTTAAATTGATAGCAAAACCACAAGAGCAAAGCAGAGAGGCGTTAGAGGAAAAGGTCAATACTCAAAACCGCCTCCCAACAAAACACTGTTGTTTCCCCACCTCTTTAATTAGGGAGTTTATCTTTAATTAAGAAGCACCACTGAGCCACACTCAATCAGCATCACCACCGTGTCAGTAGTGATAAACATCACTACAGTGAACTAGACAGACTGCCTGGTCCAACAGTGCTGATGAGCCCTAGCGACTTCCTATCACTGTATCTGGATCGCATCCCAGAGGAGAAGTTAGGAGAGCTAGGAATGGAATAGGGTGTTATAGCTACTTCTTCCTACAATACTCATTGTTCTGTTTCCTAATTACTGCAAATGCATCTGGAAATGTTTCATGTTATGCTCTGCTTTAGTCATTTCTCCAACTACCTGTGTGGGCCATGCCACAGACAGGTTCTTCTCAATTGCCTGAACACGCCAGGAGGTGGGGCTGGAGGAAGGGGCGGGGCTGGGGAAGGGGGTCTGTGTGGCAGGAGGCAGAGCTGGAGGAAGGAGCGGGGCTGGGGAAGGGAGTCTGTGCTAGGAGGAGGAGCTGGAAGAAACTAACCTTCTCCAAAACAGATGATCTATGGAGTCTGTGCGCCAGGAGGCGGAGCTGTGGGAAGGGGAAGTTGTGCATACATGTCAGATGGGAGTCGAGCTACAACAGTAGATCTTGTGATCAACCATTGCCAGACAATGAGAAAAGCTGGACAGAGGGCACAGCCAAGCCCAAGAAGATCCTTTGTCACATGGATTTTCAGGAATGGGAACAGGTATGTAATCTTATATCTTCACTGCCTTACTGTACCTACAGTATAATGTTATTCATGAAAACAGTTTTGCCATCAGAAGTGTTCAGCGAACACCCCACGCTGGCAGAGGAAAGGTTTTGCTGCTGAACAGGAGGTGGTTACTGTGAACATGGCAGTTACCAGTAAAGCCATTTGCTGGAGGGAGAACCAGAGGTTCAGCTTGTGAGATAAGGGCGTTTTTCAATAGCGTTTGGATAGCATAAGCCTTTCCACCACTGCCCGAGTCTTCTGGAGGCAGAAAGAAAGAACTGACCCGGGTCCTTTTTGAAAGGATCAGTAAATAAGGGGGCTGAGGCAGCAGTAATTAAAGGCAAGGCTTTTCTGCCTGTATGTCCACTTTTACTGTGCATCGACTGATCTGGTGAAATGCTCTCCATTATCTTCAGAGCATAATGAAACTTGAAGCCAGTGAAACACCACAGATACTAGAGTAGATGAAGCAGGCCAAAGCCAGGAGAAGAGATAGGATGATCTCTGGACGCAGAGTCACTGTCAGTGTGCAGGGTCAACGTGAAGGAAAGATCAGAATGGGTGCAGTCAGCTCTGTGAATGGTGTCACTGCCCACATCCCTGTGACCGGGCCACTGTTAGATATCATGGTGTTCTTAAGAGCAACGGATGGCAGGCTTGTGCCACAAGAAGGCAAGACCTGCTCAGCTTCCACCATCCAGCCCTCAGCAGACAGGGCCCTGGGGGTCACTATATGTACACATATGGAGATCATGCCTCCATGATCCCAGTTCCTGAATCCAATGCAGAGTCCAGTGTTCACCTCATGATGTTTGAAATGATAGAATGTAACATTAACATGATCGACACAACATCGAACACAATGTTAATGAAAAGCGCTGGCCTGACCAATGGGCAAGAATGCAAGTGAAGTAAAAAATTACAATGTCTGTATTCTGTGCTTCTTTACACTTCAATAGTTAAACCATTCTGCATCATGTATCATTTGTAAAACATTAGCAGCATGATGGCAATGCTATATTTGCAAATCAAGTTATAGTTCTGAGGTTTGTGCTAAATGTTCTGAAAATGTGAACAATTCCTCAAGTATTGTGTTCAAGCAATTGAGAAGAATTGTAATATGTCCACAAGTCTGCCTTGTTGTGCAATGACACATTTGCTCCTACAGAATTGTACTTATAGTTTGCATTAAATAAGCTCAATGATGTTACACTTTACAATCTGCTAAATCTTATCACCAATGTGACACTCTAGAACAGCTGAATGCAGGTGTTGTAGTACGAATGTTGGTTTGTCAGTAATTTGAATGAAACACTGCCACCTAGTGCTCCTTGCGTGTTCCTTTTTCTTTCAGTCTCCATGTCTCTGCACCTTAGTATTGGACCCTTCAGGATTTGCATAGCACGTATGCATAGGATAATATCAGCATAGCATAATTAAAACCAAAATACATTTTCCTGGTAGATACTGCAGTAGAATACTTGCTTAAAATGGCATTTTTCAGTAATCCAGCGTTCATTTGTCCTGTACATTAATACATTATGTGCAGAACAAAATAACTTTCCAACAAGTAAAATGTATGCAATGTGAAATCATCATCATTAAGGATCACTTGTTGAGTGACCACTGTCTTAGTTGTTTTGGTCTCTACCAATTTTTTCAAGTCGAACTGTGAACTGGGACACAAAGAACGTTCTTGCTCCCTACAAGCAGTAAAGAATATCTCGTTTGAGAAATCCAGACATCAGCTATCATTTTTTTTTTATCATTTACAACAACAGTATCAAACTGTTCGCGCTGCTCTGAAGAGGAATGAACACATCCCTTCATGTTCTACGTGTTCTGCTTTAGGAGGTGGAGGCAATAGCTGGTATTCTGCACATTGGAAACATCCCTGCTGTTCTGCCCGAGTTGTAGTCCTAGCGAGGAAGAGTTTAAAACATGTCTTCTACTGCAGTTTCAGTGCCTCACTCGTACCCTGCGCTGCAAAAGCTCTGCATCTAAAAAGTGAACCTCCTGCTGTTGTCGTGGCCCACTTTGTCCAGGTTCGGGTTGCAGGCAAACTGGATCATAGGCGGAGGCCCACACATCAGGATGAGGGTGTCCTCCCCTGGAGGCGGCAGGTGGTTCCTGATCATATCCTCGTTGACAAACCCTGTGCTGTAGTCCCAGTCTAGAAAACAAACCCACAAAAAACCTTAACAACTGACTCCATACATTGGCCATTTACCCTCACTTTCACTTAAATCGCCTTTCATCTATGCATATAAATCACTCGGAAGCATTTTAATTAGACCAGCTGCTCAGATGTGTGTGCGTGCTTGTAACTCACTGTGCTCAGCCACACATGGGAGAGCTACGCCGCCCTGCTGTTGAAGCCGATAGCCTGACATCCTTCAGGAAATGGCTGAATAAGGTCCTTGGATCAATTAGCAACTAACTCACACACTAGTGGGCCAGATTAGCCGAATGGCCTTCTCTCACGCGTAACCTTTCTTCTTTTTTGGAAATGAAAAACAAAAGAATCACACATTCAGCAATGGAGCACGACAATGACAGAAACTCACACGTGACCCTTCCGTTGCTTTCACACTGCACAGCCAGGGAAGTTACCAGTTAGAACTGCTGTAAAAACAGTGCCAGTCATCAGAGCAGCTAAAGCAACCACCCCTGCACCCCTCTGCAATGACTCCACACATTGCAGCAGTATCTGTACCATGCGTTGGGGCAAAACATATACTTAACACACTTTACAACCATGGGGTAAAAAGAAACATCTTGTCAATCTCATTTTTTACCACAACTGTTTCCATGTTTAGGTCTTTGTTCTACAGGAAACTGCAAAATATGTCAACGGGCAGCATTTTATCACAAATTATAATAAAGCCACAGACATGACTCCAATCATGAGTCCTTGTACGTCTTGACAGCTGGCCAATAACAGGCCCTTTCTCTTCTGCTTTTCTTACCTTCAGGAGCTCTGTCTAGGGTGAACCAGAGCTTGAAGCGAGAGGGATGGTTTGCCTGGATTTCTTCCAGCTCTGGACGCAGTAAGATGTCCTTCTCCGTCTGCAGGTGAAAACCCAAATTAGTTTATCCTAAGATTTGCACAAAGCTCTACTACAACTCCATTCACCACAAGAAATAAAATCACACCAACGTGTGATAGTTTCAAAAAGGCAACGTTACGTAACAGTACATAAAAGGCTATATTGTACAGGTAAATTTAACATCAGCACAGCTTATTCAAAGTGTACATAATATATTACTTGCAATGCAAAAGTATATTTATGTTGCCATTTTACAAGCCATTCACCTTTCATATAGCCTGCTGGAGCAAAAAAAAACAAAATAAGAAAAAAAATAGTTGTCAGCAAAGGCAGCCTTTTAAAAACAATGACTTAAATGGATTTTTATTTCTAAACACATGCCATCAATGAAAAGATTTCTCTTTTTGGATGCAGTGCAAGCTGGAAAGGATATTATTCCTTTTAAATGCTAATGGCCTCCAAACACAACCAGCCTCTGCTAACAGTGTTAATGGGGAGCTGCACTCCCAATTCCTCAGATCAGTTAGAAATTTCGGTAACAAAATAAATTAATTGACAATGTAGCAAAATTTTACAAATTCCGAATTAAGCACAAAATTGTAAACTTTGTGAAAATACTGTAAGTCGCCCTGTTACAGGCGAGAGTGAGAGTTTGTGAGAATTGCGACATGGAGCTGCCCCTTCACTTCAGCTGGCGTTTGTTCAGTTTCGTTCTGAATTGCAGAACACGGAAATTTAGTCTGCTTTGTGATGTAAACAGATGGTTTACATGTTATTGTGTGCATGCTACTTGCACTGTAGTTTGAAATGCACATATCAGGGCTGAATCTTTATGATCCCCAAACATAAAACTAGCCTTGCCGTTTCCCTTTAATCTGCTGTGCTACAAGTTTGCTTACCTGATTTGCAAACAGCAAGTAACACACAGTTTTGTCCTCCTTATCCTTCATGATCGCTCTGATTATCTGCAGCATGGGCGTAATCCCTGAACAAACACCACATTGCACATTCAAATACAGATCACATACATCAGATACATTTTGGGGATAATTCTGAATTAGAAGACTAATGGCGTTGGAAGCACTTTTTGTCCAATCAATTAGGACACAGATTTCCTGTGAACATGAAAGCATCATACAGTCTATTAACACAGTATCAATAATATCTCAGAGCTGGTCTCTGACAGCGTTTCCCTGCATAGAGCAGATCCCACTTCCTTAAAGTTTGCACCAGTCTGCACCTCGGTTGAAGCATGAAATCATATCCGAAAGACAAGCATTTGTCTGTGTCTCTCTGCTATGTAGTGCCCCAGAGCATGGTTTGAAGAAACTGAGATGACTGCAAGGGAAACTAGAACTCATATCCATTATCCCTAAAGCCTTATCTTCAATGAAAAATTGATTTATACATTATAATGTGATACAGCTGAAGCATGGAACACGACATCGTGTAACTAATCTCTTTACTTTTTTTATCTGTCCAAATGCAGACTCACCTTAACATTTCAATTGCCATTCTGTGAATGTACCATTTGTCAATTGTGCAGAAAATAATGTTGTTCTTTTTGAAGCATGTGGAAACAGAACTATTTCTTTAAAAAAATTAAACACAAAGGAGAAAAGCTACGTCTGATCAACATACTAATGGTGTTATTCTGAATATTGTTCACAGTGCTTGTCAACAATATCTTCAAGTTTCACAGTTTGGGGAATTCAATCTGTTTGCAACACTCCTGCGCTAGAAATCACTACAGTGTTGAAATATGGTAAAAGTCTAACAAAGGCTAAGGATTGACTAAACAAGCAAATATTTGGCTTTTCTTTTTCAGAAAATAATACTTACCAGTCCCACCAGCTATCATCCCTAGATTCTTGGCAGTCTTGATCACAGGATCAGACTTCTTGTCTGGGCGGATGGCAAATCTCCCTAAATCCAGAGAGACATTTGTAATGATATCATGCACCAACACATTTCTTCACAGCAAGTTTCCGAGCTGATTTCTTACAGGTGTTTTTTAGTTCAAGAATATTCCCTGTTAAAAGTTATACAACTATGAAAGCTTAATAGTAAATCCCTTACAAAATGAATATACCTGTTCTATTTTTGTTTCTTGCTGGATTACCAAGTTCAAGCCCTGTGCTTTCTGAATTCTCCCATAATAAGAATGCTAATAATCACTTGCATTCATATAGCAGTTTTTGTCCCAAAGAATCCCAGAGTATTCCGCAGACAGGAGGGGTCCCCCATCACCATGAGTGAAGTGCAGTAGTCACTTTGGTGATGTACAGCAACCCAGATATTATGCACCAGAAGTCCCCAGCAGGCTGATCAGGTAAAGAAGTGAGAAACTGCTTCACCAGGTCATTGAGGGGGAGATTACTTCCATGAATGGTGCTATGGGATGTTCAATGACCAAGGAGTCTGACTTCAAACCGAGTTTCTGTTCCTGCTAGACAATATCCTCAGTCACTATCCTGGATTGGAATATCTGGTCCACAGGGAAGAATACCAGCTACTGGTCCTCTGCCTCTTGTATCAGCAACCTGGTTTTACCGAGTCCAGACAAAATCAAGCTACGAGGTAATATTGCGTAGATGCATGCAAATAAATACAAACACTGAACGTGACTCATAAATCACCACATCCTGCCTCTAAAAATACAAGCTTTAACAAAAAGACTACTTTGCAAAACAAACAACTTCTCGCAGCCATGCGAGACCCACTGACTCTCATCACATGTCACTGTATGGAACGATCTGGCTCCACTGTGACAAAGCAGACCTTCATAACCTCTCAAGAGCCGTGGCTTTAGACTCCTGTACTGCTGTTGAGGTTTCCCCAGAATGACAGCCATTGCAGAAACTTAAAAAATTAAGAGTTCAGAAAAAAAGCACATACTACAGAGGACAAACATAGCTAAGAGACGTACTAAAATTGAACCTTCGGCACATGATAAAATATGCAGTTTCAAGTTCAGCATGTAGGTCGAGTGTATTATCACACAGACTTTTAGCCACTCAGTTCTGTGAAAAAAAACAGCCTTGGAAAATACAGTTAGAAGGCCATTTGAAACAAGTCATTTGAAAAGTTCTAACTTGAAGGCTGGAGCAGAATGTGTTAAATATCACTCCTGGAAGGAGATTCAAACACTGTGTTCATTGTTGGAACAGCTGCATCTGAAAATGTTGACAAAAGGGAAGGACTGAAAAGTCATCAGTTAGAAAAGGCCTCTGACTTGGCACACCATATCAGATGACAGATTCCACGTATTTCACCAGTCCACTGATGCCGTCTGTTGTGTAATACTAACAACACAGAGATAACAACAACATAGACACTGCAGAAGACAACAAAGAAGAAACAAATGAGGAAAAACTGAGTGAAAACACCTTGCATAGAGAACACAAAGTATTTTACACATAGAGGCTTCAGTCCTTAAACATACAGCAGCTCATAATCTGCCATATCCTGCTAATCTTTAATCTGCAGAATGAATTTGAAAAGTAAAAACTGGCCTATTACTTCACGTTTGTCCGATATTAACCAGCTTAACCCTTCACCCACTCAGCTCCTCACCTTTCCCCTGATACACAAGCAGCCCACTTGGACCCCGGAAGTCAATAGTATCACCGATCCGAAGGCTTTCCAAGTACTGGGACATCTTCCCGCCCTCAGGAAACTTGGGGTTAACATTTTTGTAATAGATCTGAAGAGAGACCAAACATTAAAGTTAGTTCTAATTTAAAGAACTGCGTGAAAAGCATTCAGGTATAATTCAAAATGTTCATTGTTCAAAAGCTACTGCAAAGTTGATTAAAGCTCTACAAAATCCAAAAAGAAGAAAATGCACATTATGGCTCTTTGTCACTCTTTGTTCCTACTGGTACGCAGACATACACACAATGTTTTTACACCTCATATATCCACAAAAAAGTGAATTTCAGTTCCTACCTTCACAACCAGGTCTACAAAACCCTTGTCATCATCACTGGACACTGGCGTGTAGGGTCTCACTACAAGATTCCCATCAATCTTGGCAGACAAGTAAATGTGCTGTCCTGAAAAAGGAAATATTCGATTAGATCACACAGAAAACAGATGGTACTGGAATGCCTTTTTAAGCGCAAAATCTTAAAATCACAATTCTTCTTTACTTAAGACTTCTAATGACAAATGAGAAGAGTTCATTCACTCCATCTGGTAGCTGGTAGATTATTGATTCAAGGATCTCATCCAGGATCAAAAAGCTATAATTCTGTCTGTAATAAATGCCTTAGTACTGCATTTCACCATTATAATGTAACAACCCATTATTTATTTATATGCTTTGCCTATATTTCCTAACATTTTGTTAGAAATATTTGTTTCCCCACATTGTCTAAAATCTGTAACTGACGTGTCCATAAACATCTAAATCTTCTTTCGTACAGTATGTACACTCTTCTAGCTCAGTGTTTCCCTTTATGTATTTACAGTTCAAGGATTTGCTGCCTGTATGCAAAAGTCTGCACCTGTCTGCTTTAAACATAATCTGCCAGGAGTTTGCCCACTCTTGATTTTTATCTAAATCTGTCTGAATTTCATTTGCTACTTTGGCAACGTTTCCTAACCCTGCTGTTTTGTTATCATCAGCAAACCTGATATGTTTACTTGTTATCTCAATATCCGATTCATTTTCTGAATGGCATACAGGCTGTAATTTGAGGAGTAATCTTTAATAAGGAACTCTATCAAACCTATCTTTGTGGAAATCTAAAAACACCACAGACTGCACTCTGCTTGTGTGCCCTGTGATGGACTGGCATCCCGTATAGAGCGCAGTCCCGCACGGCGCCCTGTTCTTCCAGGACAGCCTCCGGGCTTCCACACCCCGCTCCAGGAAGAAGTGGCTATCCTACATCGGTACCCCCGAAAGCAAAAGAGAGAGACTGTGTGGCCCCAGCTGCAATCGAAAGCTCAGCTCAGCTCACCGATGGGAAGCCCCAGGACATGACTCTCAGACGGCAGCACGAAGCGGAACTTTCTGGTGTCGTGACTGATGATCTAGAATGTCAACACAAACACAAAAGAAAGAAACAGCATGAGTGCTAAGAGCCGTGACACACAAGGCCTCCTGACAATGGACGGACGGACGTGTGGCTTTTTACTGAACAATTACTAAATTAGAGAGAATTTTCTAGCTCATTTTTCACACCCTGAGTGGCTAAACTGGTGGAGTGAGAAATCTAATATAAACAGGTAGTTCTGCAGAAGCAACTGACAGAGGTTCAGCAGCTGTGCTTGTACTACCCTGCCCTGTCCCGATAACAACAACCTGACACATTTCCATGGAATAAAGCAGGGGCAGGCAGCTCCAGCCCTTGTGTGCAGGTTTCAGAGGCAACACTGCAGTACCACCTGATTAAGACACGAAGAAAACGGGCAGTTTGACTTCCTCTCCACTTAGTTCCATTAAGACAAGAAATTCTGAGATGGAATGAAAACCAGAAAAAAAGTGCCCCTCCAGGTGTGGAGATAGTGAACCCCAGAATAAACAAGCATGGCTGGGGAAACACTGACCGGTTTGAAAGCCCTTGCTGTGTCTGACGATAAATCAGCTACACTGGCCTGCAGAACACCTAACATGTGAATATCCTGCAATCCTTTAAAAAAGAACAACATAAAAGCATATCTCCTAACTTCTGGGATATGCAGTGGACAGAGACAGCTCCATGCATTCGTGACTTTACACCGCACAAAAGCGTGACGTGTCTGGAGTCAACATTTCTCAAAAAGAATAGATGTCCTGGCCGAAGACCTGACTCTCTGTGGTCATTAAAAATCTAGGACTAGGAGTGTTACCCCAGTGTCCTGACCAAATTTCCCCCTGGCCTTTACCAATCATGGCCTCCTAATAATCCCCATCTCTGAACTGGCTTCATCAATCTGCTCTCCTCCCCACTGAGAGCTGGTGTGTGGGGAGTGGACTGGTGCACTATGGCTGCTGTCACATCATCCAGGTGGGGCTGCACACTGGTGGGGGTGGAGGGGATCCCCATTACCTGTGAAGTGTTTTGAGTGGAGTGTCCAGAAAAGCGCTATATACTGTAAGTGTTAGACATTAGTAGTAGCAGTACAATACATATTCTTAATCAAGTAAAATTGCAAAAGCTATGCTGCGCGTCACAGGATCATTTACCGTATTCGGCAAAGCTGTGTTTTTTTGTGGTAAAACATACTGTATATAAAAAAACTTCAGAGTTTGTCTTATGCATCTAAAACTACATACTTTGGAAAAAGTATTGACTAACTTACAAGGGGTATAATGCAACACCTCTTGTTAAAAAGCATCACATAATGCATGCTCTTCTGAGCACTGTATCTGCTGCAGTCAATTCATATTCCTTAACTTAACTTCTCAGATTGTTTTCAATTTCACTCACCTAGACACCTGACAGAAAAAAAAAGTTAAGTAGTTTTCCTGGAAATGTGTCCACAGGGTAGTTAGAAACCACTGAATTGCTAGATGAAAGTCTGTTACTGACTGAGACAGAGATGAAAAGCAATAAATGAATGTTATCTCACCTCTTTGTCTATGAGTCTTAGAGGGTACTTGACATTGGGATCCTCAAGAGTTATCGCAGGTTTTTTCTTTCTGAAGAGAAGCTGGCAGATGAGATTGCGAATGTAATTATAACTGTCTCTGATGATCTGAAAAAGACAAGTGAAAAAAAAAACATAATGCACATTTTTTTAAGAGCTACACTGTCATAAGTTAGACTCCTACTATTCTGGAAATCATCAAAAATAAAATGTACCTGCGGTAGAAGTGCAAGATTACATTTTACCATTTTACAACAAAGTTAAGAGCTTGTCTTTTTTCATTAAAAAAAATCTATCCATATGTAGTTGCCAATGCTTGACGTTTAACCCTGCCTGTAAAATATCCATACTGTAGTTTAAAAACCTCGGTGACAACTTTAGAAAGGCTTTTTCATGGGCAGCAGAATATTTCCCCGTCATCTTGGTATATAAAGAGTTAACATTTCATGCCTGAAAGGCTATCAGCACAGGAAGTTCATCAGCTTGGGCTGAGGTCCTTGAAAGAAAAAAAAACAGCGAAAAAAGTTAAGTTACAAGTGTTTGTTCGCTATGGTAGCTATTCTTGGAGAAACATTCTCCTAGAAGTTCGCTGAGTTACTGTTTCATGCCTCCAGCCACACAAAATCAGGTGCAACGTCGATTTTCTTCCCCACATCACTTCCTATTATCGAGAAGGTTGACGTTTTTGCTTTACAAATTAGTGTCTAGCCTTTAATGCTTATAACACCAAAATTCAAACAGAAAAAAAACACACATACAAAGGTTCACTCTCGCACCACGTCATAAAATGTAAAGTGAAACAAAAGTAAAAAGATACCATCCGCGCTGACGTTAGTTAGTATCTGCTCTACATTGTATAAAAATTCATACTATTATAATGAAATGAATTTTGCAGAACGAATACAACACTACTTCGAAAAACGACGGACCACGCATACAAAACTATAACAGCTCCTGCACATTCAGTGAGGCCATAATACCAGCGATAACCTTCTAGCAGGAAAACACGGGCGCCTTTGCTTAATTGCATTAACAATTTGCATTTGCATTATTATTGTGTATTATATAGTCTACCAGAAATGTGTTTTACAGACATATGACCCTAATTAGATGTTGACCAATGCAAGCGCAAAGCGAGACCTAACCTGGACAAATCTACCCCGACCGTCCCTTCATTACAAGTACAGGACTTAAACGTTTAACAACATAACAAGACGTCACTGATTCCCTTATAAATTAATAAAATAACTAAAAAGCTTTTTTTATTTTTTTCTTCCCATTAGTGCTGCGCTAATAACGCTATAACTACAGTACGTCGTGCCAACACCAGTGCAATGAGTCAGTCAGCTCCTCAGTAACACCATATCTGCAATTTTTCTCAAAGCAGGTGATTTGACGAAAAAGCCAACAAGTGCCAACACTCACTCGCAGTATAAAAGACATTTCGGCTTCCTCCAGATGCCACAGGTACGCAGATCCTGGACTTATAGAAAAACACTCTTTGCAACTTCTGCAGACAAGCCCCACCCCAGATCACGATTCTTTTTTTTTCCTGCTCCTCCCAGGCGTCCAAGACAGAGAAAAAATAAACGTCACCACGAGCTGCTGCCAAGCCCTCCGGGCCCAGAGAGCCAATCGCTCCGGACCAAGACGACGCGGAGGCACATTAGGAGGGACGCTCTCGCTATTGGACCATGCGTGTGCCAAGGAGCCTTCATTGAGCTGCCATTAAAACTGCCTTCGCTCTGAGTCACGGCTCGGAGCAATAAGGGCTACATCTGTCATCTTTAATTAAGAGTCTGACAGCGGCGCAATGGCCAAAGGGTAAGAACACACAACAGGCACCTTATCTGCGCTGATAAGATGGTTGGATTTTTTTTTTCTTGTGTTGTTGTTATTGTTCTCGAAGATCGCTTTGAAGTTGGAAAAGCGGCTGCGTGTCAGTATCCTGAAGTTGCTGCATAGATTATATTGTAGAAAGGTGTCGCGGTGACGCAACTCGGCTAGCTAGCGGGCACCCGGTGCCTTCACCTGAGGGCGTTTTTGGGGTACCTTCGAGGAATAAAGGACTGCAACCAAAAGACATCAATAGGTGATCGTCTGTGTGATTATACGTAATGCTCATTTTAATTTTCCTCGACCTCCACGAATAAAGCCGACCTGGTGAAGCGAAGAGCAAGAACACAAACTGATTACTAGTAGTACTTTTTAGCAGGCATCCACAAAAGACCGCTTTGCGGTGTTTACTTAAATATGCCACCACTATTGCATTACACACCGTATTGTTCACTAGTGTCTTCAGTTACGTGAAACTGTTTTCTGCTTTAAACAATTACAAATCCTATGTACGGAAAGTGTGATTTTTTTTTCCTGTGGAGTAAAGGAAGACGCATTCAAATTTCCCTTAAAGGTTGAAAAGCAAGTAAGTGTAGCGAGGTGAAATTATAGCGTAATGTAACGCTATTCAAATCTCACTGTCAAGTGATCTCGCTCGAAAGTAAAGGAGTACCCCACCCTCTCTGTCCCCGAGTTACTTTGCCAATTATGTACTGCATTTCTTTTTCCTGAAATGATTTTGTCGCGACTTTAGAAATGGGAGTTCTCTTGGGTTTGTCTTTTGCCGAGCATTTAACCAATTAATTAATGGCTTTTTACATTTAAAAAAAGCTTAACATTAACAAATGAACTGTGCTAAGTACTAAAATCTCTGTAAGTAGCAGGAAATTAATTATTGAAAGCCTGCGGGCGGCTCTCTAGATGTTTAAAATTTCGTTTTTGGTAAAATGGTTTCATCACCTGGGTTCCACAGCCAACGCCCGAACTGTTAACGTCCTCAGCTTCCTTGAAATCTTAATGTTCTAATTTCACTTCCTATATTTATAGTCGATTTCCTTTGAATATGAAAGCTTTAACAAATGAAACAAATTCTCCAGTTTTTGTGCTTTCTGTTGGACAGCTTCCCACTGAAATGAAAAACAAACTACTCTCTTAAGCTATGTGACTGTGTCCTAGTAGATTTGACCATTATCTTTATTTTTAGATAATCAGCGAAAGCGTTGTACTGTACTCCTCTCATTCCCCCAGGCAAGGGATCAACCAAGAGCTGTCCAGCCTCCTGAACGAGCTGTGGGTTTTGGATGAGAACCGTCTGAAGCCCGGGAAAGACTACACCATCAACCTGCAGGTGTGGCTCACTGCCCGAAACCTGTCCTGTCTGGCAAATGGCGGACTGAGCTGCTTTGCGCTTGCCTAGAATAATCTAGTAATCTTGATTTAAATACCAAAATACGAGAACTGGTTTTGTTGGTAAGTCCGATGTGTAGTCCTTATCCCCTGTTGTTGCGGAGCCAGCGTCATAATACTTGGAGTTAGTGGAGCACCTACAGCGATATTGAGGGACGAGTAAAGTTGGAATTTGTTGTTGACAATTCCAAGGAGCAGGTGATGGATAAAAATCCAGTGACTACCTCCTAAACATCTTGTAATTTACCTGAGTGAAATGCTGCAGAGTTGTTTTGCAGGGATATCTACTGTACCACTCTTTTGAAAGTGTTCATACTTGCTTGTTTCAGTAGTTTGTGCATATGGTACTGTAGAGGTCTTAGTGGCTGAAATTTCTACTCGTGTTTGTTTGGCACTGGACAGTAGGAAAAGTGTAGTGTCTCTTTAAGCAAGCTTTGTGGAAAACTTGGTGGATGAGGGTGGGAGTCTTGGCAGGCAGTGAGCTGACTGTTTCTTGTCCCTCGAGATTCCTTCTGTGTGTCTTTCAGGGGAAGGCAGGCTATGTTGCTCCAGGCAGTAACACTGCCAGAGACAGGGCCCGTGCGCCACTCTTCTCTCACGTGAATGAGGACCGGCTGAGGACCATCAAGACATACGCGTGTGAGTCATCTTTGTGCTCATGTGTTTAAACCCGTGTTTGGCGTGTGTTTTAAACCTGAGAAAAGTAAAAACAACAGTGGTCTACTTCAGTGTGCTGCACGCTGGAAAGTTCATCGTGTTGCACCGTTTTGGGAAAGATACATCTTGTTTGCTATTAGAAAAAGACTGGGCATCCTGTTTACAAAACCGCGACGGTGTAAAACATGGTATTACTTTCAATTGTTCAAATGTTTTAATGTCTCTGTGTCTATAGACTGTAGCTGTGTATGTCTGCTGTGTACATTGGGATAGTAAACTCTCAGATTCATTATTGTTGCTTTAGGATTTGTATCTGACGTGTCTCACAGTGGGTTTTTTTTTAGAAAAGTGATTTTCATATTTAAAATAATGTATCTAACACTGTTCTGAAATGTTTGTTTAGATCACCTGATTAACTGATGATTATTTCTCCAATGAGTTTTAAAGAAAATGCAAAACTCCCTCTTTTCTCAAAGTTAAAATATTTTTATGGTTGGAGGCATTCCTAATGAGCATGTGTCTCATAGCCATTGTTTGGCATGCTAATCTTTGTTGCATAACAACCACTAACTGTAGCCTTCATTTTCATTTTTGCTTGTATTGAAATGCATCTGTTGATAAGCATTTTGAAGCAATTGTTGTCTTACCCTGTGATATTCTGCTGTTGACAGGTCAGGCTGGTGCAGGATTGTAACTCTGGCAATGAATGTGGACATTGAGCAGCAGGGGCTTGTGAGAATGGCTGAAGCTCATTAAGGGGGATTTCTGTTCCTTCTCCCCTTCAGAGTACTTCCAACTGTACAGATTGAAACAGTGTAGGAAGTGTTAAATCGTGTTAATTGAAAGGTTACATCCTTTGTCTGTTTCCTTGGCTGTGAATCCCTGTGTTTCAGCACCAGTGTTATCTGAGACAGCCCTGAATCTCACACCCCGATAGCAATCTGGGAATGTAACCTTGCATTTAGCTGCACAATTAAACAGTGAGCAAAGACATTAACCTGTGAAAGTGAACTATCTCATAATTTCACAGGTTAATGTCTTTGCTCACTGTTGATCTGTAGTATTTTATTCACTGTGCTACAGCGGAGTCAATGAATTAATTATGCTGATTAGCCAATGGTTTTTATCTAAAGTGATTTACATTTGGACCCCTTTACATAGCAAGGTATTTTTTACTGGAACAATCCGAGTGAAATACCTGAGTCAACGATGCAACTACAGGTTCTCTTCTAGGATTTGAACCCTCAAACATCCAGTTACGAATCCCAAAACCTGATCCCTTCTCCAAATCTTCTGTTTAGATTAGATTTAGATTTAAAGGGGAGAATGATCGAAACACCTTTAAAATAGCTTCAGCCTCTCCTCACAAGTTGCCACTGAATCATACTTGGTTACTGAACAATTCAGGCTTCTGAAGGTCTGGCACATAAATTGTAACAGTCCTCTGGTGTTGAGGGAGGATGAGAGGTTAAGGACTGGGTACATGTGTCCACCTGATTATTGGTTCTGACTCTAGGTTTTATGAAGCTGCTGGATAACTATGAGATGTCAACTGGAGTTTCCGAAACTGTCACCACTGAAGAGGTGGAAGAAAACAACCTCTTTTTAGATGCAGTCTTAAATACTAAAGTCATAAAGGTATGCTCTGGCGATATGTAATAGTACAATGATATATGTTGATTATGGCCACAAATCCTATGCTGTGGTGTGAAATTGCTGTATTTCTTTCCTTTACTATGAATTCATCTGTCTTGCACATATATTTATATCTTTTTAAATACTTAAAATACTTTACGTGAGTTACCTTTGTAAACTACCCTGCTCAGAGGTACAACAGCAGTATCTGACCTGGGATTTGAATCCACAATGTTTCAGTTTTTTAACTATTATAGTACCTGTATAATAGGTCCAGAGCCCCACCCACTACTATACACACAGCAAATATTTACTTTATGTATATGCTGTATGTATATTTTACAAAGGAAATTACCATGGAAAAACATGGAACAAGTAAAGGTTTATTCCATGCTGAAGAGAAAAGGGACACGGGTACGGTGGAGTCTTCTTCAGGTGTCCTACATAAAATCAGGTCTTTTACATGAAAAAAATTTAAGATCATAGCTTGAAAATAAATTCAAGTCTGGCTTTGTTTAATCAGCGACAGATGGAAGAAAGACTCATGTATCCTGTAGTTACAGAAAACGAACAGCTTTTAATGTAAAATGTAAATCTTAATTAAAACCTGCTGTAAGAATGTCAAGAGTTCCTTAGTCTGAGAGTGGCCTGTTGTTGCAGATGGGCTGTTAACTAAAGCTCTGTGCTCGTATGAGTGTAGGGTTTCCATAAACATCAGTTAGGATTCTGAAAAAAGAGAATAATTTGTGAGAAATGAATGGTCATTTTAAAGAGTTAAGCGTCTCATATACTGTTCCAAGCTAGTGGAGAGAAAATGGAGCCGAGTGAAAATCGCGTGCAGTCCTGTAACGGTTTCTGTCCTGTGCTCTGTGCCCTTGTCCCACAGCGTGCTCACCAGTACCTCGTTAGTAAAAAACAGGCCAGCCCCAATATGGCGGAGTTTAAGAAGCAGCTGTATGACATCTGGTTTCGGCTGTACCACAGGGACAGAAGTGGCGGGTACGTATCCCCCCTGCCAGAAACCAAAGCTTAATGTGAAACAAAAAATATCTGTTTAGGTCTAGTTTTCAAAAACAATTGGGATCATATTATTTTATATCTCAAACCTTGATTTTTGATAACCACTTTACTTTAGAGGGCCTAGGATTGAAACCAGATTTGGTTTCTGATCGTGCTGCGAGAGTCTGCTCTTGAACTCTTGTTTTGCAGGGAGGATTCTTGTGGGTTTGAGCACGTGTTTGTGGGGGAGACGAAGTATGGCAAGGAAATCATGGGTTTGCACAACTGGGTCCAGTTCTACCTGCAAGAGAAGCTCAACAACGTGGATTACAAAGGCTATAAGGCCAGAGACAACAAAGACACGGTGAGAGAGCACTTCCAGAATCGCCCACCTTAAAGAGGAGCATGAGCTTCCCTAGAGCAATTGCTTAGAGCGACGTACTAGGAAAACATCTGTCAGAGCTCCGTGAAGTTGACCCCTCCTAAAGGCATACACATTTGTTTGTGTAGTTGAACGTAGTATTTGTGCTTTTTTGCTCCGGAGATATAGCGCTTTCTCTTTTCTCTGTACGCCCATTTCAGACCAGGAAATATTCTAATCATTCTTTTCTGATCTTTCATTATCACTTCCCCGATGTCAGTTTTGCTCTTCTCTTTTCAGTAAATATTCCAGCGTGGTGTTAGTGCTGACAAAAAGAAGCTTTCTCACAGCGTCTAGATTTGGAAGTTGAGTCAATATCGACACGTTTCTGTGTGCCCCTACCTTAAGGAATTTTGTAGCAAAATCTACCTTAACTTCTGTTTGCTAATGTCAGTCCAGTCCTGAACAGCATCCAAGTCTTCATCTATTTCCTCTGCTGCATCTACAGTGTTTTCCAAGTCATGTCATCTACAAGTATAACTGTTTGCTGAAGATATCAGAGTCTAGGTTCTATAATCATTTAATTGCACTTATGCATATGATGAATAAACTGAACTGGACTATATAACTGACTGAAATGAAAGGCATGAACATCATGGTGGTGGTACAGTGGTTAGCATTTCTGCCTTGCAGCACTGGGGCCCTGGGTACAATTCTTGGGGTGCTGTCTGCGGGGAGTTTGTATGTTCTCCCAGTGTGTGCACGGGTTTCCTCTCCAGTTCTGTTCTGTCGTTGATTTCCATCTGCTGCATCTGTTCAATTCTAAATTTCTACAAGCTGCTGAAGATTTTCCTTGTCGGTGCGTTCTAGTGCTGCTCTCAACTCTGCCTACTAACCTGCTCAAAAAATGATGAAATGATTTTGAAATGAAACCAATCCAATCCTGTTTCAGGGTCCAAAGGGTCAGAACCTCTATAATGTCTGATTTTGACAATATCAAGCTAAAGTTACTCAATTGCGATGCTGGGAGCCTTTGAACATTACCTTAAGTGACCCAGAGTCAGAACCTATTGCAAAGCAGATAGTGAACTACCTTTAACATGGCCTGTGTCAGTACTCTGTCTAAACCCTGGCTGAAAAGTAAATTGCTAGTTCTGTAGTTCTGAACAGCCGGGGGACGCAGGATTGGCCAAGACCTTTCATTCAAAAGATTCAGAAATAGAAATGCAGGCCTCATAGTCTTTTTTTTTTTTTTGCTCTGAATCCAAACAAATTCTCAGTCTGTTGGCCGAAATTATGATGAAATTTAATGCCGTTCCAGTGTATCGTTAAGGTGGCAGCACTGTTCTTGTTTGCATTTATTATCTACTGTGGTCTCTCTTCTAGCCGGATGAAGACGATCACGTTTTAAATCTGCAGTTCAGCTGGAAGGGCCTGGTGAAGCCAGTGGGCAGCAGTTTCATCGGCGTCAGCCCGGAGTTCGAGCTCGCTCTTTTCACCTTGGTCTTCCTCATGTCCCAGGAGAAAGTCACGAGCACCCTCGTGAAAGTCGACGAGTACCTGCTGGAGATCGTGGTGTGCCGTCATGGGAGGTCCATTGGAACCTCCTACCCAAAGATGCTGAGCAGCAACAACAGGCCCCTCTAGTGGCCCAGCTGTGCATTGCACAGGCTGAGCTATTGCCCTGTCAGATTCGTCCTGCAGTTTTTCAAGTATTGCGTTACTGCATTTGTATTCTAATTATTTTAGGTCATTGGAGACAGTAGTGATAAATAGTTTGAGTTCAGAGCTCCTATGGTTTCCCTCAACAAATGCCTTCAAATTTCAATATATGTATTTTCATATTCTCAACATATTATTCCTCTCTGTATTGTAACTGGCAAAGTTAAATTCTGAGTCCATCTGAATTGAGAATTGTTTTCCAAAGCAGGTCTATCTCCACTACTGTGCAAGATGAATGTGTATGGTGTGAGCAGTCCTTGTGTCTCAGATTGAAAGGCAATGCAAAATGCACACCAGTACGGGTGAGAGGGGAGCCACTTTGTAATGTCTTGTGTTGATTTGTGTATTTCAGGGACATGAAGGCCTTGCAATTTAAATAAGTTGAAAAGTGTCCATTACTGACAAAAAAGTGCCTTTGTTTACTTTTAATTGCTGACTGTTACAAGAAGTGCCTTCTATTTTTATTTGATATACTGTAAACAAATAAATCTTTTGGAGTAAAGATATTGCTGTTTATCCATTATTGTGTTAAAGATTGTGTCAGGGAACAGTACCTACTGCACCAGTCATACGTACTTAACCCAGACCCTGACTGACATTTCCTTACAGCCCTTGTTCAGTCAGCTCCTCTGCTCCTCTCCAGGGCCAGGGTTTCTGTATGCAGGTGTGTGCGCTTGTCTTCCTCTGGCTAAGAGAAGCCTAGGAAACCGTTCCATTGGCTGACCAAGCTCAGTGTTATAGCTCATATCCTGGTCATTCATGGCACAGGCTAAACCTATGAGCCTCGACTTGACAGGAACTTGAAGCTGATATCCTGGCTTGTTTCAAGAAGGCTGTAAGAGATTCTTGGATCAATGGGCTGCTAACTACCGAACAAGCTAGTTGCGCCCAATGTACGTCTCTCGTGCATGACTGTGGTAGTGTCTTCCCATCTCCTACTGTTGTATTTATAGATGTGATCAAATTCTGATTCTGAATGGCCCAGAAATGTTGAAATTTTCCACAACATTAACTCAAGGAGATTAAAGTTACGGTGCTAGTTTTTTTTACATAAACGTACAAATCTGTCTCTGGCTGTTAGTTTTGTCTGAGGAGAGGTGTTTATTTGCGGTACAATGGGAGTCGGATTTTCGCTGTTCTCTTGGGATGTTATACAATAGAACAGACAACACTTTCACACAATTTTGCACAGTACATTACAAAACAGTAAATAATGATGGTACAACAGAGCAAAATAACATACAATGGGCAGTACAGAACAATAAATACACAGGACTATCAATATGGGGTAGCCAAGTAAAATGTGCAGGGTGCAGAGGTGTGCAGAGGACTGCCGTAGGGTATGTTGTAATAGACAAATAAGTTCTGGACCCAAGATGAAGTTTAAACAACTGCATTTATTGCATGCAAGGAACAACACGATCAAAGAATTGTTCAGAGAATTGTTGTAAAGCTCCAGTTGATATAACAAACTTCAACCATTTCTGACACAAATTGTTACCATTGTAATGGGGGGAGGTCACCTGTGTTTGGACCTTGAACACTTTGAATGGCCATTCTTATCTTTCCATTGGTCTTGTACCAAAAGAAATATGTGCAGAAGGAAATCAGTTAACCCTTTTTTCACATATTATATCTTTCTACAGGTAGAAGCTGTTCTTAAGCCTAGTGGCCAGTTCTTTAATGTTTTGGTTCATCCTGAGAGAGAGAGAGAAACAATGTACTGAAAAATAAAAATGACATATTGATTTTGTCACTGTATGGCTTGTTTAAGAAATGTGAAAAACATTATTTAAAAAATGTATTTGGTAAAGGTTTATTCTTTGTAACGTGAAAAAGTAGATTTCCATCCATCTGTTTTCTAAACCACTTTATCCAGCACAGGGTCACAAGAGAGCTGGAGCCTCACCAGGCCCAGTTTTTTTACAGAAGCCAATTAACCTACTGTACCAGTAGTCTTTGGACTGTGGGGGGAAACCCACACAAACATGGGGGAACATACAACCTCTGCACAGATACAGTAGCTCCCCAGGTCCACAGTCGAAACCTGGGCTTTCGCACTGCAAGGTAGCAGTCCTAACTACCGCACCATCACACCACCCCAGTCTGTTTCATCCACTCGAATTGCCAGTTCAGACCCACAGTGATCGAGCTCAAACACGAGATTGCTTTGTATACATTAGTTTTTTTTAATTAAATGTTGTGAAGTCAATTTAAAATGCTATTTATTGTATTGACAAGTTATCAAAACGCATGGGGCACGTTTAAAGGTTACAAACGAGGGAGTGGTTTGGAAATTGTACAACACTCATACTTCTTTCTGACCTCTCGATTTTTTTTTCGAATATACAAGAAAAAGAATGCGGCTTATAAAATGATAAGTGTTTAAATTTCAATTTCTGAATTCTGTAGGAAAAGTGAAGGGTGCAGAGGTTAAATTAATTTTCGTTTATTTTTGATCAGGCGTAACACATCAAAACGGAATGTGGGAGCAGAACCAAGGTCCACCTCTTTGTTTCCACACGTTACCATTTATTTGGGACATCGCATGCACGTGTGGGTTTGTTCTTCCGTTTGCCGATGTCGCCGGATTGGAAATGTGATTCTTGTTTCATGAAGTCTGGACGTTTGTTTTGAGTGTGAGAAAATTATGGATGCCCTCATTGATGAGTATGGGGACATGACTCCCCAAGAACTCGCAGCCCCCGTTAATACCATAGAGGTAGGGAATAATTATCGGAGCAGTTGAAATATAAGTGATGCATATTAGTAATAACTGTGTTGCAATGTGCATAAAATTTGCTTAAACCATGTATTCGTCTGTAAAGAAAACTGTGTTCGCCTAACATGGAAGAAAACGTCAGGGAAAATGTTTTGATTTATAGATTGTTTTTTAATAATCTGGTGCCTCCTTTGTAAGGGCTAGAGGTTTGTAAAATGTATTTAGTGAGTGATTTGTATGAAAATGCAAGCCACTTAGTCGTGTGAACTAAGCTGATCAAGTATATAAAGTTGTTTGGAAAAAGCGTCCATTCGGTTGTAATACTGTGGATCGGAACTTGTTTAACTCCTTTTTGTTACATTGTACAGTAGAGGCAGTTCAGGTACAATCTTGTTTGTAGTCAACGTTCAGACGTTTTACACAGCAGTGTATGATTAAATTATACTATTACTGTACTCAAAAGCTGACATGTCGAATTTTGTCTTTCTCTGTCTTCTGGTAATCTCTTTATTAATCTCTTTATTAAAGCAAATCTGCTATATACAATATGCAAGACGCAGTAGGTCAGGGTGTGCTGTCATTTTACTTTCTACTGCTGTGATCTAGTGGGGCAGCTTTAATATTTTGTACTTTCTCTTTTAGGAGAAATGGAAGTTACTACCGGCCTTTCTAAAGGTATTGTGAATTCTCTAATGGTAACATGTGTTACTGATGTAAAATACAGGTGGTGTAGTTGTATCGTGGAACACCAAATCTACCAACCAGGCCAACATAATATTTATTGCTATTAACTTTTTAATAGCAACAATTCAGACTTTTTTTTTGGACCCATTTGAACACATTTTTGGAATCTGACGTTTTGGACGTTAACCCCAGCTGCAAGAGCTGAAGTGCACTGTTGTTGAGACCGAATGTTAAAGAGCTGCTCTTTTGAAGCTGGCTAAGTGGTCTGTTTGAGAAATGGAGGCGAGAGGTCAGGGCTTCTGGTATCCAAGACCTTCTTACTAGTGTGGTGTGTAAGAGCAAGGGTATAAATTTCCTTCAGTCACCCTCATATGTACTAAACTCCACTGCTTTCCTAGTGTATGAAGTCTTGTTGCCAGTTCACATGATGTTATACAGCAAAGGCTGCTAACTTGTATGTCGACTTTCCGAAGGCATCAGCACTGTATGTCAGTACTGTATGTGATCCTTTTGAAATGTGCCTGTTATGCCTTATTTTCTAGTTCTGTTGTTCCATTGTGAACTAATAATTCTAAATATCCTCCCCTGTGTATCTTAATTTTCTTTCCCTTCTTTTTTTAGGTGAAAGGACTGGTAAAACAGCATATTGACTCATTCAATTATTTTATTAATGTAGAGGTAAGACATTGCATGCATACATGCTCTTATGCAGTGTTTTTTGTTTTTGTTTTGTTGCACTTGTGTTTGAGATTAACTTGGTGGTTTCTGTTTCCAGATAAAGAAAATCATGAAAGCCAATGAAAAGATTACAAGTGATGCTGATCCCATGTGGTATTTGAAGTGAGTATGCGTACTTACACTCTGCTGGGGAAACATATCAATGGAGAATAGATACTGAGCATGTGTTAATGTCACCCAATGTGTTGTGAGGCCTCGTTCAGCTGGTCAGTTGGGAACTGAACAATCTTTAGCACAAGTGAAGCTACTTTACCAAAGTTTGTTCAATTATAACAACTGTAACCCCAACTGCTCCAGGTGCACCGTATAAATGGCTGACCCTGCGCTCTGACCCCAAGCTTCTCTCTCCCTGTCTGTGTGTCTCATGGAAAGCAAGCTGGGGTATGCGAAAAGACAAATTCCTAATGCAGGAAATTGTATATGGCCAATAAAGTGATCTTAAACTGAACTGTAATACAGAGCAACTGTTCTGCATTTTTATAAGATAAACTACCTCTTCGGCCAAAATACTATATATTTAAGAAGAAAAACAAAGACATTTTGTCTCGATGTCCATGGAAATATCTAACATGTGCATCATTCACCTTTCTGCTCATGACTTCCGATCTTTCCAGTTTGGCTATCTGATTTCAACACTGGGCTTGTTCTGTCCTTGGTTACAGCACAGTCTGATTTCAGCCCTCAGTCTGATCTCGCAGTTTGTTTTACTGGTCAGCTTGATGGAAAAAGTAATTTGCTTGTGTCTGGGTAAACAAAAATCACAGGGTTTCATTGGAAAACCTGTTTCATTTTCCTTAGTGGGTATCTGTCTTGCTATTTAGTGTCCAGGAATTTAACTTGAGAGCACTGTTTGCTGTGTCAGAGATTTAGATGACAAGAGAGCATGTTCTGTTCCAGATACCTCAATATTTATGTTGGAATGCCTGATGTCGAGGAAAGCTTCAATGTGACCAGACCTGTGTCTCCTCATGAGGTAAACTGTGATCTTCATTAAACTTCTTTCTTGGATGATCTAAATTGCCACCTTCTTTTTTTTTCTTGATAATTATTAAGCCAAGCATGAGATGTAGCCTTTGAGTTAGTGATCTAGACCTTATTTCAGCATAACATACTTTTTACAGTAATCATGTGGTGATACTGGCAGGTTTCGGCTAATGTGCTTTCGCATTTTTCCTTGTCAGTGCCGCCTGAGGGACATGACATACTCCGCTCCTATTACTGTGGACATTGAGTACACCCGGGGGAGCCAGAGGATCATCCGCAATGCCCTGCCCATTGGGAGGTAACCCCCCTTTGTACACTTTGGGGTGACAGCCAGCACAATCCAGATATGTTTACAGAATGTCAAAAACCGTCACATTGCAGTTCAGCTGCTGCCTAGCATTGAGAAGACGAGTGGATAGGATGAAACACCGAAGTTTGTTTTTGTGCCTGTAGTTCTCAAATCGCCACATTCGCATGCAGTGAGTTTCTAACTTTTTCTCCAAAGGATGCCGATCATGCTGCGCAGCTCCAACTGTGTTCTGACAGGGAAGACGCCTGCCGAGTTCTCGAAGCTGAACGAGTGCCCTCTTGACCCAGGTAGTCGCCCTCTGCGCTTCTGAGAAGCTTGTCAGGTTGTAAATGATTGTCAGCTACAGGGAGACAGCATTCAGTGATTACAGGACAGTTTTGTCTGTTCTGTGTAAGTTGCACATCTTCTGACTCGAGTCCAAATCCTTGCTTATCCATAGAAAACAAACATTCACCATAAAAATGTATCCATCTGTTTTCTAAGCACTATATCCAGCACGGGGTTGCATGGGGACACCGCTGGAGTATACCCCAGCAAGCAACAGGTGCATGGCAGGTTACATCCTGGACAGTAAGCCAGTCCATTGCCAGGCACACACACACGGCCAATTTTTACAGAAACAGGTAAACCTACCAGTGTTTTTGGACTGGGAGAGGAAACCAGAGAACCTGTTGGAAGCCCACAGGAACATGGTCAGGACATTCAGACTCCATGTAGATGTCAATCTGGGTATTGAACCCAGGCCCCAGTGCTGCAAGGCAGCAATGCTCACTACTGTGCTTCTGTGCCACCCACCATAAGGTGGAAAAAAAACATCTTTGTCATCTTGAAAGCTCAGGGCTTTAGTAGTGTGCTGGTGAATGAGGTGTTTATCCTGATGAATGTTTCTCAGGACTGGCTGTTTTGCAGGAGGCTACTTCATTGTGAAGGGTCAAGAGAAGGTCATTCTCATTCAGGAACAGCTGTCTAAAAACCGAATTATTGTGGAGGCCGACAGAAAAGGAGCAGTGGGGGCATCTGTGACCAGGTATTGTGCTGTACACTGGGAATGCTTGGTGGAGGGTGAAGTGGCTGTCATTCCAGTGCTATTCATGACCTGATGTCACGTTCCTCTACAACACTTTTATTAGACGAAGGATATTTGCTAGCTTGTCATGTGCACCTTTTTGCAGGAGCTAGAAACACAGTGGGCATCCCTTTAATTGCTCCTGTTTTGGGAAGAATTGAAAGGTGTTGCATGCATGTTGTTCTTTCTTAGAATTAAGAAGAGAAGACATGTTAAAAATGAGAGGGGGGGGATTCAATCTATCTAGCCCGTTTGGGTGTTAGCAGTTGATTGATCCAAGAACCACATCCAGTCATTTCTTGATTTAAGCCAAATTACCAGCTTCAACAACATGGCTGAGTAGTTTGTTCCAGACTCCCACAACCCTTTGGTAAAGACGTTCCTCTCTTGGTTTTAAATGTCCTTACAGTTTCCACTTGTATCAGGTCTCCTCATGGTCTTCTCTCGATGGCTAAAAAGGCTAAGTTCTTTATTTAATGGTTCAGACTGCATTGAGAATCATGTATTGTGGCTGTCTCTCCTTATTTGTGAGGATGTGTTCCTCTAAACTAGGGGTTTTTGATGTTTCTTGGCATGACGACCCATTTTTTGGTTGTGACCCATAGTTTTTAGAACCCCTGTTCTAGACAGTAACAGCTAGATTTAATCCTGCCTGTGAGGTCAATGACAAGACATTGAAACCAGTTTGTAACCAACTGAAGTTTTAAATGCACCCTAGGTGCATGACCACAAGGGATTTCTGTGCCTTCATGTGTCCTGCCCCTCTGCATTCTGTTTTTTTCAGCTCCACCCATGAGAAGAAAAGCAGAACCAACATGGCCGTGAGGCAGGGAAGATTTTACCTGCGACACAACACTTTGTCCGAGGATGCTCCGATTGCGATTATCTTCAAGGTAGGATGAGGTCATTGCAGGAGCCTGTCAGGAAAGCAATGCTGGTTCTCATCACAGAGACACATAGTGTTTGAAATGCTCGTATGAGCTATGTTTCGCAAGTCTTCAGATTTCAGTTTTATGCATGTACAGAGGGCAAGAACAAGTGCTGCGTTTTGTCAGATTGCAGCATGACTATCACAATAAAAAATAAACTCTTAAGTACCGTGCTTTGCACTCCTCAGAAATGTACTTTATACCGTCCTTACCTCCCTTATAAGATAGACTTGTTGCTCTGTATTACAGTTCATAGTTTAAGATCACTTTATTGGCCATATACAATTTCTTGCATTAGGAATTTGTCTTTTCCCAGACCCCAGCTTGCTCTCCATGAGACACACAGACAGGGAGAGAAGCTTGGGGTCAGAGCGCAGGGTCAGCTATTTATACAGTGCCCCTGAAGCAGTTGGGGTTAAGGGCCTTGCTCAGGGGCCCAACGGAGGAGGATTCCACTCTGTGCAGTTTATCTTCACAATTTAAAAAAATAAAAAATTACGTCATTAGTACGTGAGATGCATGATGATCAAATCACATCAAAGTTTATTTATCGAATGCACAACAATACAGCGTGCAGCGGTAGATGACAAAACAAAGTAAAATATACGATCATATTAATGTATATATTTTTATGTGTTGAAAAATGTTCTTCATCAAAAGATGACTGAAGTTCAGTGCCAGGTTGAACTGCACAGGAGAGGGTTGAATATGGGTCAAATTGCCTGGCTTCTGAAATTTAAAACTGTTCTTATGGCAGTGTACCTAAAGAGGGCAGCAAACTCTTGTATTTTACCAGGAGTAACTAAAAGGTGAATTCTGTGAGTAAAAGCATTTGCTTTGTATAAGGCACGTATTTTTTGTTATAAAACTTCTTAATTGTTTTTTTGCAATAGAGACTAGCATTGTGTGTAAGGTAGCTTTGTTTCTTATATGGACTGCTAGGTCAAGGGCAACATTAGATTATACACTTGAATTTTGAGACAAAATAATACAGGACCAAGTATAAAAAATTATCCAGCTGATTGTTACTATATTGCTTTCTCAGAGAGATGTCTTCATTCTCATAGATAAACCTCAATCCCCGGATATGTTCATTGTTCATTGATTGTTCTCATTAAGTCTGAGGCCTTAATGTTCTCCACGTTTGGAGAATGTGTGCTGGCTTTTGTTTTAATCACTGTAAAAAGTCTGTCCTGGAGGCTGATTATTTCTGCTATTCTTGTGAAAATCCAAGCTTTTCTTGCTCTTCTTTATTTGAGATTTGAATGCCTTTGGAAATGAAATGAATCATTTTTTAAAGGAGAGAAATTTTAAGCAGTTCATTATAATATACAGCAAAATAACTTGTGTTCCTGAAAGGACCAAGTGCATGATATGGGCCAACAGAACATGACCATCTCTGTTCAGTGATCTGAGCAAACCCTGGAGAAACTAAGCACCAGCACTCTAGTACAGTCCATCTAGTTATGTTTACTGACAGGTTCTCTGTTATTGCTTGCTTTCCCTAACGAGCGTTGTATATTTTTGAACAGAGCGTATAATTAGGTTGCTTGTATCTGCATTAGAGATCTCAGTCATGACCTGTGATGCATTTGCCTTTTCAGGAAGAGCAATCATGTTTTTATTCTGTAGTGACAGATATGTGTTTATATTTGCACATTTTTTAACGTAGGCAAAATTAAATTCAATCATTTGGAGATCTTGGAATGTAAGGAACTATGTTAAAAACTAGGATCAGAAAACATACTGAGGTTTACCTGCATTTGGTTGCAATACTGACTCTTTGACATCTGATGTACTTCTGTTTGTATGTATATACTGTCGTTCCATGAGACTTGCATGTGTGGATGCCTTCAGTAACTTTAGGTATTTAATTTGGTATTTTTCTTTTTTCTTTCCAAGTTAAAAAACATCCGAAACCAGGTATTTTAACTCCTAATGTCGCCAGGCTTGTTTCTGGCACAGTAGGTTTCCATTTTATGGCCAGCAGCGATATCACCCGGCAACTCACAACCGGCAGCCCACTGCAGCTAAGCAGGTGTGAGCCGGGCCAGTACCTCGAGATAAGAGACTACTGGGAAAGCTAAGGCAGCTGCTGGAAGAGGTGTTAGTGGGGCCAGTAGGGGGCACTCACCCTGCGGTCTGTGCGGGTCCTAATGCCCCAGTATAGTGACGGGGACACTATACTGTAAACAGGTGCCGTCCTTCGGATGAGACGTAAAACCGAGGTCCTGACTATCTGTGGTCATGAAAAATCCTGGGGCGTTTCTTGAAAAGAGTAGGGGTGTAACCCCGGCGTCCTGGTGGATGCTTCACATTGGTGGTGGTGGAGGGGATCCCCATTACCTGTAAAGCGCTTTGAAGTGTCCAGAAAAGCGTAAGCAATTATTATTTTTATTATTTAAAAAATGTGGTCTTGTGTGACAAAATAGCTGCATTGAAATTGATGAAATTGCAGCATCAAGCTGTTCAATTCAGTTATCAAAATATGTACAGCAGACAGTACCAATTTAGGCGGGTTATCGAACACTGTAGAAACAGCAAATTAAATTCAGTGGGATTTAGATAAAATTCACATCTGGGCAGACACCTGGCAGATGATGTTTAATGCAGACAGGTTCAGGGCATTCTGTGCAGGTTGTAAAAAGAGAAACTATCAATACAAACAAGAGCCTCAAAGTGGCTGCTTAAAAAAAAGACTTGGGTGTCATGTTGACACGTCAGTTACTTATTCTAGACAATCAGGGGAAGCAATTCCAAAGACACAAAAATGCTAGGATATATATTTAAATTAAGGAATATTATGTTGAAATTGTGTAATACTGTAACTAGTAAGACCTCATTTATAATATTGAGTCACCACTCTATGGAAAAAATATTACTTCTTTATAATCTATCCAGAGAAGAGCAACCACATATACTTCAGGGCTTAAGGGAATGTCCCACACTGACAGCCTAAAGGAACAAAACCTTTTTAGTCTTGACTTAAATGTGTTGCTCTTCTCTGGACTGATTCCAGAGCAGAAATATATTTTATGTAATTATTGTGACCAACATTTTTACTAGTCTTACTCATGTGTTATGCAGTGATACGATTTCAACATACCCCTTTATTTAAAAGGGGTTTAACTATATATTCTGACATTATTTTGTCTTCTTATTGTTCCATTACATAGTGTCTAAAGTGTTGCATCACATGGGCATAAAAGGCCCTGGCACCTATATCTTTTATTGAAACACAAAATAAAGGGAAAAAATACAATAATAAAGTAAAGGAAACCTAGCTCGGTTTTAAGTTCAATTTCCCTCACAAATATCGAGGTAAACTGATCTGCCACTGGTATGTTTACCTTCTGCTGAAAACACCATTTAAAAAACATGGCTTTCCTGAGCTGTGCTCCTTGTAACCATTGCAGGTTTTTTTTTCCCATTCAGTTTCCTCCTCTGGTCCATAGTTTACTTTCTCCTTTCAGTCTTAGGTCTTCCCATATTAAGTTTCTTAGTCCCATAGTGAGTTGTCTCTTTTTACAGTCTCGGATCTTGCTGTAGTTAGGTTTCCCTTTATAGAAATATGCACTGTTTAGGATGCAGCAGCCTTCTCTCACTCTGCGCTTCTTCCACTATATTGGACACTCCTACTACCAGCACGATAGTGAATTTATATAGGCTGGAACAGGGCACACAGCATCCTTCAAGGACAATGCCCCTCACAGCATCACACTACATCATCACCAGATAGGTTCTTAAAGCACAATGTAAGCTATGTTTTCCATAATATGGAATATACTTCGATCCGCTGCGGAAAAATGGTTTAGCCAAATAATGCCAAAGTTGCCTAGTGTTAACCTGGTGACAATGGCTTTTCTGTGATTTTCATATTTCCTGATATTTGTATTTGTAACTGAAAATTTGGTTATAATAATTATCATTGGGTAGTGTGGCATTGATTATTATAAGCACATTTTTTGTATTCTCTCTCCTTTGTTGGTTATTATTAAATTGAATCATGGCTTACTTTCATAGCTGCCATGAAGACCTTTCTCCCATGAGCAGCATTTTTAGGACAGATATTTACGTTTACACATATATCATAACTATTGTAGGCTCAACAATACAATAAATAACAATCTTAATTTTTAGACTGCCTTAATTACACTGATATTAACCAATACTAGAGCAGTTATACAACAATATCATATCACAGTTTAGTTTTATTGGTATCTCAGAGCGTACTCTTGTTGAGCGAACCCTCTAAGAAATCCCTCTAAAATCCCACAAAGCTTAATTTAGGTTTTCTTCTTTATTAGGAATGGGGTCATCTGGGTGGCAGCATCCAGGAGAAATCCTTGACGCCATCTGGAGGCTCCCAGTGGGCTTCGCGGCTGGCTGCCATTTTGCCCTGCAGTTTTTCGCTCTAAATCGATCTAGCACTTGTTTGACTTGGCGTCAGAAGCCAGAGCTCAACAGGAGATGGGCAGCAAAATGCGAAGAAAGCCTCTGGCCAACGAGAACATGTCGTTTATGTCGTGTCGTGCCACAGTGGTGACAAACACGCTTCTCTCCCTGAGCTCAGTACAAACCCCAGTGTTCTGCTACAAGGCTTTGGCTTGGCCAAGTGAATGATAGTGATGCCTAGCACATTAAAGCTTGTGGAAACTGTGTGGAAGTGCTTTTAAAACTGAGAACGGGAAGCACAGACCACTCTTGACTACTGAAGCATAGGCACATTTTTGCAAAAACGTGGTCCGGGATGGCACAATCCATCTCTGCTTATGAGGATGAGGCTTTGTAGAAACATAGTCTCTCATTATGGATAAGTACCGAATCTATTGCGCTCAAGCCACCATTGTTATTGGCATATCTGAAAATGGAGATCAAAGCACTCAGTTTTTGCAAATGGCTTTTCAAGATAAATTAGAAACTCAATAAAGGGGCAGCTACACCTGATTTACTGGACTTTTGTCAACAGGGGTAACAGCAAACTGCAAGATCTTTCCAACTTGGCTGGTATAAATGGAAGAGTTGTACTTTGAGTAAAGGGACTTCCTGATTTTCATACTTCCCACAAGCGACAGTACTGTGATATGAATAACCTGCCAACTGCACTGAGTTAACTTGAGAAATCAGTTTCCGATATAGAAAAGTCAGGTATATTTTAGAAAAAGAAATCATTATGATTTGGTGCAGATAGTACAAGAAGCGACCAAATTGAGTTCAGCTGGTACTTATGATACCAGCCAGGACTTCTGATGAATAGACATTTTCTGCATTCAAATGCTTGAACCACATTGATCAAACAATTTTTTTCCTTGCTGGAATTGATCTCTGAAAGACATTTAAGACTTGAGAGCAAGCACTACAGTTCAGAAGGAAAGGTAGAGTGAAATCCCAGCTAACCGTATTTGAGTATAGCTCTGTTCAAATGATTTAAACGTGGTGTTAGCTAGAATATCGATTTTCAAGCCTGCTAAACTTTTTAGTCTCGTTCAAATTCGTATTATTTCCACAGACAGTAAATGCACCTGTTACCTGTTCCTGTTCCTTTACAGTAAATTCTATGCTAAGAACAGAATGAAGATAATGCCAACCCTGCACTTTTCCCACAGTTCATCGCAGAAAAGAAAATAGAAAAAATAAGGTCATTTTGAACATGAGTTTATAAAGAAGTTCTTAATTGTACTCTGTGTGGAAGATTAAGTCAGGTACCTTTTTTCAAATACTTTTCTGTTCCAGTATAATTGCCGTGAGACTTTGTATTGTAAAATTCTGAGTCCAATAGGGATTGTTTTGAAAATCATTTTGGTTTTTAGATGCCATGAAGTCATGCAGTTATGTGATATGTGGGGTGAATTGTACCAGATTCACAAGAATAGAACACAAGTCCTTATTTTCCAGTAAAGCTGGATTTGAAATGGAGTGAATGTGTTAAAGATATTTTCTGCCACAGTGTTTGTTACTGTAGTTATATTTACAAATTATTAATCAGGCAAATGTACAATAGTTTTAACACTAATTCAAGACTCATTTTAATTTTAATCAAGCGCTGAGATATAAAAAATCCTTTTTGGTGCAGTTTCTTGTTGTTTTACTTTTTTGCCATAAAGGGAACAGTTGGGTATAACTTGGCTTTCAGTAGTGACCCTATTAATTAAATCCCCAGGCCCTATGAATTCAGTAAACTAGCACAGTCACTCAGTAGTCAGCCAGGTCCTTGTTACATTAGCCTTCCTCTGCATCCCGGCACCGTACCTTCAAATGTGTCACATAGGGAATACGCTTATGCCGTGTGGCTGGAGTATGAGTGAATAAGGGGGAGGGAAAGTTTTCCTAAGTTTGTTTGTGTTGCACTTGTGTATCTGGAATTAATTTCCAAGCCGTTCTCTAGGAGGGCTCCTCTGCCACGACCAGATGGCACAGACAGGAGCACAGCTCCAGCCTCGGCGCCAGCGGAGACCCGCTCAGACAATACCCCATTAGCATAAGCAAATGTCACTGAGCAAACACATATTTCTCCCATCCATCACAGGCCATGGGAGTGGAGAGCGACCAGGAGATCGTCCAGATGATCGGGACAGAGGAGCATGTGATGGCAGCCTTTGCTCCCAGTCTGGAGGAGTGTCAGAAAGCACAGATCTTCACCCAGACGCAGGTACGCTGCCAGGCGGAAACTGGGTTTAAGTTAAATTATCCTGCCAGTTGCTGGACTTCAGAAAAACATGTTCGCTAATCTTTTGTAATAATAACTCTCTGCTTTTTGTGTAGAGTTCTGATTTTTTTATTATTATAACTTATAACACTTGTATACACTCAAAACGCTTTACAGGTTATGTGATCTCCCCTCCTCCACCACCACCAGTGCGCAGCCCCACCTGGGTGATGCGCCAGTCCACTCCCCACACACCAGCTCTCAGTGGGGAGGAGAGCAGAGTGATGAAGCCAGTTGAGAGATGGGGATTATTAGGAGGCCATGACTGGTAAAGGCCTGGGGGGAATTTGGTCAGGACACCAGGGTAACACCCCTAGTCCTAGATTTTTAATGACCACAGAGAGTCAGGTCCTTGGTTTCATGACTCATTTGAAAGATGGTGCCTTTTTTACAATATGCTGTTACTGTTATTACGTTGTGTTTGTGTTCAACAGCTCACATGTAGGGGTAGAGTTACGTACATTTTGATTAAAAAATTACCAGGGAAAGTTTTCTCTTTGAAACCAAAAGCACAAAACTCTTTAAAATGCACTGCTTACTGTTAGAAGCCATTATTACCCTTATGGCCATGTGTGACATAAACCTATCACCTGCCTTCACTGAGTCTTTTTGAATAGGAGCCTGTTAGTGTGTAAAGGACCCTGACTGCCCTCTAGGCTAGAAGAATGTGAGTGTCTGTGCACCTTACTGTTGTCCATCCAGAGTCTCCTTTGGGAACCAGCCCAACTACGGAAATAAAGAAGGCTTAGTTGCCACTAATCACTACTAGCCCAGAAGGTGCAGGTCCAGTCAAAAGAGGTTTTTCCAGATTTGGCAAAGAACAACAATATTACTCTAATGGCTTTATCTGAGCTTTTTAACCACAATACTATATGCATTTGTTTTGTATTTACTATCACATTGTTTCTGACTTCTTGTTGATGTTTTTACACTTTTCCGGCTCTGAAAGATTTTTTTTTCGTAAAGTTAAAGTACACAAGGTTCATTTTACATGTTATGAATGCAGATGTAAGTTTTATATAGCTATTTATAGTGTAATTAAAAAAAAATAACAGAGAGAGAGAGAAAGAAATATGCTCCATTCCTAAGGAACGTGGGTCTTTTGGTGTAACTGGACCAAAAGCTGCAAAAGCCAAGCTTATTTGTCTGTTACAGGAATTGTAGGTAATTCCGGGGGGCTGCCTTTGATGTGCTGTTGAACAATGTCCTGTCACCAGCTCAGGAATGCACATTTCTTTAAGTTCAGCTCGCCTGTAGTAGACTGGACTTAGCCTTTGTTGACTCACGGCTGTTCTCGATGGACTGGGTGGCCAGCCTGTGGGGTGGCATGGTAATGGAGTAAAAGTGACCTCTGAACTCTGACTGCTGACTCGTGTGAAGGGGGCAAGCTTAAGCCAGCGGCTGGGGAACTGCCAGAGCAGCTCTGTGCTGTGGAGGGTTGCAAGTGAGGCAGTTGACACATTCTGTGGAAAGAAGCAAGAACCTGCCCTTTTCTTTGACACAGTCATATGCATACCGCACTATGAGGACTGATTTCTGCTTGTCAGCTCTACTCCCAAGTTTATGTTTGACAATCAAGGCTGTTTGAGCCCAGCCTCCCTGTAAGGTGCTCATTGATCTGTTCCTTTACAGTGTAGACACTGCTGTTGTCTTCTTCAGTTTCAGCTTACATGACATCTGTTCTCTCGGTCTCCCTGTTAACCTGTCATCTTTCTTACATCCCCTGTTTGTATTGTAGGGTATTTGCTCTTGCTCAGCTTCCTGACTGATTTTGTGCTCAAGATGACTTGGCAATATTATTATGTTTGTATCATTTTCAGCTTCAGTTTGTAGTTTTATCAGTTTCATCTGATAGTTTTGTCAGCTTTGTGCAAATGAAAACTAATGAAAAGCATTTGGAAGAACTCCTGTATTGAAGGAGGGTTTGTTGGACAGTTTGCCTCAGATTGCGTTAGACAGATTCTCATATTGCAGTATGCATTGAATATTTGATCCAGTAAAGATTATTTTAATCCACTTTTTTTATATTACGTAAGAGGGTATCGGGAAATGACCATCTTTTTGTAGAAGGTGCACTGACATTTTATTGAACAGATATAACAAAGGCAAATACATCATGTTGGTTAATGTTAGTCATCGACAGAGTTGATCATCACAATGGGGGTTGTAGTTTGAAAGTCACAGGCTAGTAGTGTGTGGTCTGTGGGATTCTGTCCCATTCCTCTTGTGAGCCTAGATAAGCATGTGCACTGTTCTCTGGCCTTTGAGCCCTAAAAGCCACATCATCTCATGTTTTTAGTGGATGTCAAGACTTTGGTGAACAGTACATCCAAAGTCTTACTATCATATTCTCACAAGACTGCTGTTATTGCACAAGCATAATTATGTGTACTGTCCATGAATGTATAATTAGGGTGAGGGCAGTATATGAGATTTCAGAATTGATCGGTGCAATGCCATTGCTCTTAATCATTACAAGTGGGATAATTGAGCAACTAGACACTACTTGTCCAGATCATTGCCCTTGGAGCCCTCCTTCGAGTGGTCTGAGGTACATGATTAATGTTTGGTCATGCACTCCTGTGCCACACTCCGATTCTGTATAAAACCTTGATTGATGACTTCATCTCCGTTGCTGGTGAAACCAGCTTCCAACATACCAGTGGTACAAAGGCATTGTGCAGCATGTCGATACTTTTCTGTGTATTTTTGTCTTTGATTTTCACCAGGATTGACATTCAGTAGGCTGAATCAACTCTGTCGATAGTCAGTATAATACTTGTGCAACATTCAGTTGGTCAAATGTCAAGAATGACACCAAAAACATTTAATCAGTAGCCAAATTGCATATGGTTTTTCTAAAACTATAACACATGAATGGGGTATTATGGCTGTTTTGGTGCTCAGTTTTTCCTTCAGTATGCCTAATTGTTAAATTGAGTTTCTTTAAGATGGTGTTTTTCATTAAAAGTCATTCTATGAAATAAAATCTAGTTTTGCAGGAATTCCGGCTGAACTAAAAAGTGAGTTTAGGAGTTATTCTTTTTAAGAAGCTCTGTATCAAATGTATTATTAGCAGTATCCCATTAATGTTATTTGTTTTTTCAAAAACATCTTGCACAATATATCCACAGTATTTTCCTCTTCTTCCTGTTATAATTAAACTACATACTGAGAACCTTATGTATCGACAAGAAAAGAAGCAATTCACATAGACTGTCCTTTGAGAGCTGTTGTCCATAACCCTGCTCAAGAATGTGCTGTAGTATTCCAGGTGGTTAAGAGAGAGATGTGATTCCTACAGCTCCCCAGTGTGTCCACTGATTGTATTTAGCTGTCTGGTAATCATGTGACCTGTTTCGTAGGCCCTGAAGTACATTGGGAATAAAGTCCGGAGGCAGCGCATGTGGGGGGGTCCGAAGAAGACAAAAATGGAAGAAGCAAGAGAGCTGCTGGCTTCCACAATCCTGACACACGTGCCGGTGAGTTCCAGCTGCGGGTTTCAGTGCTGCTGTCAGGCTGGGTGGTGATGAAGATGGCTTCACCAACTCTTTCATTTCTTTTCACTTGGATTCAGATCTTGGGAATTTTAACGTAACCTCCCAAGCAGACTTTAGACCACATTGTAAAGCCTTTGTGCTTTTTATCGTACCCCCCCAATATCTCTTGTATTCATTCCCAGAAACCCTTGTGTGTAGCAAAAATTCATAAACAGAAAAACCTATTATCATTATTTTATATGGGGAAGACTTAGTCTCTTCCGGCCCCCAAAAATGTCACCCCTTCTTTGACTTATTTCACCCAAACTGATAATGGAAACAATAATAACTAACATCCGTACTGTGGTTTGTGTTTTCTGTTAATGAAAAATGCTGCTTCCCTAGTTAGACATCAGTGAAATCAGTACTGTAATGTACAATAACCACTTCATTTGCTTGTTGTGTGATTACACACACGCTCACAGTGTGACCCTCCGGGGTCCATGTCAGTCTAAACCACAAGCTTTCTAAGACGAGAAGAGCGCACACAGTAATAAACAACACACGAAGCAAGATGCGGTGAACTGTATCACGCACGTGAAGCGTGCACACTCTATGAAATGAGTTGTAAGATACCTTCCTCTTCACTCTACATTTGGCAGGGGTTTCAAAATTTCTCTTCACATCGCTTCTTCGTAGTTTCAAAGTTGACTTTTCGCTTTTTGACATGTGGGTAATGATTCACATCCTTCATGGTATTGAATTTTCATAATAAGCCCTTTTGTAAGAGGTGTGGGTATACTGTTATCAAGTATTTATCTAAAACTTCTCATCCCCAAAGGAATCTGAGGCACTTGACGTGTAAGATAGGGCCGATTCATCTACCATTGAAGTGCAGAAGCCACTTGGTTGACACACAGTAGCCCCACTGCATACTGTAGCTGAGGTGTATCGGGTACAGAAGTGAGCAGCAGCTTCACCCAGTGAATACAGGGAGGATTGTAGGGAGGTCAGACTGTTGAGCAGCACTCAGTTCAAGGTGCTGGTGATTTACAGAGGAAATTAAAACCTGCAGCATAGTGGGATCACGACTAAACATTGTACATGCATATTATGTAAAGAAAGCAATAATACTTATACAGGAAGCATTCAGTAAAACTGGTTGATGTCTACTTTTCTGTATTGTTTTTATTTTCCAGGTGAAGGAATTCAACTTTCGTGCCAAGTGTATTTACCTGGCTGTGATGGTCCGCAGGGTGATTTTGGCTCAGGGGGATAACAAGGTGGATGACAGGGATTACTATGGGAACAAGCGTCTGGAGCTGGCAGGACAGGTGGGTTTCCTTGCGTCTGTATGCCCTACCCAGGGTTTGCACGAGTTTGCACCCAGTGCACTCTGCTTTTCTACTGCCTGCTGAAGCTGATTAGGTTTGGACATGTTCTGTACATTGGCCCTGTCTGGGTAGTGGTTCCCAATCTGATCAGAGTTGGACACTGAAATAAAACAGAATAAAATTAGCGTTGTGGGCTAAACTTTAAAGAAATTTACATTTTATGGTGCAAAATATGATTGTACTGTACTATATGGGGTGACATTTTGAACTACAAAAAATGACACTGTAAGTGTAAAACCCACAAACTATGCTTTCCAAAAGCAGAAATAACCATAAGTGGATAACCAGGTTAAACATGCTAAAAATCTTGACAGCAGATCTTGACAGCAGAATAGACCTGAACTGCTTACTTGCTGTTTAATTCTGTTTTGCTGTAGTACAGAAATGAGTTTTGATCCTTCTCTTGTGATTTCCAAACCGCATCAAGATTTCACTTGTAGCTTCCATCCCAAGTCTATTCATTTGAGGTTTTTAATGTCTGAGAAGTAGATCTGTTACGGAGTTTTGAGTGTGAGGGTAGGGCCATTTTGTTAAAGCCGATACCTTGTTTTCCATGAAGCGATTGGATGAGATCCTGTGATCAGTGCGCTACTTACTACCAAACTGGCTAGACAGGCCAAAGAGCCTCTTCCCCTAAACTCTTTCTTTGTTCTCTGATGCTTTATCCTAAAATGTTAGTTGACTTTTCTTAATTTGCGGACTTCTCTACTTTTAAGTACTACATACAAAACAAAGAAAAGAAAAATGGACCATTTTTTCCCATTACCCCAAAAAAACAATTTGAAGTAGACAGTGTTTTAGTAATTATTTGACCATGACCGTGTAAAGGAGAGAAAAACACTTTAATGCAGTGCCTTGTGCCTCAGAGTTTAGATAAAAAGCCATTTGGATCTCTGTCTGACTGTTTTTTCATGCTGTTCCTAATTAATTTAAGTATGATTGACGGTGTTTAATTCTGCAGGATTAAAATATATTAAGACAAAAGGGGCCCGTTTTCACTGTCTCACAACTGGCTATAATATGCGTCTTTAAATGGCTAGCAGTTTGCTCAGTAGCTAAATGGACAGCCTTTTCAGGCACCCTCGAATCGGGTAATCCCATCACTGAGTAAAGCCTCCTCCTCATGGGAGAAGCTGTTTGTCTCTCAAAGAGAAAAAAAGACGGATTGAAAAGCACTGTTTATTTTAATACGGAAAACAATGCAGGAACAATCTGTACTAATTTTGCACCCCAAGGGGCAGGAGGGGAGGATCTGAATGCGTCTCACCTTGAGATAATAGAGCTGTAATCAGACACCAGGCCTGCTTCAGTGTGGGCCTCCTTCCATATCGTTTTATTTCTCCACTTGAGAACTGATCAGAAATTGATGCCAATGGAGGTGTTAGCAAAACCCTGATTTTTTTTTTCTGGCTTAATCTCTCACCTGCCCCTTTGTTTTAGCCCTATTGATGTATTCATTATTTCAGGAGCGTTTTCCTATTGTGTTGTGTTTTTTACATATTCCAAATGCAGCTCCTTTTGTCAGTGTGAGATATGGAACGCTACCAAAATCCAACACCCTGGAAAGCGGGGGATTTCCACCACATGACAAAAGAATGCCGCCTTGACTTCAGAGATTGTCTAATCCCCGCCCTGCTCTGATAATGTAATTACAGCTGCCTAAAGTCTTTTAATTTCCCAAAACCGGCTCACTTCTGAAAAGGAGACTTTGGGCACTCTCAATAGGCTTAAATGCTAAAAACCGCAATCTCAAGGCGCTCTAATTAGAATTCCCTGACATTCAACTAATTGGCGCAACTGTATTGCAGAAGCTTAATTTCTTTATTAATTTTCCTGCCGCTTATTTTGATGTATGTAAATGCTATTGATTGGGCTGTCAGGAAGCGATTTTGTGTTCAGTGGCAGGCATTTCTGGCTTGAAGGAGGCACTGGGTAAAGAGAGAAAATGAATGTTATCATTAACTTTCCATCCCTTTTTATTAAATATTTGCTTATTGCAAAAGTGTAGAGAACAAAGGGAAAGAAAGCATTCAGCGTTATCAAAAGAAGGTATAGTTTTAGTATTATGAGAGTGAATGAACAACGATTGTGTATGTTTATATATGTAAGTACTGTGTCAGAGGGATCAGTGCAAGGTTTCCTTTTTCCAAAGGTAAGGAGCAGTTGTAGTTCAGCTTTTTGCTGGTAAAATTTCATCTGTTATAGGTAACAGTCATCCGGTGAATTTCCATAATCTCATCTGCAGGAAATTTACACGAAATGGACTGTTCTGACATTTACCTTTTAGTTAAATTCATAATCAAAAGTTTGACCTAGGCTGTGGTGTGGAGGGCTTGCAATCAGGAGAGCAGGAGTAGGTATTGCGATTGAACACCAATACTCCCTTATTTAACCTCATAAATCAACTTCAAAACAAATTATGATCTACAATGAATACCCTCTTCAGTGTTTCTAAGGAATTAATCTGAGGCGCTGATGGTCTGGACTGTTTTATATTTTCACTCTGTTCTTGGTTTCTTGGTTTATGTGCAGTTATCTTTTTTTGGGGGTAAAACTTCCTTCAAATCAATGTTTTCCTTTTTGGACGTTTGTCTTTGTGAAACTGCTCTCTGATGGCATTGGAACATATAAGAACATTACATTTGCAAACGAGAGGGCACCATTCTTGTGCCCTCTTTCTCATAGCTTGTTAAATTGGTGATAACTAAGCGATCTGAGGATCACATCCAGCAGTTTCTTGCAAGACACATGGGTTAAGCTTGAATGTGACTGGGTGGTTTGTTCCAGATTCCCAATATTCTTTATGCACATAAGTATTTCCTGTTCTCATTTAAATAAAGTTCCTCTTAGCTTCCAAGAGTGTCTTCTGGTTTGTGTCTCTCTGCAACCTCTAAATATTTGTCTTCAGTCTTCTGTATTGGAGATAAAAGAGATTTTGGCCTGGTGGTACAGAACATTCCTTTAATTCCAGGAATGTACATGGTCAATCTTCTTTGAATTGATTCTAGTGTAGCAACACCCCCCCCCCACAAAAAAACAACATTTTTTGACATGTAAGTTGTACACAATATTCTAAACATGGCCTTGCTTAAGCATTTGTATAAATCTAGCATTAGATCCCTTAAAGTAAATTAAACACTTTCGGCTATGTATCTCAATATTGTTTATCCTTTTCTTGCTCCCTCCACATTGCCTAGACAGTGTAAAGAACATAAAGGCCTGTTTACTCATTTTGTACTCATAGTGGACAATGAAATAGAAACACCAACGTAAAGATTCTTAATAGGGTGTTGGGCCAGTTCAGTTTGTGTGTGCCGTGGCCGTGCCGAGTCCACCAGTGTCTGGAGCTCTGCGGGATGGAAGCGGTACCATTCTTCCATCAGCTCACGCCCGGTCAGTGGAGGTGTGCACTGCTGAGGCCTCATTCCAAAATATCCGATAAATGTACAAGCTGGTGACTGAGAAGGCCATGACATATGGATAACCTCAGTGTCATATACACCTGACCACGGGGTGACCACTCTTTGCTCTGTGGGAGGGAGCCTTATTCTCTTAGAAGACACCCTCCCAGGAGGAAAGAAATGCTGCAAAAAGGGAAGAAGATGATCACTCAGTAATATTAAGTACTAATAATAATGCTGATAACGTAATACTGAGTACCATTAACCTAAACTTTTAAGGAAAAGAGTGCACCTAAACCATGCCAGCAATGTGTCCCAAAGCAATACGGAACCACCTGAGCCTTTCCTCTGGGTTGCACTCCAAGCACTCCGGGCTATAGAGATCTTCAGGTTGGCGCCACATGCCCATTTGACAAGTACATGGTGAAGGGCGATTCATTGACCAGATCACTTCTGTTCTCTGCTCAGTAGTCCATTGCCTGAGCTTGAAACATCAAGGAGTCTTGATCACTGAGCCAAGTGCACAACTGCAGTAACCCTTCATTCCATTTGGCCCTTACCAATCATAGCCTCCTAATAATCCCCATCTCTGAATTGGCTTCATTACTCTGCTCTCCTCCCCACTGAGAGCTGATGTGTGGTGAGCGTTCTGGCACGCTATGGCTGCCGTCACATCATCCAGGTGGATGCTGCACATTGGTGGTGGTGGTGGTGGAGGGGAGTCCCCATTACCTGTAAAGCGCTTTGAATGGAGTGTCCAGAAAAGAGCTATATAATTGTAAGCAATTATTATTATTATTCAGTCATTGAGGTCTTCTCTTGCAGCCATGCAAGTCCAGCATTTTTACACATGACTCTGAGCATGCTGGGATGCTGTTTACTTAATGCATGCATGACCCACACTTGTGTGGAAGCCCATGTTTCAATAGACTTAATGCCTGTCTTTCCACACTAGTCCCAAGTGTGTCCTTTTTTATGGCTATATCTGTAGTTTCTACAAGATCGGTGATTCCTGTCTTATAGTTTATAAAACTAATACAGATCCTGGTGGTACTCTGGTTACATCACTCTGATCGGAGTATTATTTTCTATCCATTAATCAGTTTGAAGTTCAAATACATCCATTCCCCTAAATGTATACTGCCTGCAATTTGACACATTTTACTAGGAGCTTCATCAAAAGCCTTCTGAAAATGGTTATATACCATATCATAGACTTTGTATAATTCCATTATTGTTGTGGTTCTATGATCTCTAAAACATTAGATAAGCAAGACCTGTAAATTAGTGCTGATTATCCTTTAGTGTACTTTGGATGAACTGATGATCCTGTAGTTCTAATTGTCTTTTCCATGATCTTACATATAATAATAGAAGAAGATGTATTGGTCTATACATTCAATTTTGTTATAGATGGGTGCTAAATTAGGAAATTTTCCCTTCAGTTAATATGAATCCCCATTTTGAATTGCAGAAAAGTTTTGTTAATGGCCCATGAATAACATTTCTTGTTTTCTGTAGTACAATTGGTAGAGAGCTGTCAAGTCGTGCAGTTTAGTCATGTTTCTGGTACCTGTAACTCTTCTGCCTTTTCTATGTTATTATTAAATACAGACTGATTTCACTCTAATTTACTTGTTTACTTGAGCTTAGAAACCATTATCATAGTTTTCTGTAACTGGATTGTTTTTTAAATCATTTCTTAAGGTGCTTGTTTTTCCATATTTTTTTTTATTTATGAGGTAGTTGGTACACTGCTTTTTAGTCATTGATTTGCTTACTCTAGGAGTGAATCCATCCTGTGCTTTAAGCACTATCTTCTGATTATCTTATCTGATCCTACAGTACATCTCTTAAACTCTGCCTCATTCCTTCGTTGTCTACTTTCCTGAAATTGTTGAACTTCATTTTGAACGCTACCTTTAGTTTCAAATTGTACTGTATACTATTGTAGAACAGAGTGGATTTTCTTTTGTGGCAGAAAGCTCATTTTCCCGAGATTGCCATGGCCTTGGTGCAACAATATATTTTCTGTGCGAGACATCTCGCTTGCAAACCCAAATGTATTTTACCATTTCTTTTTGATAACATGGCTAAAAGAAAAAGGTTAGTCTAGTACTGGAACTTTTAAACTATACAGAATGTAGTATTCTCTCAAGCAATGGCCTTCCAAGTTTATTTCAGCATACAAGGAGAATATATTTTGGTCATCTTCTGTATGGAACTACAGGTGATGGGCTGGCCAAATCAGAGACATGATAACATACGAGGAATTTAGGTGGTTCGCTACAATAGAAATGGAGATTTCTAGACTGAATTCCAGAGGCCTCTGAAGTGAAGCACCACAACTCCTGGTACAGTTCAGCTCTTTTTTTGAATGAGAGGAACTTTACCTGACACCATATTACTTTTACTGTTTACTGATGGTCCTCTGAAACCTCTATCTTCACTTTGTTTTGTTTGAAAACACTCGATCAGTTTGAGTTTTCTCCTCTGATATCTGTTATTTTTTTTCCCAGTCTGTGTGTGAAAAATTAAAGTCTCCCATCATAACTACTTCTTCCTTGACCAGTCTATTCCCTATTTTCATTGTATCTCAATTGACATCCTAACTTGGTGGTTGGTAGCATATTTCTAATATTATGCTCTTTGAAAGTTTTTTTTGTGTAAGTCTATCCCTTACAAAATCCAAGACCCCCGGTTTAGCTGGGTTAAGTTCCTGAGCTTAAATGCTCAATTGCAGTATAGTGTTGCAGTTCCTCTTCCTTTTTCAGCTTTGTTGTCTCTTCAGAAAGTCATGTGTCCACCGATGTTGCACTCATCATGTTTCAGTTCTCAGCTGCTATCTGCACCGTTTGCACCTTGGCTTAGGATGTAAGTCACATTGAATAAAAGTGTTAACCAGATGAATAAATTCAAGTAGGGAGCTGCATCAGCATGCATAGGCTGCAAAGGAGCAAGTAAAAGATTCTTCCACGCTGAAACGAAAAGGAAAGAGATGCAATTTTTGGCTGTGGGGCCTTCTTGAGGCGTCAGATGAAGTTGGACAAATGATTAAATAATTACTATGTAATTTTACTCCTGTTAATGCAGTGGTTTCAAATGACTTGTATTTGTTTCTTATAGAAACAATCTATTAATGATATAATATAATCATTTTTTCCCCTTGGTTTCTCATTGGGTCTCAACTCCCTGTGCATCTCCCTTGCATATTTCCCCTCCATTCTTTTTTAAATGGTTTTTAATTTCCCTGTGGCTTTGTGCTTCTACCTGACTGGTGTTATACTTTAGATGATTAACATATAGCTTTATTTTCTTTTTGTGTTGGGGAATTTTGTCATCTGCAAGATATATTTAATTTCTTTACAAGAAAAGGCATGCATCTGTGTATTTTTGCAGCTCCTGTCCCTTTTGTTTGAAGACTTGTTCAAGAAGTTTAACTCTGAGCTGAAGAAGATTTCAGACCAGATCATCCCAAAGCAGAGAGCGGCGCAGTTTGATGTGGTGAAGCACATGCGACAGGACCAGATCACCAATGGCCTGGTTAACGCCATCTCCACCGTGAGTTCCTTCACTGTGTCATGCAGCAATGCACTGTCTGACGAGGATCAGACTGTCCTTTTGGATTTAGTGACAAATCCCTGGAGCCCTGCAGGACACATGGGGTCAGCACACTTCAGCACATGCCAAGCATCACAAGCAGAGACAACGATCGTAAATGGTCTTAAAGGCAAACAATTTGGGGTGTGTTCCTATAAGGGGAAACTGACCACTAACAGTGGTTATTGACAGATGCTATCAGCAGTGGCATGGCCCTGTGGAGGAAACATCACTTATCATACTTCCAGACTCCATTTATCTCCACAGAAAGCCATACCGCTTAGGGAATCACTTAAAAAAATGGAAATACTAGCATAGTCCCCTCTTATGAAGATTCAGGGTGACTGATTTATGGGTTTTTAATAGATATTAATCGACGTTGGACCATAATGGGCAGCATTGTAAATGTACAAGCATATAACCTGACACTTTCCATTTCTGCTTTTTTTTTCTTGTTTCGGCAGGGTAACTGGTCGCTGAAGAGGTTCAAGATGGATCGTCAGGGAGTTACCCAGGTGCTGTCGCGGCTGTCCTACATCTCGGCGCTGGGCATGATGACCAGGATCTCTTCGCAGTTTGAGAAGACCAGGAAGGTCAGCGGCCCTCGCTCCCTGCAGCCATCGCAGTGGGGGATGCTGTGTCCCTCGGACACCCCTGAAGGAGAGGTAACGACCTCAAAGGGCCGCAGCAAATTAAAATGATTAAAGAACGAATGTTTAATCATGACAACTGCTTGCCTGTTTCGTGGTGGACTATTGAGGAACGATGCTCTTCTCTACCCCTTTCAAGAAGACATAAACATAGATAATGTGCATATCTTTTAAGTGAAATGGTAATTAAGTAACCATCAGTTATTTTCTTGTTCTTAGGCTTGCGGTCTGGTTAAAAACCTGGCCTTGATGACGCACATTACAACAGACATGGAAGATGGGCCAATTATCAAGTTAGCCTTTAACCTCGGAGTGGAAGATGTAAACCTGCTGTGTGGAGAAGAACTGTCTTACCCCAGTGTGTTCCTAGTCTTCCTCAATGGTAATGCCCATTGACCAGATCATGTTTATGACACATCTCTGTAACGAGTCGCACTGTAAAGCATTAATGGAGCTTAAAGAAGAAAATTATCTAGCCGGTCTTCAAGGAAAAGCTGTAAACTGTTCACTGTTCCTAAATGAAAGATCGCACACCCCAGATTAGTATAGTTCTGACTTAGGCAGCAAAAATATTTTTAAGTGTTATTATATTAACTGAGAGCTGTTAACTCTCTTCAAAGCACTAAATGTTTAACATACAGTATGTCTGTTATTTGGCAAAGCTATACTAAAAACCTAAAAATGATTCATGGGCAGGGTAAGGTGTGTTCCATAAAATCACATGTGTATATCCATTTTAAAGACAAGCGAGTCACACCAGATTTTACTAAATGATTTACTTTGAAGTGGTAAAATTTTAAAAAATGTTTTACTCTTAAAATCGATTTAGTAGATTTATTTTTACCCTTTATTTTGAAAATTGAATCGGTGCTTTGAAGATGTTAATTGAGAAACTGTACACTAGGTGTAGATGTGTCAGACCTGCTTTTCAGTATCTGCCAAGCTTCACACTGATCTTTCCTTGTCCTTAAATTCCCACATTTAGACCATGAGACCGCCAATTGGAACAAATGTTTTTTGGTTGACTCTCAGGGATATTTTTTCTTAGCTTAAACTTTTTCCATTGGTATTTGGTATTTTTTATTTGTTCACCTCCATTTAAACGTTGCCTGCTAACATCTGTTTGCTGTCTCTTTTTGTTGATTTATTCATTCTAGTTAAGTGAGATGTAAACATCAACCACTTTGTTCCTTGCACAGAAAATCAAAAATCAGCATTTTGGGGAAAATCCCCTTAGTTGTACAAATTAATGTTAAGGAATGTGTTTTGGATCCTTATAGATCAATGCAAACCACAAACCACCAAAATTGTTTCAATTTTTTCCAAAGTTGGTACTTTTCAACAACCAGATCTCCCTGTTATAGGTAACATCCTGGGAGTAATCAGAGATCACCAGAAGCTGGTGAATACCTTCCGCTTGATGAGGCGTGCTGGGTTCATTAACGAGTTCGTGTCCATCTCCACAAACCTGACTGACCGTTGCGTCTACATCTCTTCCGACGGGGGAAGGCTGTGCAGGTGAGGACAGCCGAGGAGAGGGACTGGTTCGGGAATCTTTGCGCTCTCTGCTGCTCAGGAGATCGGAAGACCCCAGAGAATCTGAACGAAAAAGCAGTTTCTCAGTAAACTAGGAGACGAAAATTCCAGTTGATACAACTTCTCCACTGTAAAGGCACATCTGAAGAAACGTTACTGCTGTTTTGTTTTTGTGGCCGCGTGCCTCGTTGGGTAAGAGCAGTCCCTTTCTCTTCTGCTTTGTGTAAACAGTCCTCAGGCCATTAAAGGAAGACTGTCCCTTTCACGGTGGGTGCATTGTCCCCCATAATGAGTGATGCACGTTTCCGTAGCAAGTTGACAAGACTCGGTTTCCAATTATTCCTGCGCCGGGCATTGTTCAGGTGTGCAGCCAGAGCTGTTAAGAGGTGCTCATTAGTGCCTGAACAATCAGCAGGACTTGCTCGGCTCGGAGCGGCCAAGTGTCGTGTATTTGTTCCCTGCACTCTCCCCGAGCTGCTCTTGATGTCTGCTTCCTGCATGCCGCCCTTTGTGATCCCGTTTCCTCTTGGGGACAGTAAGTGGTACGTGCTGGGATGCGGGATCACCATGATAATGGAGCGAGAACGCCCTCCCCTCCCCTCCCTTCCACGTTGGCCGTTCGTGTTTCAAAGTTTCCAACAACCGACGGGTTGTTGGCGTTTATCTGGCTGACCCTTTTGCCCAGACTGGCTGATGTTTGTACTTGCTCTTGCAGCTGGAGGTGTTTACTGGAGTGATACCAAGTGAAGCGCTTCAGCTAAGGATACAGCACCTGGGATTTGAACCTGCAACCTGTCAGTTACGGGTCCCGGGCGCTGCCCACTAGTCCCGTGCAGGGCCCCCCACTGTACCTGATCACTAGGGAAGGGTTAGCTGAAGGGCATTTCACACAATGCTTGTCCGTTTTCGACAGCTGGTTCAGACTGTACTTGATCTGGTGTGCGCTGTATCTCCATCGTCTTATTCTTATTCGTGTGTTTTGCCCTTACCAGGCCCTACATCATTGTGAAGAAAGGAATGCCTGCTGTGAAAAACAAACACATCGAGGAGCTAGCCCAAGGATATAGGTAGACACCCATTCATGCTTTCTCAGACGTTGAAAAGGCTCTCCTGATGCACTCAATTTGTATCCTTTTATTGTTTTTTGCTTGATCCATTATCAATAGCTATTTGTAGCACCGGAAAACATGAGTGTAATAACATTGTATTTGACGGATAATATACCATACCTTACAGAATGCGATTTTCTGTTGGTATACTGTTGATATTGAACATGAGTGTAATTTGCTTTGTTTCAGTGTTACAACACCTCTCATTTCTTCCTGGAAGTTGTTGTGCTAATTGAATAGTATACAACACACCTTTAAAAACTGAAACGAATTATGTTTTATATAACCTCATATTTTAAAGTCAACATTTTTGTGGGTTGTCAAACAGGAATTTTGAAGACTTTCTTCACGAGAGCTTGGTGGAGTATCTTGATGTGAATGAGGAGAATGACTGCAGCATAGCACTTTATGAACATATGATCAACAAGTGAGTCTTTTACATGAAAACCAGAATTGATCCCATTTTCTGTTTATGGTCTTTGTTTTGTCAGTGATGTCACTGATATTATTATGGATGCAGTGTTTTCTCTTGTGAAATTAAAGAAGATGCAGCCATGCACATTCTTACTTAGGTGAAGGTTTCTGACACCCCTGTGATCAGATCTGATTGAGATCATTTAAGAGTATGTTGTTGCCTTTCAAAGCGATTGTATTGTATATTCACCCCATGCTGGGTGTGTTGATTTCATTTTTATGTGTTTGATTTTAGAACCTTCTGTTTTTTAATGTCGCTTTTTTTCCGTAGTAGGATTTCACATCTCTTCTTGTTATCAGGTATAAGCAAAGTCAGTAATTTTTTTCAAATTCTTTAAATGTATTGCCACCATGTACTGAAATATGTGAGTTTTTATGTTCTTTTTGAGAGAATGAATTTTTCTAATCACCGTGAAATTCATCACTTAGTTTGTGCTTCAAGTCAAAGTTCCTCTTAAATTTAGATCTGAATCTGCATGCATTTTAAATATTTCTATCCATAAGCGGCAGGAAGGATTGTTGTTCTTATGTAGTATTTTAGATACCATTTCCCTGATATTCAAATCATGTTTTCTGTACTATTAACAATTATCCTTATCAGGGTTTGTGCTGGTTTGTTTTTTTTACTAGCGCGATTAATAGTACTTGTACCTCTTTTTCTTTCTCAGAGATACCACACATCTGGAAATTGAGCCCTTCACCCTCCTGGGAGTGTGCGCAGGTCTTATTCCATACCCCCATCATAATCAGTCCCCCAGAAACACATACCAGTGTGCTATGGGGAAGCAAGCTATGGGTGAGACTGGTTTTAGAGCCTTTTTTGTTTTTGTTTAATCCATTTGTCTTCACTCAGAAGACTGTAAAAAAAACAAACATTTTTGCTCCACCTGGCCAAGCAAGGTGAATGTATGGTTACAGAAGTGTGTTTCAGCCCTCGTTTCCTGGTCGAGCAGCGGCCCGATTGTTAAACATGGGCAACAGGCTGCCGAAGCTCTCTTTTGAAGATGGGTGTCCTGAAGAAGCATCCTTTCACAAACAGTGTGTAAAGCAGGGTTGACCGTATTCATGGTGCTCAGTTTGTTGCCACACACACACAGGGCAGCAGCAGCGTCCGTGTGTGCAGACTGGGTATCAGCCCCAGGAACTGCGCAGGCTTCTTTTGTAGTTGTGTGTGCGAAGGCCTATTTGTGTTTCCCCCCTCTTTTTTTTTTTGGAGTGTCATTAGCAATTCATTGTCCGCGTTTTCAGAGGTCAGTGTATTCAGCTGCATAGACTGGGAAGTTAGACAGAGAGTTCCCTGGAAACCAGCCTCCCCACGTCACTGCTAACATTCCCAAGAGGGTATCGCCCTCATTCCAGCAACATGAAGCGACTGGGACTACGTTCGTCCCACTGTCCTTTGCCCGTTTTTGTGTAGGCAGGGCTACACGTTTGCGAACCTGGCACTATTTTCGTAATCTGATTGCAAAGCAATAACAGCAGACCAATGTCACAGCCTTTAGGAACTGAAGCTGTCTGACTGAATATTTTAGATGCACTGACATAAGCTACTTCCCAGGAGTCCTAACAACCTATACTGAACAAAATATTATAATGCATTTATCAAGTTCTGTCCGAAGTTTTTTCTGTCCATCACCTACTTTTTTGAAGAATGACTTGTATTTATATTGATATCCTCCTTTCATTCCCGAGGATCTCAAAGCTCTTTACATACAGCAGAGGTTGTGACAAGCAGCTGCTGTTTTTGAAGGTACAACACCACCCAATTTGAAATGACATTTCTAAACAAGTAATCAAGATTTAAAGATTCTGTTTGGCAGTTGCCCTTATTCTTTGTTTTTGTGCTTTTATTTTAATTTTGATTTCTGTAAATATTTTGCTTGCATTTATTTGTAGGGCTGCTCTCTTGGATAGTGTTATGATGTAATAAGAACCCAATGGGTACATACTGTACCTGTATTTAATGCAGTTGCTCTTCTGTCCTGGTTGAGCAATCCCTGCCTTGCACTCTGGGGCTTTTGCCAGTCTTGACTGTCCTGCTGGACCAGACTGCAGGGTAGTTTTGTCACATGGGAGTAATATCCTCTGGGAGCTGAGATGGGTCTGGCTTATTGACTGTGATAAGGAGCCTGCTTGGCATTTTCCAAATCATGCACGAGTTGCCAGGCAGTTAAAGAGCACTTGTGCCACGACTGTGGTGCATAGTTACTTCACTGAAGTGGTTTCGTTGTTACGTTTGACATGTGAAAGGGGAGGAGTTCCACACAAAGAAAGTGTTGTTGTGAATTTTTTTTCTCCTGCATGCTTTGCCGTTTATCACATCAGTTTCTTACCTTCTTTTTTTTGGACGGAAATGCTTTTTTTGTGATATGCAGTTTGAAAAATTATTTTTTTTAGCTTTTAAATCAGCAATAAAATTACGTTTTAAACCATTATAAGGATAAACTAGAATGGAGCGAGTGGCAATATTATGATTCTCTCCAAACACGATTTAACAAAAAGTAGGACAGTGTACAGTTTGTTACTCTGTAAACAATTCTTTGGCTCTCAGACAAGCACTGGTTCACTCATCTTGACTTCCATGACACCCTCTCTCAGCACGCCAGTTTCTTTGAGAGTCCCTGGGGTGTTTTCTGGCATGGGAATTAATTAGTGGCATTGAGTGCTTTAAAATAGAAGTCATTATCTCTGGGTATCCATTCTGTGTCAAACACTGATGGCTGTGCTATTAAAATAGATGCCTGTATGTGTTATTAAAAATAATCACTTCATAGTGTTTATTCCTTTTGTGTGAGGAAGACGGTTTGGTAATTACCTAATTGAGTAATAAGCTGTCTCATTATAAATTGTATCATTTGTTTTCCTCAGGAACAATTGGCTACAACCAGAGGAACAGGATCGATACGCTCATGTACCTCCTGGCCTATCCGCAGAAGCCCATGGTGAAGACTAAAACCATCGAGCTGATTGATTTTGAGAAACTGCCCGCGGGACAGAACGCAACAGTGGCAGTGATGAGCTACAGTGGCTACGACATTGAGGACGCCCTCGTCTTAAACAAGGCCTCTTTGGACAGAGGTGAGAAACACACCCAGTTCAGATTCCATAAGGGCTGTTGACACAGCCTGAAAGATTTTTGAAAGGGACAATTGCAGTCATTTGCTGGGACACGTAGCTTACAAATTCCCAAATGCCGTTTTGAACAAATTTTTCAGCTTGTTTCCTCCCTTTTTGTTCCTGTCGATTTTCAGGCTTTGGAAGATGCCTGGTGTACAAAAACGCAAAGTGTACTCTGAAGAGGTACACCAACCAGACCTTTGATAAGGTCATGGGACCAATGCTGGACGCAGCTACAAGAAAACCCATTTGGAGACATGAGATTCTCGATGCTGATGGCATCTGCTCCCCAGGTTAGTGTGGGTGAAGCAGTGACCACAGAAGTCGAATACGTCTATTACGTCTATACAGGAGAGGAACGACTGAGCAGTTCACAGTTATCAGTCTCATTAAACATCCTTCCTCCTGTCTTTGATTTAGAGAAGCCAGTACTTTTGTTGGATTAGCGTCAGAAATGCCCTTTATGTATTGTCTATGACTGGCGTCGTGAGTAACAAGTGAGATGCTGACTTTGAGCAGGGTTTTGAAAAATGAACTAAAAATGTTTTTTGCCCCTTGGGTAGCAAAATGAGTTCAGGTTTGTCAATTCTACAGCTTATTTAAAGGCTGCCATTCATTTTGTATCAATAAGTCCTAAAACCTAGAACAGGAGGCATTTCCTTTCACAATGGGTTGTGGAAGTATGGAACAAGCTACCCAGCCATTTCATTAAAGCTGCTAATTTTGCGGTCAGGAAAATGGATGGTTTTATTGGATCAATTAGCTAGTAAATACGAAAAACAGGAAAAACAGGCTAGACAGGCCACGTGGCCTACTCTTGTTCATAACCATCCTTATGCCCTTTATTCCTGTTGAATCCTGCACATTTCCCCTGCAGGGGAGAAGGTGGAGAACAAGCAAGTGCTGGTGAACAAGTCCATGCCTACCATTACCCAGACTCCACTGGAGGGCTCAACCCAGCCCCAACAGCCACAGTTCAGGGATGTGCCCATCACGTAAGTTTGTACCCAAAATCTGCCAGCTGATGTTATGAACATTGCTTTCTTTACTTTTTCCACTTCCCATTCTTGTCCACTATAAATAGGTCACGTTTGCCTTGTGAAGCTTTTCCCCACTCTACACACCAAGGCCAATGCTAAGCTAACGAGCTCCTCTCCTTCTGTCAGGTACAAAGGCTCCACCGACTCCTACATTGAAAAAGTGATGATTTCATCCAACGCAGACGATGCCTTCTTGATCAAAATTCTCCTGCGACAGACCAGAAGACCTGAAATTGGAGATAAATTCAGCAGTCGTCACGGCCAGAAAGGTAGTTTTATCAAAGGTTCAAGGCAGTTTTTCAGATGCTGCTCGGAGGTGATTTCTGTTTGGAGCTCAGACTGCTAAAACCAGGCTAATAGTTCAAATCACTTCAGTAACTATGGGCTTTAATTCCTAATTTTTTTTGTTTATCTCAGATTTCATGTGAGATGTTTTATAGGTAGTTGATAACTTTTCACATGTGCAAACATATTCCATCTTTCCTGATGTAGATGTCACATCATACTGAAATCAAATATTTCCCGTGCTGTAAAATTATAATGCTGCATAGCTTCTCACCCCAAGACTTAATCAACACACTGGTGGACTCACAATTAAAGCTCAACTGCCCGGCTAAATTACCATTTGGCTCTATAACTATTTTTTACCAGTAATTCAATGAATAGACACCAACATGAAATGAAAAACCTGAATCTTTAACCCCTATTTACATATTTAAATACAGAAGGAAAGCTGTTTTGCATTTTATGGTATGCTATAGGCTGAAGAACAAAATTTGTTAGTGGTTATCTAGCTGTGTAAACCCTGTGGATTTTGAGATGCTTTAAGGATCCTGCAGTCTGTGTGTTTAGTCAAGCTCCTATGCTGATTGTTTTACAATAGCCCCTCTCACGAACATTCTGGGGCTGTTTTTCAATTAATCAGTTCTTTGTGTGCTCCAGACTATGCAAATTTATTACATCTAAGTATGCCACAGTCCCTGGGAAAGCTGTGTGCAACCCTCATTGTCTTTCAGTGCCTCCCAAAAGTCTAAGTGATGTTTTAATCAGAAAGCTAACTGGCACTGTGCATTAATCACTTGCTTAACTAAACGAGGTCAGAAAATTGCCATTAGTCACAAGCCTTAAGAACTTCTGCATACGTTATTGTAGAGGTATGTATTCAAAAGTGGCATAAAATGGGAGTTCACAATTTATTTTTAGATATAGTTTATCTGAAATTAAGTTTAGTCATACTTACAAAGGAAGGACTGCGATAGTTGCTGGACAGCCTGTGTTCTGCCCTGCTTCTGGAAAGAAACATTACTGTCCCATTGTGAGGAAATTAAGAATATTATGCTAATTCTTATCTCTGTAACCTAGGTTTTCCTCTGTTTCAGTATTTATATGATGAAATGAAAATATTCCAGACTTCGCTGGACTTAGTTTGCACAGTTCACGTATTCCAGAGGATCACACTGAGAGCTGAGTGACTTGAGTGACACCTAGAAGAGGCCAGTAGGGTCGGTGTCTGGCCTTTCGTGGTACGACAGGGGACGTCTCCAGCTTTGGATTATGTGTTTCATGTTCCCCTGACTAGCAGTGTGGAGAATCTCGTGGTGCCAGTTGAGAGTTAGTTGACTGTAAGCATGGCTCTGGAAGATACAAGGGCATAAACTGATGGAAGGCAGCAGTGCATAAGAAGTGTATTTCTAATAGAATTTATTGATTGAGGGTGTATAGATTTTAAGTAGCTCATTATCTTTGAAACCCAAATAGATGTTTAAAAGTTTTTTTTTGTTCTTTACTTACCCAGTGTCGCCATTACCCTGCAGCTAGCGGTAATGAATTAATTAATTTCACTTAATGTTTGGTGACTTGCTTTAGTGCATGGTAAAATAAAAAAATAACTTGTGTGTCTTATCTATCAATTATACGTTCAGTTTAGGATTTCTTAGTGGTGTGACATACTATGCCCCCAGAGAAGAATTAAATGCTTTTGGTATTAATACTCATATTTTAGTCTTTCTAATGCCTCTCCACATGTAAAAGTGATAACATTGTTCTTATGTTTGCACAGAACAGTTGCGAATGATAGTATATACAAGTGCCATACATCCCTGCCTGTGCACCAGAAACTTTTAAATACTCTTCCTGAGGAAGGAGGTAATTTTGTACTAAATTGTAAATTATTATGCTGAGCATAACCAAAATTCTTTATTGGAAATCTACATTTATAACCACATTTGTGGTATTTACAAAGTTGAAAAACCATTAGCTTTGTATTTGTAAAGAATATTTTTCAGTGTGGGTACAGAGCTGCACTGGAGATGCGTATCAAAGTTGGTTGAACTAATTCTGTCGTACCTTGCGGGTTGTAATGGGAGGTAATGACCACATGGGCTGTTGTCTTGATGTGGCTTCACTGCCCAAGAAGGCTTTGCGGCAGAATGTGAACTACAACTAAGTACAGTTCTACATCTGAGCTGGCTAGTTCACGCGTTATTAAAAAGAAAGGTTTTTCCTATCACTTGTCACTCGTGTGTTCAGCAAGTTTTACAGGGTTTTTGTGTAACGTTTATTAAACTCTCTCAGCTATGACTAGTCTGGTAAGCACACTCAGCAGAGCAGAATAAGTTAATTATTTACTTGTGTCACTGGCTTCCCCTCTGTCTGATCAACACAGCTGTGTTGGATGTGCGGTGGCTTGTGGGGGTTCCATTGTCTCCCCAGTCAGCGCAGCGCAGAGCTGGCTGTGATGGAGAGCTCAGGGTCTTCTCTGTTGTTCTGCCTTTCCCTGCCGATTTCATGGCTCTTTTATCATTCGCTTTCTCACAAAACAAACAACACAGTGGATGTCTGCTATGGGAACCTTTTTTTTTATCCTTCATAAAAGGAGACTGTCCGATTGACGGTTGGCATTCCCCCCTCCCCCCTCCTCTTCACACTCTGAAAATCTTGGATCAGCCAAGTTGACTGTATTTTTTTTTTTAGCATTTGAAAAACCAGCCAAAAATCTCATTATGTTCCTCTGTTTTACAGTCGATTTTTATTGTGTTTCCTTTTGTTAACTGGCTAAACAAAAACCTATAAAGTAATTCTTTTTTTAAACTGGGAAGTGTTTTAAAAGACAGAGAATTATCATCATCCGTTGTTTATATCGCATACTCCTGTGCTGGTCTGAGGCCCCTCCTGTGAAGATAACTGATCACTGCTTCATGTTTTAAGGCAAAACTCTCACCCTCTTTCTGGAGACGCAGGAAGCCTGCTCTGTAAAGCATCGATATTTAAACAACAGTTTGACGTGCATATTTAAGATAAAACATAAACTTGTGTTCATGTCACTCCCTACATGTAATGATAAGGAAAGGCCCATTAAAAGTGTTTCATGGAAGAGGAATAACTGAGTAAACCTCCGTATATTCTGGGCCTTGAAGAGCTCATTCAGAATGTAGAGTCGGTCCTCAGATTTATTTTCCTAAGCAGTTGTGCACTAAGCTGTCAGCTACAAAGAAAAGGACATGAAATTGTTATCCCACTTTCACATATAGCTAAAACCTTTCGTAAACTTCCTGCTCATCCTTTTTTACTTGCAAATTGTCTTAATGTGTTTGTTCAGGTTTAAGCTTGCAATAAAGTGACTTCGGCAAACATTTGTGCTAACACTTGAACATTCAGACTCCTGTAACTGCAGAAGATCTCTTCAGGCTCTTTTAGTATAATATTATTTTATTGTGATAAAAATGTTATTTTGTAATCTACTAAAAGATCAGAAGATCAGTTTAGTATACTGTATTACCACTGCACATTATTAGAATATATTTTCTTGGATAAAATCTTTGTTTGTATAGAAAATGTAAATGATCATATTATTTTATTTTAACTATGTCTAACTAGTCAGGTAAAAAAATAAGATGCCATTCACATAATTTTGTTTTAAAACATTTTCTACCATGCATTTGCATTATTGCAAAACATAAGAGATAAGAATTTGTAAGGGGCATAGTTTTTAAGCATTTTGTTGCATAAAAAATTATTAACAGAAGTAGTTACAAGTAATAAGTTTACAGAGCATAAAGTGTACATAACTTAGAATGTAAGATACTAAAATCTTAAGAAAATATTCCAGACTGGTTATCACTCATAAATAATTTACTTATGCAAATTCTAGAATATTTTAATTTGTAATTTGTTACAACAAAGAACCTATAAGACATTTGGTCTGCAGTAAAGTGATATCCTGAACTTGTAAAATCCTGATTTTACAGACTAGATATTTTTTTGTTTTAGATCTCAAAGCAATTTTGGTCAGGTGTATCATCCCTTCTAAGACCTTGTGCTAGTCATTGCAGACGTGCAGCAGTGTTGTAGCCAGCACCTTTTAAGGCCAGACCAGACCACAACTTCTGACTGCAGCAGGGAAGAGCTCCATGACCACAGTCTCCTGCACTGACATCGTGAAGGCAAAAAGAAATCCTTTATTACAATCCCAATTATAGTCCCAGTTCCACAAGAGTCCCCTTAAAATGATAAAAGAATCAGTTCTTCCTCGTAGACCCTGTACACGAGACAAAAGAAATGCATACAGTATATTATGTTTTGTCATTTTTTGGGTGTAATACATCAGTGTTGTTTGATGTTTTTTGAAACCAAATACTTCTTGCACAGGTGTGTGTGGCTTGATTGTTCCCCAAGAAGACATGCCTTTCTGCGATTCGGGAATCTGTCCCGACATCATCATGAATCCTCACGGATACCCGTCCCGTATGACGGTAAGGACTTCTCCGGTCTTTTGACTTGACAAGGATGCGCGGTGGGATGGAAAGTTCTATATCCCAGGTGGGGGTCTGATTTTATACCTCCCCCTCACAAGACAGATGTCCTGCACTTCTCCCTGAGGTCTTCAGTGTGCCACACATTCTGGTAAAGAGGCAAGAGAAGAGAGATAGACGAGCAATTCTGTAAAAGGAATTAAATGTTTTTGAGAGTTACTTGCCATGCTGATGTAAGAAATGATGTTTAAATGGGTAGTGTCAAACATTAAAATAAACAGAAACAAAGCCAAAATAAAATCCAAAGCAGTTATTAATGTCAAAGGTGGCCGTGCCGTTAGCACTAAAATAGAGCTTCACCTTGAGAATCTGCAGTATATGTTATATCTTGTATATGATGTTCCACTTAGTGCTGAATAGCCAGAACTATAATTTTATCTGCTTTTTATTATAATGTTATTATGTTGTGTGTCTTTCTGGCTTCTGTCATGTCCATAATAAAATGGATGAAAGTTCATTCGTATTCTATTCCCAGGTCGGGAAACTCATTGAGCTCCTGGCAGGGAAAGCTGGAGTCCTGGATGGTCGATTCCATTACGGCACAGCCTTTGGTGGCAGTAAAGTAAAGGATGTCTGTGAGGACCTTATCCGCTATGGCTATAACTATTTGGGAAAAGATTATGTGACATCTGGCATCACTGGGTAAGGAGCAGAATATTTTTTCCTTCTCTACCGAGTGTCCAGAAAATTAGAGCGAAGCACAGGCCGCTGTCTGTATCCATGCTACCCCAGGGGTGCCCTCTTATACCCAGTCCTTGGTCCATAGCACTGTGGGAGAGGTTGTCATCGTGGTACATATGAGATTCTGGGTATCAGAAATTTCACAAGCAGAGGATTTAATAACTCATTGAAGTACTGATTGATTATTGACAGTCTCTAAGTTCAAAGTGGGTACCATATATGATGATAAAGCTCATACAGTAATATTTCTATATAGTAAACTTGTATTTAAATATAATGTGAAATATGCATGTGCACTTATACAAATCTTGTTTCCTTAATGGTAATGCAGGGTTGAGAACTAACAAGCCTTTATTTTTTCTGGTTTCCCTCAGAGAGCCTCTGGAAGCATATATTTACTTCGGTCCAGTTTACTACCAGAAGCTGAAGCACATGGTTCTGGACAAGATGCACGCCAGGGCCCGGGGTCCAAGAGCAGTTCTTACCAGGTAAAGGTGCAAAGGGGTAGATGTTTGGGAGCACAGACAAGCAGCTGCTTGGCCTGCTCTGCTGGGGTGTGGCCAGTCGTCCATTGCTTGTCCGTTTCGTCTGCGCAGGCAGCCCACGGAAGGGCGTTCCAGAGATGGTGGCTTGCGTCTGGGCGAGATGGAGCGAGACTGCCTGATTGGGTACGGAGCCAGCATGCTCCTTCTGGAAAGGCTGATGATATCCAGTGATGCTTTCGAAGTTGACGTCTGTGGCCAGTGTGGATTGCTTGGCTATTCTGGGTGGTAGGTGTTCATATTAATGCTTTTTCTGTTAGGGGGGTACATTTTTCTCATTCTCTGTCTGCCTAAGGGGGAAAGATCCTGGAGAGCATGTCCTAGTTGTGTATAGTACTATAATGCTTTTGGTTTTCATGCTTCAAAGAATTTTTATTGTCAAAGTCTTCAGAAGTCAACCGTCACTTTAGTGCAAGGGAATTCTTAAATTCTTCCGTGCATCTAAGAACATAAAAAGGTTACAAATGAGAGAAGGTCGTTTGGCCTATCTGGCCCAACAGAAGTTGTTGAAAGAAACCAGGGTTATCAACGTCAACCACATGGCTGGGCGGCTTGTCCCGCATTCCCACAACACTGTGGAAGAATGGGCAGAATTTAAATGTTCCTGAACACTGCATTAAGGGCCTCCTGTTCTGTTGTAGTTTCTACTTGTGTCCTCTAGTTCTGTTTCACTGTTGTTTCGGAAGAAGTCCACAAGGTTGACTTTGTAAGTGCCTTTAAGGATTTTGAATAGTTGTTAGGTCCCCTTGTAGTCTTCTGTGTTTGATTTTTTAGCATGTCAGTGTAGAACATTTCCTTAAGCCCTGGAATATATTTGGTTACTCTTCTGGGAACTGATTCCAGAGCAGCAACGTAAGGTAGTGACCAAAATTGTACACAATAATTAAACGAAGTCTTACTATTACATTATACAATTTCAACATAACCCTTGATATAATTTCTATGCTTTTAAGTGTATCTCCTAACATTTTATTTGCCATTTTACTTCCCCACGTTTTCTGAAAGACGGCAACATTAGCACCCAAGACTTTTTCATAAGTATTACCTGTATATCAAAACCTGCCCTTATCTACATTAAACATTTGCCTGGTGTTGGTACAGTTTTAAATTTTATCTGCTGCTCCTCCAGTGTTCGCTGATATTCCTATTTTGGTATCCTCTGCAGAAACAAAAAAAATAATCATGGACTAGTCTACTTACTGCACCAGAATCTAGATCATTGCTATAAATGAGGCAGAGCAGAGTTCCCAGTACAAATCCTTGCAGTACTCCTCTAATTACATCACCCTTGTCCATGAAAGACAAGTTGCTTCTGAATTATTTTGCCTGAATTATGTTAGAGGTATTTGGTGTTTATATTCACGTATTAAAGCATCCATTGCAATCATCAAAATCCTTTTAGCACAATCCTCTCAAAACCTCTCTCCTTAAAACTTTAAGTTTTCGCTGTCATCGCAATGAACAGAACAAGCGTGTCCCTGGAACAGCCGAGACAATGCGCCCGTGTGAGTTTCTCAGCCTGCCAGTGAATGCGCCCTTGTGTTCCCGTGACAGGTGTCATTACTGCAAGTCTTCGTGCCATGTGTCCTCTCTCCGCATCCCGTATGCCTGCAAGCTGCTCTTCCAGGAGCTTCAGTCCATGAACATTGTGCCACGGCTAAAGCTATCCCCTTACAACGAGTGAGACCGGGAGTCATTGAGCCCGGAACGGCAGCAGGAAAACTCAGAACTCCCGGAGAGTAACCCCGTTCAAACCTTCCGAGCACGTCGATTGTCGTCGTCGTCGTCATCAACTGCTTTTTTTGTTCATTTCCTGAAACGTAGGTAAATGAGGCTTACTCTGAAAACCGGACTGGAAGTAGTTCTGTGGCTGATGGAGATATTTCTAAAAATGTGGTTGGGGAGGGTAGGACCGTGCAGTTACGGATTTTTAAGAGCAGGGCCACCTCTTCTGTTGTCTTATTTGTGATCGTGCAGTACAAAAATGAAATACTGCCATTGCTGGTCACGGCATATTGCTGTCCTTGCTTTGCCTTGACTTTCATGTCAAACTAGAGTACAGTAAGCAAAGACTGAAAACTGGAGAATGACTGTATGCGAAGGGAATTAAACACACCTCATCCTGAAGTTGGAGAGTGAAGTTTACTGTAATACAGTAAGCAACTGTATATCACTACGTATCTTAGAAAAATGATATGAAACTACTGCAAGATGAAAATGTAAAAACTGTGGTATTATTGTTTTTTACCTTTTCATTTGTGTATAGTTAAAATCATTACAGAATTTACTTTGTCAAAAGAAATGCTTATTGTGAACTGATGCTATCACAGCATCTTAACATTGCCTAAGGAAGGTTAGGTTTTTTTATTTTTGAAATTGTCAGCATGATTAAGTTCAGGGTTGCATCGTGAGTGACTGGGCAGACTTTGAACAGCTGGGACAGCTGGGATAATTTATTTTTGTGATATAAACTTTGGATGAATGATGAGAAATATTTCTCAATATATCTACAAATAAAATTGTTAAGTTTTTTCTGCACCAAGTAGCTTTATGTATTTCTTTATGAAATGGTAACTAAATTTGTTTCTCATTTTCTGTTTTTGTGTTTACAGTGAATAAAAGTCACTTATAACCATATTGTAGTGAAACAGTTGTCTGCTGATTGTATGGCGTTTGCTGCACAGTTTTATTTTAATAAAATCAGTTTGATTCTTTCTGGTGGATATACACATCCTATTCAAAGTCTGATTTCCAGATGTTTTGGGCAGTTGAAGGCATCGAGCATCTTCTCTGATATGAAATGACAGTAGAAGGTTGAATCTAACTGGTCAGAGTTTAATGACAGTATATAAAATAGTTCTGCTTTTAAAAAAGGCTTAAGAGTTTGTAGGTATAGAATATGCAGATGTATGAGTATTGCCTATGCCTAATAATTCAAATGTATATTGAAATACTGAGATTATGCCATCGGGAAATTGGCAGGAAGCAGCTAGAAAGTCTTTGATGTCTTTCTCTTTTTAAAGCCCTGGCAGACCCCAGGGTGAACTTGGGATTTGTGTGCAGAGTGCTACACCTGAATACATGTACAGTAATGCTGCACATTACTCACGCAAAGATAGGGTTGAGGCCAGGTAAGAAACAGGTACAGTAAGGGTGTTGCTGCATTCACTGTTTTGAGTTTCAGCTGCAAGACAAACTCGAAACTGTGATATGCACTTGAATGAGATTGCTTTTTTTTGGCAACAGTTTGTAGTTTGTTTTTTAAATCTCCTCTGCTATGCGCTCAGATTTGGAACCACATGAAGTGAAAGATTTGACTTAATACTAGCCCTTCCACTGTGGCAAGGCCAAGAAGGATATTGCAGAAGGACCTGCACATCACAATCAAAACATACCCCAATAATACTGTTGAAAATAACTCGCAATTCCAGAAGGAATGAAAAACGTTGATGGAAGCCCTGGAAGGGCCGAAGGTTGTGATGTAAGTCCAGCATTTGGTTTTGGCACTTATTTCTCAAATCTTTTGTTTAGTTTTGTAATGTTTTCAAAGCACCATGCAATTAAAAACAGTTTAGGGATGTGTTGCCTTAAGAAGGCAATTTTTAAAACTAAATATCGCCCCACTGTTTCTGTGAACATGAAATGTTTGGCTTTCTATCGTCTGTTTTGCCCTGCTGAGGGAGAGGAACTGATGTGAAAGAGGACTCTTGTACGTGGGTGGTCTCTCCAGGACAAAGTGGAGCAGAGGTGCTGGACAGTGTCCCCGCTACTGGTTTGTGGACACATGGACCCTTTCTGCTTTATGGGCTTTTAATCAGGCATATTGAAAAGAATAAAGAAAAAAATGATGTGGTTATTAACTTCTTTTGCCCCAGCGATAGCAAAGGCACATGACAAAATGTGATAAAAAGCACCGAAATCATGTACCCCTGAAGCACAGTAACACCCAGTTGAGCAGACATGTTCATGGTTAAAATAACCATCATACATGGTAAGGTTGCTTTCCGGTCTTGATTTTTGTTAATTATTAGTATTTCTCCCAATGAAATGTCTTCCATTTTGCATGTTGGTTTACAGAGAAATTGTATGAAGCTTCTCGGTCCTTAAATCAGGTGGCGCTCTAATTCCCTGTTGTAAGGAGAGGGATAGAGACACCTGGTCCTTAATTGGATTTCTTCTTTCAAATGAAGTACTCTGGTTTCTCTACAACATTGCAGCTGTGTGCATACCATAGAGGTCTGACCAGACAATGCATAACTTGAATATATTGACTGGACGTGGCATTTTGCATTAGGTTAATATCGAGGCCCATGTTTAGCAATTAATAATCTGACATTCTTAATGTGTGGGAGGTGCAAGAAACCTATTGGTGGCGTGCACCTGTATGTCCTAATGAGATCCTAATAAGCAAGAGAGTGGTTAAAGGTGGCATTTGCAGGCACACACAAGATGATTTTCAACAGAAGGAAATAGATGGCTTTAATTAGAGTTCTAAGAAGCTCGTACTGTTCTTCCATAGTCCTGCTTTCATTATGCTAATGTCACAGAGATGCAGTAACAGTCCACAATACAGTGGTACTGGGGTTTGTTAAATTGGGATGACATTTATTAATCAGCAAGGCAACTTTACACATTTTTGTCTCGCTTTAAAAGAACATCACAGTGCATTTTAAGGCTATGAGTAGTCATTCTCAAAAGAGTTCAGGTGGGGAGCTGCGTCAGCATGCGTAGGCTGCAAAGAAACAAGTAATAGGTTTATTCCATGCTGAAAAAAAGAAGAAAGAAAACACAACGTTTCGGCCATGGAGCTCCACGGCCGAAACGTTGTGTTCTCTTTCTTCTTTTTTTCATCCTGGAATAAACCTATTACTTGTTCATTCTCAAAAGAGAGACGATATTGATTTCTTACCAAAAGTAGCAGAACGTGGAACCAAGGGGAATCACTATCTGGGAATGCTGAATGGCAAATAGAGGTCTGTTGAGGCCATTGAAAGATCAGTGAACATCAAATAAAAAGAAATGCTCGTAAATCTATTCTCATTATAGGCCTTTCATTTTTTTTACTTTAAAATATTAAAATGACATGACACAACTGTTATTTAAAACATAAGACCTAAAATATTTACTAGAATTTTTTTGTTAAAATGCAGCTTAAATATTTAGTGGCAATTCTGATAATTATGCTTTAATTAATTAAAGTCCAATATACTTCAAACACATGCAATACTGTGCCATCCACTGTGTTTATCTGAGGATATTGGTATATTTTCCTTGTTTACACTCTTGGTTATAATGAAAGTTCGTTCGAGATGGAAACCACAGAGAAAAGGTCAGTGAAGTCCAAGTACACTAACAGATTTCAATAGTTCGGTCAGACCCTAATAAGTGAGATGCAGTGAGGGAGTTTATTAGGATAATGTATTGAATCTTTCTTTGGTTTAGCTTGCCTGGCAATGGTACCATGACCACACCACTGCAGCTAACACTATTCAAAGAAGTAATCAAGCATAGCAATAGTTTTGGCAGGGAATCCATTTTAATGATTAGGTGACTGTCAGGAAAGTTCTTGCTTCAAACAAAACCAGATGTACTGTAACATCTATACACACTGTGATTCATAAAAAGCAATTCATGCTGTACAGGTTATACATCTTTCACAGGTGAGGAAGCTCATAGATGGTTTGATGAGGAAATAAGATGAGGTGTTTAGAATTTGGCTTTGTACTATACTTCATCTGCCATTTCTTATTCCTAAAAAAAATAAAGCTGAACAATGAACTAAACGACATTCTTACCAAATTATCAACACTTCCAGAGATTTAAATCCACTTCCATGTACAAAATTGTAATTTACAATTAAGTATGTTTTCCTATAACTGGAAAACTTGCAAATTGTTTTTTTCCTTATTTGTTAAGATTCTTAAATTAGAAAAACCTGTGATTTATGACAAAAGATTGAAGTTTATTGAAGTTTAAATATTTTTCAATCAGGAAATTTTATTTGCTGTATCTGCATTTTGAAGTTAAGGCTGAAAGAGGTCCAAGCAAGACTAACAAATCATTATGTCAGAGTCTTTGTTTTGTAAAATGGATTTTGCATTAGAGGTTTAGTCATCCTAGGCATTTCCAATCAGTGTTTCTCTCAAAAGACAATGTGTTTCATTTGTCGAGGAATGAGCCAAGGAGCCACTGCAAGGGTGAAGATGGGGTGGAGGAAGGGGTGCTCTGAGGATGAGATATCTATACACAGGAAAGCAGAAGTAGACAACATCAGAATTTGACCTCTTCTCTAAAGTCTACTTATAATCTCCATTTCATCTGGATAAAGCATTGAAAATTTCTTCAAAGAAGGCACAACAGCACCTTTACTTCCTCAGACAGTAGAATAAATTTGATCTATCGTCAACTGTCCTTACCACATTTTACAGGTGCGCTATTGAGAGTATGCTCACATGTTGCATTACAGTGTGGCAGCAGCTCGTTGTCTGACTGGAAAGTGTTACAGGGGGTGAGCAGGTCAGCCCATTCCATCATTGGGGTACAGCTCACCTCTTTTGTGCACATTTTTACAACTCGCTGTCTCAGGGAGGCTGAAAGTATCGCTCAGGATAACAATAATCCTAGTTCCTCACTTTTCTCTCCCCTTCCCTCTGGGAAGCATTATAGGAGCATAAAGGCATGAACTTCCAGATTCAGAGAGAGTTTCTTCCCACAAGCTGTCAGATTATTGAACTCTACCCCTACCACTGGCTCACACTGAGGTTTTTTTTTCCTCTCACTGCTTGTCTGACTTTTTTTCAAGTTGTATGTTATTTAACTCGTTGTTGTTGCTGCGGCTGCTGTTCTGTGTTCATGTTTTTGGTGATTCCTTTAATGTCTTTGTATTGGACCATACATGCAAATAAGCATTTCATTGCACTTGTGCATCTGACAAATAAACTGAACAAATAACATATACAAGTAATTTATTAAACGTTTCTTTGGCATAACTTGTATGGCTGAGGAAATGGCAATCTGACTGTAAGGAACTTTGGAGGAACCCCCAGGGAGATCAAAGAATCCCTATGACATTGAAGCAGAGTTGTTTAAGACAAAGCTTAGGGCACACAAGCTTTTGGTTGATCAAGTATCCTGGATTAGAACACTGACCCATGTGAAGGCTTGGGTAAAGGAACATTTTCCTTTTGAGGAGAAGAAATAATAAGCCAAGTACTCAAGGTGAAACGATAGTCATAAGAAAAGATTATTCCCACACTGGAGGAACCTTTGCTTCTCTCAGAGGCAGGTGGAAAAGAGAAAGCTGCTCTGAAAAGCAGGTAGTTTTCCAAGTAATACAGTATACGCACAGATGTCATCATGTAACTTACTGTACACTGAAGAGCAAAAATCCCTTATATGACATAAATCAATACCCAATTTTAAATTTTATATTGTCAGCTCCTAAGCTACCACCCAAAGGTGACCTTTAATAAACATAAGTTTCTCTGCAGTAAAAACGTACCAACACACTTCTTCTTTAGATGCTTTACAGACAGCTAACAAGACAACCCGTTTGACACCCAAACTTAATTTATCATGTGTGCGATGAAAACTAGACAAACTTCTGTGACTGCACATATGATTTTATGAGAGCAATCAAACATTACTTTGCTAATGTCTAGATAAATCTTCACTTCTTCATATGGTTTGATGGTAGGAAATAGGATTCCACAAGGGGCTGTGGAAGGTGCCGTTTCGACCCAGAATGAGGAACCTGCGAGCTACAGCCACCAAGGTCAGCTTTGATTAGCCCGACACAGAGCTTGTGTAGGACCCACTGGTGAGCAACCTCTTGAACAGCTCTTCAGTGAACAGACAGTTGCATTCCTGTCAGAGATGAGTAAGAATAAGAAATTTACAAGGCTGGTAGCCACAACCTGTGCGGTCCATTTGCTTTGTCTAAATGAATAAGGATGTATTTTAATTCCTCCAGTCGGAATTATAGTGATGGTCTTTGAAGGCAAGTACTGTAGGAGTCCAATACACTCTAGAGGGTCTCTAGCTGGAAGAGCTCAGCTCAGGGGAAGGGTGGGGGCAGAACTGCGGGCCAATGCAGGGGGGAGAGCGGAGAAGGGAACCGATCATCACTGCTGCCTGGCCTGTGACTGGGCTGGATTCTGACAGAGAGAAAGCGGACCAATGCGAAGAGAGTGGGAATGTAGACACAGGATGCAGGGGAAAGGGACAGGGAGCCGGGCTGGGGGCGTAGCTACTGTATGCTGGAGCTCCAGGGAGGGGTGATCCTGATGGAGTGATCATCATGGCCTCTTGGGGAGCTATTTTCCGCCAGCAGCTGTGAATACGAGGTTGAAGGGCTGCAGAGCCGAGGAGCTGGTATGCAGCTCCCCATCTCGGTGTGGAGCAGGTGAATGGGGGAGGAAGCCGTGCTCTCGATGCACACAGGAACTGCAGGAACTGTGAGGGGGGGCGGAGTCCAGATGCGCAGGACCCACGGAGGATGGGAAGTCAAAGATGGAGAATGGAAAAGTAAGGTCTGCCGCTGGCAAGAGCAAACACCGGGTGTGAGAAAAGCAAAGGAGTGCTCAGCCGGCGAGAGCTTCACATAAGAGAGTATAAATGGGCAACATCAGAGTTCTTAACTCCTGAACTCCTGCCAGAATACTCCATTTGGGCACTAAGAACAACCATTTTTGCTGTGTAGACCTTTGTTGTGAGATAAGGGAGCAAAACAGCACAAAAAGTAATGTCCAGTCTAAAGTCAAGGCAGCTTCTCTCAGATTTACTGTATTCTGTAGACATTAGAGCTTGAGTACAAAAATGATATTGTTAGGCTTCAAGCTGGCTGGCCTGTAACATCTGGGAGGTCAAGAAACTGCATCAAAATACATTTTCACAGTCAAAACTGAATAGTGAAGTATAACAACCTAAAGAATAGACCGTACAGAGGACATGGGTGCTTGGTGTTACAAAAAATTGGTCTAGTTTATAACATCTCTGGGATGCTCAATAGAATAAATCACACATTTCAGAAACTTGACACTTTCTCTTAACAAAAACCCTCAAACGGAATACAATTGTGTTTTCTATCATGTATTAGATTATAAACCTGACTCATGTGAAGAGAAAATGCATTTAAATGCATTTAAATGTTCATTGCATTTAAATATTGCTGAACGGAAAGAGTAGATTAACACTTCTAATGTCACAAAAGTACAGCAAATGTGATCAGTGGGATAGGAGTGCAAGGCTAGGAACAGAAACATTAGTAAAGACCGACAAGACTATACTTTTCCAATGCCATTATATGATGGAAATGCTTGGAAGTACCTCTTTAACCAAAGTGTGGTAGGAATATAGAACACGTTACCCAACCATGCTGTCGAAGCCAATACTCTTTCTTTCAAAACATAACTCAATGACATCCTCCAATAAATTAGCTACTAGCAACCAAATGGGCTAGATGAGCAAAACATCCTCCTCTTGATGTAATTTTGTTTTCTTGTTTTCTTATTGGCAATGTAAAACTAATAGAACAAGCTGGTTCTCTTTAGTGTCAGACACAGCAAATGAACTGTAGGGAAAATAAATAAACTAACAACAGGAACTAATACAGAGACGAACGAAGAAAGTCAAACCCGCAGTTACAATAAACCCTAGCTGTGTCTCCCCTTTGGTCTGACCTGTTAAGAGAAGAAATGAAGGATGCGCTGAGAGGTGTTTCCTGAAGGGATCTGGGTGAATAGACTTGTGCTCCGCTGCCCAGTAACAGTCCCATGAAGCGGATGAGAGGTGTTGTTCATGATGGCTGTGAGCTTGGTCAGTATTCTCCTCTCAGCCACAACCTCCAGGGGTCAAGGCTCAGCCCCAAAACAGACCCAGGCTTCTTGATAAGTTTATTGAGCCTTTTTGCATCTCTTGTCATGATGCTGCTGCCCCAGCACACAACAGCGTAGAAGATGGCCGCTGCCACCACTGATTCATAAAAAATGTGTAGCAGTGTTCCACACACACCAAAGGACCTGAGCCTCCTAAGAAAATAGTCAGCTCTGACCTTTCTTGTACAGGGCGTCAGTGTTACCAGACCACTCCAGCTTATCATCCAGGTGTACCCCCTAAGTACTTGTAGGACTGCACCCCCTCTATGTCCTCACCCTGGATGGAAACAGGGTTCAGCGGAGACTTATTCCTTCGAAGATAATGCAGCATCATCTTGTCTTTTTCACCCTTTATCTTGCAGGAAGTAAACCTGTATAAAACCTACCAACAAGATCTCGTTCTACCATAAAGGGAGCGGACATCAAAGCATAACCTGCTGATCGGAGGAGTTCATTACAGTCTCATAGCACAACTCAGTGTTCTGATTGGAAAGAACCAAAACCAGTATTTCTCTAGCTAATCAGAAAGATGGTTGGCTACAACTTTTCCAGTTATCATAACAAGAACGAGAAGGAGACAATGATCTTATTATACCAAATAATTGTTTGGTAAAAAAAAAATAATTGTTATTATTATCATGCCAGAGATGAGGCACTGCCTATGCTCATTCATTTAACAGTATTAAGTAGATGGTGAGGATGAAAGGACATCCACTGAAGGGCAACAGTGGGCTTTGGCATGTGTGTTTCAAACGTGATCCTGGAATGGTCAGTGTAATGTAGGTTAAATAAAGTTGTATTTGTAAAGGGCAGTTCTAAAGTAATTACTGAACCTAACATAAGACCTTTCCATGCTTCAGAGCAGTTAATGAATGTGCTGCATTAAGTGAATGCAACAAAGTGGCAATGTTCTCAGCCAGGGTGGTAGTGTTGATGTGCATATGATTGTTAAAATACTCCAGCACCAGAATCATTGCTGGACTCAAAGGCATGTTCTACACTGCTAAAATTACTGAATCCTTTTAAGTTTTGAAAAGAGAAGATTACACAGGGACCTGTTGCAAATATTCACAATCCTCAAAGGCACTACTCATTGAACCTCTTCCACAGCCATGTTGTGATACATTGCGATACCTTGTCTTCTCCTTCCGAGAAAGCCACGTTGCCACCATCTGTGAGGACGTGGGGAAGAATCTCCTTTAACACAGTTTTGTCTTCGGTGCAGACGAAGTCCTTTAGCCAGTCCAGAAGTGTTGATGGCAGGACCGTACAAGACATCGCAGTGCTAGGATATCAATGGCATGGTATCAAGTAAACAACGTGAATCCAATAGGACATCTGTGGGACCAGCTTCCTAATACCATCACCAGGAGACTGGCTGCAGCTGCACAGGAAGAGTGCAAAACATCCCACAATTATATTTATCAAAGCAGCCGGCATTGTATTTGTAATGTATTCATTTTGTCTTGCATCATAGTGCAAACGTACAATATCATGTACTACCTATGTTTAAAATATTAATTAAATTAATTCAGCCTCAGGTGTGTCTCTTTAGTGCAGTGGTTTACCTTATTGTGACAGACCACTTAATGAAAGGGTAAAGGAAGGAATGCATCCAGTTAACGTGCTCTACTGTGCTCATCTGAGCTGCTGATAAAAGTCTTCCACTCCGTTGAATCTGCATGATGTGCTCCTACCACGTCTGAAACATGAACATTTTCTGTCATCATTCCAAGGAACTTGTTTCTCAGCTTCTTTTAGTTCTTAAATCCAACTAGTTCCTCTTTGTAAACCCCAGCTTAGGTATCCTAATATAGTTCTTCTGTCCTCTACTATATGTTTTCATCAAATATACTGTATTTTCTCTCACTGATACAATTTTAAGTGTTCCAGTTTCCCCTATTTAATTTATAAAAACACTTTTCAACTTCATTACAGATAAGACATATAGAGGAGCTTTAAAAGGCCTCATTGTCACCTGAGAAAAGAAAACGTTATTTCCTCAACCATTTAGGAGCTCATGAAAATCCAATGGTATCAAGAAATAAGTACTGGAAGAATCACTTCAAATGATCTCCCTTACTTTTGACCCTGTCACCATACTCCTATCATCGCTGGGTGTACAAATATGAACCTGCCATGTGCTGTCAGCAGATCCAGTTTTGCTGTGTCTCCCGCAAGAGAAAGTTCTGCTGCTGTCCATGGTCAAAGCAATTCAGCTGTAATCCCCCTTTCTCCTTCTCTCCTGGAGCTCCATTCATATTCTAATCACAGCTTTTCCTTCCCCAAAAAACAGCCACTTTATCACAGCCTTCACAGCCACAAGCTTTGCACTTTTGCCTCCCTTTTGTAGCACGAACAGTTTTTTCAGGCACACTACAATAAAGTTGCTATGAAAAAAGTCTACTCTTGCCTTCTGTGATTAAACAATGGAAAATGATCACCAGAATTTCTGATTTCTGGAGTTATACTTGTTTAATTTATTTAAAGACCATTACAGACAGTCTGACATTTAAAAAACAGTAACTATCATGGGAGCACTTGTGTAATTTTTTTCAAAGGAGTTTATGAAGAAAATACAGCCCCTACTTTCGGGCAATACCTACTAACGTCTAAACTATAGTGTTTGATGGATAAAATCTGCCGCTATATAACACTACGAAACCCCTCAAGACAAATTCGGTGTGTGGGAGTTTTACCGGGGAATGAATACTAACAAACATGAGTTTCTGGAACAATCAAAGTCAAACCAGCTCTTAAGCCAGAAAATGAGACCAACTCCAGAACTGTTGTGGTTGATTTTCATTAGGGCCCTATAATGAGTAAAGGAAGAGGTGTTGGTTTCTTGGGCTTTAAATAAGCAATGGTAGGAAAAAAAACGTATTAAATGCTATAATGGAAGACAGGGAGGCCAAAGTGCTAGGATTGCGTAGATCTAAGCCCCTCTTTTTCTGGGGAGGGAGCTTTTCTTATTCAAAACAGCATCACAATGGGCTTCACAGTGAGTCTTGCCACATCCCCATCTGACTAGCAGCCATTCATCAGACTGCCTGGCCTATCAATGACATTTCTCCCATCAGGACTCCTATAAAATGATGCTTTTTCCCATGAAACATCGGCAAACATTTTGACGGGTCTAGCTTTTCCTCTACTGGATTACTGGAGTCCCCCAGTCTCTCAGATTTGTACATCACTGTATAAAACAAAGACTTTTTTTGGGGAACTTGTATACTGTTGATGGGAAGAGCATGCATTGTGGGTTACTGGAGGAGCCTGACATGGAATCCACAGGTTTGTAAAGCATTACTGCGTTACATTTAAAGGATACTTGTGGTGGCTGTTAGAACAGCAAGCAGGATTTCATCAGTTTTCAAGCTTCCACTGTTGAAGCTATACTACCTGTATGTTTTTGCTCTGGTGTGCCTGTGTGCTTGATGCTTTTCCTCAGATATGTGAGAGAGCAGCTATTAGCTGTGGCAGGAAAGTTTCATACTAGTGGCAATTTCTAGGAGCAAACTAGGAGCACGTAATATTCGTTCTATGCAATGCAAAAAATAAAAATAAATAAACGTGACTGAATTGGAAAAGTATAATTTATTTGAACACGGGTTTTAAGTAATTGGAAATGCTGTTTAGAAACTGGATGAAACCAGACATTGGTAGGCATTAGTTTTGCAGCTTCATAACTAGATGTAAAATTAAATACCTAAATACAATATAAGCAGATAAATGTTAGGTTTTGTGTACCCTAGCCATTCATCTCAATTTTGCATCTCAAGTCCGTGTATTTGCTCTGCGCTCTTATTTGCAGAGCACCTGCCCCTGAAAAACTTACGCTGTTCCCAAACCAAGGAATGCGAAATCACGCCAGAAGGTTTTAAAGGCAAAAGTTACAATATAGCTGTTTTCCGGGTTTTAAATAAATTAAGCGCGTAGCAGCTAACCAGCAACTAAATTTTCTTCACGGGTTTTAAGCCAACATCCGTTTGTCGGCCTTAAAACATTTACCTCGAAATCATTTGTGTGCGGTGTTCTTTTCAGATTGATGATACAGTAGCATAAAACAATTAAAACTAGGGCCTCTGGTAAATCACTTAATAATTTATATTTTTTAATGTAAATATTCATAAAAATATAACGTCTTTGCTTGAGAAGTTTAGTAGACTGTACTTTTAAAGGATCTGTTACATTATGAATATTTAATGAAAGAAAAAAACTTTAATATTTACAGTTATTATCATTAATATTGATAATATTTCTAGCAATATTATACCCTACTACTTGATATTAACACTTTGAGCACGTTATTACATACATCGCAGTTATAATTCTGTTAATTGTTAGCGCAGTGCTACATTTTTAATGTTGTGCTTTTTAATAATCTTATTTGGTATCGTTATATTACAGCTCGAGACATATTCTGGCCAATTATTAATTAGCTTATTATATAGTGGCAGCATGAACCATGAGTTGTAAAATAAATTCCCGTTTCACTTTGCGAATTTAATTGAATGCAATTTAGATGCTCTAAATCAGCTCTCCGCTCTTAAATTATTTGGATCAAACACATTTTTTTAAATTTTATTAAACATGCGACAGTTTTACTTTTACAGAGATTTGTACAATTCGAAACATATTTTATTAGGAAAAACAATAATAATCACTCTGGACTAACAAAAGTTTTCTGCGAAAGGACTTGAGTGGATTTGCGGATATTTCTTACCGATATTATACATCGTCCATACAAATGTAAAATAATTTTTCTAATGGAGTTTTATTTTTCTTGTGTTTTTGTTCATGTCCTAGCAGCCTATGTATTTTAATTAAGTCGACGTAATGTTAAACAGTTCGTAGTAAATTGTTCTAAACTTGATTTATTTCTTAATTTTGAGAACCGAAGCGGGCACGTAAGCTAAATCATACTCTTAGTTTTCGATTAAAATGTCATTTTCTTTTAGTTTTAACCTTTAAAGATTGTTTAAAAAGCAAACACCACATTGAACAAATGTTCTCATTTGTTACTTTGCTGTTAAAACACATAACTTAAAACTATTTGAAACACTATATGAAAAGTACTTTAAATAATACAATGCAAAATGTTTTAAAAATGTTAAAATTGCACTGATTTTCTCATGGCTATAAATGCATTCTATCAAGTTGCTAGACGTACTTTCTATATTGTCTATATTTCTTCAAAATATCCGTCGATTAAACAGGATTTGCAAATCCGGTGCCATTTTTTATGGAAAATAGAAATTCATATATATATTTCATTTACAGATGCAGATCACCGCAAAGAAAAACGTTTATGCTATAAATACGGGAAAATTTACATTTACAAATTTCGATACAAAGTTAACCAGTTAACTCACGAACTGATGAAATACACCTGTTGATCCTCAGTTTATAAAGTCAGCCGCTTAATGTAGTCCATAGCGTACATTACCTAGAAATTACTTATTAGTATAATAATATAGTATTATTAGTATATTATTAGTAGCAGAGGTAAGAGTATAGTAGTAGTAAAATCAGAGTGGCAGCAGAGTACAAATAACGAGCAACGTTTAATCTGGTCGCAGTAATATTTCATAAAGGACCTTTCAAAAAGTAGAAAATGTATAGTCTCAAGCAACCTGAACTCTACTCAGCTACTCACCAATTACATTTATGATTATTTAAAAATTTCGCGAAATTCGCGATAAATAACACGGTACGTTCTTGCATCCATGGTTTATAGACTCATTTCAATATACCTGTCCAGTGGCATGGCGCAATCAGAGAGCGACTGCTATGAAATAATTTCGGCTAGTCAACAGATATTAAAAACATATTATAGCTGTAATTATCTTTACTTACGAGTGAAGAGCCTATAGAGGTACTGTATATACCATGGTTTTTAAAAAAAGTAACCAATAAAAATGATACAGAAAAAGTATTGTTATTCTTCCCTCGTTTTTCGTCAGTCACTCCCTAAGGCTGGTCTATACAGTACATTAATGACCACAAAGGCTTTCCAATCAAGTGCAAACTTTGCCATGAAGACAGTGAAACATGCCCCAAAACTTTGCCTTGGAACTTTCACCCCTTGTGATGTAACTGAATCAGGTTGTCATGCCAACTGCCATTCCCGGCAACTGCTGCTATAGTGACCGTTGTTACGGCCCGTGCGGGAAACACGGATCTACAAGAATAAGCAAAATATTATGAGTTGGTGATTCTGCCCCAGAAAGGACACCAGTTGTGCCATTTCGTAATAGAAATTAGAATCCAACAAAAGGCGGCTGGGTCGCGGGGCTGGTCGAGCAATGAGAAAGAGCTCGATTCAGCATGTGTGCGCGCTTGTAAGTCTCCGGAAGAACAATAGAGGATTCCTGCAGTTTTAGGTGAAAACATTTTAAATAGAAACCCGGTTGAACAAAAGACCGTACCGTCAATTGTTCTTTAACTACCCCGTCGCAAAATCACCCCCCCCCCCCCTTTCTGGGGTGTGTGTGTGTCTATGGGGTTGACGAGTTAAGCCCCTCATGACGAAATGGAGGGGGCAGTCTCAATGTATTTAATTTTTCTATTACTATGTGACATATATCATAAGTTACTCATGTGAATATTCTAGTATTTTATAGGGAGTGATAACTGTGCTTGTTCTGCTAATTATTATTATTTATTATTATTATTGCTAGGTCATTACAATGAAACAACACTGACACAGCAGGGCCTCAATAGTAAAAAAAATCCAAACATTGAGAACTGTTAGCACAACAAGCTCTGAAAATAAGAAGACATTTAGAATATGGCAAGAGTTTCTGTCAAAGTAGATTGTATAAACCAAATGCCTTTTGATTAATTCAGGAATAGAAAAGAAGTACAACTCATTATTACATGGTAGAGTAATGAAAATGTGCTGGAAAGGGAAAAAAAACAACCTTTGCTACAATGTGACGGGGGGAAAAAATGACATTTTAATTGTTGATAATACAGAGAGTTGTGAAAATCCGGAGAGCCAGTAAACAAGGCGAGAACTAACAGCCAAGCACTTTTCTGTCATGAATACCATCAGTGCCTATCTGTCCACACAGTACACACTCATATACAATAGAAAAGTGCCCTTTAGACTTCTTATTCCATAGCAGGCTGGTCTTGTCCTGACACCTGTTTGATATTTTTCCAGAAAGCTGGATTGAAAGATGTCTCAGCGAAAGTGAAACCAAGCGATACTCCAGTCATACGTCTCTGGGGAATATGTCGAACGACGAAAGTAAGGACTACTTCCATCTCTATTTGGGGTTACAGCGGGAAATGTTTACAGGGTGAAATCTGTTTGGTTGGTGGAATGATCCTGAAGTTCACATAGGAGGCAACCCCAGTTCGTCCACCTCTGAACTGCAGCACCCCCCTGGGTGACGAATGGCAGTGATTGTGTGCAGGTCAGGTGGAGAAGTGAGAAATATAGGGGACCCACAGTGGCGTTTATCCAGGACACTGTGGTGAACATCTCTGCTCTGACAAACAGAGCCATGTGATCTTTAAATCACCGAGTCCAGGAAAACCTTGGTTTAATGTCCATCAAAAGTCTGGACCTCCTGTGCCTCAGTGTCCCCTGGCCAAGATACTGAGGGATTGGATTCAAAAGTGCAGGGGGGAGGGGCACCACCTACTGGTCCACCAACACCTCTTACAGAAACAACCTGGTTTTCAGCAGACATCTCCTATTCCATTAGTGACCAGACCCAATAATACTAATCCTCTAAGATCTAACAAAATTGGATTACAAATGTTAAAGCCACCAAGATCTACACCATATAAGCAAACATATTCCATGTGACTGATTATATGGTACTATACGGTACTTAGAAGTAGTTCAGGTAGGTAGCTGCATCAGCATGAGTAGGCTGCAAAGGAACAAGTAATAGGTTTATTCCATGCTGAAAAGGGAAGAAAGAAAACCCAACGTTTCGGCTGTGTGAGCTCACACATGAAAAAGGCGAAACGTTTTCTTTCTTCTCTTTTAAGTACGGAATAAACCTATGACTTGTTCCTATATTGTACTTACAGTATGTTAGTCTTACACTAAAGCTCTATTTGAGTCTAGTATTAAAGAGAATTATATTCTGAACTGAATCATGTTTTAGTTTAAAAAAAAAATCATTTTAATGTTTTTTTTTTGACGCCATGTAAACAAGATGTTTGTGTTGTATAACTCACATTAAGAAAGCACTTCAGGTCACCACTCTTCTAGTGGTAATGCTCTGATTTTTGTATTCTATGTGCTGTATATATGTATGTTTTTCAGAACTTTTTTCAGAAAAAAAAATCCAAGGAGGTTCAACTGCAGTGTCTGAATAAATTATATGCACTTTTCTCTGAAAAATAAAAAAAACAAATGTTTTTAATTATTGGAATGTTTTGCTGTAGAAAATATTTGAAAATGAGAAAAAAAAACCCAATGAGACACCAGGGAGTACTTCTATTCTAGAACTTTAAAGAGAATTTTCATTGATCTTATATTTCAATTGCATTTCAGTCTCATCAATGCCAGTTCTAGCCCTGTTTTTCTTATTAATTAGAATGACCAAAGCTGATAGGTAGATTCTAGATGTGTAACTGGAATGTTGTGGGTTCAAATTGTACACGTGGGACATTGCTGTTGTTTTCTTGGGAAAGGTACTTCACCTGAACTTTCCGGAAAAATACCTGGCTGTATAAATGGGTCCAAACATAAACTGCCATGTGTTAAAATGTCGGTAAATGAATTAGTAATATTTAAGAACTAAATCTCACATTTTCTGAAAAGAGCCCAGACTTTGCACCTGAACCACCTGACTGGGAAGCCTGTTGTAGAAGCCCACACCGCTTTGCACAAATGATTGTTTCCTATTCTGCACTCAAAATCAATTCCCATTAATTTTCCTGTCTTAAATGGTTAATGAGTAGAGTTCTGGGAAGCACGTAACTTCTCTTAATTAAGCAACATTGATCCATGATCATCTGGAATGAAAATCAGAAAACACTGTGGATCTGGATCAGAGCTGCTGAACCCAGGTCTAAAATATCAAGTTCAACCCTACAGTGTCTCCTGTTCAGATGACAGCAATACTTCAGCAGAGAAGGTGGAAGAAATATTCCTGGTAAATTTCTTCTTAAAATGAGGCCCACTTTATTAAAATAAAATATAAGAGATGGGAATGGGCTTCACATAATATTATTATTATTCATTGTTTCTTAATTATTCATCATCATGATCTTTACATGATTACCCTGCGACTACCCACACAAAAGCAGAAAAAAAACTCTAGATATATGGATATAAAACTGCACCTTTGACCCTTAGGTTACTAATGACAATAAGTTTGTCTCAATGTAGGCAATCAATGTTTATGACACAGAAAATAAAATTAATTAGTGAATAAATAGTGTGGAATACACCCAAATTGGGTATGGGGACAACATTTTATTTGTAGATCAAATCAATATAATTTGTTTATAATATTTCTGATAAATGACAGAAAACCGTGAGTGTGAGTTTACCCAGAGATCATGTTGTCTGTGCTTGAACAACAAATATGATTTTCTGAATTGTTATCATAGTATAAACAAACAAGCTTGCTAAATGAAAGGACTGTCAGATTTTAGAGAAGGTGGTTTTTGTAATCTGTACGAAGGACGTTTACAGTACATACACTAGTTGATTGAGTAAAAAGTGGGCAGGAGCAGAAGAGGAAGACATAAACAATAAACTTCAAGGGGAGGAAATCAGACCTTTGGTTGGTGGGACTGCAGGATTGCACATCTGTGTCCTTCCTACTTAGAGTTCACGTTAAACAAGGAACCCCCAGCCACTGTGGCCCTGTGTGGAGACAGCTCTGCCCCACACATAAGCCAAACTGATGGTCATGGGCAGTGCATCGTCTTGCACATGCATCATCTGTCTTTAACTGAGAACTAATTGAAATTCCAGGGGCCACTACAGCTACATTCCAGCAGTTTGGTAGAGTTTGTTAGAGAGCCCACAGGCAGACAGCCTGGAGTTTCTGGGCTCAGGACATGTTCTATGACAAGTGCTCTCAGTCTGGGCTAGCTCACATTTGACTGGATTTGCTTTCAAAAGTCTGAAGATGATGATGTTGTTGCATTGCATACGAAACTGCAAGAAAACATTTCCAGGACTTAAGAGGACAAGTCTTTTGCCAATTGATCTTAGCCTTCTGTCCCTTCCTGAATTTTTTAAAAATGAATCCTTTATTTTAACAGATATGTCAACTCATTTACAATGACAACGTTGAGACTAACCATTCATGTAACAGGGCATTTAATGGCGGAATTTGTGTGAAATACATTTCACACAACAGAAAGAGCATCCAACTTAGGGTTTGTGAAATGTAGTTGTTTATTATTTTAAATGAATAAATATTTATATACCCATATGACTGCAGAAGAGAGCTTTGTTCATATATTTATTGCATATTTTATTTTATGCTTTTTATCCAAGACAACTTATACAGATAGGTATCTTTTGGAGGAGAACCTATTTCTCAAGGGTACAAAAGCAGTGTCACACATGGTACTGTATATGAACCCACAACCTTCCAGGTATAATCCACTTAACCACTGCTCCAGACTGTAGCCTTGAATAGCAAGTTCCTTTTCACAGCAAAGTACCGTGCTGTAAGTGATATATTCAGTGCCCCCATGAACTGCACTTAGCATATTGCTGTATACACCAGTTCTGCTGTTCTCTTTTTGTTTGATATATTTCTATGCACAGTATATTCCACAATTGTGATACCAACAATCAACAAATCTTTTTGCACAAAAATATTGGAAGTTACATGAAGGTGCATTTAAATTTTGATTGTGCTAATCTGAAACACGCTACCCAGTCATATTGTTTAAGCTGTTGACCTGACTTTTAAGAAACCGTGGGAGAGGGTCTTCAGATCAGTTACTGTAGCTACTTACTACCTGGGCTGGGTGGAGGACTCTCGTTCCTAAAAATTCTTATGTTCTTAAATGATTTGAAAGCAAACATGCTGCTGTCCTTATTCTGATACACAGTGAGGGGCTACTTACCTGTTTCAAAGATGAATGTGGTATTTCTGGGGATGAACTTCACTGCTGGAGAGTACCACAACACAAGATATGTCTTTATTGCTGAAGTGTTTTGATCCAGTGGTGCAGCTTGTTTGCACTTGTTGACATGTACAGTACATTTTTAGTGATGTTGCATACTTTTTAAGCAAGTGAAAGCCTGGTAATATACTGAGAGGCATTAAAAACACACCAAATACTTTTTTCCCAATACCAAATTCTTGCATTTTAAATGTTTTTGAGTACATAACTGAGCCACATTTTACTGTAGCTAGCAGATATTATGGTGTGGTGTGTGTTGCTTAATTTGAATGTGCTATGTTATATTACTGTGACTGTGTTGGTAAGTCTTGTTTTTCTCAACTGCATGCACACAGAACAAGACAACTGAATTGTTTAAAAATCAATAAACTGCTCATGTCAGATGAAGCACACATCTGCAATTGTTATTATTATCTTCAGCAGTAGTAGTAATAAACTGTTTATAGATGGTTATTATCAGCATTATAATGTGTAAATAATCTTTCCTGAAACAGATGAGGAAAAAGAAAACAACAGAGCTTCCAAACCACACTCAACCCCAGCTACTTTACAATGGTGAGTACACACATTCTCGTCCTTGATTTTGGGTTGAACTACCACACATGGTCATTCTAAATCACATTACAATGAAAAACTATTGCTTACTCTAAACTGGATGGCTTATGTGTTTAAAAGTCTCAAATGCAGTAGTATATTTGCTGTTGTAACTCAGAGTAGCATGGTGGCTGGTTGTTTAATCTTGGAACTTATTTAATAAGAGAAACCGGATGCTTAGTTTAAAAATATTCAGGCTCTGTAATTAAACAGATTTTTTTCCATCACTGCTTTATTTACGAGTCCAGTTCACACACGATACAGTAACAGAGAAAATGACATGAGGATGGTTGCTAGAATTTTTTTTCTGCTAGTGAAATAGCATATGTGTGATAGCCAAATGAAGATTAAAACTGGGCAGAAAAAATGAACTACATACTATGCCTTGTGTATGCAGTCAGACTGACATACCAATTAGGAGTCCTGTTTCACAGGCCTTAATAAATGTATCTAAAAGAGCCTGTGACACTGCTAAGAGCTGACTGTCTTTCTTTGCAAGCCCATAAAGACCCTACCCTGCCTTTTTACGAAGGCAAATTCCATCCGTGTCACTGCTGTTCTAGTAACTGGGAAATGAGGTGACGTGAACCAGTGGTAACATTGCAGTGCCTCTTCTCAACAAAGGATCAAAAGGCCACCTGTTGCCAATTAGGATTTTATATGAAGGAAAACGCCAACAGGACACAAAAGTTGGTGTTGTGCACTCTCCTTCTTTCAATTGAAAAAGGTTTAGTTCCCAAGCATTTTATTAAGACATAGGAAAACCTGGATGTGCCTGGACGCTGTATGAAGATGATTCATACATACAACTAAACACCAGGTCAAGAACGTACTGTAGGTAGGATTTATATTAAGAATTTTTAATAATCAATAAATTATAAAAAGCATATTGAGAATACTTTAAAATATTCTTTTTAACAAAATTAACTTTTGTTAAGAACACAATATAACAACGAAATCACATTCCCAAAAATAGCAAATAAGAGGGAAAAATTATCACAAAATGTTTCTGAGCTAGAAGGAAGAAGTCTCTTCATGTAATCATAAATGAATATATTTCACATGCTATATTGACACAATAGTTTGATAAGTGTGAAGGAAAGTAAGGATTAGAATTCTTGTAGTTGTGTCTATATATATGTTTTAAGCTGGTGTTTTTCACAGGCCAGTGTTGAAATATAGTTTATTACCGGAATTAGTGGTAAAATCAAAACACAAACCTGTAATGATTTGGGTTATTTTATCCAAGTCTGTGTTTAAAGATCACCTTTTGTGTTAAAGGGCAATAACATAACAACAGTGATTATTTCTAAAGGCTTTAAGAGCTTATTCAATTAAAGTAATAATACTGTATGCAGCGAGGGAGCCAAAATGTTGTTTCATATCACAATGAATTGCCTGTCCACACACACACACAATTCCATATTTCAGTAACATGTTTTTTAAAGGCAGTCTGCATCAGTTGTACTGTATTTTCCTTGCAACAAAAAGCATAATGTCAAGTAAACTATTTGTTATGAATGTAAAAAATTATATAGAAACATTTAATAATATTTCAGGTTGGTAGCTGCGTCAGCAGCTTTTTTATTCCATTTCATGGAATAAACCTATTACTTGTTCCTTTAATAATATTTAACATTCAAAATGCACTTTGGGATTACCAGTCTTTATTGGAGTTAAGTACTGTTCTTTCTCAAATTAACAGCTGTAGAGTATTGGTGGTGTTCTGTGGTAAACCATTTTCAAGAGGTGAATTTTTACTTCCCTGATTATAATAATATAAAATGAAGATGATCATATTTAAATGTGAATAAATTTAAGTGGAGCATTTTTCTTAAACTAAATATTAAACTGAGCCTTCAGAATGATGACAATAAATTTCATAAGTGAGCTTTAATCCTCACAGTAAAAATGCAGGGAACAGAGTTTTTGCATTGTTTTATGACAAACTTGTGACAAAGGACTGCATAATCAATGGACCATAATCAAATCTGCATCAAATATCATATCTTTGCTGTGGGATTTTCAACAGAGTACAGTGGCAAAGAAGCATTCAGAACAAGAGTAATTGTGGAAGATCCCACAGATTGTCATTATGTCCTGATTGATGGGTAATGTGAAAATCCATTTGCTAAAAAGCAAGGGTCAAACAGAATCAAGGCGTATCACCCTGGAACTATTGTTAATCCCTCTCTATAGCTGACAATAGTGTTTTGCATTGTGCAAAGGTTAAGAAAAGAGCACTCGTTTGAGCTGTGCTATTTTATGTTTAAATCGGTAGAGCTTGAGTATATTTTCAGGTTATTTTGTTTTCTGTTTGTATGTAAGATGTTAATCTTTCTTATTTTTCTGCTTACTCCTGCAATCAGTATTACATAGTAAGTTAATAGTTTATTAAAAAGAAAACTTTCTAAATGTTCAAAAACAAATAAATAAATTAAAGGTGTACAGTTTTGTTTTATAAATTGGGCACTTAAATTCATTCACTCAGACAGATTACTAAGGTTTGTGTGACACGGATTTGATTTCCTACACACATCCTGGTAGTTACTGTACAAAGCCTTTCCAGAAGCTGTTTTCATTGGAATAAGGATTAAGCATTGCACATCGTAGTCTACACCAAAGCACCAATAAGTATCCATTCTGAGAAAATCAAAATGACAAGATCAATACAGATGGTCTTTAGTACCAGGTCTTAAAGGGTGTTGAGAAATTACTTTCAGAAAAATTTGTCAGTCAAGTCAAACTGGCCTATAAAAATATTTTTATGAGTACAGTACATGAATTCTAAAATTCAACACAAGCCAGTGCAATCTGGTTGAACTCAGCTGCACTGATCTTCAGTGAACGAGTTTCCGACACCAACTTTCTTGTATTGAATGTCAAAATATAGAACACAATTCTTTTTTTCCATATTTCAGTCCCAGTTTCAGAAAAGCTCATTCTTATTCAATGCAACTCACCATTAGATTCCCACAAGCTGAAAACAGATTCTGCATTCTCAAAGGCTGGGTGGCAGCAGGCAAAAGGAAAACAATATTGCCTGGTTCACACACAACAGTTCTTGGTACGAATTGACTAATTAGAGGAACTTTAAGGCAAGCCTTCTGAAACTTTTGACATACAAAGGCCCTCCTGATTTGAATAACATGTCTTGCTTAAAGAAATCTAAAAATGCTATACTGTAATTGTAGAAGCATTGCACAGAAGCTCAAGCCTAGCCAAAATGTTTAGCAAGACAATGATCCAATACATGCATGCAGACAGGCAAAGCAGTGCCTAACTACAAAACACAAATGTGCTTGACAGGCCATCTCAATTGCCAGACCTCAGTCTAAACATTTTTGAAAGAACTCAGGATTTCAGTCCGAAAGTATAAACCAAGGGATATGAAAGGAGACAATTCTACCTGGAAAAATGGTCAAAAATCCTTCTCTAAGGATCCTTAAAAGACATTACAGGAGGTGTCTTAAGAACATAAAAACAACTACAAACAAGAGGAGGCCATTCAACCCATCCAATCCGTTTGGTAGTGTTTGCTTTCTAGAATTAAATTATGACAAATATCACTACACTTTCTGCAGTGCTATTAGGAAAATAGTATAACATTTTGGATTTCTGTAAGCTCAACACATTATGCCATATAAGAAGCGTCTTTCATTTATGTGACATATGTGTTCCTATTTACTCTGAAGTATGAATAAATCTAGAAAGCACTATATTCTGAACTGTCTGATGGATAGAGCAAGTTCTGTTTTTTATATAAAAACCTTATTAAAAGTGTTTCTTTTGGGCCAGTTATTCACAATGTATCTAGCAGGTGAAAGGCAAGAATACAATACATGATTCTTAAGGCTGCTGTGTCATCTATGGTAAACAAGGCTTAAATATCTGCACACTAGAGAAAATTAATAATTTAACGAACAGCTGTATCTCTCTGAATGCCAATTAGTGGCTTAGCATAGCCTGCTATGAGCATGTAGGCACAAGGAACTAATAGTAATAATAATAATAGTTCCTTACACTTATATAGCTGAACACTACACTCAAAGCACTTTACAGGTAATGGGGACTCCTCTCCTCCTACACCATTGTGTAGCCCCACGTCAGCCATAGTGCGCCAGTACACTCCCCACACACCAGCTCTCAGTGGGGAGGAGAGCACAGGGATGAAGCCAGTTCAGAGAAACGCCCTGGGATTTTTAATGACCACAGAGAGTCACTTAGTAAGATGATGATGTACCTCAGGGAGACGTAGGCCAAGGTTCTGTATACATATTAATAGTGTGATGAGTGCACCTCTCGCTGTCATTGCCGGGATTTGACCCCTGCTGCTTGCACAGTCCCCTGGACAGAGATGAACTGTGCTGTGCCAGAAGACCACTCCTCTGCTGTGGTCGAATTCTACGCTGCCCAGATTTCAGACAGGAGTGAGGTCCCACCAGCAGCTTGCTCAGAGCACCGAGCGCCGTGGCATTAGCATAGAACAGGCAGAAGTGTTCTGAGAAGGTGAAAAGGCCAAGATTAATAAATCTCCAGTGGTCGATGGTGTCCTACCAGTTGTACTTAAGAAAACAAAGGGTGTTATTCGTAAGCCAGTGACGCAAATCTTTCAGCAGCTGCTTAAACCTGGAGAATTGTCGATGTAACACATATCCATAAAAAGGTGAAAAAAACTGAACCAAGTAATTATACACAAATAGATCTGAGATCTGTTATATGTAAGGTTATAGAAACAATAATTAGAACAAAACTAGAGGATCACCTACATGGAAATATAAAGGGTTTAGAGACCTTAAGTCTTGCTTAGGTGTCTATGTTGACACATAATAGATCTGGCCCTGTACTGGATGGATAATATTTTCAATGTTGTTGTTATATTGCTATATTTTCAACACCACATATTATTAACTTTTTAATTCATAATTTTAGACTTGGAATGTGTTAATGAATAGTACAGCAGATAAAGAGTGAAAGATCAGACTGGGTCTGATGTTAATATTGGAATACCATACCGTACAGGTATCTCTATCAGGATATCAGTGAATAAATATATCAGTAATTTAGATTCTGGTACAGCTAGCAAATTAGTCAAACAAATTATACCAATGCAATTTAGCAAAACCATTAGCATATTGTAATGCTTCTGTTACAATATTATACCAAAATAGAAGGATTACCAAATACTAATCACAGAAGTGACAAAAGAAATTTAAAAACATCTAGATAAAATTCAAGAGAGATGACATTTTGTGTATACAAGTGCAAAGTGTTTCATGTAAGTAAAAAAACATAAACACATAAGATGAGAAACACACTTAAGAAAAAGACTTATTTATATTGACATAATTTACATCTTCTAGACACTTTGGGGAACTAATAGGAAAGGCAAACTTAATGTTATAATATATAGCTAAAAGTTTAATATTTTAAATAAAGGAATGCTATGTTAAAATTGCACAATGCACAAGTATGACTAATTTAGAATATTGTGTACAATTTTGATCACCACATTGTAAAAAAGTGTTGATTCTCTGGAATCAAAGACAAGATAAACAAGATACATCCCCAGCTTTAAAAAAATGTCTACACTGACAGGTTAAAATTAGTGATTCTTTTGGTGTTAAACAGAGATGATGATGAGGGGAACTGATCCAAGTAAAATCAAATGCATTGATAAAGTTTCTGAAGGTGATAAACTGGTTTCTTTTAAGAAACAACTGGATGAGATGCTCACATCAATTAAGTACAGACAACCAAACGTGTTAGGTGGGCCAAATGACATTCTCTTCTTTTTAATGCTTTGCATTCTTAAGAAGGATTCAACATTAATACAGTAGTTCACAGGAAAACCAATTTTCCAATTTAAAATGGGACCTTCTGACTGATTCTGATTAGATAGATCAGAATCATTTTCCAGCACCTTGCCACGGAGCAAGAAGGATGGATTACAAGTCATTTGCCAGACTGACAACCTGATCTCTTTTGTACTGTAGGCTGGAAGAAAATTACGAGATTGCCGAGGGTGTGTGCATTCCTCGAAGTGCCTTGTACATGCATTACCTGGACTTCTGTGAGAAGAATGATACACAGCCTGTCAACGCTGCAAGCTTTGGAAAGGTAAGATTTGAGCTTTGCCCAAGTTACACAATAGGCTACACTTGCTCTGTTGTTTGTGCCAGTTTCAGAAAGATAAAACTGGCATACATGGAATTCTTGTAAGTGGTTGGCTACATAAAGCTTCTTAGTCTGTTTATAAGACTTGGCTGCAGCTAAGCATCAATAAATAGGTTCTTTGGCAGTGATTATAATGCTTGGGTTTAGGTGAAGCAGAATAAAAGAGCTCTTTGGCATGTCTATAAAATGTGGGCTGAGAAAGCTTTGGCTGGGAGTTTAAAACATGTTACAAGAGCACAGTGCCTAGTTCTCAATGCATGTTTAACGTGAACTGCATGGTCTTTCGAAACCATAACTAACCTGAAAGCTTAAAAAATGAAGCTCTTTTAAAACAAGGTGGTACTGAAAAATATATCCCCTTATAAACAGTCAGTGGCTACTAACCAAGCCTGCATGTACAGGTCTCCCTGAATACACCCAATCTAAATGAACTGAACATTCAGATGAGAAAAAAACAATGTCACGTTTAAGGGTAAAAAATGCAGGAATCCCAGAATCGTAATGGATAACTCCATAAATAAGCAATAAAATGAAAATATGTTTATTCTGAACGCATTGCATGGATTTATTTATGGGTTTATTTATTTACTAAATGAATATAACTCCCTGTCAATTCAATATTGAATGGGATGCTCTAGGACACAGACTGCATTAAGGTTTAACAAAGAAGAATAAAAGGAACATCCACAAAATGCAACACATTGGTGAACTGCTTAGGTAAAAGTCAAATAGCAAAGCAAAGTTTCATCATGCAGTACAGCACTGCCACTAATACACAAGTTCCTAATACAAATGTGATTTAGAAAACACATAACCAACTCATCAACAATGGCAAAGGACTCTACTTTACATCAGTACCTTTCATTCTAAATAGCTATTCTTAATATATATTAAAGTATATACACATAAAACATTTGCCACTGAGAGTATTTTGTGGCAATGATACATGCATTTTCTAGTGGTATGATACATGCAACATTTGTGAAATTAATACCCACTGTTCTGTGACATTTTTAATATCAATGTGCAATTTTTTTAAATTGTTTTTGCAGTTATTGCTGCTAACAGCTGACTCTACATTGTCCCAAATACTTTTACCATTTTACACAGACATCACACATGTGCTCCTTCACATGGATAAACTGAGCAAAGCAGTGAAGAGATGAATGAATGTGCATCTTTTGCACAGAAATCAGCCATAAAGTCAGAAATGCTACAATCATTTAAAAATGGCTTAGGATTCATGACATATGTGTCACTTTTGACTGACGGCAGGATATATGATCTGCTCTGCAAGTACAGTAGCCTATTGGTCTGCTCACACTGGAGTGATACTCCTTGATAATTTCCCATTCAATCAACAGATAATAAGCCTTTGATCTTGGAATGGCTCCGTTTTTTCATTTACAGCAGGGGCGCACTGGCCTGAAAGCATGCCTGGCATGTTGTCTGATCTGCAGAGTGTTTGAAGAATGCTTTTCAGGATGAGCAGGATTTTTTTTTGGAATGAGCTACAAAACAAAATGGCAGAAACACCATTGAAAAATATGGTAAAAGGAAGTTCTCGCTGAGTCTCTTATTATGCCACTGTCATTTACGAACACCAGCAGACACAATTCTCTTAGTGTTGCTGCTGAATCCTAAAGACAAGATCTGTTCGTGACCATGTGACGTGATACGTCTGATTTTCATTACTTTTTAAAGCAGTATTGTTAAAGGATTCATGTTAGACTTAGTACCAACATAGCACTGACATATCATTTGAGTTTAACAATTCCCTGACCGTATCTGTTAATGCTGATTTAGATAGATAAGATTTTATTGTCCCCTGAGGGATTTTTTTTATGGTTACACAGCACTCCTGTACATTTAAACAGAATGCAAACCAAAAAAAGAATACAAGAAATGTATTAAGCTCTGGAGAAAATTCCATTTCAATTGCATGGAGAATGTTCAATGGACCATAAAAAAATATTTTCTGGACAACTTCAGTAGTTTTAGGGAGATAGCCTGTGCTCATCATTGGATGAATGGACGCTAAAGCTGGCCAATCTGTAATGTGTCATTTTTTGATAAAGCAGCAGTATTCCAAACTAGGAAGCAAATTACAATTGAGTTTTGAAATGTAAACAGATTTATTTATTCAATACACTTTCTTCAATAGTGCTTAGAGCCATGATAGAAAAAAATACTATGAAGCATTTACTCCCCCACTCCTAAAAAATAAACCAATAAACTGACATCATGTCTACCTTTGTAAACAAGCTGCTGTAGGTATCAACTATTTGAAAAGAGGGAGTGTTGATAAGTTGATGACGTTCCTTTCGGATTCCTGCTGGAGAGACAATATTAAATAATGCACAGTTCAAATTCCAATAAAACTGGGCTGAGCGCGGCTGTTTCTGTTCCCACAACCCTGTGAAGCTCCCCAACCTACGCCCCCCCTCCAGTCTCCTGTCTGAGGATATTGAAAAAGAGAGGGGCTGGGATTAATGTCTAATTAAAGGGAATTTGGAAGGCCGAGATGTTGCGGAATGTTAGATCAGTAGCTGGAACAGCATGGGGTGTCCTTTAGGAAAGCTTCATTGACTCAGGACAAAAAGTGTGAGGGCTGCCTCCCTGTCTGCTCATTTATCAAACAGCCGGACAGAAACTTCACAGCTCTCTCCTTTTTTATTTTGAACAATAGAAAGCTTGACTATTTGCTAAAGTTTTGCACCACGAATTGAAGCAAGCAGAGTCTGGCCCAAGCCTACAGACATTTCTAAAACTTGCCAAAATTTAGAAGTAAAAATAATATCCCAAACCTGTCTAAACGAATTGTTGACAAAGGTTTTTGACTCACATTGAGGTCAGTCTTCAAGTTTCTCATTTCCAGAATTAACACATTATGTCTATTCAAGAAATATGTATAGTTAAAACAAAAATAAACGTATTAAAGTTTTTTTTGTTTGTTCATTTCAGTTTGTTTGTTCAGTATGAGACTAAAGATAAATAAAACACTTAACAGTTCTCTCAGATTTAGCAGCCTATCAATCTGTTTTACATTTATCATGTAAGAAGCAGAGTTAAACAAATTTTTAAAACTGTTTTCTTAGGAGCATACACTTAAGACTTAAAATTATAGTAAATTATTATTATTATTTATATCTCAGTAATTATGTGCACAGAATTTTTTCCTCAGTTAACCGATGGGTTCAATAACATACACATGTATGTGATTTTTTTACTTGCAGTGGTTATCTGAGGTGTTTCCAAACAGTGTAGCATAAAGATTTGAGCTATATGGAGGAAAAAATGAAAAGGCTCTTTTCCTGCTGTTTTAGTGAATGTGTGATGCTTTTGTAAAATACATAATATATTGTATATGATAGAAATGTATAATAGATTATTTATCAAATGATATCAGCAGATGTGAACTAAAATATTCAAATTTCCTGCCATTTAGAAATGACAAACAAAAGCACATGGTGGTGAGTTTCCATTTAGCAGAATGAGGAAGCCACTAGCAAACAAGACATAGCAATCAAATATAGCACTACTGAAGATTATTGGTTATACTTTGCAATTGGGTTAAAGATCTTTAGACCTAGTTTGTCTCCACAGATTCACTGTTCAACCATTTTTCTCATATGCATAGATAATAAGACAGCAGTTCCCACAACTAACTACAAGAAGACTGGGGACAAGAGGGCAGTCAAAGTGAGTATAAACCACACTCTGTCTTTCACTCCTTCATCCTCTCCTCTCAGGCAGGTCAATGCAATATAGAAGCCATTCCACTTGTGTGAAGGGCTTCACTACGAAAAGCGTTTTGAAGTACCGATGTGGGATAGATGTTCCTTGTGTTATCCATTCGTTGTAGTACAACACTAAGGAAAAGACCTGACTTTGTGAGACTCGGATTGCTTTTATATAGGAATATGCTTTGGGTTTTCACTGCAATTCATGTGGTATTTTTCTCTCTTCTGACAATAAAACTAATGCTTAGTTTGAGTCACGAACAAAGGCATTTTAAATTCCAACTGGAGGCACTGTCCTCAGTAGGGAATGTTAGTTAATGGGGCATTGCAGGATAAGACAGTAGAAACAGACTATGGATTTTTTTTATGAGATCATTAAAATAAAAAATTGACAAATTTACAGTTTATATATGGTATGATAAGTAATAAACAAATAAATAAAAAAAAAAGAAGATAATTTCCAAAGAATCACAGGATTATCAGTAAAATAACCCTTTTCAACCTGGTGAAACTCTTCTTTTAAAACAGTTCATTCAATTGACCACAAATTAACCCCCCCAAAATGATCAATCTTCTATAAAACTCAAATTAACACCTCTCTTTGTTCTCAACATTTGCCTCACCTTTACTCTGTACAGCTTTTCAGATATTGAACCTGTTAAGACCACTCATTCTTGCGCCAGTAAGACACACACTGTTTTCTCCCCAAGGTACCATTACTACGGGATTGCGGTGAAAGAGAGCTCCCAGTATTACGATGTGATGTACTCCAAGAAAGGGGCAGCCTGGGTAAACGACACAGGGAAGAAGGAGGTCACCAAGCAGACAGTGGCATATTCACCGCGCTCCAAACTGGGAACTCTACTGCCAGAGTTTCCAAATGTCAAAGATCTAAATCTGCCAGCAAGTCTGCCAGAGGAGAAGGTAAACAGACTTTTAAATACCCAGCTGGCCTGCCTTTCTTCACTGCTTTTCTTCTGTGCTGGAGCCTGGCTGTGCAAGGGTTAGATACAAACTTTCTTAAGTTGTGCACCAATGCTGTTTAGCCTCGTCTTGTTTCTGTGTAGGCCACAACTCATTTCCTAGGGCAGAGATTTTTATTCTTTTTGTCATTACACTCATTAAACCCTCAGAGTACATATTCTATACTGTATGTCACGCTCATGGTGAAGTCTAACGCTGGATTTAGCTTGCAAAATTAGTATATAATAATATGATAATAATATTGAATACGTACTCTGCATTTTCTTCATATAAATAACATTTTACATTTTCAGATATAACTTAAAGTTGGGTAATGCAGATCTATAAAAAGTGCTTTCGTGCTTTCGAGATGCCTTCAAGAAACTGTTACACATGAAGTAGCCACCTGCCAAACAGGAACTTAACAGCAGCAAAATGTGCTTTTCTCACACAGGTTTCTACATTCATTATGATGTACAGAACCCACTGTCAAAGGATTCTTGATACTGTAATACGGGCAAATTTCGATGAGGTAGGTCTGTTGTTTTTCTTTAGCCTCTTTGCTAGAAAATGTAGACAATTCAATTTTCTGCAGCAAAACATGTTCGGTGGCATAGCAGTCCCATGAAAGATTATTGATTCTTTTGAGACTCTCCAGAGTGTGTGGTTATTTTCACATTTTTTTAAATTCCTTTCCCACTTGGTCCACTATGAAGAACACATGGTCTAAATGATCATTTCTATGCTGATAACACTCAAATCTACATCCATACTAAACCTGACACTGAAGTGGCTGCATCCGCTCTCTCTAATTGCATCTCTGACACAAACATATGGATGAATCCAAATTTTCTTCATTGAAACCGACAAGACTGAAGCCATGCTGCTTGGCACCGCTCAACAAACACGTATTCGGGCGGAGCGGTGGCTCTGTGGCTCAGGATCTGCGCCTGTGGCTGGAAGGTTGCCGGTTTGTATCCCGTGGCTAGCAGAGGAATCCTACTCTGTTGGGGCCCCTGAGCAAGGCCCTTAACCCCAACTGCTCCAGGGCACTGTATAAATGACTGACCCTGCGCTTTGACCCCCGGCTTCTCTCCCTGTCTGTGTGTCTCATGGAGTGCAAGTTGGGGTATGTGAAATGTCAAATTCCTAATACAAGAAATTGTATATGACCAATAAAGTGATCTTAAAACTAATGCAGTAACCCATTAACCCACGGTACTTTACTTGAGTTTCAATATAAATTGAAGAACTTGTGGGTAATATTTGATCAATGCTTCATGTTTGACCCACATATAAAACATCATTCTTCCAGCTCAGAAAAGTATGTCCTATGTTGTTAAATGTTGCTGAAAAACTGGTCAACACTTTTTTCTCTCAAATTTATTACTGTAATCCACTGCTTGCTGGGGTATCTAACTTAACAGTGAACAAACTTCAGCAGCCAGAATCTTGTGATCACATTACTCCTATCACTGGCTTCCTATCAGGTTTTGTGTCGACTTCCAAATCATCATCCTCACCTATAAGGGCTTGGAACCTCGGTATTTTGGTCTCCTGTCTGTCCCCCAAGCCTGTCTACACTCTGATGATGGGGTCTTCTTCTGTTGTGCCCCAGAGCTCTGGAACTCTGTCCCCAAGGATATCAGACAGTGACCTTACCTGTGCTCTTTCAAATCAAGACTTGAAAACCTTCATTTTAGGAGTGCTTTTATTTAACTTGTTCTGTCTGCCCCTTTGCTTTCATTCTGTATTCTAAACCCTCACTGTAACTGTTTAATCTCTTCCCACTGTGAATGGTGTGTTTTCTGTAAATCGCTTTGAGAAACCACATTAAAAGGCGCTATATAAAAATGAAATCATAATTATTGACAAGGCTATTTCAAAACAAAATGAAGTGAAGTCAACTGTCATCCTCGACCCAGATTACTGAAGCGGTTGTTGTTGTTGTTGTTTTTCATGTCACTGCAGGTACAAAGCTTTCTGCTGCACTTTTGGCAAGGAATGCCACCTCACATGTTGCCTGTCCTGGGCTCCTCCACAGTCGTGAACATAGTCGGTGTCTGTGACTCCATACTGTACAAGGCCATTTCGGGAGTTCTAATGCCGACGGTCCTACAAGCTCTACCAGACAGGTTGGTCACCTTCCAACGCACTCCTGGACCTGCACCAAGCCTGTCACTTGGCCTTTTAGGGACGAGATGAATAGCCATCAGTTTAGAGTAGCGCTGCTCAGACGTCCGTTCTTTTCCCATGTAATTACATTACTAAATAGAACACAGTGATGTTCAGAATGATTAAACATAAATAGAAATAATAAAAGATGATTGAACAGGGATTTTTGACCGTAAATTGTTAAAGAAAAGTGATTTTTTCTCAATTTCCCTTTCAAAAGTGTGATTATTCACATTGGAGGTATATATAAAGCTAGATATTTTTACTTTAATTATTTAAATTATGAGCATATTTGTATATATACATGTATATAAATCAGAAAGTAATGAATATGTGATATTGTATAAGAGGAATTTCTTCAGACCTTGTTAATCAGTCACAAGATTCCCTTTTTATTTGGAACTGAAGGTTGTATTTCTATGATGGTATTCAGAGTAGTGAACATGTAATATACCCCAAAATTAAATCAAGTAAGCAAATTAGGTAAGACTGTTCGTAGAGGCTGGTTTTCATGTAGAAAAATGAAACACTGTACATGACTTGCAAACCTCTTAGGTCTCCTAATCCTTTCTATTTATCTCCACAAAGGAAGAAAATCAACTGAAAAAAATATAATTATAGAGTGTTGTTGAACCCCTTCATAATACCGAGCAGAGTTAACAAGAAGTCTCTTAGCTCTTCTTAACTCTATAATTATTTCTTTTCACAAAGAGGTGTAAATTGAAATAGTTCAAAGAAAATGAATAGATAGATTCCTATCAGTAAAGTCTTGGGAAATTTCTTTTAAAAGTTTTTTTAAGACGTCTTCTGTAGTGGGGTGTCGACTTTAAGAGATTTGCCAGATGCTGAACAATAAGAATATCCAACAGATTACCCAGGAATGGGAGAATTCTTGACCATATTCATGGGTCAAAAACTGCAATGAACATTCAACACAAAAAAATAAAGCAAAGCATAAAAACAAATCTAGTAATCAAGGGAGTTATTGTTTTCTTCTCTCTTAGCTTGACTCAGGTGATCCGGAAGTTTGCCAAACAGCTGGATGAGTGGTTAAAAGTGGCTCTGCATGACCTACCGGAAAACCTAAGGAACATCAAATTTGAATGTATGCATTGGAGTAATTCACTGTGTCCATATGTCACACTGCACGGCAGTCATTTTTTTCCCCTAACGTAAATTTAAAGAATCAAACCCCCGCATTTACACAATGTTAAATTCCTGTGTCATGTTTACTGATGCTCAGTTTGATCTGTAAAAATATCGTAACCATACGCATAGCTGGATATATCCTCACATCAATTAGCTTCTAAAAATGAAATGACCTGAATAAGATGAATGGTTTTCTCTTATTTGAACATATTCCTATAGAAAAAGTTATGTATTGGAAAGAATTATAAATAATAACGTAACTACATAAAATTGTTTTTGCAGTTTTGAATTCAAATAGTGAAAAACATGTTGAAATTGTGCCTTGAAGAAGTTGTGAGAGCATAAGAGTTATTTTCAGCTAATTATTAAAATAACATTGATCAGACTTAAGACTTCAGACCCAGTGTTTGACAGACCGCAGGGGATAATCTTGTCAGTCTTAGTGGGTCTTTTTTTTCAAAATACTTATCTCAGAAATGATAGAAGGACGTTAAAGGAAATTTGAAGACAAATATTCACACTAATACTAGTAAACACTGTTTCTTACAGATAATTGTTATGGTTTGGGATGTGATACAAAAATGTGGTGGTGAGACAGATACAACTGGATTTTTTAGTGATCTGGTCTTATGCCATGTAAAAGTATTTAATTTTCTAAAAAAATCCTGTTTGCTTCTATTTGTTGATTATTTTGCATCTTTATTTAATATCTATACAGAATTTGTTTTAACATTTTAAATTAATTTGATTAATTTATAATAATATGTAATATAAACAATATATGATAATAGTTATAATTATAATTATATAATATATGATTATATTTTCAATTTTATATGATAATACTAATGCCAAAATATTACAAACATCCTCTGTTTAAATACAACAAAAAGAACATGTGGGTAATGACCATATTTTTCTTTTGTTTTCAAGTATCTAGAAGATTTTCTCAAATTCTAAGAAGACAGACATCTTTAAACCACCTGTGCCAGGTACTTATTGAAGTGAACTGTGAAAAGCTAGTGCTGTTTGAAAACCCTTACATGAATGATGTAATCATAACTACAAGGCATCATAAAAAATCTTAATAGGTAAAGGTCTTACTTCAAGTATCTATCTCAAGATCTAAGTATAAGGAACATTCACAAGTCAAACATCAAGACCTGAAATGTCTTTTTTAAGGGAGGAGATGTGGATTAAGATTAATCATGGGAGAAATTCACTATATCAGTGTGTACTACCTAAATTCTTAAGCAATGTAATGCACAGCTCATATATGTTTAAGAGTAGTCAATGAACATTAACAATGTAAGTTAAACAGCATACTTTGCGTCTACATCTACATTCATAAAGTATTTCTTTTTTTTTCTTGTTGTTTCTAAAGGCCTCCCGAACTGTAATCCACAGTGCAGATATAACATTTCAGATGCTGGAGGACTGGAGGAATGTGGATTTGAATAGCATCACAAAACAGACTCTGTACACTATGGAGGATTCTCGGGAAGAGCACAGGAAAATGATCATACAGTGTATGTATACATACCCCAGACTCTGCTGTGTGTTCTGTAACATGCAGTTGCCATGAAAATGCAGTGCTAAAATGAACCATGCTTTTCTAGAAACTGAAACAAGGAAACAAGGAAACAAGGAAAGAATGTTCATGTCTTTTTTTCAACTTTACAAAACTTACATTTCAAGTTACTTATATCTACCAGTGTCCCCCCTAAGAGTGAAATCTACTCCATCGCAGCACATTGATTCAAATGTACTGTAGCTTCTTAATTGCAATATTGACCCTTATTGATCCTGCTAATTGGTAATTAAAAAATCCAATTCAATTAAATTTATTTTTATAAATACTAATTTTTATCAATTAAAAATAAGGAACTGCTTGAGCACAATTTTGTAATAGAGCAGATTGGAGACTCTTTTTGAGTAGCCCTACACTACAATAATTATTTCAGATAAACCAGTTGCATAAACCTAATCATGAGGCAGAAAGAGTGTATCATTTGAAGTTTCACTCATGGAGAATAAAACTACTAAATAAAGCTACTAAAGCAAAGCTGTGAGAATTATGATAAATTAATACCACTGACTAAAAATGTTAAGAAGGTTTCTTTTCTATTTTCTAACAACCCAGGGAGCATCTCCAATTAATTTCAGGGTTGACTTCTGAACTTGCCACTCAAGGTCAAAGTGCAATGATTTGATCCTGTTGCATAAAGATACGTTCTGAATACTACCTTAGGCACTATGAATTGTGTAAAGGATGTTATTTCCATTATTCTATAGGAAACAAAGGAAAGAAACACCACCGAACAGAATAATAAAGGCAAAATATTCTGTTTTGTTTTGATAGTGCAGTATATCAAATGGATGAGACACATCATTTGCTTCATTCTAGATTTTCACTTAGTCAAGTATCAAAAAAGATTAACAGATCTGGTTAATATTTGCATGTTACTGCAGCTTGAACTTACAATTGTCCTTCTCCACTTATTGATTATTATCATTATCATAATAATTATTTTACAAATTAGGTTTGTGGCAAGAAAAGAATTTGAAAGACTTTCTCAGTAAGGTACCAGCACATAGAATAATAGATCAATTGACTGGATCACATTACAGTGAATGTCTTCAGTTCAGTCTGTAAATTAATTCAGATAGAATGTGGAATGTGATCAAATTGGCTGTGTGTTTGTGATCTCATCTGCTTAACTAGTGCTGATTGTGTTGTGTTGGTGTTTTCTCCTAGTATATCAGGAATTTGACCATCTTTTAGAGGAGCAGTCACCCATTGAATCGTATATAGAGTGGCTGGATTCCATGGCAGACAGATGTGTTGTCAAGGTCAGTTTAACTAAAAGCTCATGTAATCTTCCCCTTATCTCTTACCTCACACTAACATCCAGACACAAACTGAGACTTCATTATATTCTAATAAAATCTAAATAAATAAGAATGTGCGAACTGTGTCGGAATAATATTAGTTCAAATGGATTTCTGAGATGCAGTTATCATCCTTTCTATTATATATAACTTCAAATTGCGGGATTAAGGATAAGTAACAAGTAGAAAAATTATTTCAGTCCGATTATTAAAATTAGAGATGTAATGTGGGAATGCTGATAAGAACAATTTCTTGTTAAATGACCCTAGTAAGAAAAATAAATGAGTAATGTTAACTGATGCAAATAGCTGCATATATAAACAATCTTTTTACTTTTCAAAATGTATTTATAACCGAGAGCATTGTGCTTTTACGTTACACCACAAAAAATAAAAATAATCAGACAAAGAGTAATGTCACAATATTAATTAGAAGTGTTACTTTTTAGTTCATTTTAATGTGATGAAAATCCAGATAATAAGCTGTTTATTGTTTTCCAAAATGTGGAAACCAATTTCAGACATGTAATCATAATACATACACAGATATTTGCACACGTGAAAAATAGATTGGGCTCCTGAAATAAAACTGATAGTTGTTCCCATGCACATATTTATTTTTCAAAGTTCTGTCCTTGGTTTCTAGGTAAAACTTTCCTTACTTCCACGACAATAAAGAAAAATATAAAGGAGCAAACTAAATTGTTGAATAGTTGACATGTTTCTAAGTGAAGGCTACAACCCAAGATGTCCTAGAGGTTAATCATTTTTCTATCTTTTCTGATGTAAATTGCATGTGTTGTACTCTATTTAGGTAGCTGGAAAAAAACCTGGCTCTCTAAAGAAAGTTGCTCAACAGTTCCTCCTAATGTGGTCCTGTTTTGGGACAAGAGTCATTAGGGACATGACTCTCCACAGTGCGCCTAGTTTTGGTAAGTGTTCCTGTATGTCTTATCTAACAAATTTGCAGTGTCAGCGTGTCAATACTGTCTCTTATTTAATAATTTTTCAAACTTATGGGGGGCTGTGGTTTTGATGTTAAGTCCAGTACAGAGTTCATCTTATGAAATGAGTGAATTAAATTTATACATAGAGAATCTTTTCTATACCTAAATCCACAGAGATCATTTGTATAACAAATTCTGAAGGTTATTTCAGAGCACATTAGTGCTGCAAAGGAATCCCTAACTGCCAAGGAAGAAAAAATGAATAATAAGGAATGCATGTTTTCACATACAGGATAAAAACACCTTGCGATGAGTATAGCTGCCCAGCTGAGCACAGACAACTTCACAGAGTCAATAGATGTTTTTTCTTTGCCTTCACCTTTAATACTTTATCTGCCCTCTTTCTCATTCTTATTTTTTCTAAACAAAACTTTTAAAATTTTGTAATAATTATTAATAATTATAATAATTAATAGACAACAAAATCACAAGATAGATGGGAAGTTATGCTTAGGTTGTAGGTTAAACACTAGTTCTTTGCTATTTAATAGGAAAAATAGGTTAGGAGAAATCAAATGTCTTCCTAGTCTCCTAAAAGTAAACAGTACTGCTATAGAAAGTTCTTTTTATCCAATATAAAGAATGCATCATTCTTAAACTAGGGAGCTAGACAGAGAAGTGGCCTTCTCTCAGGGAAAATCTACAAGCAAAAAGAAAAGGGAAATCGGTGTGGAGTCTTCTTGGTATCTTCAATCCTCAGATTTCCGCACAGGCCTATAAGGATTAGGCAGTCTTGTCGAGTGGCAAGTTTCATCCCACACGGTGTTTGTCAGTAGCGCCTGACAGAAAAGCTGAAAGAGATACAGCCGCACAAAAGCCTGTGCCCCCTCCGCCTGTCTGTGAATATCAAAGACACAGCTGGTTGCAGTGTTTTGATAAAGCAGCCCCCTATATGAAAACGACTGATTAACAATACCCAGCCCCCCTCCTCCCCCCCTTTTCAATCTGTGTATTTTAGCATTTTATGACACTCGTGCATCAGTCTGATCTTTGTCAATAGCTGTTAGAGTTTATTATAGGCCAGGCAAATGTAAGGACCATTACAATATGGTGATTGTGTTATTCTCCAAAGCAGTACACTGCTTCTTTTCATAGACAATTTAGTACTGCAATCAGCTGGGGAGCTTTCTGTTTTAAAGAATATGTGTACTCCTTATTTTGAAAGGAAAGAAGTCTCTTTCCTTGAAGTTGCATCCATTACAGAATCTATGTCAGTTAGGAATAACCTGCCATACAATTGCAATCCTAGCATATACTGAAACTGTTTTAGTTCTAGGTTGAGGGTTCTGCTTCAGCTTTGTAGGTAGAAAATAATTACCAAAGACATATTAAACAGCTCCAAGTGCAATTATGAGCAGTATTAAAAAGTATTTGGAGTATTAAAAAGGCACAAACTTATTAACTGAGCAAATAACTGCCTTTCCGCCTTTCTCCAGAGAGGCAGTGTCAAGATGGGATTTTAAAGACGCAAGCTTTCAAAGGCACATTTCTGAAACATGGCCTGTATCTTTGTGCTCCAGTGCAAACCCTTTCCATTTTTCTTTCTTAAAAAACTCACAGAGCTTTACAATGTTACAATGTCAAAAAAAGTTATGGCAAACAAATAGTATCAATATGCTATTGCTGTCTTCTTGTCTTTTTCTAGATATACACCTGAAACAGATGCTTTTAGAAAATGGAGAATACATTTTGATTTGAGGGATTTTTATTCTTAAAATCACCCTGTAAATGTTGCATACAGTATATAGGTCAAATTGATATACATGTCTTTAAAAAACTGATATGTCTATTATGCCATTATAAATAAAATATCAATGTTCTGGATATTGCTTAGTTTTTCTTACCGTGCTAAAGATGGACATGGGCACACAAAAAGAAAAAGCAAAATAACATTAAAAAGAGAATAAAAGCAAGGTTTGGCAGAAGCAAATAGTCTCAGAAGCCAAGAACTGCTTAATCTTGTGCTGAACCTTGCATCTGCTGCTATTCAGGCACCCTGTGAACCCTCGGTCCGGTATGTTTTTTTATTATTAATCCTTTTTCCATTGAAATCCTGATAAAGAAGCTCTGTTCTAGCAGACTTTAATGTATTGTGCCCTGCGCAACCCATTCGGGTCTGAGATACGGAGGGCAGATGTCTGGGGGCATGCAGTGAATACTCTGCACGTTGTTTCTCGGCAGGCTCGTTCCACCTGATCCACCTCATGTTCGACGACTACGTTCTGTACTTGCTGGAGTCTCTCCATTGTCAGGAGAGGGCCAATGAGCTAATGAGGGCAATGAAGGGGGAGGGAAACACAGGTACGAGGAGTGCATTTAGATTCTGCTGTTCTGTTGTCATTTATGCTCTCCATGCAAAGCCCAAAGATTAAAAAGCTTCCTCTGGATATTACCATGTTCATTTATTTTTATATAGTGGAGATTTTGTTTAAACAGACTTGAAGAGGGCACAAGGCCAAGGCTGAACTCCTATGGTTCTTGAAGTTGCATACAGGTGTTTGTCTTTTAACAAATGGTGATAACCTCCCCTTTACAAACCACCCCTAAACAACCAACCAGGGAAGATGCAAAATCCAATATTGCTTTGCTTATGTGCAAAAAGGGCACGTAGGTAACGACAAAACAAGACAATAAATTTAAAGGGAAAGAATACTTAAATTATGGCATTAAATTTAAGGTCAGTGCTGTCACAACCCCCCTTACTTACAAGGAATGAGCCAGGGAGGCAGCTGTGAGGGTGAAGCTGGGGTTGAGGGAGGGGAGCTGGAACAGAAGTTGTGGGCAGCCAGGGAGTATTTTTACACAGGTGATTAGCATTTGACCTCCTAAACGTCTGTTAAATGAACACCATTTAGAGGCCTTAAAAATGTCTGATCTCACCATGTAACTCTTTTCATGTTATTATGACAGCAATAGTTACTGTAACCTTTAAATTGGTACCCTCTTTTTTCAGTGGCTACACTTAACAAAGTGATTGATTTCTACTTTTTGTCTGCTTTGTGACTTATAGTAGACAGAAGGGAAGAGATCATATTGACAGAGACAACACCTCCGTCAGTGTCACCAGGCCCATACTCTCCTGCTAAATCTGTCAATTCTGTGGAAATCCCCTCAGCCCACTCTCCCAGTAACAGCCAATCACCAGAATATACAAGCGTTACAGCTACAACAGGTATGTGGCGTTATAGATATTAAGCAAATATGAGTACAATAACATAAGTTTGTTATGCTGCTGATCTTATAATGAAACATTGAATAAAACTACAGTTTACAAAGTGCTGTGTCTGCACGCGTAGGCTGCAAAGGAACAAGTTAAGGTTTATTCCTGCGGAAAAACATGAAAATTCCATGTGAGCACCTGAAGAAGGCTCCACAGCTGAAATGTTGTGTTTCCTTTCCTCTCTTTTCAGCATGAAATGAACCTTTACTTGTTCCTTTGCAGAAATTATTACTGTATATACCTGTAAATGAATTGCCCGGAGACAACAGAAATGAACAGATACACTTAACTTTTTCTTCAGCATTGTAACTAGCTCCTTTCTATTAAAGCTGATTTGAAAAGCGAATGTGGGAGCCAAGTTCTGAAGATTTTCCAAGTATAAGTGTTATACTGCATATGCATATTGGTGAGAAATCTAAATCTAGTGCTCTTCTTTTCCTGGCAACATGGAACAAATACTTTTGTTCATTTATATTGAAGTAACATCATAACATAGAAGTTCCATTGGCTAAATATTTGGAATCTACCTGACCACATGATAATTAAAAGGTACCGCCAGAAATAGTTTGATTCAGTATTTTTTTGTATGAGATAGTAACTTCTGTGAAAAAAAACAGTTTAATCCAGAACTCTACACGTTAATTTCCAAAATCACAGTTATCTGATGCCTCCAGTCTGCTGCAGCTCGATAGTGTACTGCTATCAAAATACTGAAAGAGATTATTGTTCTAATATACATTTAAAAATGAGACAGCTTGTTCTTTTTCTGGTTATGTGATTGGTTGTAATCTTTTACTATAGGGTGTAGGTCCAAGATCATAGAACATAATTACATAGAACTGTTACTAAAACCTTCTTACAGTTGTCAATTGGGCCCTTCATCACAACATTTTTTATTTATAATCTCCTAGGATTAGAATTTTTTGCATTGGATTTTATATGATTGTTATTATGGCTGCATATACTGTAAACACAACCAAATACAGTACAATTCATGGGGGGAACAGTGTGCGCACTGGATAGTTAGCACATTGGAAAGCTGAAGGAGCTACTGGTACTGTACCTAGAGGTCTACGTCAGGTTAGGTTCAGCTTGGGGAGCAAATAACCAAGGGATCTGGACCCCTAGTTAACTGGAACTGTTGTAGCCAAGTGAGATTTATCGGTACGAAAGGCATCCATTTTGTTTGTTTTCAACAGGGGCTGTTCAATCGTATACCTGGTCTCTTACATATACAGTGACAACGGCCGGAAACAGCCCCACAGACAGTGGGCAGCAGCTGCCCTGCATGAGAAGCACTCACGTCCCCCCGTCCTCCTCTTCACACAGGATGCCCGTGTACCCTCACAGGGAAGAACATGGGTAGGTATCTGTCCCTGTCACAGCCACACAGGCTATGGCAGGCATCTGTGATGAAACAAAGCTGAGGGCTCCAGACTTGGGCGCTATTCAATTTCCTCTCGTTTTGCCACCTTTTAAGGTACACAGGAGGGTACAACTATAGCAGCTACACCAACCAGCATCACCACCCCATCCAGAGCCAGTATAGCGCCATTCCGCACGAACCTGGGATTGCTGCCCCATTGCACTACCCTGCCTACCACCGGAGCACTTCACAGGTGAGCCACCAGCCAGATGTGTCGAGTGTCTGTCGATGCTGCATGTACACCAGCGTGGGAGATTTTGTTTGGGAATAATGGAGGGCTGTAGGCACAGCAGGGGATTATGGATTTTATCCATCCATCCATTTTCTATCCACTTTATCCAATTCAGGGTTGCGGGGGAGCCATAGCAAGGTGGGCACAAGGCAGGATACACCCTGAATGGGACGCCAGCCCATCCCAGGACACGTGCGGACACAAACATGCACACACCTACACCAGGGCCAATTTTCCCTGAAGCCAATTAACCTGCCAGTATGTGTTTGGACTGTGGGAGGAAATCCACACAAACACAGGGAGAACATGCAACCTCCACACAGACAGCACCCCAAGTATGGAATTGAACCCAGTGGCTTTAGCGCTGTGAGACAGCAATGCTAACCACTGTGCCACTATACATAGCAAATGAGGTTTTTAATTACTTGTTAGGTTTTTAGGTCTTAGAATCATAGATTTGATATTTTTATTGTATCTAATAGGTGTTCAGTCACCCTGCAATGTAAAAACAGCATAACCTTTATATTACCATTAGTAAATATGGACAAGGTTTATGACAATATTAAAACAAAAGTAAGTAGAGTTTTCTAACAAAATACATTTTTCGTGTCCCATTAAAATGTGGTAAATACTACTTTTGCAAGCTAAATGTACTGTAATCAGAAATAAATAAAAGATTGTTCTGAATCTAAATTAAAGTAATAAATATTTATCAGATGAGAATGATGTGTCATGATCTATGCTGATGCTGTATTAAATTAACTCTGTAACAATGTGGGAATGTTACCAAGGAGGCATGAGTTGAAGTCAGATAATCTGCTGAACAATGTCTTCTGCATTTTCCACAAGCTGTGTCCCAATAAAATTAGTTTTACAATGCAAAATATAATTATATATTCAGTGTTCAATGTCAGGCCAGTGTAAATTCCATACTTGCTGTTGAAGGTTGAATTTTACACACACCGTAAATCAGAAAGGAATTTTAATGCAGAAGTTAACCAAAGCAAGTCTATTAACATGCAAATGTTGCTTTCAGATTAACAATGAGTTGCACTCTCAGCAGCAGAGATATTGTACAGCATTTAAAGCCCAGCATTCAAGGAAATGAAGCTTTTATGCTGCAGGAATGCTGTGAAATATTTGTCAGAGTAAATCACCAGTCTTTTTTGAGTGCATCTGTTGGTTACATTTTCTCTTAACAACTCTACAGCTCACAAACCTACATTCAGAGGAAAGGGACCCTGTTTGGGAACTTTTTTCCAGTTCAATTTGAAAGAGCGTTGTTATGAAAAATTACATAATTTATTTGAAATGTCATCAATGCAGTAAGTGAACATGCACCTAACTCTGAATTAAAAAGATCCTGCAGTACAATGTCACATCTTCATTTTATCTCTGAGGATTTATCTGTTGTCTTCAAGGCTCATGTTATATATCTGAATTTTCTCAGGGGCTCTGTGCCACTGATACAAATAAATGCAGGATCCTAAACTGCCAAAGAAAGAGTAAGCAAGAGCGGGAGAGAGGGAGAGCAAGAGAAAAAGTGTGAAAAAGAGCGACAGAGAAAGAGAGGGAGAGAGAGAGAGAGGGGATCAGGGAGTTTTGTGTCCTGTTAGCAAGAGTGAGCGTGAGTTGACCCTTATAATGGTAATTTCCTGTGAAGGGCCCTCCAACAAACATTGCCTTTGTGCTCGGAAAAGATCAGTAGGCCTCAGTGTTTTGAACCCAACGTGCTTAAGCACTCTTCATAAAACCGGATGCGTGGTGTGAAAGGTGATTGTACCAGTATGGGCAAGCATCCGTGCAGATGGCTGTACTTGGGATTTTTTTTTTCCCCGGCTCAATAGATGCTTCATTTGCCGAGCTGATAGCCAGGGACGGGGCAAGGGGCGATTATTAAAATATTGTTTTTCAATGGTCTCTTCACTGTTCATGAACAAGAAGTCACTGGCTTTTCTGTGCAATTTTCTGACCCACACTGACGTTTTATTTCCATGCCCCACTCACTCATAATAGAGTTTACTGTGAACTGTTTATTTTTAGAAGGCTAAGATAGACTTTAACTACTTCTTTTTCCTAAACTTAAATGTGGTACAAAGTGCTCAGTTAGTCTGAAAAAGCTCTTTCAAAGGGGCTATAAGATGTGATACAAAGGGCATGTCCTGTAAAATCAGGAAAGAGAAGAAAAAAATGTTTTCTAAGAACTGCAGTTTAGGACTGTGCTTTAAGTACAAGAAGTCAGGTTTCCACTGGCTCCAAAAACAGTAAAACAAGAAAAATGTAAATGTGTTTAAACAGGTGGAAACAGTACAGCAAAACATGCTTATCTTCCAGTCAATGATCTGCCTTATTTGAGAAATGCTCAGTTCTCCTTTAGCTACCTGAATTAAGTAGGTTAACTTCGAATTGAAAATAATATTTGACAGAGAGAGCGTGACCATGTTTTGCTGATCCTTCCCAGAAACTTTTTATCTTAACCAGTTTTAAATATAAAAAAATCAACAAGTTTAAATCACTATTCTGTCTTGGGAAAAACGTTATTCTGCTTAGCAAGCTGTATATGTAAACGATGTAAACTATGCACAGTATTATAAACTATTTTTTTACTATTTCCTATTAGACAATTTGTGGAAAAAATGTTTGGAATCTTGTCAAGGTTATTAAATACAGTGAAAATGAAATATACCTAATATATAATAGCTAATATAATAGTTAAAAATAAGTTAGGTATACCTAATAACACTTAAAGATTAGCAGTGATATGTGATATATTGTGTATATGTGATGATGTTATATCTATATAGATATCCATCCATTTTCCAACCATATCCAATTTAGTGCTGTGGGAGAGCCAGAGCCTAATCTGGCATCGGCATGCAAAGGTCACGAGACAGGATTCACCCTGTATAGGACTCCAGTCTATTGCAGGAAAACATATATTTAATATAATTATTAACATACTACACTATAGAATTGTTCATAATGTACTGTATACTTATAGGTTTTACAAAAAAACCTTCAATAAACTAGATTTTGGTTTACTTTGGACACGTACAAGACTTTACGAATAGTTATCTGACGCGCTGGTGCCCCTGCAGTAGTTTTGAAGTGTCTGATGTGGGTTGTTTTCCCTGCTGCAGTACCCCCTCAACAGTCAGATGTCCCGGATGGAGCCCTGTTTGATGAGTGGCACCCCGAGGCTGCACCCCACACCAGTGACGCCCCGCTGGCCGGATGTCCCATCAGCGAACAGCTGCTACGCCAGTCCCCCGATGCACTCCTCCAGATACAGCAACTCCGGGGACATGTACTCCCCGCTGGCGGCCCGCAGGAACTCGGAATACGAGCACGTGCAACATTTTCCAGGCTTTGCATATATAAATGGGGAGACCACTACAGGATGGGCCAAATAAATCTTCCCTCAGGGCTGCCAGCAACGCGTCAGTGGAAGACAATGTATTAGACACTGTATCAGGGGCCCCTAAAGTGGACCTGAATCCCGAATGCCAAAAAACACACCGGAGGCCCCACCTTTATGAAAGAATAATAATAAATTTAATTTAATTTCATGATTGAACATTTGCTGGGAGATGTAATATTCTGGATGACGTCAACTGCAGTTTTAAGAACTTTGCAGCAAACTTCTTTTCTTTTGTTGTTTGTGACCATTAAAAACAGAAACCACAGTGGAGAGCTCTATCGTCTGTGATGACCACTGCTTATCTTCTGCTGCTTGGATCATACCCTGGAATCTAAACCTAACTCTGGCCTTTAGGTCAAGTAGTGCCTTTTTCTTAAGTGCAGCAGAAACCAATCATGGAGAAAATTCATGTGTCATTTCACTGAATTCTGAAGGAGGATCTTGTTTTTCAGGAATGTACACATGGTTCTGTCCTCCAAGCAACATTTTTAAGAAGTGGCTTAACTCCTGACTTTTGTAGTTGCTGTGAAAAAGAATATTGGATGGTCTCCTAAACAAACAGCCAGCATCAGCGTTCTTCACTGCCAACTGATGTCAGTACAATGCTGCATATTACAGGATTTGGTTTGCATTCAGCCTACAGTTGACATCATTACAGTCAGAACTAAAGCTCCTTTTTTTATAACAACTCCACCACCACCAAAACACACACACGCATGTCAGCACACCTCCACCACCAAAACACACATGTGCACACAAAGACACAAAAACCTTCACAGGAACCGGAACATTTTCAACATGTTACAAGAAATGTAACCATGACATATGGCCTTAATAATTACTAAATAAAGTTAGTATAAGGTTTACAGTGGCAGTTAGTCACAAAGAATTAAATGTTGGTACTTGGAAAACATTAAACAGAACAGGTGTAAGGAGGATAGTGCATAACCCAAAAAAATCACTTTGGGTTCTACTCTGAATCTAAATTTTTAAGATATTTCCCACTCATAGTTAAAATTCAAAGCTGTGCCTTTGAAAATATATTGTGTTATACTGTACTTCAAAAGCTATACAGCTGTATTTCTGAGAGAACTTAATGTAGACATTTTTTTCTGTCACTTTGTAACATTGTGTGTGTTTTTTTGTTGTTGTCATGTTTGGCTTGTTAGAAAAAAAAGATTAACCTAGATTTGTGTATTATAAAATGCACTCAGAAACTACTGCGGACCTATTACCCTATGGGTAAGAATACAAGGAAAGGAAATCAAAATAACATTAGTCACTTTCTGTAAATAAAGCACTCTTGGCAACCTCTGGGGTAATTATGGTCATGGCATTAATCAGGTGTCCCCAGTCCTGGTCCTGGAGGGCTGGTGTGTCTGCAAGTTTTCTAGCTCTCTCTTCCAGCTCTTAAATTGTTTCAATTAAGCCAATAGCAAGCTGAATAAGATCCCAACTGGAATAAAAAGTCATAACCCCACCAGCCCATCAAGAGCAGGAATGGGGACCCTTGGTTTAAATCAATATATGTGGAGATATTTATATAGAGAAGGCTGTTACATAAAAATCTTGAAAAGTCAAATAAAGATGTCAAAATGTATTTTTTTAGAAATGGTTGATATTTGGAAGACCACTACAACCCAAGCATGCCATTTAACCCTTTTACTAAATGTTATTGATATGGATTGTACCATTTTCAGGTGCATTAGATAATGATCTACTCAAAAATCCATTTTCTAACTGCTTACTCCTGGTGAGGGTCATGGTGGTAACACACTGAGAAGGGCAGACCACACTTCCCTTTCCCCAGTAACAGTCTCCTGGTGGATTGGTGGATTCCCAGGCACTCCCAAGCCAGCCGAAAGATATGGTCCCTCCAGAGTGTCCTGGGGTCTGTCCCAGGGTCTCTTCCCAGTGGGCTGTGCCCGGTGCACCTCCATTGGGAATCACCTCGGTGGGCATCCTCACCAGATGCCCAAACCACCTCAACGCTCCTCTCGATCCAGAGAAGCAGCGACTCCAAGGTCCTCCTGGACTGCCGAGCTCCTCAGCCTGTCGCGGAGAGTAAGCCCAGCAGCTCTACAGAGAAACCTAATTTCTCCTCCTTTTATCCACAAAACTCATTCTTTTGGTCACCACCCAAAGCTCATGACCATAGGGGAGGATGGGAACACAGATCATCCAGAAAACCTAAAGCTTCTTCCGAAGCCTCAGCTCCCACTTCACCACCATGTTTAAGCACAGTGTCTGCATTACTACCCCAATCCACTTGGCAGCCCCACAAAGCCCTCTACCCTCACTCATGGGCATGACCCCAAGTACTTCAACTCCTCCACTTGGGGCAGCTTTTCCCCCTTCAGCTGGAGAAAGCAAGACACTCTTTTCCGCGAGAGAACCATGGCGGCAGATTTGGAGGCGCAGACGCTCATCCTGACTGTGTCACACTCGGTTACAAACTTTTCCGGTGCGCTCCAGAGATCAGACTCAGATGAGACGAAAAGGAAACATCATCTGTAAACAGAAGAGATACAGCCCTCAGTTCTCCAAACTGCATACACTCTAATCCTCACCTGCATATTGATACCCTGTCCATGATGACCATGAGACACACCTTTGTTGGAGTACAATGGCTTGAATTAATACCAAGAATGCAGACACAGCTATCGCTCCCCAAATACAGGGACTGGATTGCATTCAGTAGCAGATCTGGTACGTCATACTCCAACACCACCTCCCACACAGTCGTAAGGACTAAGAGTTGGTCTACTGTTCCATGGCCAGGATGAAATGCACACTGTTCCTCCTGTATCTAAGGCTCAGCTATTGGATGAAGTCTCCTTTCCAACACTCTGAAGTGTTGTGATCCCTCCGAAGTTGAAACACACCTTCATTTTTAATCATGGAAACCACCACCACAGGCTGCCTATCCAGAAGCACTGTCCCCACCTTCCACGCAACACTGAAGAGGTACATTAACCCCGGCAACCCATCAACGTCCAGATCCTTCATTGTTTATGGCCAGATCTCATCCACCCCTGCAGCCCTACCACTATAGATCTGTTTAATCACCGCAGTAACCCCAGTCACAGAAATGGACACAGCCCCACCAGAGGCTTCACTGCCTCGTGAATGGAGGGCATGTCCACCTGATTCAGGAGTTCCTCAAAGAGCTCCTTCTACCTCTCAACAATATCACCAGTCAAGGTCAATGTTACGCAGCCCCTGCTGAGAACAGCCTTGGGTGACATCCCAACTTCCCCTCATGAGACATTGAATGGTTTGCTGGAACATCTTTAAGGCCTTCCAACAGTCTTTCTCCATGGTCCCTCCAAACTCTTACCAAACCTCTACCTCTCGGAAAAATCTGGAGGACACCTCCAGCCACCACCCAACCCCACGGAGAGAAATGCATGGAAGACATCCTTCTTTGACTTCACTGATTCCCTCAACGTTAGTGTCCATCAGCGTTTCCTAGGGTTCCATTTTAACAGGTGCCGGCCACCTTCTGGCCACAGTTCCCTGCAGCAGCCTCAAAGACCACGGTCCTAAACAAGATCCAGTTGGACCTCGCAGGTGGGAGTAGAATACATACAGCATGGAGGCATCTGCAATGTGTTCCTAGGACATCCTCACTACCCACTTGGGCCTCCCAGGTCTTTCCAGCTAAGGTGCCATCCATCTGACCCAACTCACCACCCAATGGTGATCAGTTGACAGCTCTGCCCTTCTCTTTATCTCAGTATCCAGAACATGTGGCCTTAGATCTGATGATACAACCACAGATCATCAACCTTTGGTCCAAGGTGCTCTGGGTCAAGTACACTTATAAGCAAACTTGTGTTCGAACATGGTTATGACTACCACACAAGTGCAGTAACAACTCACTGCTCAGGTTCATATCACCCCTCCAGATCTCTCCATTATTCTGCACATGAGTGTTAAAATCTCCCAGAGTCGACATTTCAGGCTGAGCCCAGCTGGGTTACATAGGTGACACAGCCACCAGGTGCTTGTTCTGCTCATGCCTGATCAATTTGTTAAGGGTAATCCTACAACAGCTCTAGGGCACTCAAGCCCCTTAACCACAACAAGGCCACAATCCCAGGAGGGTTACAAAATGAGCAGAATTTGAAATGCTCTTATTTACACTTTTTCTATTTTTTTCTAAAAGGATAAGGGGTCATTTACTACATACTACGTACAGTGACATAATGGCAGGGGGAGTCAAGGCATCTTTTAAAGTTGGGGTCACACAACACGCAGAGCTCTTTAGTACTTTAATAGCATAATACAGTATAAACACTATTAAGTTTAACAAAACAAAAATAGAGAAGGAAAACTAAAAGCCTCACTCTTTCATCTGAGCACTTACAGTTATTGTACATTGCCTACCAGTATGTGAAAATCCAACCAATTCACTCAAGAGGGATTTTCCGGGCGTAGGTCAATGTCCAGCTCAGATTCCTCAAGAAAAGTAGTCATGCATAATTGTTCCACCTTAACCCTGATTATATGGTAGCTACTCAAATAAACAGGACAAGCACCCATAGGCCTTTGGTAGATAGCCTTTCATATTTCTGTTGATTGCTTCTATACAGATGCATCTTCTCAGCTTGGGCTAACTTAATCTTTTGGATTATGGGGCTTGTAGTTCACAAGTCGTTCTCAAGTCTATCTTTAGCAATTTGTTGAAAATGCATCTGCAATCTATAACTCTTCAACTCGCTGTCCTCCAATATTTAGGATATTGTATTAACACATACAGTACATAGAAAAATATGTCAGAACAGAAAAACACAGTCCCTGGTATTGCTAATATGAGCAGAGCCATGCACAATAAATAGGTCAATAAGAATCATCTCTCTCAACCTCAAGATGTTTACACAAATTCTACCCAAATACCCAAGAACAAGCTACCCAGTCATATGAAACCAAAATTCTTGTGCCTTTCAAGAAACAGCTGGTTGAGATCCTGAGCTCAAAAGCAACTAACTGCCATATACTGCAGGCTAAATGGGCTGTGTAGCCTCACCTCAGTTGTAACTTTTCTCCAGGAATGTATTCATAATAATATAATCTGGCTATATGATTATGACCATGCTAAAGCTGAGCAATAGATAAACTAACTTCTACTTTAATATCACTCAATAAAGTGATACAATTGTGTTTCATTTAATAATATTATGGGAAGAGAAAATGAAGAAGCACAAAATATTGCAATTTACCTCATTTGACATTGTTTTTTCTTCTATCGTTTTATGAAAAGCAGCAAAAAAAACACTACAAAAGAACCACCATACAAACCACTAATGATCTACTCCAACAAAAATGTGGAATGAATTTTAACAACATCCTTGATGTTAAATTAAAACATGTTTTGAGCTCCGACACAACACCTGCAAACCACAGATGTTAACAGATAAACTTTCTCAGTGGTGCTTACACTATTTAAGATTAAACTTTGGTTTAAAAAAGGTTCTAGAAAAAAAAACCTCATTAGTATATGTATTTGTGTTGTGCACAATACACCCCACTGAATAAACAGTACTCAATGAGCATTCTGCTGTCCCTATAGTTGTGTTTAATGTGTATGTACCTTTCCTTGAGTAGTTTGAGATCAAATTCAAGTTTAGTTAAAAAAAAGTTAAAATAGTTTTAAAGCTCTTTTTCCTTAGTGATATAACAGGGACAGACCAGTAGACTCAGGCGACCAAGTTTTTTTTATTAGCTCAGTTCTAAAAAGGCTCAGTGGGGGAGATGCTTTAATAGAAGCACGGTGTGGAAAAAATTAAATTTCTAAGGAAAATCTCTCCTGCTGTTAGGGGTCAGTGCCCTTCAGCACAGTGACCTCTGACATATAACCCTAAAGTTTTTATAGAGGCTGATTCCCTGCCCAGTAATCCACACCCACAAGGAAAGGTTCACAATCATGGGCTGTTTCAGAGAGTTGTGAAAGAAAATGGAAAAAATATACAGTCTTCACTAAACATCTCTTCCCCCTCACAACTAGCAGTAATGTAGTGTTCATAGTCTGCTTATGTTTTTACTAATATGAATAATGTATAGATACTTATTCGAGATTATTACATACCAAACCTCAGAAATGTTATTAAAATTTAACGTTATAAATATATTTTGCAGTGGATGTTACCTCCAGGAGATCGTCAAATTTCAATAAAACAAGTTGAGACATCCAAATGTGAGGGAATCAAACAGTAAAATACTGAATAGATCAAAAACGTCTCTGCCACGCCATCTTTCATAACGCTGTAAAACAAATTCTCATAAACACCGTTATCTAAGTAGCATCTGCAGCCTCTCTGTACTACTGCAATAACTTGAAAATTTAGTATTTATTTAGAGACATACATTAAATTAACATTGCAGACTATCTTAAAATGGCAAACATTAACATATTTAAGTAAGCAGCTGCGTCAGCTTGTGAATTGCAAAGGAAGAAGTAGATTTTTCCACGCTACCTATAAGAAATTGTACCAATTGGAAGTGCAGATGAAGAAAAACTCAGAATTTTTCAGCTGCCTTCACTAATTTGCGTATGGGAGGGGATAATTCAATTAAAAGAGTTTCATTAAAATATTGAATAAAACATTTTTAGATAATACTACTTTATATAATATTTTTCTGTAATCTCCGGGCACTATTTTGTAAAATGACAACCACTACGTTTGGGAGCGATTGATAACAAATCGCACAACGCAAAATTCAAGTCACCAGAACCTCCCGTCGCTTTGTAACACTGTTGTTATTATTTTGGCTGCATTTAGTGTAACGGTGTGTAAAGATATCGCACACAAACACCTACCGCATTGTAATGTCTGCAAGGATGAGGTTTCTCCACGGCAGACGTGCTCAGTCGTGATCCAGAAACTGGTAGGGTTACTGGTGAATAATGGTAGTAGTCAACAAACTTTAGTGGTGGTTGAAGTGGTCCCTGTCGTTTATGTAAAACACTGAGAAAAAGTGGTATCGAAATGCAGGGATTTATCATTAGTACTGTAATACAATATTAACTTTTAATATAGTGTTTTTTATGTTAACATATCACAGAGCACTTCACCTAAAAACAGTGCTAGTCGGTTCAATGTGCTCAAGTTACAAAGTTACAGAAAATAATTTTTAATATTTTTTCTACTTTCGGGATACCTTATCTACATTTTCAAAGTTTACTTTTGGAAGCATTTACTAAAATAAAAATATTTTAAGAAAATAAACTTGAATGTTTGTAGATTTTAGTATTTTTCTGCTGTTTTTTTAAGACATGAGAATGGGAAGAGATATAATGCAATTCTTTTTTATCAAATAAAATGTATATAGTGTTAGCAAACCACTATATACTGTAGGGACCACTATAAAAGGACAAAAATAATTAATAGCTTTTTTATTATTGTTTGTTGAAAAAAACTAAACATTGCAGGTAGTCGTGGCTTTTGAGTGAGGTATCACATTAGAAAAAAGCAGTTTAAAGATATAATTATTTTTCAACGAAAGGTAAAAAAACTATAAGATCTGGTCACGAAGAAGCAAAATCACATCTGTTTACTGTTTGAGAACCCATGAGTAAAACCTGTATATTTACAGTGCCTAAACAAAGGATGAAGTGCAAAATTATTGATACTGCTCCATTCTTAAGAATCTGGTCAATGGAACTTAATCAGCTACCTATTAATCCATTTTGAAGTGTTCTTTCCTGATGGTTTATTAAAAGTGTAGAAAGACTTTTAAAGGCTGCAGGAGACATGGGTCTTTATGAATTTCCTCAAAACGCCTGCCATACACATCCCAAAACAAGGTCTCTTCTGTGGAGTTTTCATAAGCTCATTGACACTGTGCTGTTGCAGGTACTATCCTTTGGACAAGATGTTAGACTGAGATCCCAGGGCGCTTTTTCAAATGAGTAGGAGTGTCAAACTTGATGTACTGGCTAGATTCTGCTCTGGGCTTGTGAAGTTCCCACTTAATACTACGTCTGATCTGCTGTGCAGTGGGACCTCAGGTGCAGGATGCCTCTGCACCTCAAAAGTTTATGAAAGTAGGTCCCCAATTCTGTGTAAGTACTTTGGGATCAAAAGGACTATATAAATGTGAGGTGTTATTCTTAATTGTACACCCAGCCTTTAAAATCAAAACATCAACCCACCGGATGGCACGAAAAATACATTTCCAAAATATGGATCAATGGCAGTGTTTTGTTCTACACAGAGCTCTTACATTTACACAGCTGAAAGCTACTGGAATTTGAAACTTTCTCTTAGTGCGTACATTTCAGTTTTGATTGAATCAGCCTTCATGGTTAGTATGTTAGTTACTTGACCCCTTGCTCACAGAATGACTGGGTTGACTTTGGTGAACCATAAATAGATCTCAGGTTGTAAATGCACAAAATGGGTTGAAGCCACAACGTGCTCTTTATAAAATATTGGTCATTATCTGTTTCTGTTGCATAAAAACAACTGTATATCCTAGAGACAATATATTATTGTGTAATATTGTAAAAGAGTAACATTAAATAACAGAGATTATACCCTGTTAACGTTCATACAAACTGTTCACATTACATGAGTGGAAGTCATATTAACTTACAATTACTGGCACCACAGAAAAGGCTTGACTAAGTAATAGACTAAAACACATAAAGGTCACAGCAATTTACGCCAAACGAGTGCAGCCCGTGATTTCGTTGTCAAGGGAACCGACGTACGTCACCGGTTGAAAGTTCAAGGTTGAAAGGTCGGGGAGGGCGTGTGTTGTGTTGTGGTTGGGTGTTGGGACGGGGAAGGGTTATTTTGTATCACATTACTAGCGTTTTAGAGTTTGAAACCGTGTGTTTTGTGAGGAATGGACCTGAACATCATCTTGTCAAGTCTCGAGACCGGCAATGAAGAAGAAATCGAAACGCTTTTGCGAGAATTCAACCGAGAGGTAGGAAATTCAGCTCCTGGTTTACAGTTCCCGACGTCAGTTAAAGGACAATTCATGTAACGATGTGCACTCAACACCCATTCTGTAACGCGGCGAAAAAGTAGGAATTTAATCTCCTACACCAACGTCGAACAATTAAGAGTCATTTGACCCTAGTTAACATGGGGAAATCGCTGAAAAGAGCATTATGAGCGCTGTTAGCAGATGCTCGCATACCCAGATGTGAGCTCAGAAGAGCCCTGTCACCTTGCACAGCAGTTTCAGGAACCGATTTCCATCCGCTGACGTTAAATTATAAAGTTTCATTAAATGCACAGGCTCATATGATAAAAGGATATTAATTATTGTCTGTACATTGGACAGACAAGAATCCGAGAAGCGGTTGCAGTCTATGAGAAAGGGCATGGTCAGTATGAAGATTAGCAGCAGAATGCAGCTTGTGTGAGGTATCGATGGTCAAAGAGGACTGTTGCTAAAATGACGGTAATTTATTCTTTAATACCAATAGTGTTTTAAGGTGCAGTATACCTGCAGTATATCTCTCACTTTAATCGAGGTTTCTCGATGCATGGGCTTTTGTGTTAAGGTGCTGATTTACGTGTAATTTTTTTTTTATCTTGAAATTGGAACCACTGTGTTGACCTTAAACAAAGACCTGAACAAGTTGTTTTCCGTTCTGTCTGACCTGGGGAATTTTGTTTCTGAATTTTGTTTGTAATTGAATTATTACAGCTATCTCAGTCGCCAGTTTTTACAGATAAGATAGGATAAGATAACTTTATTGGCCATATACAATTTCTTGCATTAGGAATTCGTCTTTTTTGCATACTCCAGCTTGCTCTCCATTAGACACAGTCAGGGAGAGAAGCTGGGGGTCAGAGCGCAGGGACAGCCATTTATATGGCGTCCCTGGAGCAGGTGGGGTTCAGGGCCTTGCTCAGGGGCCCAACGTAGTAGGATTCCTCTGCTGGCTGCGGGATTTGAACCGGCAACCTTCCAGCCACAGGCGCAGATGTGGTAATGTACTAATCCTAAACTTTTGGTTTATAAAAAATACACCTTATGGTGTATTTTGAAGCAGTCCAAAAAATAGTTGCTATGTGTATTATTGTCTGAAGGAATTAACTAAATACATTTTAAAGGTATTTCTGAAACTGACAGGCTGAAATAACTAAATCTCTTTATTGTTATCCAGACTATAAAGGGACTTTGATTTGTGTATTCGGAATCTAGCTTTGCTTGATACTAACTTCCAGATAAGTTATATAACCTTCCCTGGTTTGTCTATTATGACGTTCCTTTAACCAAATGTGTTTCCACCTCTGGCAAAGTTCAAATTGACTTCTGCAAAAGTGTGCTACCCCTTGTAAGGGACAAGCCTGCTGCATGCTGGAAGGTTTTGGTGACGATACAGGGCTTTCATTCTGTACTCCTGTCTGCCCCTTGTGAGCACTCTAATGTCACTGCCCAGGAGTTTAGTTTGTAGTCTGAAAGTTGAGAAGTCCTTTGTTGAGATAGTGTGAGATACGTGGAATGTGAAAGGTAGGTAAGTAAATTTATTACAAAACCGAACAGCTTCCCAGATAAACATTTACTCTTAAACAAGAAAACTTGTGTTAAGAAAATAGGTGGTACATTTGACACAACAGATGAGTGCTGTATGTCACACAGTTGTAAATGTGATTTCTTCTTGAATAGGGTATGTCTTTTATTAGAGGAAAACCTACCAATAGTAGATGATAATTTTATGTTAGTTTTGATTGTATATAAAAACAAAATTGCTTTTAATGCAATATTGTTATTGGACATTTAACACAGAAATGGGCACATACACACTGTTATTGTGTTTTGGCATGTTTATAATTCTACAAAAGTCTCTGAAAAAAAATTCTACCTGGAATAACATCTTTCTAAGAATCAGATCTGATTTTTCCCCGTTTATTTTTTGTCACAGAACTGCCGCACCTTCACCTTTGATCAAAAAGAGGAGGACAAGAGAAAGGCAAGAGTTTTTATTTGATAAAATTAACATTTTGACACTGTAGATACTTCAGTCCATCCAGAGGACGACAATACAACAATGTACAATGTTGTATTCATGATAATGTTGCACTAGATTAAATATCACTGTTCAGTGACAACATTTTTATTTGTTTGGATAATTCTTTGTTGTCGACTGAGAAATCTGCGGGAGAATGCTGTCCAACAACTTTAACGATGCGCTCTAGTTGATATTTTAGCTCAAAATAGCTTCAGCATGTTTTCCTCACAATGAGCTGCGTAAGCGTGCTTCTTCCAGAAACTGTGTGCGGGACTGGTGCGAGTGCTGGAGAGGGACGGGTCACCCTGCTGCCAGACCGCCTGCCTGGAGGCGCTGCGCATCCTGTCGAGGGACAAGAGGGTCTTGGGGCCGGTGGCGACCCAGGAAGGCATGCTGGTCCTCGCTCGGCGCGGCTGCCTCCGGGAGGCGCCCGACACCCCGCATGATCGGGTGGCGGTGGAGGCCCTGAAGTGCCTCTGCAACGTGGTCTTCAACAGCCAGGAGGCTCAGCAGGTAAGTGCGGACATCCGGCTGGCGGCGGGGCTGTGCGCCCGGCTGAGGATGTTCGCCGCCCACGGGCTGAGCCACGAGGTGTCCCTGTTCTCCCTGCGCCTGCTCTTCCTGCTCTCCGCCCTGAGGACGGACGTGCGAGCCCTCCTGCGGCACGAGCTGAAGGCGGTGGACTTGCTCGTGGAGATCCTGGAGCACACTCTCAGCATCAAGTGGGCGGGAAAATACGAAGCCACCATGGATCCAGACCCCAAACCTTTACCGTTGGAGGAGAATGAACGGGCCATGGAGGCTCTGAAAGCCCTCTTCAACCTCACCTTGTGTGACACCAGGGAAGAGGTAAGCTTTTATCGCCAGGATGAAGTCTTCATTCACTTCGTCTCAGAAACGTCAGACCTGCGCTCCAAACGCCGCTTGTGCTCTTTGCAATGCCCAGCAATCTCAGAGGCCACATTCTGGGTAATTTCTGAAGCACCAGCTTATGGGCACAACAGTTCATCCCAGCAGGGGGAGTGCAGGTCTATGGCGAAAAATTGCTGGTGTTTAACGTTGTTCACAGAGTGTGTACAGTAAACCCTCGCTTTAACGGACTTAGGATTGAAAGGACACAGTCTGCTATAGGGGAACTATAAGACAAACAGGACTTTCCCTGGAGTAATAGGCACAGTGAAATGCTAAAAGGTGTGGATGTCAATGGTACGGTATAAGGGCCATTGGTTGTATCAATAAAGGCAGAATGTATGTTGACGGTTTCCTCATGGGACTTTTCAGGGTTGAGAGGGAATAACAGGTTCTATTGATTGTCCGTTAGTTGTACCATAGACACTGTTCAAGAAAAGAAGTTATCTTTAGAAAGTGAGGAGGAAGCGACTCTGGTTGAAACATGGGAGTAGGTGAATGGCATATGGTGGGTGCTATTTCCTTTCGTGTGCTTTAGCAAATTTTATACAATATACAGTGTTTCTCTTGCATTATATGATATTTATTTATGATAAAAACACAAACAATTGGCATTGCCTATGTTGATTGCAGTTAATAAAACAATGTAAGTCAATATTGAAAGTATATATATATAGAATTTTTTTTTATTTAATATTGTGTTTTCAGGCTGAAATAAAATGTCACTCATGATTTAATGTATATTTGGCAATGACGGATAGCCCCCCTTTCAGTCCGTTAAACCAAGGTTGTGCTGTGTGTCCTCTTTCCCTGTTTTCCTCATCATTTTCGTTTGTTTGTCCTCTCGGCCGACAGACTCATTATTGTTAAGTGTGACTTGTACGAGGGCTTCTACGGGTGAAATGCCGCTGTGTTTTTATGTAGCATGGCATGACCCTTAGTCCCTCCTTGGATGTTCTGGTCTATAGAGGCTCCTTCTCATCTTTCTCACACAAACAACATACACCAACATTAATGATATTCCAGACCCGCATTATGAAAGGGCTTAAGGCTTAAAACCATTCAAAGGCTTTTTAATGTGAATATTTTAATATAGCTTTGATACTATAGGTCATTGAGTATATGGACCAGTGCTCCCATTCTTTTATTTCCGGCAAAGGCCAAGTTCGTTCCCGACTACACAGATGTGTTCGGTTTTCATATTTTATCTTGTGTTTAACGATTAAGTGAAAGGGACCATAATATCTGCTACTGAGTAAAATAAAAAATAATTTCAGCATTCCATGGTGTGAGGATTAGAGCAGATCAGAAAATATTAATTAGGATGATTAATTGAAATGCTCACATCAGATCATCAGGTGAATTTGCTTCTTTCTGCATCTTTTCTTGAGAGCATAGTATCTTGGCCACAGGATCATTGACTCTGGACTAGGATCTGGAATATTGATCCTCATCTTTTTAGCACCTTGATGACACTGACAGATGTATAAAAGCAGATTTGCAGCAGGGGCTGAATGAGAGGTTTGAAGATGTTATTGATTGAATAAAGTAAGGGCCTATGTGAACCATGGGAACCTGGGAGGTTACGTGGGGTGATTGAATCAGAAACACTTAATTACAGAGGTCAATGTATATTTGCTGATCTCACTACAGAAGTGTTTTCCAGCTCTGGTCCTGGAGACCCACTGCGTTTGCTGGTTTTCATTCCAGCTGAGCTTCAAACCACCAGTGCTAATTGATGCCTTTTATTGATCTGTTTGCTTGTTTGTTATCTGTTTGTTTCTGCACTTGGCCTTGCTTTCAAAAATACCTGACTTAAGATGTTCTTTCAGCGTACAGAACTTTACTCAGTCTCTCCCTAACTTGCTTTTAAGAGTTTGCTCTGTCCGTTCAGATTAAACTCTTTAATAGGTGATCAACTAACGATGAACACAGCTGGGAATGACAAAAAGACGTTTTTTTCCCTTCTCCAGACTGTGGTTGGTTACAGTTCCAGTATCACACCTGAATGTGGGCATCAGGACAGGGTTGATTCCAATTACAAATCCCATTCACCTGCTAAAAATGTGTCATAAATCTGTGAAGCCATGCTTGTGATTAAGAACTTTGAGCAAATACCAGAAGAGCCAGTGTTCCTCCTAGGGTTAGGAACAATGTGTTAACTAATAATTAGGTGTGAAATGTTAGTGTTAATTAATATTTTCACTAAAAAGTGATTATACCTGGGATAATTTTATGGATGTAGATCCATAATACTCCGTAAAGCTTATCATCTTGATATTACTGACTAACACAAGATAATGTATGTCTCAGTTTGTCTTTTTCTTCTCATGTGAAGATGTTTCACCTACAATGCGTGTGTCGTAATGAGGTAGTTCTTCTCAGAATACTAATGTCGTTGTTCATTGTAATTGCAGTAGTAGGTGATAAGGGGTGTATGACGGTGAAACAGACAGCTTTCCACACAGTCACCACTCTGACATCCCAGCTGTGCTGCCCAGCATTACCCCGCTTTGTGCGTGATGCCCGGATCACATTGTTGTACATCCTTCATTTGATAGGACGGTGCCCACCAGCTTCGCCTCATCACTGCCATCATGCGCCATCTTTTGATGATTAAGACTCAGACAGAGGACAAAACAGAGGAAGCGCACAGGTTAGCATACTTTTACTGACATACAGTTTCAGAACATGGCCTTCACTGTGCATGCGGCTACAGCATGATGGGGTATCTACTAGTATGTGAAGTACATGTCTAGGGCTTGAAGGTCAATCAGGCCTGAATAGTTTAAGGAGCAATCTAATCAGAATGAATGCAGCAAGCTATACAGTATGATTAACTGCAGGTTGTCATGACTTCTTGAGTTGCATTACAGAATGAATTTCAGGTTTGCTAGAAAGTGTGGGTAAGTAACATCAGTTAATAGTAAAGATGTGTGTTTCATAAATTCATAACCTTCATAGTAAAGTAATCTTATTTCTGTCCCTGTCATGTTATAGTCAGGTAGATTTCATGTTCCAGTAAATTTGACCTTTAACCGTTGTGTTGTTGTTGAATGAATGGGAAGTTTTTAATGTAGAGGTGAAATGGAGCCTGCTCTAAAGGAACATAAGAAATGCTGCACACAAGAGAATGCTGTTTGGCTCATCTACATGACTGGTACTTAGAAAAAGAAAGATAACTATGAGTTTTGGCCAGTGTAGCCTCTCTTTTTTTTAATGCCTCCCATGTTCTCATTGTTCAAATTTGAATAGAAGTTAGCACTTTAAATCCATACTGAACAACAAAAGAAACTTTTCACTTTGTATTTGTTTATCTTCAGAAAACGTTTATGGATTTTAAGTATTGATTTACATAAATGTTTTTGGCATCATTTTGGATTAATTTGCTCTTCATGGCTGGAATACATGCAAGTGACTCTCACTGTTCCATAACCACTAAGTCACTCCTTAGCAAAGGATTAGATTCGGCACTAGTAGTGAGGTGATTGAACTTACTTACTTATTGACAAGCCTGATGAAAATTAGAGCCAGTATGCCCTTGTTATGAGTCCAATGCTTCCATGACAGTGGTATATTGGAGGCTAGACATCTGAACTAATGCCAGTGATAAGCCGCAATCTGGGGTAGCATGGGTCACCTCACCAGGATCAATGGGGAGTCCAAGTGAGATGAGTGATGGCAGCTGGACGGCCCTGCAGACTGATCCCAACGTGACGTTGTTCCAGGAGGACAACACCCATCCTCATGTTGTTTGTGTCGCAGTGGCTTTTATGCAAGATGGGCATATGACAGCTATGCCGTGGATGCCCCAGTTGCCAGATGTGAGCCCTGTTGAACATTTATGAGATACGTGAAGCATCTAGGGCTGGAGACAAGTGAACAGGCACTTTCCAGCCCAAGCTCTATAGGAAGAAATTTCAATAATACAGTTTATGAATTTGTTGAGTTTACGTGTGATATTTCTATTGATGCACAAATGCTTTATAAGTGTCTGAGATTAAACTGTATCACTTTAGTGCTTGTCCGCAGTATTTTGTAGTTACACATTGTAAAGCATTCCACTGTTTCTAAATAATAGAAACAAAAGTAAAAGTTTCTACCAAAGATAAATATAATGCATGTGGAGAATTCAAAAATACCTTTGAGCTGTAACAATGTCCATCACCTACCATATACCTGGCACAGGATTTATACAAGAGAAACCTTGTAAATCGGTTATGAGGATCCTGTCACTGGCTTTAGATACAAATTGTGCTTTGCTGTGGCTTTGAATTGAACCATGGCCCTGTTGTGAGTAAGCAAATGAGCTTGTTCGCCAAGATTTTCCAGGAGTGACTTTGCCTCGCTGTGCCAAAGGTCCTGTATCCACTGCCTCTGCATCGCAAAGGGTTTCTGTGCCAAGAATGGGCTGCAGCTCCACTGACAGGAATTCCTGCTTATCTGTTCAGCACACAAGTGTGCTGCTGCCTTGCACAAGGAAATCAAGAAAACGTAAGGAAATCTTACACCATGAATCTTACTACAGTAGCCAGTTGGTTGCCGCACTTTATGTAAATTTGTGCATTATGTAATGGTGCCTAAGATTTAACATCCACTAATTGAAAAAACGTTAAACTGCAAAAATTAACATTGCTGTTTAAAAAAAGTCTGTGCAAAAGCTTTAATGATAGTCCGTCAAAGCCCTTTCAATCTGTGAGGAAATCGGTGTAACCAAAAAACTGTTCATAGCAAATGATGTATTTCTCAAATTTAAAAGAAAGTTTTGTCCTATTATTGCATTACAAAGATTGCCTTTAGCATACATTTAAATGTTTTGAAATCCACATAATTGGCATGCCAGAATTTTAGTCATATTATGACATAATAAAAAACCAATATTACACACGTGTGTCTGCTGTTCCCATTATATTTTACACTAATGGGCAAATGAACTGATTAACTGTTTTTTTCTGAAATTCAGCAAAGGTAATTTTGAACAAATCAGAGCTTGTCTTAGTTTGATCTGCTAGTGTGTGCCTAAAAGGCTTTGCGTTTCCCTGATTCAGCATATGGGCTGGAGTCTGAGAGCCAAGAGGAAGGGTGTCATCTGCAGATGATTAATGATATCTTCAGCAAGGATAAATGGGCCCTGATGTATTCTGTATCCTCACCCCCTGTGGAATGCAGGCTAATTCCATTGTGTAAACCTGGCTATAGTCTCGGTCTCTTTGGTAGCTGAAGAATTTCCTACTCTCTTCCGGCACAAATAGAACTGTCAAAGGGGAGACACAGATCAGTAGGCTAAACCCCCTCTACTGAAAGACATAACTCAAACACAGTGATCCAGAAAATTCATTTTGGAGTTTTTTTTTTAATTTGAGACTTTGGTTTCCATATTTATAAAAAGCCTTTAAATTGCAAAGGTCAAATGTCAAAATAACGTTTTTTTTATTCCAATCCACATGCCCTTTTCATTTCTGTTACAAATTTATGATGGAATTGATTAATCATGAGATTGACAGAGCTATAATGTTTAAACCCTATTTTTTGTGGTCTGAAAAAAAACTGACTGTTAAAAGTGTTTGGGTGTATTTTGGGTACAAGGTGTTGCTTTAATTCAGTTCTTTTTTTAAATGCTGTTCTTTTTAAAATCTTGAAATCTGTTGTCCACCCATCTCATCTGAAGTTGCCTGGTATTTAGTGACCTGGCTCTGCAGCTGTGGACCCTAGTACCATAATCAGTGGAAGTGTGTGGACATGGTTCTCCTGTTCCAGAGGCATTGCAAGCTTGTTGGTTGCCTGTGTGGGTCCCAGGAGATGCCGTCGTACTGCAAGCCAAGAGAAACCTAGTAACAGCCGGCTAATTATATGACTGAGCCTCACAGATGAAACAACAACCAAATAAACCAATAAAACTCCACCCCACATGTGGAGCATGCCGGAGGCCGTATTATGGTGTTTTAGAGAAAGAACCTATAAAATCTCAGTTATCATAAAGAATACATTTTTTTACATTACAATTGAATTAATTAAGAAGTAATGGCACACAAAACAATAGAAGCACACTAGACACTAGACACTAGACACTAGACACTAGACACTAGACACTAGACACTAGACACTAGACACTAGACATCTGTAAGAAAAAGTAATATGTAAGCAAGTAATAGTAAATATTGTCTCAAATACTGAACTGTCATTGGTGAAAGGTGGATTGGACAGTGACATCAAAGCAATGACAGAAAACAAGAATCTGTCCTTGATGCGTCACGTGGAAGAGGCTGTGTGCAACAGAGGTCTACTCAGTGATTCAAGTCACGTGGTGTCTGGTTTGATTTGAACTATTTGGACCATTGGGTTCAATTGGGGTTTGCATGTTCTCTAGTGCTCCAGGTTTCTCTCACATAGGAAAGACAGTCCAGCTAGATTAATTGTCCAAATCTGTCTTTTCACCGTGTGCTTGTTGGTGTGTGCCTTGGGATCACATCTGTGGCTGCAGTCCAACCATGTGACCTTTGTTTCCATCATAGGCCCCACTTTGTCATGACATTTCCCAGGAGTAAACAGTTTTGTGGTGCTGGATGAGTATAACTTTATTATCCTTTATTGCCAACAGAGCTCTGTGTTATAAAGGTACCTAATAGGCCCACACATTAACGTGTAGAGCAGGTCGGAATGTAGTATGTTTTTAGTTTAATAGTTGAGTCTTGATACCTTGCATTTCTGTCTTTTTTTTTTAGTCATGCCATTAATCTGCTGAGCAACATTCCTGTCTCCTGCTTGGATGTGCTGATCAATGTGCAAAGCCAGGGAGGACTGGAGGAGTACAATGGAAAGAACATGGATGTGATCCAGGTTTTATTAGACTTTATGGAAAAGCGGATAGACAAGGTACAGTAAGTCACTAAAAACAATTCCATACTTTTCTTAGAACTGGATCTAATGATCACTACATCTAAAGTGCTTTTATGTAGTTGAACTGTTTTTTCATGTTTTGTAACTTCATCCATCTTTGTTGTACAATAACGTGGAATATAGCTTTAGAATATCACTGCCAACATTCCTTTGCTCGTCCTGTTTCTGAGTAAACTAGAAAACATAGTGGCTGATGCCTTTCCAGGCTTTATAGGTTGTCCCTCAAGTAATTCATTGATTAGTAAACATAACCTTTACACAGCAATTCTTAGACTGTTGACACTAAACAGAAACTTTAAGAGTTTATGAAATCACATCCTAGAAATCCTATTTTAGGATTTTTATTTTATTATTCACTGAACCTTCATTTTTAGCTCACAGGTGATGCTCAATACGTAGCAATTGATATAATTAAAAATGCATGTTGATCAGACTTTAAAAACAGATTTTCGAATATTCAGGGGCAGCTTTATAAAACTCAGCTATTACTTGTACTTGTATATTTATACTGGATTGAGCTGACTGAGCAATGTTGTTAAATGTAGATTGTATCATGGTGTTGCTATATTGCATAAGTGTCATATGGTATATGTTATGAGCTCTTGATGTGTGAGACAAATTCCCTTACGGGGAATAAAGGTTAATTAATCAATTTATCATTTATATTTAAGTATGTCAATACTTGTTGCTTTCTCCAATTAGGGCTCAAACTACAAAGAAGGACTAACTCCAGTTCTGAGTCTTTTGACAGAGAGCTCCAGGCACCACAGAGAGATTAGGAAATATATTAAATCCCAGGTAAGGTTTTTTCTGCCTGAATCCCCCCTTATTTTCTTGGCAAGCCCATTCACTGAAATCACTTGAAACTTGATAGATGACTTTTGATTATTACTTGTATAGATAAAAGACACATTAATCTGTGTGCCAGAGAAGGGCACTTTAATTTGTGTTCATTTCTGAAATTATTCAGTATTTTAACTGTCACCGATATGACAGGTAGCACTTGGGCCAGACTGGTGTCTCTAAGTGTTGTGTGTATGCAGGCACCCTGCCGTGTCCTCCTGTTCTACACAAGGTGTAAGACAGCTCTGTAGATTCCAGTCAACAGGCCTGACCAAGAATAAGCAACTTCTGATACCAAAAGATGGATTTACTGTCATATGTTATAATCTAAGAAGGAATAGAATAGAGAGAAATGTTTGTCTATTTTAATTATATTATCCTCTAGTGCACTGTCTAGAAGTAAGTGTTAATAGACATTTTAATTATACGAGATGCATTTTTGTGTAATGTACACACGCACAACACCTGAAATATTTCTGCAGATATTTTTTCTTGTTTTCTCCTCCTTGCCACAAATCCTCAGGTTCTACCTCCTTTGAAAGATGTTAAGAACCGTCCCGAAGTAGGAACTACTGTGCGGAACAAATTAGTGCGACTTATGACGCATGTTGATACTGGAGTGAAGCAGAGTGCCGCAGAATTCCTGTTTGTACTCTGCAAAGAAAGTGGTGGGTCCTTGTGCATGTGTGTCTTGTGAGATAACTGTAGCAGTCTGTATTGTGGACTCATTTTTCATATTTGATTTTTTTCTACTCAAAATGAAAGGAACAAAGCTTTTTTTTTGCAGTGAGGATGGAAGAAATCGAAAAGCAATCAAAATTAGAGAGCTAGGTGTTCATGCTGACAAACCAATTTAATCTTTTAGTCAATGTGGGGAAGGCCAACAAAATGTTTGTATATTATATATTGTTATTTTGTAGTGTATTGTTGAAAACATTCATAAAAAAAACAGCACACTTCTCTGTTGAACAGAAGACTACCAGGAAATTTGATCGCATGTATTCAAAATCCACAAATACATAGGCAGTTAACCCAGTGGATCTCTTTAGAATGAAGAGGGAAACATGCACCAGACGACACAACATGGAAGTGCTTTTGAACTGATTTACCTGAAGGATTGTGGGATTTTGATAAAAAAAACTTCCCAGTCATGTCGTTGAAGCCAATACCCTGGTTTCTTTCACAAAACAGCCTGTAGATGGGCAGAATTCCTTCTCTTGTTTGTTGCCTTAAAATGACATGTTGGTACAAGCCAGCTTATCTGCATCATGGCATTCGCATACTCAAGAACAGTAATGCGGAAATGACAATACAGCCATGGAGCAAAACAGAAATTCACCCTGTAGAAGTGTTTGATATTTAGAAGGACAAATAAAATGTTTGTCATGAAGAAGAATGCTGAGGTGACATCATGAAAGTCGCCCAGACGTGCCTCAGATACGAGCAGCACTGATCGTTCCTGAGCCGGCGGGATGTTCTCAGGGGTTTGTGTTGTTTCAGTTGACAACCTGCTGAAGTACACTGGATACGGCAACGCGGCGGGGCTGCTAGCTGCCAGGGGGCTGCTGGCTGGAGGCAGAGGGGAGGGCCAGTACTCTGACGAGGAAGACTCTGATACCGAGGAGTATAAATCCGCCAAGCCTTTGTAAGAACGTGCTTTAACATACACCATGTGCATTAGACTCGTTACTGCAGGGGATCCTTCAAGTTGCTTACATAATCATTTCCTTTTTTATAACATTTTCCATCCCTAACAATCCCCGATCAACTTTTAAGTTGTGGCTGAGGGTCTTTGGAAAACGAGGAAGAGGAGGTTTAGGTGAACGAAGGGCTTGCATTTTGTGTTTTAATTTGCACATTGCGATGCATTGCAGCAGTGTTGCAATAGCAGCTCTGATGTTTCTGATGGATAATGAGATTCAACTAAGCAAATTAACCCTTTAGATTAAAAGGCAGAGGTTTTTCCAGTACCATTTTGAACCTGCTACATGAAAAATGTTATACAAATGAAAGGAAGTCTAGTACAGCAGTTTGCGGGCTACAAAAATAGAAATGGCCAAAAGGGAGTTTGGCCATTGATTAGTGATTAAAAGAAAATATAACATATTGTTACAAAGGTAACACTAGCATTAATATTCTGTTTATTTTTTTTACATAATTGTGTATTAAGAAAACGTGTTTTTATTTTTTCATTACAATTTCTTACAGTATCAATCCTATCACTGGACATGTTGAAGAGCCAATGCCAAATCCGATTGAAGAAATGACTGAAGAACAGAAAGAATATGAAGCCCAAAAACTGGTTAACATGTTTGACAAGCTCTCCAGGTATAGTATGATGCTTTATTAAGACTATAAGGAAGATTACAGATGAGGAGAATCTTGTTTACTAGGTTTTGATATGGGCACAACATTTATATTGTAACATCTGGAGCAGTGGTGGCCAGCCACTGGTAGATTATGGGTCACTCTTAAATCATTCATTATTAAACCGATTAGCTTACCAAAATGATCAAGCTCACATGTGTTTTAAGTCTTTAAGTTAAGAATGGTCAGGTGTGACCCTTGTGAGTTGTAGAGTGTAGGAATTTTTATATCCAGTGATCGTTTTACTTGTTAATTGGGCAAATCAAATGGCTTTTGTGGCGAGTACAAAATTGTTAATAACTGTTTTTTGAGGGGTGGCCTATTAATTTCGCTGGGCCGATTAAGGGCTCTCAAGGGCAACTTTGGACTATAGCTTATATTATACAAGTGTACTTGATATTTTTCATCCTGTTCAAAGTGACATACCTTCCAACACACAGCTGGTTGTGTCTGCCAACAGGAACAGTAAAAGCAGTGTGTATTCCATGTTGTCGTTATTTACAGAACCTCACCGCTGAATTATCATTTAAAAAAAAAAACTCTTCAGATTTTTCTGATCTCTGCCCGTTTTACGTTACCTAATATTGTTTTTCAAGATACTTATTTATATTAAACAGTATAATGTAATCAGCTTACTCTGTTGCCCAGTACTTTATGTATTGTAAAACACCACAAACACAAACTAAGTAATTTACAGAAACAGTATAAACCAAATATAAAGGATTTTCTTGACCCCCCCAACTTCCAGCATTATATAATGGTTTCCCTTTGCTATTCGTCCCTTTTTTAAAAGCAAACACATACTTGTGTTTGCTAACCTTATGGAAGAAACCAAGCAAAATCATTGTGAATGCGTGTACAGCTGATTAGGTAAGGTTTAATTGAGGGTGAGATGAGTGTGTTCCTTGCCAACCTGTTCATTAAACCAGGAATCCACGTCTCTATCAGCCTGCTCCAATTATTGCGGCCGGAGTATTATAACGCATTGAACAAAAGTCAATGAAACGAGTAAGCAAAAGAACCCACCAGCACACCGGCTGCTCTCATTAAAAATACAGCATTAATTATCGGGTAATTGGTACACACAGTGGGTGCATTTCTTTTCTTTTTTTTCCCTATATCTTTACCTCCCCCCACACACATCCCTTTTTTCTTTTATTGAAGTGTGAAACAAAACAATGGTGGATGAAAGGACGAGAATTTATTACCGCTACTCAATTAGAGTGAGGTGAATGAATCTTGAGCAGAACAAGCGGCCAGCGATTGCAGAATCTCTTCCTCTGACCATTATTCGGTCCGGCTGCCGTAATGAACAGCACGTGTCGGTGTAGGGCCCGCCGTCAGCAGCGCGGGACAGAACCAGATTCCTTGATAATAAGAGAAGGGTTTTTTTCTTTTGTTTGGAGTAGTCATCAAGCTAAATGACAGTCTGCAGATGAATCGTGCATAGTGTGTTCTCTAGAAACTCTTGGGAGACCTGCAAGTACAGACAGGAATGCACTTTACCAACTGCTTAATTGTGACTCCTTCCCTGCTGAGGGCCCTTCAGCAGAATGCCTTGTTTGTAATGGGATAATTTCTAATACAAATTGGTAAGGGGTGTTGTGTTTGATGTCAGTGTGCAAAACAAATACAAATATATACAGCTGGTTGCCTAAATCACGGGAGTTTTACTAATTGGTTATGCTCAGCCACCTTAACAGGCCCATGAGTTTATTGCTTATAGTAATTACAGCAAGCTGTGTGCGTGACATAACTCGTATAAAAAAAATTCTATCCAAGGTGTCGCTTAAATATGTTTTATGAAAAAATTACCTGCCAAGATTTTTTTCCTTGAATTAGTATTCGTGCCCCCGGAAAGTTTCTACATTTAGTTGTGGTCTGAACCTGCACTCATGACACTTCAAAACAGGACCTCTACATTCAGAATCTCTCTTCTCAGTAACCTTATCCCAATAGAAAAGCTGGCCTGTATGAGAAAGAAAAGAGCCCTTGCTGAAAAAGACTCAACTTAAATCCTGTTTGAGATATAATTTGGCAGAGGTTCTTTTGTGGTAGGAAGAGACAAAAAGTAATTTTTGAAAGCATGTTTTAAGTCGAATAGAACACATCACCCAGTCAACACCATCCATAACGTCATGATTGGTGGTGATTGGATCATGCTATGGGGATTCTTCTCATCAGCAGGCACAGGGAAGATCTTAAAGACAGAGATGAAAATGGATGGTATTAAATACAGGCAGATCGTGTAGATTCAACATGACCTGCTTAAATCAGCCAAGAACCCAAAACTGGGTCAGAAATCTCAGTTTTTGCAGATGCGAGACCAGAGCCACACTGAAATGGGCAGACAAAAGAGTCGGAGTTCTTCAGTGATCCAGTCAAGGTTCTGCCTCAAATTCAATTGAGCATTTATGGTGAGACTTTAAGACTGTAATCCATCAACGACCCCCAAGATTTTTGTTAGAATTGGAGGAATTTTGTTGGGAAGAATGAACAAAATTACACCATCCCACTGTGCAAAGCTGGTCTAGACCTGTACAAAAAGATTCATAGCAGTATCGCCTGACCAAGGTCTTCCACCAAGTACTAACTTGGACCAGGAATATTTGTGTAGCTTTATCTTCTTAGCAGGTTTTGCTCACATTCAGCTGCCTTCATATGTAACAATGTCCAGTTTGAACATCATGGTTTTGAATACAAAAATGTAATTTGAAAAAAATACCTTGCATGTAATTCATGAAAATGTGATATTATTGGTAGGATATGGGTAAGTTTGCCAAGGCACTTGTCAACAACACTGAGATTTTTCCATATGTCTTTGGTCTGTTAATTGTAATGTGTTCGGGATGAGCTTCATTTCCCTTTAAAATGTTCTGATTTTAAAGAAAGTGAATCGTGCGTAATTATGATTTTAAGCTGTCAGATAATGAATGCCCATGTGGTTTAAAACCTTTGATTGGATAATTCACTGATTAATCACCTTTAGATGAGCCACTGGCTGGCAGAGCAGATATAATTGGATTATCCTTTGAGGGGCAGCGAGAGCTTTGAAGAGATTAAAATGACCAATGATCCTGTAATTAAACTGCTGTGAACAATAGTAACGGTAGGGGTAAGGACAGCAGGCTTGAAGTGAATCTGCCAGTCCAGAAGCACTGCTAAAGCGGATGTAGAAAAGGTGTCTTTCACAGAATAATTGGTTTCTTTAGATGAAAAACCAGAATACATTACCCAGTGTGGAATGGAGCACAAGGGCAGGTGGACACACAACGGTGAATTGATTGAGCACAGAGTGGAAAAACAAATAAAAACACCATTATGTAAAACAAGAGGTCTGCATCCTTTCCAGGATTCAAAAAGGGTTTGACTTTCTTTCACAGGCCGTATTAATTGGCTTTGAACATCTTCAGCCTTTGTTGGTCTGAGCTTTCGCTTTCATTTTTATTGTAACCTGTCCATTTGTGTTTCTGTTTAGTTGTTTTCTGTAGTTCGTTCAGTGATTTGGTTTGAAAAAGATAACAAAGAGACCTGACAGGGTGATTTTGCTTGCATTTGATAATGCAGTGCATTGCTTTCATGTTTCTCTCTCTTCATTCTCCCCTTTCACCTGCAGACAGCAGATCATTAGGCCGATGGGAGTGAGACGGGATGGCACATTGGCTCCGCTGGCGGAAGCTGTACAGCAGTGCAGTGCGGACAGCTGCAGCTCGGATTCAGACTAGCACGCCCCCTGCTCCACTGGCCAGCCTGGCTTAGGACCAGGTATCTTCAGCACGACAGCAAGAGCCTGCAGCAGCTTGCAGGCTACGAACCTGCCAGCAGCTTTTCTTCTGACAGGTCTGCTGCCCGTGGTGAAGTGTTAAAAACAAAGATTGAAAAAAATCCTACAGGGGAATCCAGGTCAGATATCTTTACTTCTTTCTGATGCTGGACCGATACTCGGCTGGAGGACACACAGGTGTTTAAAACGCTCTGAAGAAGCAGTACAGATTTTGAAATAAAACATCGGGGTCTTTGGAAGAGAAAGCTTTGCTGGGATTAATTGTTACCTTTGTTTAAATTATTTTGCTGGTAACATTTTCTTTGTTGACATATACTATAGGTACAACAAGAAATTTAGCTGACCCTCCCATCAGTATAAGAGCAAATATTAAAAGGACAAACAACATTTAAACTCCATGTTCCCAAAGGAAATTACATCATTTAACAATTATTAATATAATTTATTGTATACAATTAATATTATATCACAGTTATATGCATCAAGTGACCAAGTATGATGCTGTTCTTAAATCCACCTCTAATGACCAGTACTTTTAAGATTTGTACAGTGTCAGAGCCTATAGGATTGTCCACCTTTCATATTATTGTATTTTCTGATCTTATGTGTGCTCCAGGGTGCTTTATTTCATGTTTTAGTTACACCCCTGCTGCTCTGCTAAGATCTGGTACCATGTACTGCTTGAATACATATTTTCAATTAATACAGAAGGGTCACGGGTTTTCTTTGTGTTGCCAGGGGTTTTTCTTGTTGCATGAGATGATCCATAAATGTTTTTCTTTTTCCTTTTTAAAATTTTGTACTTCTCTGTATAAAAATGTTTGCCTGTTGCTTCAAAAGATGTTTTTTTACAAAAAAATATTGTACAGAAATTGAATATGCTGCAATTAATATATACCGTAAGCCTGTACAATTCAAATTCAACCTTTTCTCTTGAATTGTTTTTTTGTTTTCGACTACTCTACTGCACTTCCATATACAGTCAGTTCTCTTCCTATAAAGATATTTTGTCATAAAATCAAGGCGCTTGTCTTGAATTAATCAAAAAGCAAGTATTAAATATGTGTGCCTTTATAACGCTTATAAATGTAGTGGTAAATTGTTGTGCAAATAAAAACTGGACTGATTTGCTGGATTAAACAGTACACTGAACACGGAGGGATAAATTACTTTGTGCATGTTTGTAATTTGAATAGATAAGTTAATCAATAAGATTTGATTTTAGTGATGACGATTGCTTAACCTGCTGATGTTTCACAAGGAACAGTGGCTGAGGTGATGTTGGCATGACAGTCTGATAGAAAGACATCATCAGCTAAGGGCCGGCCTGGAAGAGAGCACATACTTCTCAGCCATGATGTCTGCTTGTTGGATCAAGACGCAAAGCAAAACAGACAACCAGCTCTGAATCAGCTGATTGCAAATGTCAAGCTAAAGCATGAACAGGCAGTTTCACAAGCTCAGCCTGTTGAAAACTTCACAGAGGGATGCTACGTTCAGATTGCAGTGCATAAACCCCTTATTATACCTAAACAAATCCACTTTTGCAATTAAAGGGCTGTGGGGGGAAAAAAGTCATATTGTTATACGAGTCATCCTTCACCCTGTTCTCGGCAAGCAGACGAGTGTGGCGCACACGGAAAGGAGCTTGAATGCTTGTTTCCCCTGGTGAAGGGTTCTTGTGGCTGTTCATGGTGTGCAGTGCACTTTCCTGGCATAGTTTAGGTCCACTCAACCTCTTAAAGGGGCAGGTAAATGGCAATAAATGCAAAGCCATTCTGAGTGATCACGTTCATCCAATGGTGAAGCACTTCTATCCTAATGGGAGTGGAATCTTCCTTGGAATCTGATGATAATGGGGATGGTGCCCCCATTCACAGGACACCAGTGGTCACGGAACGGTTGGAACACCCCATTATCATCAGACCCCTAAGAAGCAGGAGTTGGGGACACTGGAGCTGCACACTCCTTACCCTCAATACTGAGGATAAGAAAAGTCAGGAAGCTGCTGCTTACTTTGCAGGCCACGCTTTGCCTGCGGGGACCGTCTGGGACACACACTACTGTGACACGGTAACCCTCAGCTCTGCACACTCAGGGACTCTTCACACTGATCTCTTCACTGCCATTGCAACGGTTCGGGTATCCAGTAGTCTCTGGAGGACAGGACTTGTGTTATCGGCCGATCATAAGCAAACCGACACTTTCCATGAGAAGAGCTGCATCCCTGCTCAGTCTCTGCCTGACTTGTAGGATGGAATTCACACGTATACAGTAGATTGCTTCTTGCTTGGTCTTCTAGACAACACCAAAGCAGATAGTCCGATTAGATTTTAGGAATCATTTCTACCTAAATGGCTACTCTAATTGGCACTACACCGCCTGCTGAACTTCAATGCTCTGTCCCTGAGCTTGTCCTTCATGTTGCCAGAAAAAAATGGATGTGCCACCTCAGCATGATGGAGACAAACCTCTGATGTCAAACCACTCTTTCTGTCCAGCACACGAAATATTTTACCCCAGGGAAGGCTTTAAGAAATCCCTTTGTCAGTTTGGAGCACAGACTTTCCTGTTTGGCCATGGTAAAGACCATCCAATCCAGTCTGTTTCACATTTCACAAAATGTAAAAGGGTTTGTCATGGGGTGCCAGAAAAACACAACTGTCCTCTTGCATGAAAAGTTGACATGCTCCCTTGTTAGACCCTGGAGCTGGAATTCTGGCATTTGTTATTTAACATTTCAGTAAGCCTACTATTGGAATATATTTCTGTATATCTTTCCAGAGGACTGGACTAGTGCAACAAAAAATGTGAATTGTCCTGGAACTCTAAAGGAGTTCTAGTTTGAATATATGTTTATGGTATACATTAAAACATAATAAAAGTTTACAGGAGAAGAAGCCACTTGAACTATATTGAATGTATGGTTCTGAATATGACTGCTGGGTTGAGTTTTTTTGTCTAAGGATTCTCTGACCAAAACTAAAACCGTTCTATTTAGCCTGTCAGTGTAGGAAATTCCTTTAAGCCTAGGAATATATCTGGCTGCTCTTATCTGGAGTGATTTTTTTTTGTAACGTGGTAACCAAACTTGTACAGAAACGTTTCTGTACATTTGCTGCAGCACATTACCTTGACCAACCTATTTCTAATAATGATGTATGATCATGCCTGATATGGTCCCAAGAATCACGTGCTAAGCACTTGTTTTAACTCTTACTTCAGGCTGGAGATACCTTAACCATCTCTGAGGTTTTGAAGGTGTTTAGAAATTAATCCTAAAATTAACTCTCATTCTGTATGGGAATTTACTAAATACTTTGCCAGGTGGTACATCTTTGCGTCTAAACAAAAACAGAGCAGTGAGTGGATTTCACAGAAATTACAAGCCTGCTGTTGGAAGCAACACACTGAGAAAGAGTTAAAGACTTGCCGTGGCCGATTTGAAAAGCAAATTTAAAAACTCCTCATTTTTAGAGGAGAATTCAAAACAAGGCTGCTCTGCTATTGCCATGATTAACAAAATGGTAGGATACTTGCACTAAGACTGAAATAAAACCCATAGCCTCTGTTGATGCAATGAAGACAATAATATTGTACTACAGTTTTGAAGCTGGTACAAGTGTGAGATGGATCAATCCAAACCCATATGTTCAAAGTCTTTACAAACCCAAAAGCCAGTGCGGATTTAAATGCTACATTGCCAATTTCAAATTAATAAACAATTACCTAATTCTAAGTGTCTGTCTACTCTAGAGAATAAATCGAGACTTACTGATAACTTTGCATTCTGTTGAAAAAAGATCCAAAGTCACCCTCCCACAATAGTCCTGGAGGAAGGGCTTAGGGCTCTGTTTAACTTTTGGGACACGGCAGTTGTGTGAGGGCACCAATGTTACTAAAGAAATTATACTAAAGAACTGTTCGCATTACCTCCTCATCCTGATTTAGCACACACACACTAACAGCCAGATGTCAACATGCCATAATGTGATTGGTCGTCTTATGTTCTATTAACTGATCTGAAAACCTGTCTCCCATTTTGGAACACAGCTATACATGACTGGCCGTGTCCCAGTTGTCCACTCTTGTGGTCTCGTGGCCTTCACATGCGTGTTCCCTCCAGGGTCTGCGAGGGCTGGGTGTCCCGTTTCTCATGTGTCTCACAGGGGTGCTCACCAGCACCCCCTAAAGAGCTCTTTAGATGCTATTCTTGTGAGTCCACATCTGAGCAAACTTTACCGACGGGAATTACCCCCCCAATTCCTCAAGGAATGGTAACCTATCCAAGGAGAAGAAAACATTCAAGTGTAGTAAAGTTGAACTTTTTTCCCCAGTTTTAAGACCCAAACTATTTTATTTAAAAACAACTGGGCTACTTTCAATTCACATGTATTCTAGGTTGGAAGTGCTGACACGAAGCTATTATTATTTCGTTAACCGACCTCCCCATCTTGACTGAGGAATATTTGTTACCCTACAGTGTATTTTGTATGTGGAAAGACAAAGTATTTAACGGTACAAAGCTGTGAATACACACAGGGAGAGGCCAAGTTTACCTTATTGAGCCTTAACCAACGTGTGATGTCAGGTGAGGGCGTCCCAGTACCCTTTTTATATGCAACGCAGAAGTGCCATCCTGCAGGAAGGGCTCAGGATTCGGTGCATGGCCATTGTGTGAAGGCACCAAGGCTTTTACTAAAGACCACTTTCATCCAAGATGCACCCTGCCCCAGGACACTGACAGGAAGAAGGGTACTGTTTAAATTGTTACTCCCAATCTTCTATTTTTTTTCCCCCCTCCGGGACGCGGCTTTAATATTTTGAATGCATGCAGTCATAGGAAGGGGTTCTGAAAATGAAAATTACTGGGTCCCATACATGCTCCATCTTCTGTCAAGCTTTCGTCTCTCTAGGTATTAAACCTTCCTGATCTTTTAAGATAGCTAATTTTCTCTGAAAGTACACATCAGTGCCTCTCTGCCGGTCGGCTGTCAGCACTGGGATAGTCCATCCTTTGTTCTGAAATAGAAACATCTCTTACAGTTCTGTAAAAAGCCACCCTTTGTGCCTGGAGGCCCTGTGAAAACACACACAGCAGGAACTGCACACTTGGGAGGTCACGCCTTCCATGCAAATGTGCTGCTGCCCATTCAGAGCTGCGCCTGCTCTGGATCCCTTATTACAGTTTCATGCACTTTGCTTCCAGCCGGGTTTTTTAATCCACAAATCGGGTTGAGCAAGTATTCCAATTTTCATTTAAACATGCAAATAATAATAATATTAGTTCTGTCATTATAAACTGAAAAACAGTTGTCCCCATGCCATCAATTAATTCAATAGAACGGCAGGTGACACTTCGAAGAAGCTTTAAATTGTCCGATTATGAACACATTTTAGATGCTGAGAACAGTTCGTTTGATAAATGGCATAAGTAAATCAGATTTATTCTCCCTATGTGATGGAAAAACAAACAACTGCATAAAGTCAGAAGATTAAAAGCACAATCGCACTTCATAATGGCCTTTAAAAAAATGCATAAATTGTTTAAGAACAGGTCTTTAATAATGTTACTTTAAAAAAAAAAAGCAAATGATAATGACATTGCACCACAAAAAAAACAAGAAAAATGTTAATCTTGACAAAGGAAAAAGTCACAATTAACAATAAAGGACAGTGTGAGTGTAGCTTCAGAAGAATAGAAAAATAGAGACTGATAAAATTTCAACGCTCTCTAGGCCAGACAGTGAATGCCAGCTGACCTACTTGGGTACAAAAATGTGAAACTTTCAGCTTAATTACTGAGGCCTGAGCTGCTAGTGCTTTCAGTGTCCGAGTCAGAGGAAGAACTGTTGCCGCTGTCTTCCGGAGCCCTTTTCTTCAGTCTCTGCACAGCAGCCGGCCTGGATGTGCTCTTCGTTCGCTCCTTTCCAGGTTTGGCACTCTTCGGCTTCACCTGTGCCGAGGGTACAGCTTGAGGGGGCACCTTGGGGGACACTCTGCTACTCACAGACAGGTGGTCATTAGTCACCTACGTATGTAAAAATAAAACCGGTTTTAAAGTTCCTTGTAAAAATGTGTATGTAAAAAACAAAAACAAGTATCACTATAATATCCTACATATGCAGATCTTTTCCCATTATTCCAATTTAACTCTTCCTGTATGCTCATGTTTATATAGATATATCCTGGAGGTAAAATGGGATGCCGAGATCCTCTTCAATCTATTTTTGTCTTTCAAGAGGTGATGCTGTTTTACACTCTGGTTGTTCTGTTAACTTGATAAATTTCACAACGAATTGTGAACACGCAAAACGGCAGCTTTCCATGAAATTTGCTCTGAAAACATCTAATTCCAACAGCAGAGCATCCCCCCTCCTTGGGCTCGATTTCGATTTTTGTATTAATGGTGCAGCTTGCCTTTTCAACTAGGTCAATGACCTCTTCTAAAAGAGTTTAGATTTAGGACATAAAACTAGAAAAATATTACAAGAAGCAGATTGCTGATATTTCTAATCAAGTCAACTAAAGCTTGATACTGAAAGCGCATTTCTCTTTGCTGGAAGTGGTTACTTGTGTTCAAGAGCATGCGAGGGAAATGGCTGAGCTTACCACACATTCGTGACGTCTGATCAGGTCTTCAATCTCTTCATGCCATCCTAGATGCCGAGCAAACATTTTTACACCGTCCACCAGGTCTCCCAGCTCCATGAAGTCGGTTCTCTTTAATGGGATCTTCTGAAACGGACCTATTGGATCTCGATTCAGCAGGAGACGAGGTACAGTCGCCTTCACAGTGTTGACAATGCTGGCAAAAGGTTCAATCTGCAGGAGGAAAATCGCACTACGTATTAAGTACTGTACAAGTTTCATTGGAAGATTATTTAAAATTTGTAAACACATTTTATCATGTCCTGGTTACCTTACACAGCATAATCAGACCAGAACATTAATAACTTTATACATACATGCTGCTGTATAATTAGCGTATTGCCATGATAACTATAAACCCTTTTTGGCTATTTTGACACTTAATAACAAATTCTGTACCTCTTCAATAAAACATCTCACCTGTAGGGATGTTCCCATTATGATAAGTAAATCAGCTTTGGGAAAATCTTTGGTGTGCAAGAAGAATTTTTTGGGCAGATCTTCTCCAAAAAACACAACATCGGGTTTTACTGTTCCTTGACAATTTTTGCATCTTGGGACCTTGTTGCTCAATATCATTTTCTGAAGCACAAAACAAAAGAACTGTCTGAACAAAACAGGTGATAGTGTGTGTGAGGGGGTAGTTACAGACGTTCATTGCATCATGTAAAAAAGGTAAAGGAAATTGAACTGAAACTTCAGAGAGCTAATTTCAACGCCATAATCCTAGCATAAGTCTATTCTTTCTAAATCCCGGAAAAACATCTAGTTAGAAAAATGTAATCAATCATGTTTTTGGTCTACATTTGCCCTAGTGCATAGAAATCAGCTGTGTAAGATATTCAATTTACCATATTTAAGATAAGAACACTTTATTGGCTATATACAATTTCTTGCATTAGGAATTTGTCTTTTTGCATACCCCAGCTTGCTCTCCATGAGACACACAGACAGGGAGAGAAGCTTGGGGTCAAAGCTCAGGGTCGGCTATTGTACAGCACCCCTGGAGCAGTCGGGGTTAAGGGCCTTGCTCAGGGGCCCAACGGAGTAGGATTCCTTTGCCAGCCGTGGGATACGAACCGGCAACCTTCTGGCCACAGGAGCAGATCCTGAGCCACAGAGCAGTGCTCCGCAGAATATTTAACATAGAATGTTTGCAGCTAGCCTTGCAATGTGAAGCTCAAATGAAACACTGGTATTTTCTAACTGTGTATTAGAAGGCTTGAACAGTTCCTTTCTCTTCCTTTTCACCTTTGCTTCAGTCACTGGGAATTTTGTGTAGCACAAATGACAGGACGCAGAGGAGAATGTCCCATGAGCCTCCACAAGCTTCTCTTCTGGGATCCCAGAAACTGTGCCGAACAACAAAGACAAACGAGTGCTGCTGATCATTTAAATGCAATTCTTTGGTTCCCTTTGGTGCGGGATGTTAGCTTTGTTAACTTCACCAGGCTAAACCAACTTGTAATGGATGGGTAGATCGGGTGAGTAAATGAATCATTTCAGAAAAGTATAAAGAGAATTCAAATAAAATCATTCAGATTTAGAATTAAGTGCCTTACATTGAGTAAAACTGCACATGGTCTCAGTACTGACTGTTGCCATATCAGGGTGTACAGTAACAAAGAAGCAAAAATGACAAGCCCAGCCCTTTACTACAGTATCAAGTACCCATTTTATTAAAGTTCCCCCTTTTCATACCATCTGATCATCACCGGGCACCTCCTCAAGAACCACCAGTACACACAATTAGATCTCATAAATCACAAAATTTTGTGCATTGTAGTTTCAGAAAGAGAGACTTTCAGAGTTCTCAGTATCTCAGTACGATGCATTTCAGTATAGCTATTTCTGTGACTTGTACTGTACTGTTTCTGTTACTGAATTGCTACATTAAATAGATTTACTTTGTAAATACCACTCTTTCGTAAGCATTTGTACTGTGCTCGTTTTTAACACTTTGTTACGAAATACCTCAAGTGAGGATGCCAGCAAATTTAAATTTAAATAACATGCTTTATTCTCACTTCTCTCCAAGCCATCGATGTTCTGGGTGTACATTCTCAGCAGCAACCCTTTCTCATGCAGCATCCTCACAAAGTAGTGGACATAGTTGGGCCGGTAGCATCCAGGGTAGAGTTCTTTGGCCAGAGAGAAGAAAGGCTGAGGATCACAGGTGAAGTAGTCAATGTCAAAAATGGCTTCTGGATAAGGGATGTTGTACTTCTGTAAATTCGCATACAGGCCGGATTCTGGGGTCCTAGCAGGGATGAACACAATACAGGAGAAAGAAGAGGATGTACAATACTACACTGTGCAGATCTTTAGCTTTGTGTTTAATTGTTTCACATTTTTGCTAGGCTTTATGCATTAGAAATGACAGTCCCTTTATCATACGTCTTTGGGAACGAAAACATTTCCCCAGTAATACAGAGGGAGGAAACACTAGTCTCACGCTTTCAGTTTAAAATACCAATTTTTCCCCTTCACATTCACAAGCAGTTCATGTCAAGCAGACGGCACACAGAAGTGGGTAAAGTCCTCACCTCACCACAGGTAGAATAAAGCTCTCTACACACATTGCTTAAGAGAATAATTTTGCCCAGTCCACATGGAATAGATCATTTAGATCAGTTTATCCATGAAACATTTCCTTTTGGAATAGATCAATTGACCGAGGACCCGATGTCATTTTGTAGTCACGGACAAGCACAGACTACGTCCCCACTAACCTGAAGTCAGGTATCCCGCTCGCAGTGCTGATCCCAGCGCCGGCCACCACAATGATATTCCTGCAAGGTCTCTGCTGTATCAGTCTAGCGACGTCCTCCAGGTTTCTCAGCTGGCTGGGAGCTCCGCGGGGGTTTGCAGCTGCAAAGTGTTTAGGTGCCGATACTCCGCTGCCTCTCGGGGGTCTTGCACTCCTGACGGAGCAGGACCAGACACTGAGATCGTCACATCACTGTGCTGTGGGGAGAGAGCAGTCTCCCCGATTCACTGTCTCGGCTATTAACCCCCACATGGGGGAGCAGGGGTTCAGGACACTCTAGAGAAATGCAGTGTTAAATATCTACAGAGGAGGATCAGCTGCTCCTGTAACTTCTTGGCAACTGAAAGGAAGGGCCGACACGACTGTACTTTAATGTGAATTAACAAACACAAATCAGAGGACACAAGCGCAAATTATGTGGCAAAATATTTTAATAACCGAGCACAAATTTAAAAAAACTGAGAACAAGTGGAATGTCTTTACACAAATGGTTGTGGGAGTATGGAACATCTTACCAACTTGTTCTTCACTTCTATCAAGGAAAGACTTCATAGGATCTTTGGATCAATTAGTTACCCAATAAACTAGATGAAACCAAATGCTCTCCTCTGCTTTTTGTGTACTACAATCCCACTGTAGTAGTAACAAGGTCAGCTTCTTAAGCAAACAACATGTTTACTTATATGTTGAAATCTGAGTGTAACGCGGAAACTGAGCCATTGTTTTAACAGGTAAAAGAACTGTCTAACATGAACCATGCCATTTCTCTGTTAGGAAAATTCAACAGAAACCATGCATTCATTTTCTCAGATTATCCAAGACTATTCATGTTGAAATTAGTCAAAGTGCATTTATTTATGAAACTCAGGCGAGATCCCTGTTCTACATTCGAGGCTCACAGCGCTATCGGTCAGTGAACCTCTGGGACTGGGCTGTGCACAAAGACAAGTATTAGAAGGCTAACATCTAACCACACCTCCTAATTCGCCCCTGTGGGGATGGGGTTTGTAGTTACCAGACAAAGTGAAAAACACATAATTTACTGATTCCAAATCAGGAGTGTATAACTAAATAAATGTATTTTCTAATGTGCTAAAAAGTATAATGCATATGAATGAATCCAAGCTACAAGTCCATCTATGCATAAGACACCAGGCTTAAACTTGCCAGTGAATTTACTCACATTATTTCCATTGTTACCTGTTCTGCTTCTCAGTAACAGTCAGCTGGCCCAGGTTTCTGACCAAGGCTGTTTCTGAGGACTTAGGTGGCTCCATCTTGTGATTATGCCGATCATCCTTACGGGCTCTCCTCTTGTCATCTGAAGACTTCAAAGCTGCTGCCACATTCCCAGATCTGTGCTCTTTCGCTCTTGTGCTTGCAGGACACTTCCTTGTGGGCTTGCTGGAACACAGCTGTGAAACTGGGCTTCTTTCTGAGCTCCACGTGCTGCTGCTCATCTTCGAACCTAGTAACAGAACAGCTTGTCAAAATCTGTTTCCCCGACTGTAAAGCTGCTTCTGTTGATCTAAGGTATGTAAATTATTTTTCAAAATGAAAGTTGTACTTTAGTGTTGAGATCCTGTGATAGAAGCTTATTTGTTCCAACCAAATGCAAAAGCATTCTTACGTTTTAGGGGTATCTTATTTTTAATTATAAACAAGTCAAAAATACAAAGAAAAGGTCACTTTGAACACGTATACACCAATGTATCAATCTTAATGTGGCCAGTCAAATGTTGAGTAGCTGTATATTCTTCCTGTATGTTAATTTGAGGGGATCGAGTAAATGTAGCAGTAATAAAATGATAGTTTTCAGTTTTGCCAAAGGCTATGAAATCCAAGAAGAAAACTTTGTATCGAGGCTGATAAGGCTTTTCATTTTTTTTCTGTGTCACAAGCCAGCCGAAGATCTCTTAAAGTTGGCACAACCCCACGAATCAGGTTGTTATTGATGAGACCAGGCCTCCCCTGTCTTTCCTGCAAATAGTAGCCCGTGACCCGCTAGGAACATGCAGGCTTATCTGCAAAGGAGGCCCAGCTCCTGATTCAATGCCCACACTCCTGTCCGAGTGCCATGGAGCCTGAAGGGTGGCAGACAACGAGTTGTAGCAGGAAAGGCGAATCGCAAGACAAATTACAATTCAATATTGTGGAAGTGTACAGTAATTATCTTCTGAAATTCTGATAAAGCTTACCTGGACACACTGAGATAAGAGGCAGCTATATAATATTATTTAATCAGCTCATATCAATTCTAACTTACAATGATAAAGGAACCAAAATATTCATACCAAAGATTAAAATGTAACATAACAGGGAGTGGAAACGTTAACAAGTGCAAGTTTCAGGCAGAAAGAATTTCATCAAACTGTGGGGTACAAAGGTGGCCAGTTTTATTTCACTCTGCAGACTGTGTTCCAGTCATTGGCAGAGGCAAACTGACATAATGCGCAGCTGATCGTGGGAGGTTCTGTTCGATAAAAAAAACTACATCTCAAATGTAAGTTGGTAGAAAGAACTGCAAGAAATTAAGATCAGAAGGTATTTTATCGATTAAAGATCTGTAAATTAATTTAAAACAGCATTAAAACTGACCAATGTGAAGACAATGATTAATCAAAGAGAACCATGAAGCACCAGTAATGAACCTTATGGCTGAATGGTATAAGATATACAGTACAGTAGTTTTAATTCAACATTTATAGAATTCTCCATAAAAAACACCACCAATATGGAGAGTTTAATGTTTAGAAAGTCAAAGCCCTGTCCAAACTGAGCTCTAGATGCTCATAAACACTGGCTTGCTCCCGCTGCCCCTTCCTTAAATTAGAAAGTTTGTGATTGTTCCTATGGGTGAAAATTATTTTTATTGAACAGCATTAATTTAATTTGTCCAGTTTAGCAGAAGACGCAATTCCCAGACACCTGCTAAATTTGAGATAAACTGAAACTAAGCGGCAAGTTAGTGATTTTTACTGATGATACAGTGGGTCCATGATGATTAGATGGTACAGTCAGCAGTGAAAGTCTCCTAAAGCCTGACCCAATACTGTAAATACAAATAAAAGAGTAGAACCCAGGATGGAAACTTGGGGTACACCCATAATTACCGGAGGTTAGGCAACAAAATGTAAGATTTGTATCTCTGTATATAGGTTTGTAAACAACACTGAAATCCTAAAAGGGAGTTCATATTGAGACCAATGTTATGCAACCTTTTTTTTTTTTAATAATAGAGTGATCCACAGTGCAGAAAGCCAAGACTGTAGAGATAGCTGCCCAAGTGTAAGTTTTGTCAAAAGCCATCAAAACAACACCAAGAACTTGGAGGCTGCTATGACATATCTAAGCCCAGAATGTAAACCAGCATGCAGAAAGCATATGAGAATATATAACAGCCCTCTAGAAATTATAGTTATTTTTTTCTATGGGCTTAGAAATCCCAGGCAAAATGACTACAGCTCAATAGCGGTTAGGGTGTGACTTATCGCCCCCTTTGAAACAGGCACAAGGAGGATGGACTTCATTCTGCTGGGATTTCAGCCCTTTCAAAAGGGGGATTGAATAAGCTTCTAAAGAACATCTATTTGGTTATAAAAAGCACCTGGAAAATGCAAATCATGGTTGCGGTGCTCTGAACCAGCACTTGTTTGTAGGAGGAGCTGAGCTGGAACATGACTTGTAACACAAGCAGCGATACAAAAGTCTTCTTTTTGAGAGGCCCATACTATTGTAGATGGAGGGGGGGATGGGGGGTGAGGGGTGGCTTTCATGTATAAATCTTAATTTCGTAAAATAGTGTAAAATAGAACGTGAAAGTAGACAAACCAAAGATTTGATGGAGTCACATCCATGCTTAAGTGGTGCGTTTTTATTCACTCTTTAATATTTTCAAGACTTACTGAAAAAATGGAGTTGTGAATAAACATTCGAAATACCTTGGTTGCAGTCAAATGGTAATTAATGGCTAAATGCAAATGTGATAGTCACCTGGGTGATTGACACTACAGCAGATCTTTATTTACAACGTGCACAGTGCTCTTTCCTTCTTTCCGCAGGGCAAGTTTTGTTTCTTCAGCTTTGCGGCTTTCAACCCTTTGGGGTTCACACAGTGTTTCAGGCCTTGAACTTTTCCACTCCTTTCCCCTCAATAGCTACCCGACCCATATTTAAAAAGCAGTTACAATGAAATTATAGCTCTCCGCTTTGTTTCTCTCCCTTTGGCCCGTGAAAGGCCGAAATGTTTTAAAACTGTCACCTCCACACAAAAGGTAATGGCTGTAATATATTTAGTTTCCCCCTTTAGTGGCTTTCACTGCCGCTATGCTAATACAAACCCCACAGCTGTAGATACTTTATGGTCAGGGAGTGGGGAGGGGGAAAGCTCTGAATGAGAAGGGGGAGGAACAGGAGCCCCGATTGACTGTGTGTCAACAAATGCAGCTGGGGAAGAAAGGAACGGCCCCTCAAAGGCCTCAATAAGCTAAAGAAGAAGAAGGAGGGAAAGAAAACTTGGAAAGATAAATGACGTGGAGGAGGAATTCAATAAAGGCAGACCAAGAGAAAGAGGGAGGGCAGCGCTTGACACCCAGGATCTTTTCTGCGGCTTCACGCAGCTTCCAGGAGAAGCAAGTGAAACTGGCAAGAGGAGAAAAGCAAGAAAAATAAAAGTATGGCAGCTGTGTCAGTGGGAGAGAGAGGTACATCCCCTAAGACAAGGACGAAGAAAAAAAAACAAGCAACGTCTTCTGGAGAGAACTTTCCTCCTTGCCCCAGAAACTTTAGCGAACAGCGAGAAATACAAGTAATCAAGAATTAAAAAAAAAAACTCTAAAAATCCCTTTTGAGTCCTCCGAGGCCCGCTGTGAGGAACGCTTTGATGGCTGCATACAGTAGTTCGGCGTGCTTCACTCAGCGCTTCTTTGATTTTGCCTTGTTGATGTCAGAAAATACTAAAAATGCAAATGAAATAAAATATTCTAAAAAGACTTCAAGTTGTAACACACTTTGGTCTGTCATTTTCAATCCTTGCTTCTAGAATCATAATTCTGGTTAAATACCTTTTACCTTCGTCAAACCAGGGCACCACTGAGCTAATGTACTGTACAAAATCACACAGTTCATCAAAATGCTTTTCTTTTACCCATGTCTACTTCAGTGTCATGAGTTAGAAATACAGGAGGTACAGGATAATCCCAAACCTACTGTACGTTTCACAATGCAGGCTATGGTGTGAGCACCAGATGTCAAGTATTGTCTTCAGCTTTTAAAAGTGGAACGTTTCCATTGAGATACGAGATCCCTTCATATTTTGCAAAAAGAGTTTGTTTATATCAGCAGTTGTTCGTTTTCCACTTTTGTCTCAAAGTGAAAATATCAGCTTCTTCCCGCCGTCGTGCCGTCACACAGCATTCAAGATGTTACGCAACCGGTCATATAAAAAGATGAGGTTAAGAATAAGGCTGTCAGTTCCTGGCAACTGTGAGCACTCTGAGCTCCGTGGACGTGCTCCTGGGGGATGGGTCACATCTGTCCTGAACACTCGAGACGTTGTGCTCGAAGGGTTAAATCAGCTTGGCTGCTCCCAGCTCTACCCCCTTGGACTTTCACTAAGCCAAACAATGAAAGCGAAAATCAGTCCCTTCCAATTAGAAGAGAATAAACGTCTCATCCTGCCGGCGCTGAACCCTGAATAACAAAACGCCTACAAGAGAGCAATAAACTATGCAACAGAACGCAGATTCTGCAAAAGGAAATCGCCCTCATCTCAAGAGTGAAGTAAAGACCACCACTGGTAAAAGACAGGCATAACTACTTATCTCTTTAAATTTATTTCTATTCATATATAAATGTGAATATTTAGTAATATTTCAATGGTCATAACCTAAGTAAGCCATTTGGCACATTGGTCCTAACCTTTCTAATATTTGTTAGCACTTGTTATGGAGGTCATGTGGCTTTTTGACTCCAAGGCACAGCTGTCCTCCACCTCCTCACATCCAAAGTAAAAATCTTGCTGGGGCAGCAGTGTTGCTCTACTGCTCTAGTCAGCCACAGACATGTTCACTGGACTTAATTCTGCAGCAGAGTTAAATGAACACTCCTAACTGCATGCAACTGGCTCAAGCAGGTGTGCACATAGAGCCATACCTGGTCAAATAAAACCGTGCATTTTAGCAGTATCCTTAAAACAATGCTTAACAATCGGTGTCCCACTTTTCTTAAGCTTTTAGGGCCAATAAAGGTAAAAGATTAGAGGGGAAACAATGTATGCTAATGTCCACCCACACCATTTTTAAAAGGTCAGACTTACAGCTGAAAGTTGTATAGAAGCTGTCCCCTCTAAAGAAAGACTTAACTAGCCAGGAACAGGCTTAACTCAGGAGAGGAAAAACTAACACTGTCACTAGGATATGGAGAAACCATGGTGAGGAACTAACAACCACAACAGCACAGAGGAATGAGCAGCCAGCAGCTGCTCAGTGGGCTTTTATCATGCAATGCAGTATGTGCAGCTCGAGATGCACTGAACGATTGTTGAAATGATGTAGACAAATTGACTCAAATTAGTTTAGCATGGGCCACGCAAAGTTTAAATCTCCAGTGCCCTGATGCATAGCAACAGCTAAGAGCACATGACCTTTCAGAGACAGTAAGCTTGGAGACCACAAAAGAATGAAGCCCATTCAAACCAAAATATTGCCATAGACCAAATCCAATGCTGTGATCACAAAAAGCCACACAAAGTTATTGTAAAGTTATAGATGTTGCATGTCAAAGAGCCCGACACAGCCATTATGAGGTGGGGTTTATGATGGTAAGAGAGAAAAACGTCTTGTATGTAATTATGCTGTTTGATGCTTCTCTAATCCCTTGATTGTTACTTAATGACAAATAAATCCCTGAAGAATTGAGAAAAGATTAAAAGGATTTTGAGATCGACTCCCCCCCTCCTCCTTTTCCATTCAGTCAAACTGTTCTCGCCCTTTTTTTCTTGACTAAATCCGACCAATACAATTCCTTGTGGCCTGTGACACCCAGAGACCACCAGGAGTGAGCTTCTCATTTTAGTTACAGTAATCTAATTATAGCTGGCCTTCAATGCACAGCCTGCTCCAGTGCTTAGGGTTTGGCAAAACCCTTAGCCTTGTTCCCTGAAGGTGGACTTTAATCCTTTTAAATTCAAGTGCTTCAAGAGGAAACAAAATCTTTCTGGTCATAACACTAAAAAAAAAAAACTCAGATGATGGGATGACTTCATTAGGAGAGGTCCAAATAAAAACTTATTTTCTGCAACTAATACTTGTTTTATCAAGTTAACAAGGATGTTGCTACAATCAGAGCTCTGAAAAGTTATACCTTAATCCACACCAGAAATTGTTTCATTTCAAAGTAATCAGTGTGTTGTGAGCATCATCTACTTTAATAGGTTTGAAGAAGCTAATAAAAACACTCTACAAGCACAATGCCATACAAAAAAAACAGACAGACAAAACCCTATTTAACCCTCTGGTCACTGCCAAGCATAATGTGTGTCTTCCCTGAAATTCTATTTTGAGGAACTGCTGGCAACTTGCCCTCAAAAGTCGCCTCTCCCAAATTTTTTAGACAGGCTAGGCAGGTTTCCATGGAAATGAAACCACTGCTTCATGAGAGCAAAGTTGACTGTTATCCTTTTTTCTCTATCACAAGATATTAGTTAATGTAACAGTGCTGTACTGCCTGATATATTCAACTTGAAAATATAATCTGATCATTTTACTTGTGATTTCAGATTGTTTATTATTGAAGTGGATGTCAAACATGAAAAGATCAGTGCTTAATTGAGAATACAAAGGAATGCCTCAAGGCAATTTTATAGCTAGCTGACTCCTTTCAGTAAAGTAACAGTTAATTTATGTATTCCAGTGCAGGAGGCATGGCGGTGCAGTGGTTAGCATCCCTGCCTCATTGTGCTGGGGCCCTTAGTTCAATTCCAGTTGTGGGGTGCTACCTCTGTGGAGTTTGTATGTTCTCCCCATGTTGGTGTGGGTTTCCTCTGACTAACTAGACAAGTAAAGGTTTGTTCCATGCTGAAAAGAGAAGAAAACAATGTTCTGGCTGTGGAGCCTTCTTCAGGTGACCTAAAGAAGGCTCCACAGCCGAAACATTGTTTTCTTCTCTTCTCTTTTCAGCACGGAACAAACCTCTACTTGTTTCTTTGCAGCCTACACATGCTGACACAAATGCATTCTAATGCTTAAACGAACCTTCTGAGGTGGCAAGCAATTCTTAGCAATCAGCGACTGCCAATTAATATTGGATTTAAAATGTACAAGCATTTCCTGCAAAGATACTGCAGTTTTGGGTTCTGTTAGCAAACATGATACAACAGATTGATTAATTAACCTGCGTAAACAGTACATGGTAACTGAACTGAACTGGTACACAACCAAACCGCATACCTTTGATGGAAGATATTTATTTTTGCATCCAATGCATTAAACATGCCCTTTATTTTGATTAAATAAGTATAAATATGTAAAATAGTCTCACAAGAAAGCTTCCTAAATTTAGACTTAAATAAAAGCTCAAGTGTATATAACAACTTAATAACAAATATGATCCAGTCCCAGTAGGCAATTAGAATTATTACACAAAGTTCTGTAATAATTTTATATACATGACAAAATTTGGAAAGGGTTTCTGGCAACAGGTTTTTAACAATACAAGCCAACAGCACTCTTTGCAAAGACAGTGAATGATACGACCTTGGTCATATATTGAACTAATACAACAGCAATGCAGAAAATATATGCCTTTTGAAACACAAGAATTAAACTGAACTTATTTTTTTCTTTAACCAGAGCAGCTGGTTAACAGATCATAGAGTTGACGTGATTTGTATCATTAAGCTCCAAGACAAAAAGTATTATCTATATAGTACCAGGATCTCCTTTTAATGCTGAGAAATACAGTGAACAGGGCTGCCACCTGCTGCATTTCTAGAGCATTACAGATAGGACCAAACTTGGCATTGCTTGTACATACAGTACCTGCTTCCAGTGGAAGACGACATCAGCTTTAACTGGGACCCTTTAGACATTCTTGAAGAAGGTGTCCATTACTACTCTAAGCATCCACCTTATCTAACCCCCATCTCTAAACTGGCTTCATCACTCTGCTCTCCTCCCCACTGAGAGCCAATGTGTGGCGACGTTCTGGCGCACTATGGCTGCTGTCGTATCATCGAGGTGGGGCTGCACACTGGTGGAGGGGAGTCCCCATTACCTGTAAAGAGCTTTCAATGGAGTGTCCAGAAAAACACTAGAAATGTGTAAGGAATTATTCATTTCAATTGCGCTATACAGTGTGCAAGTGGGTGCGATCGAATCCCAGCAGGAGCAGCAAAGAGCTGCACCCATTACCTCCAGACACAGGGAATCATGATGAACTTGTGACTGACTGTCATTATTAAACTGCTCACAGTTCTTCCCTCTGATTTGGATTTTGTTCCATGCAGTGCCTGAATGATAGTCATTCAGCTGGTGATGGACACCAGTACATTTGGGAAAGGGCCCCTGACACCACATGTTTGCAGTCCCAGGCATCAGCCAATAAGAACAGCAATATCACGCAGGGATGAGCTAAAGCTGCTGCTACTTCTTTATATTTTAGATTGTGAGGATTAAAGGCACCAGAATGATTTGTTTGTTCCAAACTAATCACTTCATAGCAGCAGAAAAGTTGTGCTTGACTGCAGGTTAATTACCAAAGCATACAATAAATCCCTCCATCAGCCAATTTTACAGTAGGTGAGGTTTTTAGCTCATGCTAAAACAGGTGCAAGTAGTAAACAAAAAGTCTTATTATGATAACATTGCGACTTACTCGCCCCAAAAGCTCAGACCAATTTACTAGCAGCAGTATTCAACAATAAGCTGCTATACTGCAATATTTACAGCACATCTCATCACCAGACCCGTGTTGGGAAACTACGGCTTCCGGCAGCGCTGCAGGAACCTCAACTCCACCACTATGACGTCAGCCGCCGTGAGATAAGCGCCTTAATGTGGCCACCTGCCGGCGGAAAGTGGGACTGTCGCAGAAAATAAGGCTAATTTGTACGCTGTGCATTTAGAAACACCGGTGTTTGCTATCCTACATCAACAGTACAAAATAAATAGTAATACTTGAAATATAGAACTCCTAATATATCTTTAAAACTCAAACTTTATTTCTAACAAATAATACTTTAGAATTTTGGTTATCCAGTTCAGTTATTTACACATTGAAACCAAATGCGAGCACGATACAGGTTAATGGCATACATTTTCTGCACAGTGGGCCAAAATGAGAAAACCCGAGAGTAAGACTACAGCAGAAACGCCTTTTAAACTGAAAACCATTAAAAAATTTACAAAATGGATGCCTAGACATTGAATACAAACACTAGAATCTCGCCAATCTCGTCTTTTGAACGCCTATTAGGTAAATTTGGGATATTCTTTAAATATTAAAAATAAAATTACCTGTTACTGTTCTTGTAGACATCATTGGTGATGAAGTTCCTTTTTTTTTTGACAGAAAACAATTCTAAAACGGCACCATTCATACAACATGAACTAGACTACTATTTGCTCCACTAAGTCTCCTCTCTGCTGCACCTGTTTTATTTTATACGTCACCATAGCAGCGAAATTTAGCGTCCGGAAATAGGTCACAACATCCAACTTTTTTAAAGACCAGTTCTTTGGCGACCCTAATGCACAATTTATCGTGTTTGGATTTTAAACGTGATTTTAAGGCCCTTAAAGCTTTAGAGAACAAAACAAGTTTTTCAGTGTTTTTTCCCCTCCACAAAGTAGCACCACTCTCAAGCGGAGCATTTTTAACTACTGTCTACAGAAATGCCCCAATATTCCTTATTTAACGGTTATGTAAAATAGAAAGAGTTACACAGTTCCGCAAAACTACAGAAAAATAAAGGATTCCAAGGTGGAATAACAGCAAGTCGTGCATCTATGTCTTTATTTTACTCAGAAGGCAGAATATCTAATTCATTGGCCGTAAAACTTTAAATATATCACGTTTCTGTATTTAAATGCACATATTTGTAGTTGGTGTAATTTCATTATTTGTATAATATGTTATTTGATAACACAATTAGAACATGGATGATGCTGTAAAACAACACGTTACATATAATTAATAGAAAGAAATACACTTTCAACATTAAAATCTGGTTCCTTTGAATCTCGAATGATTGCACAGTCCGTTGAGCTCAATGCAGACGTCAAGCAGCTGTTGCCTCAAACGGATATGCATCCCCCCAAAAACTGATGCACTCTGATATTGACATAAAATGAACGCACCCCGTTACTTATGGTCACATGAAATCACTGTGTTGAATACAAAACAATGATTTTGTTATGATATTGTAGCGTTCTGTAACCTTGGCATTAGACTGTCGAATGACCCTTTTTAAACGAAGTAACTGTTGCTTATATATTAACACAGCAGTGCGAAAATAAATGATGAATAAATTCAATTATAATAAAGCACAATTGGAAAGAGAAATGTGAGTAACAGTCAAACTGAGATTGAACTAAACAGAAGTGTAGTTCAGTATAAGAGTATACAGTCTTGTGGGTAGCTGAGAGATCACAATAGAACTCTAAACAGTTGAGCTTTGAGTTATGAGGAAGGGTCTATGGCTTTTTCATCAACACTGGCGCTTTACACCTCCTGTTAGAAATGTGTTCGTTACAAACTGCTGATGCAGGTGTTTCCTCCAACAACCATTACATACTGTATGTGTGAATACATACCAACACAACGAGTAATGAGCTTCAAAAGAAATGTCTATGCATGTACAGTGCCTATAGAAAGTCTATACTCCCCTTGGACTTTTTCACATTTTATTGTGTTACAGCATGGAACCATGATGAATTTAACTGAGAGTTTTTGCCACTCAACAACACAAAGTACTCTATAACGACAAAGTGAAAATAAATCCAGACATTTTACTAAATTAATTAAAAATAAAAACAGAAAATAATTGAATGCATAAGTATTCACCCCCTTGCTTTGACACACCTAAATTACCTCTGAAGTGACCATCTCTTTTCTCCAGAACAGAATTACTGGATTGGAGTCCACCTGTGTGCAGCTGAGGTGTTTCACATGATTTCAGAATAAATACACCTGTGTCTGGGAGCTTCCCCACTTAGTGCATTTCCAAGGAAACACTACACCATGAAGACCAAGGAACATTCCAAGCAGATCTAAGACAAGGTTCTTGAAAAACACCAGTGAGGGCAAGGATATAAGAACATTTCCAAGACTTTGAATATACCCCGAAGCACAGTGAAGTCCATTATTAAAAAGGTGAGAAAATATGGAAAAAACTGTGAATCTGCCCAGAACTGTCCGTCCTCCAAAACTGAGTGTCTGGGCAAGAAGAGCCGTAGTAAGGGAGGCCACCAAGAGGCCTACAGCAACTCTAAACGAGTTACAGTCCTCCATGACAGAGATGGGAGAAACTCCATGAGACAACAATAGCACGCACACTTCGTAAATCTGGCTTGTATGGAAGAGTGGCAAGAAGAAAACCTTTGTTGAAAAAAACTCATATCACATCTCGGCAGGAGTTTGCCCAAAAGAATGTGAGAGACTCAACAATTTGGAGGAAGATTCTATGGTCTGATGAGACCAAAATTGAACTTCATGTCTGGCACAAACCTAACACAGCACATCTCACTGAGAATACCAACCCTACAGTGAAGCATGGTGGTGGCAGCATCATGCTTTGGGGATGCTTCTCTGTGGCAGGGACTGGAAATACATAAAGATAGAAGGAAAAATGGATGGAGCTAAGTACAGAAAAATCCTGGAGGAAAACGTGCTGCAATCTGCAAGAGCACTGGGACTCGGAAGATGATTCATCTTCCAACAGGCTCTCTGGATGGACCTCCAGACAAGTAGTTGAAGCCCAAACATCTTTGCTCCTCTAAGAATCAGATGAGATAAAATTCCTAGATTCAATTAACTTTATTGTCCACTAAAAGTGGAAATTTGTCTTAGGTTTCCCCTGTTACAGATAATGCAGTTAAATTAAAATATTATGCAACAAACATAAAAGAAGAATAATACATCAGACATAAAAAGCATACATTCACAGATAAAATCAAACTAATCATAATGCAAATGTATGGAGTATAGGCTGAAATATACAGATTTCAAACAGCTCTGAAACATTGGCCAGGTGGAAGCATTACAAACTGAGAATTCCGGGAATAAGAGGCATCTTTAATTATTCTTTTTGCCATCCTGTGCACCACATTATCAAAAATGTCCCCCAGCTGTTTCTGTGGCTTGCCACTCAGCTTCGCCACAGTGGTAACTATTTAAGAAAGCTTGTTTCTACACTTCACCCTCAGGTGTGCGGTACCATCCTGTTATATGAAAAGATAAAACACTTTCTACCAGGCTGTTATATGCCACCTCATCCAGTAGATGTACTGCCTAAAGCCAAGCGATTTTAATCTCTTAATTAAAAACAAGCATTGATTGGGCTTCTTAACTATAAAGGAACAAGTAATAGGTTTATTCCATGCTGAAAAAAAGAAGAAAGAGAACACAACGTTTCGGCTGTGAAGGCTCCACGGCCGAAACATTGTGCTCTCTTTCTTCTTTTTTTTTGAGCATCACACCTGAAGAAGGCTCCACGGCTGAAACGTGTTCTCTTCTTTTTTTTTTCAGCATGGAATAAACCTATTACTTGTTCCTTTGCAGCCTACGCATGCTGACGCAGCTACCCACCTGAACTTCTTAACTATATACTCACAGTTTCCATTAAAAGTAAGTAAGATAAGATTATATCGCTTTATTAGCCATATACAATTTCTTGCATTAGGAATTTGTCTTTTCGCAGACCCCAGCTTGCTCTCCATGAGACACACAGACGGGGAGAGAAGCTTGGGGTCAGAGCGCAGGGTCAGCCATTCAAAATAATTTTAGATTAATTTAGTTGCTGAACTACTGAATAAGCAAAATGCACTCAATGGCTTCATGCGGTGGCTCTGTGGCTCAGGATCTGCGCCTGTGGCTGGAAGGTTGACGGTTTGTATCCCACGGCTGGCAGAGGAATCCTACTATCCTTTGCTGCTTACGCATGCTGATGCAGCTACTTACAGTACTTGAATATCCAATCTAGACAACTGAGCCTTATAAACACATAGCAAAAACCAAATACCTAAGATGGGAAACTGTGCCTGAAGGTGCTACTTATAAAGTTATGTGGACACATCTTCTAAACTATGGATTCTCAATCCAAGACCCCGCACGTCAAGTGTCCATCATGTTTTCATCGTCTCTGTAAATCACTGAAAGAATTAAAGTTGTAGAGAAAAGATAAAATAGTCCGTTTAAACCTAAACTAGCTCAATCTAACACTTACAATGTAAGGAGACATGGAACATTTGCTGGATTCCATCCCAAAGACTGGACAATCCTGTTCTGGCCCATCTGAGGGAGGTCATACAAAAACAAGGAGAACATTAGGGTATGCTGTTCAATTCACAGAGCTTTAAAACAAGGAATGTTATGTTAAAATTATACAATGGACTTTTATATTATTGTGTACGCTTGTGGTCCATGTGTAACAAAAAGACATTCCTGCTCTGGATGCAGTCCAGTGAATGGCCAGATACATTCCCAAACTCAAAGGAATGCCCTACACTGACAGGCGGCAAGACTTCTAACAGAGAAGACTTTGAATGGACCTGATTTATGTATTCAAAGTCCTTGAAGACATTGGCAAAGCAAACCAAGTGAACTTATTCCGAACTGCCAATGAAACATGAAACACAATGCAAAGAAAAACGTTTAAAACTGGTAACACAGGCATTTCTTTACCCAAAGGGTTGTGGGAGTATGGCACAATCCTCAAAACTATTATTTTCCTGCACCTAGATGTGCTGAATGACCCTTTATGAAATGTAGTCGGTTCTGATGCTCCTATCTTATTTAATCACTGCAGTACAGGATATTATGTGTGATAAATTAGGCTCAAATTCTACCTTTAATTGACACACAATTTCAACCATTGTTGTTAAAGTTCATGAATACTGAATTAATTGCATGACATTTCAGTTACCCACCTGCACATATATACACAGTATATAGCTATATAACCTACATATCTCACAATATTTAAAAAATCCTAACATAATTTTAACCAATGGTTTATTACTGCAGTTGTGTAAATATATAATTTTATGTTTATCCAGGGTGGTGTATCCTGGGAATGTAAAACGCATCAGAAATACACCGGGCCCTTCTGTGAAGGCAATAGAAAACACCAAGCCTTTTGCACAAACCACTCATTGTGGTTTTTCCTGCCTTACTTGATTCTAATTTTTCGTTACACTTCGAGCATGTGATGACTACAGGAATCTCAAGTAGAGTTAAGTTTTTTTTGCCGTGTGGACGGTACTCTGCAGCTGGTAAAATAGGGGCGGAGAGGCAGAACAAAGACTGGTCTATTTCTACAGGATGACAAATCTAAAAAAAAAACGGTGCTCGACTGTTGAGACTTGATTCTAGTACACCTAGTTCTCCTCATTACCGCGTAAGGAAGTATGTGTGGTAGCACACAGTATCAGAAGTGCGCATTGTTTGGACCAGCTCTCTGTGAACATTAGCAACAGGTGAAAAAAGACAGGGAACGCAGGGAAAATACCTGAAAACTAATGAAATAGAAAACCAGGGAAGACCACATACAGCTCTGTTGTGTTAGGCTGGTCACACTGGTAAATATACACATCAAACGTCACTTCCCTTTAAAAAATGTACTCGTTGACACCGCAGTGAAAGCAAGCGCTGTGTGGGTCGCCACGTATGCACGGTAGAGGAGGCAAAGCGCAGAAAAGTCAAGAAAGGCTCCTTACGTGTCGGATTGAGAAGCTCAGTAAAGCCCAGGTTGAGTAGCCTTCGAGGGGATTTAATTACCTTGCGGTGTGGCTAGGCTTAGCAGACAGCTGCCAAATTGGTGTGGCGGCTTATTGCAAAAGTTACTGTACACGTCAGAACGCACACGTTGGCACATCTGGTAAGTAAATATTTTGAATAAATACTGTGGATTGCACGACTTTTGTTTTTCGTTTGACAACCGGTTGTAAAACAGATTGTTACTGCGAATGATAAACAGGTTTAAGGCATAAGATCTTCACCCTAAGTTATGTTCCGTGTCCCCTTTCTGTAAGTTATCACTGCGAGCCCTGTTTGTTTTTTTTAGTGCCCTGAAACTTTTTTTCCTCATCGTCCAGTTTTTCTTTTTTCCCGGAGTACATTAGTTGCCATCTTGGGTTTTCTGCAAACGGTAATAACTCTGTAGCTAAATTTTCTACAATGTAACGCGCGTTATTGATGTAGCCATTGGTGCAATATTGTGTTTGAGTTATCGCTGGCCGTCGAGTGAGGCGGAGCGTCGTTCAGACACCCTGCTTTGTGCTCGCTAAGTTCGGAAGTTTTCTTCTGAATTTCGCTGTCGTGTTTGAACTGTTTTTGTTGTGTTATAGAGAGCAGTGTCTGATCTGGGTTACGAGTTCGTTAAAAACATTAATGTACAGAGCAGGTTTTTTTTGTTTTAACCCCGTTCAAGAACTCGTAGTTGTAGTCGGGGGTTGGGTGGACGTTCGCCTTACCTAATGGTAGGATTCAGTTGAAAAAACAAAGGTGTTTTGTGTAGGGGGAGGTGTTGTTCTGCCTACAGATGCTGTTCTCAGATCTGGGTTTTCTATCATTTTTTTGGGAGCCGGAGGTTGAGTTGTATAGATAACTTTAACTTCGGGATTTTTCGGACTGCGCTGTCAAGCAGTGATCTGACCATTTGTATATGGCCTATAGGCCTGCCAGTATTACTTCAACAACTCCTATCAATTGTTTCAGTCACCGAAGAGGAGAACGTATTTGGGTATACTTTTATTTGTTTTTTAAATAATGGTTGCATTCCTATCTGGCCGAACTGGCCTTGTGCACTTTTATGACTTGTTTGTCTAGATGTGCTTGTTTTTCTAAGAAAAAAAATCTCTTCATTGGTTTTGGGAATTAATATCAATCTTTTACATTATGCATTTTTTTTTTTACTTTGCTGTGGCTGCATAAAAAAGAGGTGTTGAGTAAATTTTGGACCTGCCAAATCTTTGGAGAGATAGTTACAATAGCCAATACAGTGCTGGTATGCAGGCGATAGCCTAGTCATTGAATTTTAAAGTACGCGGATTGTCTAAATATTGGATTAAAAAAACACAGTTTGTCGCTCAAGACTATTATGTTGTAAGTAATGTTATGAAACCTTTCTGTGTATAATTGTAGTTATTTGAGCTTCTGTATCACTACACAGTGATAATCACTTAAGAAGTGTGCATTATGTTCGATACAACTCTGGTAATGGGCTGAATAGTTAATAAGCTTTAAGCTTTTGAGATATTCGTTTTTCTCTTTTTCTCAAAGTAATTGTCAAAAAAACAAAACTTAAATAATGTCTTGAGCACAGACCCATGTTCATTAACTTTAGATCAGGATTTTCAATAAAAAAACCAAATTATCTCAGATTAGAAACACTATTGCGTTTATTGATTCATTTTTTCAATTATGTGAACTCCAGTCCTTGAGGGCTAAAGATTCTTCATGTTTTATGTCTCAAATGACCTAAAATGAAATTACTTAGTTTAAAAGTCAGCTGCGTGAGTGACCAGAGATAAATTGTTCCAGGTCTTTCATAATTGCTGATGTAATGACTACAGTACCTATAAAAACGGCTGGTCAGGGGCTCTAAAGGAGCCAGGTTGGAGACTCCTGCACCATGTGTCCTTCTGTATCTGCAATTTGTGTTCAGATATTGGCTTCTGAAAATTATTTGTAATTGTCCAGATATTTTATACCAAATTTGTTTTAGTTTAGTTTAGGTAAAAGTACGTCTTGGAAAAACAAAAATGTAGCCTTACTGGTTTTGGAATTTTTTTCAACTTAATTGTCTGGTGAAATAAAGGGTTGTTATTATTAATAACAGAATATTCCTCGTGCACTTAAATGCTAAATCTGAAAGAGGTGTGAATTCTAGAAGGAATGTGAATAAAAGAAAAACATTTGTATGGACAAGCATTTGTTAGTGTAGTAGACTGACCTCATTGTTTGTAAATTAAACTTCAAAATATTTTTTTCACTTTATTTCCTAAATGAGTGCAAAGAGAAAACAAAAGCAGAGAACACTTGTTTCAACTTGTTTAGTCAGGAAGTATTAACAGGATTGGTGTTATTATTACTATTTTTTATTTTGTGAGGCACTTTTTAATTTCACATTGGAGTGGAGTTATTAGTCAGAGGTAATGTAAGGAATATACTGGCTTTAATGACCCCTTGAAGGATTAAAAGAAGAAAAAGTATCTTATTTCAAATACTTTACACCATGGATTGTGTATGTTATCACTTTTAAATGCACGTCCACATAGTTTTCACTTGTACCTTCTGGTTCGTGTCTCGCTGTTTGTTCTGAAATCTACTGGCTTGACTTTGTCAGTGCATTTGAGCATTTTTGCATTGGGCTGGATGGATCTGTTTGCCTTCCTGCTCTTTTTAGTTCCACCCAAGCTACCTAAAATCAACCAAAGCTGTTTTTGTTTTCTGTGTATCTAGTTGGGTTTTGTTGGTCTAGTTAAGTTAAACAGTATCAAATGCTTTTTTGTATTCTATACACTTATTTAATTACTTTAATGCTGAAGTTATTTTAATTTCAGCCTATTCTGATGTCTTGCTTTTCTTGGGCTGGGCTAGAGTAAAGCCTCAATTCCCCTTCGAGATCAATAAAGTCTTATCTTATGCTGTATTTATGTGTTTTTATGTAATGTGTTGCTTTGATTTCTTGTTATGTCTCTTGTTATAAATGTGGTGTTGATACAGTTTGAAAGTGAGAGTCTTTAGCTAAATATGATTCATCACTTACTGAAAGTGACAAAGAACTACGGTTCTCTGTCTGATTCCCTCCCAGGGTTAAAATAAAGTAGGACCTTGGATTGTGCCATGTGCTCAGGTGTTTGATTTTTGTATAAGCTTGGTTGTTGTAGGTTGTTGTTGCATTTGAAGCTCATATAGGTTTTTGAAGCATTGTTAGTCCATACTGCCTTTAAAAAACCTTTGGGGATACATTAGAAGTTATTGTCCTTATTCAGAAGGGTTGGAAATAATAATAATTGCTTACACTTATATAGCACTATTCTGGACACTCCACTCAAAGCGCTTTACAGGTAATGGGGATCCCCTCCACCACCACCAGTGTGCAGCCCCACCTGGGTAAATGAGCATAAATGTGAGTTGACATGGTTTGACATGATGTGAAATGTCTACTGTTTATTTCTGCAAAGCTTCATGGAATTGACAAAAAAAGGAGCGATCAAATTCGTCACTTGAGAGGGGAATGCAGCAAGTGTCAACAGTCTTAAGTAGAGTGGTGTTTGAGTTTAAATTGTCCCATAGGCAGGACGTCTGTTGAAGGCAACAGCTCTGGAAATGTTCAGCAGATTCCTGGATCAGAGGTAAAATAGATAGTCCTTGCAGCAGGCATACTAGAATCTAGTGTTGTGGTCATGCTGCAATAAAATTCTAGCTCCAGCGTAAAGGCTAGATAGTGTGGAATGCTTTGAAGAATATTTTAAACTTGTGACTGGCTTTTAAACCTCTGTTCTTTCATTACTGGTACTAAGTTGGCCAGATTGGAATCTGCAGTAGGAGCACAAACACTGATCAGTTCTGAAAAAGCCTGGGCCCAGCCATTGGCTGGAAACATTATGGCCGAGAGGATTTAAAAGGATTTGTTTTTGTCTCAGACATGTTTGTGTGCCTCAAACTTTGACAGGCATTAGAAAAGTTGGCTCATAGTGTTTTGACCTTTAATTACTACTGAACAGCCCAGTCCTGGGTCCCAGTGACCATATTGTCACACAATTACACAAGCAGTTAAGTCAAACCAGCTGTCTGGCTGGAGTTAGAACCAAGATGATTATTTGTGCTGATGAGTATTTTTGCTAAATTCAAGGTGAGAAGAAGCATGTTATGTTTCTCTAATGGAATTTTGTTTATGGCTCATTTCTTTCCCCTTAGACAAATATCAAACCATCTGTACAGTATGTGTACACATTTGTCTGCATGTCTGATTTATTTTACAGTTTAGGTATACTCAGATCTCCTCAGTCTTTTCCAGCTATGTGAGTTTTATATAAAACTTTATTTGCCACATAACATTTAACTTGGAGCATGTTACATTAAGTGAGTAATTTATTTAGTTCTTAAATGCAGGACTGAAGTGAGAACATATTCTCATTTACAATAAACAGAAGCTTTAGCAGGATCCTTCTGTTTGCTTGAATGACAGAATGGCCCTGCAATTCCTTACCAACAAGACTCAAAAGGAAAGGCCGTTAACTAGAAATTTATTTTTTAAATTTGTTAGATTGAGAGGTGAGAGGGGATTCGATAAAATATTTAAAATCCTCAGGGTTATAGGCAAGCTTGGGGACTATTTTACACTTAGGAATTGAACAAGCACAGAGGATCACAATTGGAAACTGAAACAGGTTTAGGACAGAGAATATAAAATTATCCTGCAAAGAGATGTACAATCTAGGATATGTTAAGAAATAGTCTTGAAATGAGTCTTGACTTATTGAAATGGTAAACTACCAAAAGAGCAAAGTGGGCTTTGACTTTTTTTCTGTAATTCCAGGATGTTTTGCTTTGAACCTAAAGGCATCCTCCTGATCCACAGTAGTCCATCCTGGTTTCCATTTGCTTTTGTTTAATGACTCCGTGAATGTGAAGCACACAGGTAGTGTAAATATTGATTTAACAGGCTCTTATTTTGCATTTCTTATTTACCCACTTCTTAAACTGATCTGCTGGGCCTAAATGTGTACAGATCAACATTTAAATGGCTGGAAGTCTTGTTACTGGTTTTGTGGCCACTGCGTGTCTGCACCGGGCTCTGTCCCTATTGGATATATAAACAGACTTATTTAAGGTGGGTAGCTGCGTCAGCAGGCGTAGGTTGCAAAGGAACAAGTAATAGGTTTATTCCATGCTGAAAAAAGAAGAAAGAAAACACAATGTTTCAGCTGTGGAGCCTTCTTCAGGTGTGACACGTTGTGTTTTCTTTCTTCTTTTTTTTCAGCATGGAATAGACTTATTTAAGGTCATGTTACTGCAGTGTTTACTACACCTGTTGTTGTATCTGCTAAGTACATCAGTAAACTTTAGATTAGGTTGGGTGTGTCACCGTTTGAGATGGCTTTCAAGCTCAGCTGAGGTCAGTCAGCCCATTACAATCACAGTAGCTGCAAGAAACAGGTACAGTATTATAATCTTAATGCAGTGAGTTGAAATTACCTCGTTAGCTAGTTAACTATTATTCCTTTATTTCACGTATGTCTTGGCACAAAATGATATGCACTAATATAAGCAGAACAATATCTACATCTTGTGAAGAAATCCATCCAGCCTCTTATAACGGCTTTATTCAGCAGAAGGTCATGGGGGAGCCAGAGCCTATCTGGGAAAGCAACAGGTGTAAGGCAGGGTATCACAAGACACACAGAGATGCGAATACCAACACACGGCCGGTGGTCCCAGAAGCGAATTAACCTACCAGCATGTCTTGGGACTGTGGGAGGAGATTGGTGCACCCAATGAAAACCCACGCGAACACAAGGAAACAAACATACTCCACACAGACGGCACCCCAGGTCCACAAGCTGAACACTGTGCCTCTGTGCTGCCCATGAAAATAAAAAGCTTGTATTATTTTGTATAGAACTTATAATTAGGGCTTCTGGTTTTCACTGTCTATTTTTAAGTAACACGCCTTCACCTTAAACTTTGATTACTTTTTTTGATGTGATCCATGTTTCCTAATTTTTTGCGAGAAAAGTGTGCAGTGCTACAGGGCACACAACATTGTTTCATAATTAGGTTTTTTTTCCATTTTAATTATCAAACCAAATTGACTCATTGTAATTCTAAAGAGGTGTCACCTGGTCATAAATAAACCAGTCCAAACTATAATATATACTGAGTGTCACAAGAAACTCATTCCTTGTAACAGCAACAAATTCACAAGGTTATCGTTAAGAAAATTACTCTTTGTAACAGGTTTGCTGGGAGTGCTGGCACTGCACAAACAGGATACAGGCAAACTCGTTGTGCTGATTCATGTGTCATTAATAGGGTGGATCTACACGCAGTGTACTGTGAAAGACACAGGGACACGGGCACACAGTGCTTGTGTGGCCACTGTTGGCAGGAATACAAGCTGCGTGTCGATTGTGCATGATTTGCAGCAGGTTGTAGGTGCAGTAGGATTCTGTCTCTCTCCTCTCATAGAGCCTGAAAAAGCTGGTGGCTTTTCACTGCTCTCTGCGCCATAAATGCCACACGTTGTCCAAGCTCAGTCCGCAAATGTTCAGTGGTGCTCATGTCTGGCGAGTTAGGGCCTCCGGTGCACCACTGCCAAGTCCTCATCTTGTAGGAAAGCCGCTGTTACGCGAGCAGCTTGAGGACAGGTGCTGTCCTGCTGGAGTGCTGTCTCCCTGGGATGAGCCTGTGGGCAGGGTTGCAAAGCAAGTGAGGTCCCGAGGCTTGAGCAATGTAGCGCCTTGCAGTCCCTCTGTCATCAATTACACAACTGCGCTGTCCTGCCCAGACCACCACACTGGACCTCACCATTGGACACAGCAGTGAATTATTTAAAAAGCTTTTAATCAATATTGATCCTCCATGTAATTTTTTTTCTTAAACATTTATGCATAGTGATTTTTATTTTATAGCTACAAGTATCAAAAAGCTTAAAATACCCAATTATGTTACAGTATGTGTACTCTACAAAACATTTCACAGCTTCATTATTCCAATGGACAAAAAGATCTAAGAATCATAGATGTATACAGAAGACTAGTAAGTTTACTGAGCAAGCCTGAGTTACACTTACCAAAAGTATATACTGTGTGCTTATGTAGAAATAAAAACATTAATTGAACATTGTTATTTTATTGCAATTCTTTCTGAAGAACATACTGTACCTTAGAGTGATTAAAACGTAAGTTTGGTGTATTTTCGATTTTTGTGCAGAATAGTAATAGTAATGTAATGCACTAGTGTTGTCTCTACCTGACTTCAGGCTGTTGTGTATTGCATTTTAAGTATAGGGTACTTCTGTGTTTCAGATAAAAGATGAGTCAAATGAACAAGAACCAGGAAGATGTCCCCTCGTATCTCAGAGATGATCCTCCAGAAGGTAATCAGGTTTTCTCTTCCCAGTTTTCTCCTGATACAGGGATTATACATTTCATATCTCTGCATGTTGTTGGTGAACATGGCTATCCCACAAATTATATTTCATATCTCTGACCTCTTCCAACTTCGCTGCTGTTCATGGACAATTCTGTTTTTATTTATATTTTTTTCACCATTTATTATGTGTTGAATCAAAATGTATATATTATATTTAGATCCAACATAAACATTTCTGATAATCACATTTTTGAATGTGTGATTTAACAGTTAACTTGCAGAAAGATCTAAAATGAAAATCATACAGAAATATCTGTTTTCCTTACAAACAGAACCAGAGATTCACAATGTCCGCTCCGGAGAAAACAAACATGATCTAATTCCCTGTGAAAAGAAGAGGTTCAGTTTTTTGTTGGAATAATCATGGAATAAATTATATAATTAACACTGTAGTATAAAGAATGATATGAATATGTATGATATGAATGATATTCAATTGAATACCAATTCAGAGTCACCCTCAGTGATGAGATTGAACACTTTGGTGATTTAGGATTTAGTGATATTGTCTGCATACCAGCATTGCTGGAGAAACTGCAAGGAACTCAATTCAGTAAATAAACTAAAATGTAATTAAGCTTGTAAGAGAATTCTTTAAGTCTTTAACAATACAAACATAAACAACCAGGAAAAACCAAGGGTGTTAATATCCATGAATGTTAGGTAATACCTCTGCCTTTTTGCTCTCTTTGTCCTGTCTCTGTTCTCTTGTCTTGTCCTACATAATTTTTTTTTAGTTTAGTAAGACAGTAATAATTAGAGGCTAATTGAATCAGAAGAGTTAACATAAACAAGAAAATACTGGATGTCTCCTGTGGTGCCAACTGCAGGTGTGAATGAGGTGTGCATGTATTCACACGCCTGCAAGAAGGCTGTGCAGTGGAAATACATGTTTTTATTTCTTTTCAGTCTGGAATTAATTCACTTCCTACTCTGAAACATGCATGTTAAAGCAGCTCCCCTCGTTAACCACTTTAGGATAATAATTGCTCAGGATAGCTTTTTGCCAGCTGTTTATTTAGTACAAGATGTAACAAAGAAAGGTGACAACAAGAGGAGGCCTTTCAGCCCGTCTATCCTGTTAGGGTTAGTAGTCTCACATCAAGCTGCTTCCTGAAAGAAGCCAGGACATCGGCCTCAACAGCAAGTGTGTGAAGACTTCTTAGTAAATGTACAATTGAGAGAGATTTTGAAATTTGTGCTGGTCTGCTGTTTTTCTTGGTGTCTGTTTGTTTTCTTCAGTATTAATCATTCTCTGTTGTCTCTATGACCTTTCATTGAGTGGAAATAATTCTCACTTTAGGAGCTACCAAGAGTTCAGCTGTGGGTTTAGTGTTCATGTTGTTGTCCAGCGCTGCAGAATGAGCACGGACTGACTGTCCACTGGGGTTTAGTCATAATGCAGAGTGACAGTTTTTGCTTAAAGCTGAAAGTCAGCTAATGATGATGTAGTTCAGGTGGGTAGCTGCGTCACTAAGTCCTATAGTTTGTAACATGCTAGTCTTTGACATGTCCTCTTTACTTTATTGCTGCTTTAGAGTACGTGTAATACCCGCAGGGCCACAAGTTCACAGGTCCAGTGCATTGTAAATAGCTTTAAAAGGGTGTCAGTGCTTGATTGGCATTTCTTTAAATTCAGGAAAGACTTCAGGATACCCTCATCTACCTTTTACATGCCTCACAGCTTCATGTACTTCTACTGCATTATCGGAGCATGTCCTCTTTCAGAGAACAGTATAGTTTTTGAACCACTAGATGTCTCTGTTGAATAACTCATATTACCTGATTTCTCCATCCGATTCTAGTATTGTGAGGGCAGTTTGCTAACGGTAGTTTTTTTGCTGAAGTAGTCTCCCGGTCGAGTTAGTTAATGTCTTTCAGTATTATTAATTGAACGCTAGCATTATCTTTTGTCTTCAGGACAGAAAAAAAGGCTCAGGCTTTAAAATGTGGGAAGAGTTTTAACCAGACCCAACGATGTGTGTAATACCATGTTTTGTGTTTAAGAAAAAGCTTTTCTTTGTGTTTATTACTTTTACTTTGTAGGTTTGCCAACATTGTAACAGCCCTTAAAGGTTCAGCCTCAAGGCTTTGCTTGAGGTCTGAGTAAAACAGCAAATAAAGAGATTACTCCAGTTGATGCAAATTGCACAGTCATGATCTTTGTTGCTTTGCAATCAATCCATGAACTGCCCATTAGAGAACATATAACTTCAGAGATTATTGGAAAAATAAGAGAGCTGCATTTAAAGCTGAGAACATGAGACTCAGAATCAAGTAATGGAATGTTTCCATGTTAAGAGTAAAATACTCTCAACTCGAAAATGTGTTTCTTTCAGTTATAAACACTGATTCTCCTAGGAAAAGTGTTAAATTATTTCACTTAATTTACTAATGATCTATTATTTAACTGAAGCAGTGTATCCTTATTCTATAGATTTAAAGAGACTTACTGGATTCCAGAAACCAGTCTCAGGATTTGTTATAAATAGATTATAAATAAGTGTTACAAATAATATTGCTGTTTTTAAATATAAAATAGCAGTTTTAATCACTGATATTTTAGCAATTGCTTAATATTCTAGATGACCTAAAAGTGAGGCTCAGGTAGGATTGACATATTTCCCAGGAGGCCTACATCAAACACAGTACCTCCAGATCTTAGTGCAAATCAATAATCAGGCTGTTGATATTTCTGCTAAAAAGTCAAATGTTAGAATTTGTTAACTGGTGCCACACTAAACTAGCAAACACATGGACAGTTTCAGGTAAAAGGAAAATATAAATCACAGGGTTGCTGATGTGCAATTCTGTGATTGTGGAACTTATTCCTGAAAACTGTTGGATACTCTGTGACCTGACAATATTTTAAATTAAATCTTTCCTTAAAAAATTATTTTTTGTACTCTGGCTTTTGATATGTAGCTTTAGTTTTATTTTGGTTTATTTATTGTTTTTTTTAACTTGTTATTTTTTTAAGAGTGCATGTTGTTCATGGCGTGAGTCATGAAAACCTAAGTAAAATGTTTTAAATAAGATGAAAAATAATAAATCTGTTATTGCTACAGTGGATGTGTTGCAGTTATAAGCCATTATTTTATTTTTTGTAGCAGTTCTCAAAATAAAACTACAGAATAACATGATTAAACCCAAGTGTGTGGTAACAGAATCCTTGATGTGAAAAACGCACAAATGCCTATTCCAAATTGACCGTCTAATAAAATAATAATTGGAGATTGTAAATAAAAGCTATATAATAATAATTGCTTACACTTATACAGCACTTTTCTGGACACTCCACTCAAAGCGCTTTACAGGTAATGGGGTTCCCCTCCACCACCACCAATGTGCAGTATTAAATAGCTTAAATGTTGCCGATACAACACTTATTACATGTAATAAGTAATATTTTTGCAGTTACTGTGTATTGAGATGAATGTGCATTTGCATTGACTAAAACCAAGTGTTACACTTCTTGTCTTAATATACCTGCTCACCTCCTTCATGACCATTACCGGTCTGCTCGCTGCCTCTTATTCCCTTACATTGTGTTTTGTTCTCCTCCGCCTTGATCTGCCGCTTTCCTTCTCTCCCTCACACCCTAGGAAAGCTCTGCAGCTGAAACATTGTTTTCTTTTTTTCCTTTTCGCATGGAATGAACATTTACCTGTTCCTTTGCAGCTTACGCATGCTGATGCAGCTCCCTACTTGTATGTCTTAATATATTCTGTAAATCTGAGGGGTAGAAATTTTCATTAAACTTCTAAATGCGAGTAATAGGGACCTTTTTTTATACATTATCAGATTATAAAAGCGGCTGATATTTAATTACCTACACTAACAACCCTGTCTCGAGTAAGAATGGAAAATGAAAACACACTCGTTTAGTCTGTCTTTGAGATGCAGGAATGCAGTCTTGCCAGAATGTCTCAGGAAAGCTCATGCTGACTTGTTTCAATCAGGGCTTGCCCCCAGAGACAGTTCGCTGCGATTTGTGTTGTTCTTTTTTACCTTTGGGACTCTCAGGCTTTTGTGGTGATCAAGGGTGAGCAGTTCACCTGAAAAGGTGTTCATATGAAGGCTGAACCACTGTGGTTTAAAGGCTATTTGCAAAGGATGAATTAGAATGGGTGAACTTCATAACAATGCTATTGGTTGAAAGATATATACATTATATAAATTCCCCCACTATACTTGTTCTTCTGAGTGGTAATGTAGGCCTTTGTGTCAGATGTTTTACTGAAAGTATCCAGGTATTTTGTCTGTGTTAATGTGTCATTTAGGTCATGTTTCTCCGCACCTGCTTAGAGGAACTAATCCTTTTCTTACCTAAATTAAAGTGGATTTGTTATTGAGTTAATATTGTTTATTTGTTATTGAGAAGGTTTAAAGAAGGCAATATCTCGACTTCACTCTTGGCTGTTATGTGTGATGCATGGAAAATGACTGCCTTTCTCCAAGCCTGAAAGACACGCACCTGAAGCAAACAGAGGGGGGAAAACATTGTGGCTCCTTAATGGTTTCTAGATGGATTCAGAAATCATTCTGTAAGTGTAAAAAGACCTTTAGTAATAACTCAGCAGAGCCCTAAGCAATATCCAGTTTTGAAAGGTCTTACTTAGGAGCTGAATTGATTTGGCATCCCACAAGATCCCTATATAAATCACAACAGAATTGCCACAGGTTTTGCTTTAAAATGGAAGGGTGGTGTTGTGGTGATGTTAAAAAAATGTTTACATTTTCAGAGTTAACATTGTATACTGAAGATAACAAATAATTAGGCTCCTACCTCAATTAAAGGTCTAATGCGCCAGTGAGGCCACACAAAATTTCAATCAATCAAGGTGTTTTTTAAAATTGGTTTTAAACATTTCCCAATGTCAGGCAAAGGGCATGGGCTTTCAGAGCAGTTTGTGCAGAGGTCTCTTTTGAAAACAAACACCCTGTTAAAGACCAGAGGGCACTTCTTTGTATTGATCACTGTATTTTTCTCTGGGAAAAAAGATTGGTTTGCTTTGCCTGTCTGACGATGGTGGTGTTGAACCTAGTGTCAGGCCTTGGAGGATATGAGGATTTATTGCAGAATCTTTTTTTTGCTGGTTTTGTTGTGTTCATCCATTATTTAATACACAGTGGATCAAAATCGTATGTATGTTAAACCCCAGGATATTCCACCTTAATTCAGTCTCTCTCAGTAATCTTAGCTGTTTAGAAGTGTATCTTTACTGATTGATTTTACTCTCCTAAGACACTTAATGTATATGTTCTGCATAGAGTGTAAAAGAGTAGAAGGGAACTAGAAAGTACATCTCCTAAAAAGTTTTCAATTTCAATTTTCAGCCACCATGAATAAAACTACTTCAGAATTTGTTTATATTTATGTATTAGTTTGCACCAATATATATGTGCTGCGTAGCACCTATAATTCTAGAAAAAGCTGAACATTTTTGTATTTTTTCATGCACCTCCTTGGTATACATATAGGATATCTATAGCTAAATGAAGACAGGAGCACATACAGTGTTCTGATGTATCTCTTACACTTTAGTTCTTGAAATCACAAAGCTGATTAAAATAGTTTCGTAAAACTACTTCTGCATGTGGGCAGAGGGTGGGGTGTAGATTCACTGGTTAGCTGACCAGTTTACTGTTCTGTGTACTGTAACCTGTATACCTTTTAAAATTAATCAGGAAATTAAGTTTTGCATTAAAGTTTTGCGCTGCAAAAATAAATGTAATCTTAAACTGAAATGCTATTTTGTAACATAGAGCTAATCTTACACTAACAGGGAAGATTACAATATGCAGTTACTGTATTTATGGGATAGTTACACTGTACTGTATAACGCTGCTTTTGAGATGGTTTTACAAATAACTAATTCAATAGCAATAGTGCTCCCTGTTAACAGTAGTATTTATTCATAATGGTGAGAACTCAAAGCCTCACACCTTAATGTACAGCCCTTATTGCCTCAAGGTATTCTGATGAAAATCAAATAATTACAGTTCTTTATGCCTTTTCTAAAATCTTTTACTAGAGGTATTACTAAATGATGTGTCAGCCATGTGTTCAAGACATTTAGGGAGACTGATATCTGAAAGCCAAGTGTCATAGACTGCTACTACGATTCCCTCATTTTCTTCTTTAGCACACAAACTTTAACTATGCACTCTGCATTTTTGCTGATTTGTAAAGAGTGTAACAAAACACTCAACATTGACAGAGCTATTCGTCTTATTTAATTTGACATTAGTTGCACAATGAATGCTTGTCTGCTTTGTAGGCCTTATTGATGTTTTGCATTTATATCCAAAGCAAATGAAAATGTGCTTTAATGAGATGTATTAATGGAACCCCTGGGATAGGTTAGGCCTTTGTAATTTAGCTTTTGAAAATGTTATTGGCTTCACTTAAACCAGGTCTTGCATTGATCTGCGCTGCCATATTTGTCAAAGGTTGTCCTTACTTTAACTCCTGCAGTCCTGTTTTTGTTGTTGTTGTTGTTGTTGCTATAGCAGCCTGTTTTTAAAATGCTCTTTTTCTGTTGTTGTTATTCTTCCACAGATTCCAAAAAAGATCATCCCCAGCCACAGCCTGGCATGCTGTCCCGGGTCACTGGGGGCATCTTCAGCCTGACGAAGGGGGCGGTGGGGGCGACAGTTGGTGGGGTGGCCTGGATTGGAGGCAAAGGCCTGGAGGTGACCAAGACAGCCGTGACCTCGGTCAGCACAGTGCCGGCCATGGGCGTGGGGTTCGTGAAGGGGGGCGTCTCGGCAGTGGCTGGAGGGGTGTCGGCGGTAGGGTCGGCCGTCGTCAGTAAAGTACCGCTCACGGGGAAGAAGAAAGACAAGTCTGATTAAAGACTAAACTGCAGCAAGAAGTGCCTGTTTTTTTTTCAGGCCTCTGGGGAGGCCAGAGTCTCTTTTTTTTTTCCCTGGAAGATGCCAGCAATCACATTATAATGGCAGGAGAGATGCAAGAAAACAAAGCCATATGTTCCAAGACTCTTTAAACATACAGAGTGTGCTCAGCTAAATGAGCCATTTTGACTATTACCTCGCAGCAGGCCGTGAGATGCTGGATGCGGCTTTGGGATAATATTATGCTTTAAAGTGGAGAAGCTTTCTTTGTGAAGCATACGGTTCTTTGAGATAAAGTGAAACTCCTGTATTTGTTGGAATATTTGTCTCAAGACTACATCAAGATGAGGAAAAAGAACGTTTTACTGTCATCTGTACATTTGTAGGTGTTCATGCTTTGGGCATTCCTATGAGTTTATACTATCAGATAAAACAAATGGCATTTCAGTGTTAGTGACTGATATATATTTAATGCTGTTTTCAGTCACTGAGTATCTATGCAAGGGTTGACATGCAAGTAGCTTTTAATAGGAAATGTAAAATGAAGTAGTGTACTCTGAACTAAAAGACCAGAAACTGGGGCATATGAGTTTCAAAACCAACTCTGAAGCTGAATTCCTCTGTGAACCGATGTGCATTTTTCTTTTAGGTGAACTAAGCCATACGATTTAAAGAGAAATCTGTCTGACAGCTTACACCAAATACCATGGGAAATACGGCTAATTTCGGTACTCTTTTCTTTGAATTATTTTGTTCTTGGGATTTTTAACTCCGTGCTGTATTGTCGACAATGAATGGGTTTAGGTGCATCTTCTCTTTTAACTAAAGGTCACAACTAGTTGTACTGAGGAGTAGGCAATCATTTCTTTCAGTGCTGAGGGCAGTAAGAGCCAAAGAAGAATCCAAAACATTCATGTTGTTGATTTTTTTCATTAATTAGCATAGGCTTTAGATGAAGTAGTAAAGTTCTTTTTCTAAGATTTTTTTATATACCTTTGAAACTGTGATATTGGTACAGACTGTAGCATCAGAATGCAGTTTGAGCACCAGAGGATCTACTAAATTGTTTTTTTCAAATGAATAATTCTAAACATTTTTCACCTAATAAAGGAATCTCATTCACTTTTGTTTGTTGGAGTCGGCTAAATCTATGCACTGGCAAAAACAGGTGTTGGTTTTGTAGGACAATTTGTCTTCTGATGATAAGACCTTTCTTGATGTGAGTAGAATTGCATTTTTTATTTCATCTCTTTAGATTCTACACAGTGTATCACAGCAGGGTTGTTGGGTCATTTCACAAAACTCAGTAGTGCCTATGTCAATGTGCATGATAATTTACTGAATAAGGCCATTATTAACCTTTCTGACCTTAAGTATAGTGGTAAAGTAAAACTTTTAAAAAGCTTAGCCTCTTTTAAAAGCTTAGGTGAAAACTGCTCTGGCAGAACAGAATAAAAGTATTTGTTATTGTTGAGTTTCGTTCTATTTGGATTCAAACAATAGATGTGAGCCACAGTTTATTCTGCTAAGTAATGATACTGTGTATGACACCTATTATTTTGTATAATTTTAGGTAGTGTATATTTTGTGTATGTTCAGCTCCTTTCCACATTTCAAAAATAGCCTGTTCCATTTTTAATAGTGGATTGGTGCACCTTGAGTGATGATTACAGGTGTAGCATGTCACAACATTCAATCCACTAAATGTTCACAGATGTCAATGGTTGTCTGCTGTCATTAGTTTGCTACCCACTTGCAGAGCTGTGTAGTGAGCTAGGTTCTACTTCCAATGCAATGTTCCAGAACATCCCACATGTGCTCCACAGGGCTCATTTCTAAATTGACACCTTAGCCAGGTCTGCTGTTGTCTTCATCAACGCACCAGACATTCATCAGCAATCCCGCTTGCTTTGAGGAAACACCCTGGTTAGCTACAACGTTAACATAGTCAGGAACCATAGGAAACGTTATGTGTTGTGATATTCCCACTACTTTGAAGAAGATGGACCACTCCTATGAAACATAAAGTTCCTATTTATATTCGAGTGCATAGATACATATATAGGTATGTTTACATGCACATTCTGTGGAATGCTGGATATGGTTTACATACCTGCATAATGTATTATTTGAGGCTGTAAAAAAATGGTTAACGTAGTTAACATGGATGGTTAACTTTTTTTGTATAAGGTGTTACAGGCAGCAGGGCATAAAATAGTGCTGTATGCCTTGCCAGCCTGTGAAATCATTCTTTTTTGGCATTGAAATACGTAACATATTTTTGTTAGAATAATCAATAAAAGTGCCTTTTTGGTGTGATGCTCACAGAAGAATCGTGGATGAAAAAGCACAGAAATAGTTTATGCTTCGTCCTGTTACATCACATGTCCTTGTCAAACCAGCTATAATGTCGTGTAATTGATGTCTGAATTGTAATTTTAATGTACCATTTAGTTCAATAAACTGTGAAAGCTGGAACCCAACTCTATCCGAAGATTAATGTGAGTCTGTAATTTATTGTGTTACTGTGACATTATTACCATTTTCTAAATAATAAAAGGGTATTTAATTTTTTTTATATAAGTATTATTTATTTTTAGAACTACTTGTAAGTAAATGCTTACATCTAAATTTTAGGTGTTGTAAAAATCAAGTGCAAGAGACAGAAGCTCCTATATTAGCATGTGATTATGATGTAAATGGAATCGCAGAAACATGCTTTCAGTGAGCCAGTGGCAATTTGCATCATTAGCACATTGTTCCAGAGAGAGGAAAGACAGAAGAGAGCTGAGGTATCATACTACAGTACATATTAAAAGCTGTTTTCAGGCTCAGGAATGAAGCCTGGAGTAATAAAGGCATCTCAGAATCTTTGTGGGTCCAAATTAAAAAAGTTTCAAGAGGTAAAAAGTTAGGAGTGTGCAGATATTACAAATACTTCAACACTGTGTGATAATTGTCATATAATGTAATATATGAAATTAAGTATGTGCAAAGAAAGAAAATTAAAAAAATTTCAGCTTTGACTACATTGATATTCCCCACATTTATGTGAAACTGAAACGGTAGACATGGTCAGTCATGGTTTGGTTAGAAGTACCTACTTGGATCTATTCTTTTCACTCAATCAAAATGCAGGTGAGAAAACAAATTAACTACTCCATCAGGCTAAAAGCACTGTATCTTTTTAGTCTTGAACAGAGAAGACTATGAGGGAACCTGGTCCAATTTTCATTGACAAAGTCGAAAGGCTGGACGTCTGTAGAATGAGCAGCGATCCACAAAGTGCAGGGCGCAAGTGGAGGTGACATAGATGGGCATTTCAAACCTAGAACAGGAAGCCTTCTCTGTGCAAAGGCTTGTGGGAGTCTGCAACAAGGTTCATCACTTTTCTGCCTTTTGGCTGATGAAGTACAAGGCGACTTGAACACAGCTGTTTGTCAGAGGGCAGGGAAGATGAAGATAGTGCTGGAATTGCAATGATATGATGTATGACCCAGGGTTTTTTTTTTGTTTTCAGAGGGCACCACGGGAAAGAGCATTTAAAACCAAGAACAGGAAGTGCTTCTTTAACCAAATTGTTGTGGAAATATGGAACAAGTCACCCAGCCACGTTGTTGAAGTCAATACCCTGGCTTCCTTCTAGAACAAGCAGGTTGAGATCAGCTACTAACTACAAAACCTGATAGCTGGATAGGCTGAATGGCTGCCTCTTGTTTGTAACTTCCATCCATCCATTTTCTAACCACTTCATCCAAACCAGGGTCACAGGGGGGAACCAGAGCCTGTCCTGGCAAGTAGGGGGTGCAAGGTGGGGTTTGCCCTGGATGGGACGCCAGTCCATCACAGGATAGACTGATACACACACACTCACTCCCACCAGATCCAGGTTTCGCAGAATCAGTAATGTTTTGGGCTGTGGGAGGAAAATAGAGCATCCATAGGAAACCCAAGCAAACACTGGGAGAACAGACAGACTCCACACAGAGCATTCCAGGTGCAGATCATGAACCCGGTGCCACAATGCTGTGAGACAGCAATGCTAACCACTGCCCATCTGTGCTGCCACTGTGTGTAACTGTGATTTTTTTTCTTACTGACAGATATTTCAACAGGCATTCTGCAACAAAGCAAGAGATTCAAGGATGAACGTGATGCAGTGTCAAAGGAAAGCTTGATTTGATGTCTAATCAAACAATCAATGCACATCACATCAACAGCAGAATTTCAATTGTAGGACATACTGGGTTATAACATGATGTAAAGGCTCCTGTGTATTTCTTTAGGAAGACAGGAAAGAGAAAAGATAGAGAAGCACAAATGGTTTTGAGCATATGCTGGGAGTTTAATATAGTTTAGGGGGTGCTCAGGCTCTCTAGCTATTGGAGGCTTAACTCTTCAGGTTTTTTGACACACTGATTGAAATCTGCCAGTTTCTGTAGCAAACCTATTATTCACTTGGCAGTCGCTTCAGCTTTATAAAACACTTAACCTGTCTAAAATGTCACTGGAGTCTTATGCATTTTGTGGTAGTGGCTCTTGATCAGTGGAGAATGCATACAGTATGGTCTTTGTTAATGTTGGAGTTGAAGTATTTCTGAATTTATTTCACTGTTCAAAGCACATGACAGAGCAAAACGCGGCTCATTGAAACACGCCAGTTTTTTTAGAAAGACAGGTAATTTAGAATACATTATTTTTAAAATGTGTGTCAGGCATTAAAGGCATTATAAAACAATACGGTGTATTTAATTTCAATGGATTGGGAAAACAAACACCTAAGCTTATTAGGCAGTCAGCTTCTAATAAAGGAAGTTTAGGTGCTGTCATGTTTAAATATCCTCCTATAATAGTACATAGGATCAGAAAAAAACATAAAATAACCGTGATTCTGCAGCTGGTTTAGGTCCTGTTTAAGCAGTATACAAATGATAGCACTTAAGACGACTTTTTGCTTTATTGTGGATGATCACCATGGGGAATGTATCACTGTCAAGAGAAACCACTGTCTAGACAGGTAATTGAGTTCTGCGCTGCAAGAGAACATTTTTTGCTACTTTAGATGAATTTGTCTAACTTTAAAAGAAGATTTCACTAGATCTGGTATTGAACTACAGGATTGTCATAAGACATTTCTGAAGGTAAGTAATGGCAGGGAAAGAAATGCACTGCAGCAAAAGTATTTATCTGCATTATGTCTTCCTTAGTTCCAACAAATATTTAGTTAATTTTTAGTGTTTCATCAAAATGTTATCTTCCTTGTAAAATGTGAACAGAAAAAATAATTACAGTGCATAGCAGCCAAAGGGATAAAAATACATTGAAAAGACTCTGATTTTCAGAGTCTGTCAACTGCTCTAAAGTCTGTTTTCTTTTTGTTTCTTAATAGTTTAGCTTATCTTTTGTGACAGAGAAGACAGCAGTAAAGGACTCATGAAAGAATTGTTCAGGTTTCAGGATGTTGTGCTGTCAAACCTATTTAAAGCAATATTGTTATGTCTTCATAATAACAGACCTTCATTTTAAACAATAGTACTTTAAAAAATATTATTCTCATTAAAATTAATTTCATATGAAGGCTTAATTCAGAATTTTAAGTCTGTTCAGTTATATGCTGTGCCTTTTTTTAGAAAAGCATAAGAACAAATGAATATAGCAGGCTGTAATAAGAAGAAATTCTTATGCTCCAATCATGTTCTTCAATGGACAAATTAAGGCAGCTTGAACTGACATATGTACAATCAAAACCTGACAGAAACTTTTGTCCAGGCAGAATGCATCTTTGAACTTCTTTCAATTAATGGCAGGCCTTGCTAATCACAAAACTGCTGATTGGAATAATAGGAGATGCTATTAGCGTTCAGACAAGCAAAGGTTTTCCAAAGTGAAAGCTGCTGTTGATGCCTTCTGTGTATATTGTTGACTTAGGCTGCTGCTGTTTTCATGTGCTTAATTAGTAGCCTAATTCATCCTCCATTTTCGGCATACACACAGGCACATCGGGGTTGAGTATTTAGAGACTCTGGCTAACCTGAACAGCATGTCTTTAGAGTATGGCAACAAACTGAAATACCCAGTGAAGACCTACATGAACTCAAGAGAACATGCAGACTCCATATGGAATCATTCTCGGGACCCAAGGGCTGTGAGAGGCTGAGGTGCTATTCGATGTATATTCAGCAAGCAGGTTTAAATGTGATGTTTAAGCATATAAACAGTATTACTTTTTTGTTCTGATCCTTTTATGTAATCAAAATGCTTTGCATTGTAGTTCAGTACAATGATGAAAAGAAAAAGTAGAACAGGTTCAAAGTCACTAGCCTTCATATTCTATGCCTATCCAACAGTAATATTGCAATATCAGGTATTCATTAGAAATTACTTTTGGTTTCCCGTTCATCAATGACCCTCTTTCTTGAATGTATTCAAAAAAGGTTTTCCAACATGTTTATTGAGTTTTGTCATTTAACAAAAGAAAAGTTTCCACAAATAAGTGTAACATTTTGTTTTACACATTTGTCTAAAATGTGATTTTTAAAGTGAAGAGTCTTCAGATACAGTATGTATCTTTGTCTTTGGTTGAGTTCCTATATTATGCATTGTCTACTTAAGGGGGAGCCAAATTATTATTATTTTGTAGCATTGTAACAAGAACTTATTTGATTGATTCTATTTTTGAAAATAAAATACCTAATTAGCTAATTAGGAGGTTCAAAAGAAACATCTTTGTTTACAATTTCTCTAAAGGGATGTCTTTGCTAACAATTCTTTATTGTGTGATAAAAGAGGTAAAGAAAATGTTTCTTAATTTTCCAGGTGTTACCTCACATGAATAGGAATAACTAGGATAAACGAAGATGAAGGATCTGTTCGCCAGCCCTGCTGAGCTGTGTATTGATTCCTGAGCCTTGCTCTTTGAACATATGCAGTAATCTGAGAAACCCTTGAGGTCAGGCCCAGCCTGCAGTTTGTGAAGTCCCAGTAATCAATGCCTGACAGCATGTTGTTTCTCACGATAACCAGGCCTCTTATCTGCACCCTGGGATGTGGTCAACAGGTGTGAATGTTTTCCTGTGCACAGCTTGCAATCTTGTGGATATCTGTCATGTGACACCAGCAGGTTTATGTCTGCTTCCTACTGACTGAGAAAATGATTCTTTCATGTCCGGTAAAGAGAAGACTGCATTGTTGTTTGCTATTACTTAACAAAACAGTAGATAGAGAATTTTGAGCTTTAAAGAAATAGACAAATCCAATTGCCATGACTGACAATGTTAGCAACAGAACCTTTTAGCCCCACTTGTATTTCTGCTTCACATGTATCTGTTCTCCTCCCCACTGAGAGCTGGTGTGTGGGGAGTGTACTTGCGCACTCTGGCTGCCATCACATCATCCAGGTGGGGCTGCACACTGGTGGTGGAGGGGATCCCCATTACCTGTGAAGCACTTTGAATGGAGTGTGCAGAAAAGTGCTATATAGAAGTATAAGGAAGTATTATAATTAAGGTAAGAAGCCAATGACAAGATACTTTTAACTGGAATACATATTATTATTATTATTATCATCATCATCATCATCAGGGCACACCTCATCCTGGTTTCTGTAGCATTGAGTGTACTACAGACCACATGACTCCAGTCACTTGCTTTTGCAGGTTAGGATATAAGTGAACCAAAAATGTTTGCTGGGTTTATTGAAAGAGTCCAGCATTTGGCCATGAATCATTTCATTGGCAAGCCCATTTCAGATAACCACAACACTCTGTGAAAAGAGATCTTCTTGTGGTTGAACTCCTCCCTGGGTTCACACTACAGTATCCCAAGGGGTATCTACAGTACACCTATTGCTCATTTTTTGTTGTACCCATCCTTCCATGCATTCATCCATCCTTTATTACTGCCTTCTCCAATAGGGGGTCTCGGTGGAGCCAGGAGCCTATATTGGCAAAGCAGCAGTTGCAAGGTGGGTGAATGAGGTGCCACGATGTCACTCCTTGACTCGCAGATATGAACCCTGTGACAACACCAAGGGGAGGATGAGGAAGTGTAGACAGACTCCCCTGACCCTCCCTCTTTCTACCCACTCGTCTTTTACCACATCACAGGCAGCTTGGCCCTATTCTGGAGGAAAAGGCCTGGGCTGGAGGAGAGGCACGTCCCTCGCTGACAGCACCACACGTCTGCCAGTGCCCGGTAGCTGCAGGACATGCAGAGAGATTCAGAAGCACTGAGTCACAGCGGGCCAGTGACATGACCCAGGCTGGGACCCATGATCATAAAGCTGAACCGGTGCTTGACTGTGCTCCTGTATTGGATGAGCCAGTTGGATGCCCTTTGGGATTCTATATACTGTAGTTGGTTCAAAGCTTAGCAATTTCCAATGTCCAAGAGTGAAGAGATTTAGTACCTATCTATCAAGCCTGTATATGAGAAAGCCCTGGGGTTGTGAATCGTTTTCTAAAGGTTTGATGTGCTTTGTTCAGTAAGATAACGAAAGCTGAATTCAATAATAATAATAACAACTCAGGTCTTGTTAGTGCATAGAAAAGCTTGAGCATAACATCAGAACGTTTCATTTGCTCACACGTATCTATATACCAATTCACTTCTCTTTTTTATTGCTTCCCCACATTGTCTTATTGACAACATGGTAGAATCCACATCAACACCCAGATGTTTCACATGTTTAGATTCCGACAGTTCTGAATCACCCACACATTTCTACATCCTGCATAAATCACTTTGTATTTATCAGTGTTAGATTAGATGGAAGTGTCTGCCCAATCCAAGATCTTGTCGAAGTCTCGCTGTAATTCCATTGTTTGTGTTTTCCTCTCCCACTATTTTTTCCATCACCGGCTCTTGGGTCTCTTCATTGTGGTTGAGCTTCCCTCTGACTGAGGTGGAATAAGCTTTAGACTATACTGTGTGTGTGTATAATGGACTGATTGAATATTATACTAAAGTAGAAATAAAAGCCTAAAAATATGATTGTTTATGTTACAGAAGAAAATGGACTGAATATCCTTGTTCATGGTCAAAGTTCAATATTTACTGAACCATCGTAAGTACTGTATATCCTGCATTTTTATCTACTATGATTAGTTACATGAAACCTCAAAATGTAAAGTACTGTAAAATGAGAATTTGTAAAGTATAAAAAAATCTGACTCTCTTGTTTATATTTGCTGTTAAATTGTTGCAATACAGAATTTGAATTACTTGACTATTTCAGACTATTTTTAAGTAGTTATTTTTTGTTACTGTTCTGAAGCTTTACTGCTTCTACCCTCCATACAGAGCAAGCCAGATACAGAAACAAGTAATTGCTCTCATGGTACTGGAAATGCACAGCATCTGGCAGAAATAAGATTCCTTTTCCCAAGGAAAAGCAACACATGTTATCCCTTTGGATAGCATTTCATCAATCAAAAGCAGAAAAAAAGTGATGGGCATCAATGTTCATTTAATCACAGCTGGACCAGGTATGCGGGTCCTATTGTGCTGTGTCCCAAGAGCCAGCACTAACGCTGCATGAATCTCACCTGGCTCAGAGCAGTGTTTGCTGTTTGCCTGATTTGTGCCGTCTCACTATCCTCTGGGTGAGATTCTGACAGTTCACTGCCTTTCTGCAATGCTATTAGCCACCTGGTTCTAAAGTCTAATGTAAATTTCACCCTGGATAAGAGTATCTGCTAAACAAGCAGTCGGTAGTAGTAGAAGCCAGCAGTGTGATGGGGTGGTGTGAGCTGCTGCCACACAGCTCTTGGGTCTGGGGTGCCTTCTGTGTGGAGTCTGCGTGTTCCCCCTGCAATGGTGTGGATTTTTTCCAGCTGCTTCCGCTACTTCTCACAGATCAAATGCTGCCTAGATTAATTGGTGTCTTAAGGGTGTTCGTGTATGTGCACCCTGTGATGGACTGCCCTACAGTCTAGAACAGACCCCACTTTGAGCCCGATGTCTGAACGGTCAGGTTAGGTTTTACAGCAACTGTGTGTCAGACTGAGCACTTATTGGATAAGCATAGAAACACAAACGCTTCTTCAATTTGTTCTTGATCTGCACTGAGCAGGACTGCAGGGCTATTTGTTCTTAGGGTGTGCTTGGGACTCTGTATAATCTAAATATTTCAGGTACCAAACATCATAAAATATACAAAGACACAACAAAGTAGCTGCTTAAACACCATTTTGTTTTTTTTTAAAGGGACTGTGTAATGGTTCAACCATTTTCATTTTGCACAGTAGCTTTTATGTGAAGTCTTCTAAAATAAGAAAGTGTGCTACCTACTTTTCAGTTAATTTGTTTGCATTTCACACATTCATAACTTGATTTAAAAACATTATTTTGTTATCGTTCAAGTCTTGAGCTGCAGTCTTCCGCAGTGATTTCACATGATAATTCTTATCTTGCCTGACAGTGTGGCAGTGAGTTCTGAAATATGATGGCTGTGGAGGTTAGAGACAAACACTTTTAACTGCTTCTAAAGTCAACAGAAAAAAAAACCTCACTCTAAACATTTCCCTTTGCCTTTTACCTTTTCACATGGTAGAACTGAATGATAAACAGTCATCTACTTTACTATACACGCAGACCACATCATCTTTTCATTTGATTTATTTTATGTTCATTTTATAACATTCCGATTCTTTGTTACATTGCTGTGTCCTTACAGAGCCTTGGCTTGTTCATCATATCAGACAAAGGTATCACCTCACCAAACTATTATAATTAATAATAAAAATAATGATTTGACGATGATAAGGGCAGGAGAAAATCTAAGAAATACACTCAAACATGAATTTAAAAATTGGAAAAGCTGACGTTGTCAATGGGAACGGTTAACTTTTAATAATGTTCCATTTTTTTGACAGATACAGAAAGTAAAATGACAATATCTTACTTGAAGGGCAAACACACCAAAAGTGGTACTTCAGGAGGCAGAGCCAAGGAGACATGAGAAAACCAATTACATGTCACATCATGTCACTTTCAAGAGACAAGTACTTAAGATTTTCCTCCAGCGTAAAGCTTTTTCTAGAGAAAAAAAAAACAAACAACTGATAAAATAAATGTTAAATAAATTTAATTTTAAAACCGTGGTCATTACTGGTGACAAGACTTACATATTTTCATGGAGGACACCATTGATTTTGACGGGTTTGCTTTCCATTTATCATTATGGGTTTTGTAGACAAAAATACAACCAAAAACATTCTTGCCAGTTAAGTAAAATATGAAGAGATTAATTGATGTTACATACTGTACAGCTCACTTGCCAAATTTGCGCAGCTTGTTCTGACAATGACTTAGAAGTAAGAGGTGGATGTACTAATTTTGAGCGTTAACAAATCCAGGACAAGACTGATCAGTAAATGATGTTTCTTGGCCGCACATTCTGTGATTCTGTGGTCACTTCCACTGGCCACCCATTTTGCCCTTCCCCCCTCTGGCACCCTTAGTGCTTTTTACTTTCTGGTGGTCAGATACCCGATTCCTCAACAGGGAAATTTCGTATTTCTGCTTCTTCAGCTTTTCCTTTAGGTCAAACTTCTCCATTTGCAGCTGGTACATCCACTGCCACATTTCCTTAGCCTTTTCGGCAAGTTTTTCCTGATTTAGGTGGTCAATGTTTAATGGTCTGCGCCGCTCTTTGAGGATTTTTGTCTTCTTTTCTCTTTCTGTTAGCTTTTTCCCGGCCTTCTTCTCGACTTTTTGAAGGTAGCCCCCGAAAGACATGTTGGAGAAAGCTTTCTTTTTCTTGGCGTCTTCCTCAGCCCTCCTCCTGGCCTCCTCCTCCTCTTTGCGGAGTTTCTCCTCAGTCATCCGGGTTTGGCGCTCCTTCTCTCTCTCTGCACGGATGCGCAGCTGCTCGGCTCTCTCGGACCGACGGCGCTCAATCCTCAGTTTCAGTGCCACCAGCTCATCCTCCTCCTTCTGCCTGCTCTCAAAGTGCATCTCGATCAGGGACTGGAGCTCATTGAAATCCTTTTCCAGTCTTTTCCTGTGGAAATCATCAAAGTCCACTTTTTCACCATCAGGGATCTTTGGAGGAGTTATGCCGGTCAAATAAGTCTTGGGCTTCAGTTTTGTTCCTTCCTCTGGCACAGGATTCTCTGCTGCATTGCCTTCTGGGACTTCCTCCTCCACATTTTCCTCAGTCCCTTCAACCTCCTCCTCTTCTTCTGTTTCCTCCAGTTCTTCCTCCTCTGCCCCCTCTTCCTCCTCTTCCAAGGCTTCTTCTTCTTCCTCGCATTCCTCTTCCTCCTCGTACTCTTCTACAATGTCTTCTGTATCAGACATGGTCAGTTGTGCACCCTGAGCAAGAGAGGGACAGAGAGGCTGAGTAGAAGGAGGTTTTACTGGATGTCTAGCTGCTAGCAAAGAGCAGATGTGTGCTGTAGACCTCAGAATTTAAAGGGCCTGTAGTGAGCATGTGACGGTTCTCTAAAGCAGAACTTGCTGGGGGTACTAAAACACACAAACGTTTCTATTTTTTAACCTGAGGGCTTGTCCCCGCATCTAGACGCACTCCTGCTGACTATCCCATAAAAGACCATTCCTTTGTAAGGCCTGACAAGGGGTTGCTATTTTAGAAGTGGAGTGGAACAGATGCCCAAACACTTGTGCTCCTGTCCCTGATAAAACACAGGAATGTCAGCTCTACGCAGGCAGGGGAACTTGAGGAGATTCAAACCTTCTTTGGTATTCTGGCCTCTCAACAGCTAAACATCCCAGAACATTAGACACATACTGTAGTTGAGGAATGAATATTCGGGCTAGTTAGTTATCAGTATCTTAGTATATTATATACAGATCATTATAAAATCAAAACAAAATCACTCTAAATTTCCCTTTTATTCTGATTCAAACTGGATTTTCCCGTTCTTCATATGTGGCTTATGAGAACCCATATCAACCACTAGCAATAAAAAGTGATAATACTGTCATGCACAGCAATTTCACATTGTTGTTAATACTTGTGACAGGGATAAGTATTGCCATGAAATCTTTTTGCTGTTCCAGAACTACAAAGTCAGAAAAGCCTATCAAAACAGTTAGTTTAATTGACTTTCAATTAAATTAAATAGTGGACTTAAACACTGTCATTCTAACTTTTCCGTTAAAATGTATCTCATTAAGAAGCATCAATAGACAAGGTATTATCTTAAGAATGGGCACCTACAAAGTAACATGAGAAACACCGCAAGGTGCTTTTCAAGACAGATGATAATGTGCAGGGTGTTACATGTAAAAACTTTAAATAATAAATATTATTCACATAATTTACCTAATGTATAATGGAAACACTGAGCTCAAAGACATTGTGAAAAAGACTTGGGTGTTTATATTGACAGTTACTGTAATTTACATGTTATTGGTAATATGGGGAAGAAATAAAAAAAGACTAACAGAATGTTATGATATATAGTTAAATGAGTGGATTTCAAATCAGGGAATGTTATATTAAAATGTACAGTTGACTAGTAAGACCTCTAGAATATCATGTACAAGTTTGGTCACCACATTGCAAAAAAGATATTGCCACTCTAGAATCAGTCCAGATAAAAGAAACGAGATATATTTCAGGGCTTAAAGAAATGTCCTGCACTGACAGGCTACAAGAACAGAATCTTTTTAATCTTTGACAGAGAAGACTGCAAGAAACCCAATTTAAGTATTCAAAATCCTCAAAGGCACTGGCAAAGTCAAGCCAGCACACGTCTTCAGAATGAACAGTGAAACACGAAGCAGGCAAGTTTGTTTGCAGGAGTGCAGAAGTGTGTTTAAAATTAGGAACGGGAGGCCCTCATTTTTCCACAAAGAGTTGTGGGTACCTGGAAGAAGCTTCCCAGCCATGTTGTTGACTCTGGTAACTTCTTTTAAAAAATACTGCTCAAAATCCTCAGATGAATTAGCTATTAGCAAACAAATGAGACTGCAGAATGGCCTCCTCTCTCCCACTCTAACCTTTCTTTTGTTTATTCTTGTGATTTATGCAGTTTATGAGTACTGTATATCCTTCAGCATCCTGAGGACATGCTGCAGTTTTGATTTATCAACCCAGCAGCCAGGAAATACATAGGCAGTACTGTGACAAGCAGACATACGGTGCTATAAGAACATTATTCGGTGACCAGCTGAAGTCTATAGGTTTTTCAGGCAGGGGCTCACAGTTTGACAGAGGGCACACTGATTCTGTTTCTGCATCCAATGTGAGACCCAGTACAACACTTCACTTCAACAGTTTTCCCTGTTTGCAGAGAGATCACCAGATTGGAATGATCTGCTGACATGAAGGATGAGTCATGTATCATTTCATTCTTTTGACATAATTACATTACGCACACTTACAATAATGCTGTCATGTATTTTCACTAGACATATATATATATAGGGAGAGATGTGAGGCTTGTAGGTATGTGCAGTATTTGATTAAACTCTCTGTACTTTGTCTGCCCACAAACTTTAATTGACTCATGAACAATTTTGAGAGAGTGGCTAATCAAGAACATAAGAAAGGTTAGGAACAAGATCAGACCCATCTAGTCTGTTCGGATTAATTTAATTTTATTGACTTGTTGATCAATGAGTGAATTACCCACCTAGAGTGAGCAGTATCTTTATGAAAGCCTATCCTTCTTTTCCACTTGAGAAACTGACTGCAGACTGAGGACGTGAGAGAGCTCTTGTGTTTTCATGAGAAAAAGGGTATGCATCTATCTTGCATAGCACAGAGATCCATTGAAGCTTGTGTTGTTTTGTTTTTATAATTTAAAACAAACTGTTACTTTATTTTTTACAAATCCAAATTTAATGGCTATCCTTGCATATAGACAAGCTCACTACATACGTTGCAAAACTATATGTTTTTAAAACATTATTAGAATTAAATAATTAAATTATACAAAAGAGGTGAGAGTAAAATTCCATTAAAAGATAATTCCATTCACTTAGTTTAGAAACATATTTTAACATACCTGATGTTTATGTACTGTATTTTAAGCTGGTGTGAGTTGAGTATTTGTAATTTATTTTGTGTAAAAAAGCGCATTGTAATGAAGATGAGAAAAAAATCTAAAGATGAATACAGAAGTAATATCAGCAGGCAATACTATGAAATACAGTTGCTTTCTCATCACTGACAATGTTCAACTCCAGATTAATTAAAGTAATAAGAAAGTGACCTTCAAAGAGTGAAATAATTAATGATAGGATTGGGCAGCAAGAAAGTATGCAGTGTGTTCATTATATAACCTGTTTAGAACAAACATTATAATGAAAAGGGAATTATTTAAGGGCCTGTTTGTTCACTCACGCAAGATTGGCAATGTAGGCTTCCACAATGATTTTTCTGCACAGATTCTTAAAGCACTTAAACTGCTGACAAAAGCCTCTATATTTAGTATGGAAGGCCACGCCAAGAAGGCTCTAACAGCAGGGTTTAAAGGATAGTTGATGTTGACAAACAGGTGCTGAAGACTTCCAGCCATGTCCCTGTGTCAGAGGAATGTCCATTAATCTTGAGGGTCTGCTTGTGGCCAAGGGCTTTTATTGAAATTCCCTGCTTGGTGCCCCCAGAGCTAATGAGGGAAGAGCAGGGCCCATGATTACGTGCTGTGTTTGGTGTCCGGCGGATGTATTTGACAAAACTGAGATTTAATGGCTTTAGAACAGAATGGAACAAGAGAGACCATTTGTTGAGAAAAAGTATCACAGTCTACCTGTTTGCCAACAGATACTACTGTTGTACTAAGAAGACCAGGTCAGGGGCCTGCAACCTACTCCTGTAAAGGCACACTTCATATTTTCATTCTGTCTGTAACTTAATTCAACCAGTTTTAGGCTTAATTATTCCTGAAGGTATCTTTGAAGGCATCGTCTGAAGAAACAGAGCTTTTGCTGATCAGACAAAGGAAACCACTGGTTAAAATGATGAAATTCTAAACTCTTGAAGGCTCAAGGATGAGAATCTACCAGATTTTTTGGGTTTCTTTAAATCATCAGCAGCTGAAGTTTTAATTCCATTTAGGAGGTGTCTTCAAGCTCAATTGGGCAATTTAGAAAATAACCTAGGACTGAGGTTGTGCATCACTGTCCTAGTGTTATGGATACTTCAATACCTCCTGTCTGATGCTGTACTTAGTACACAGTACTAAAAGAAAAGATTGACTGTATTTAGAATATTATTATCGTAACCATTATTCATTTTGCTATTTAACCCATATTAGCTCAAAGAAGATAATAAGGCAAAATAAGAATGTTTCTTATTGCTATTTCCAGATTAACAGTATTATAAAGATTGCATGTCATGTGTAACCAGATGGTCATGCTACATTAAAATCTGTTAAACAAATGCTGATTGAGCTAGTCAAGGAAGTAATTTACTTACATAAAAATCAAAGGTCTCCCTCTCTCCTGGACTCTAATAGTTAAGATTCAAATAGAGACAAGAAAAAACATTGTGGCTGTTTCACCACTGTGTCCTGCAATGCCTTGGTGAGTCAGACATCATGGTGAAAGAGCGTCACCTAGAATTAATGACATTTTACGATAAGACTTTAGTGTCTGTCATGAGGCAAAATAATTTTTTTTTTTCTGAGGAAGTAAAAAAAAAAGCTTGCGCAAAACCATCTTCATTAGGTCTTTCTTTGTAAAAACATTAAGGTTTGCCTGCATTTTGACTAATTCCCTTCAGTATAATTAGCCCTCCCAACATCCTCCACGATCAGTTGTTCATGATTTAATTAAAGTGTGGAATTCCTTGGGCACTCGGCTGACATGACAGTCACTGAGAAGGAAACTCTTCCAAACTCACCCATAATGCTGCTGAAAATGGAATAATGTTTAATGAAGCTGTGGCTTAAGGCAGTCAATAATTTGTCTGAATTGTGTTTGGAAGGTATTAAGATCAGAAGACTGAACTTGCTGCAGCCATTAGCTGTGTGTTTTATTTTCATCTTTAAGGCATGCTTTGTCATTCAAAAAGGAATTATCTCCTAATTAACTCCTGCACGCCATTATTGCCTATCACAGGCACATAGGCCTCTTTAGCATGCACACCAAAGTGGAGTGTAAATCAATGGCAATTACACAAGCAAAGGTCCTTAATCATTCTTTTTAAATATTTAGGAGGCACAGCAGGCATTAGAAGTCACAACCATTTAGAGATGGAAACTTTTCCAAAAATGTGTCTTAGAGGAACATTTAAGAGCAAGCCATATACTGTAGATAGCAATTGAGACCTGGAATTAAGGAATTAAGTTCCAAATATCCGATTTTATTTTCCAAAGAACTAATATTTCTCTATACCATGCCTTGTAAAAGTATTCTGACCCTTCCTATGGTCTCCCAACTGGTGAAATTACAAAATGATACATACAAATAAGTTACAATAAATGTCAGTAAAAACTAAAGAGAAAAAACTTAAATATATCAATGGCAGATGTGCATGCTGACTTGGTGCAATATTTGCACAACAGGATTGCAATCAGGGCTTTATCTGAACCATTCAAGGACATTCACTTTCTTATTTTTAAGACATTCCAGTGTATCTCTGGCCTTGTATTTTGGATCTCTGTCTTGCTAAAAGGTGACTTTTTGCTGCAGTTTTAAATATGATGCAGGTTTTCCTCTAAGATTTGCCAGTGGTTTGCTCTATCATGTTCTTATCAGTCTTGACAAGCTTCCCAGTCTCTGCTGAGGAGAGGCACAACTACAGTATAACATAATGCTGCCAACACCAAGTGTGACTGTAGTGGTAAAAGGATAAATCTTAGGACAACAGGAATATGGAGCATGCATCTATGCTGGAATCCATCTGTACAGACAGACATGATGCATTTATAATGAATTCACATGAACCAGTATTATTGCACACAGACAGAGACCACTCAACTAATTGTGTGGCTTGTTAAGGTAACCTTGTGCACCTAAATTAATCTACATTTGTGACAGAAAAGGGTTCGAATACTTACTGTATGTAATCATGGCCTTTCAATTGTTCTTTTATAATAATTATATTTTTGTTGTTTGTTGTAGGTTGTTTGAATAACGAATATTGAATGCTGCTTCAAAGTGTCATGACTGCAGACTTTAAAGCATCAAAATGTGACAACTGGGTAAGGCCAGCAATACTTCTGCAGGGTACCATATGTGATCTCTAAATATGTGTGTCATATTATTGGTATATAGGAGCAGTTAGAAATTAGAGGAGGCCATTTAAGCAATTTTATTAATCCTGTACAATCCTACATAAGTAAACAGTCAAGTGATGCAATAATATAACAAATTACTATATGACAAACAAAGCAATGTCTATCTGCTTCAGTGTGGAAAGAGAAGTTACTTTGTCCAATTTCTCTTAATGAAGTGGGACCCATAAGTCTTCTGTAGCTTCTTTGTGTTAACCAATAAATGAAGAATGTGGGAGTTACCGTAGAATGAGAAAACCTGTGAATTTGAAATGACAAATCCCTACTTCTCCAAGTGGACCCTCAGGCCCTTCTTCCAGCTGAGCTCTGCGGTGTTGCTGTTCCTCCAGGCTCCAAGGCTCTAGAGTACTCCAATGGCATCTTCGACTGCCAGTCCCCCACCTCTCCCTTCATGGGCAGCCTGCGGGCGCTGCAGCTGATCGAGGACCTGCGGGGCCTGCTGGAGCTCATGGAGATGGAAGAGAAGGAAGGGCTGCGCTGCCAGATCCCAGACTCCACCGCCGAGCTCATTGTGGAGTGGCTCCAGGGTCACGTGGTAGGTCCTGGATGTGGCCGTGCCAGATTCAAGAATTCTCTTATTCTAGTGTGCGCTACTTTCCTTTAAACGTCATGATCCACCACTTCGGTGATAAAGACTGACATTACACTGCCAGGTTCCAGACTTCACAGCGGAGGTAACTGTTGAGTAACTTTATTAATTTGTTAATTAACTATTTATTAAGTTAATACTTAAAATAAGGACCTCTCTTCACATCCTGCCCTACTCTTGAAATGAAAAATATTTTGGTGACTCTGTATAAGATTTTGCTTTGTAATGTGGAAAGATCAGATGTCATTTTGTTCAAAAAAAGATGTGACTGAAATTGAGTTCAGGACCTCTTTTGAACTAAGCGTTACAACTGACAGGGTTATTGCTCAGTGTAAAAATGAAGAAAAACAGGACACCTGAGACTTTATGTTTTTCAGAGCACAGTTTTACATTAAATACCTAAAATATTTTGTATTCTTTCACTTTTCTTTGGTCGACAATTAAACTGACATCTAGTTTCTCAGTGCTCAGGTTGATGCTGATAGAGAGCTTGGTAGGAAAAAAGCATGTTTGATTTTAAAGACACATTCAAAGACACTGTTTACATTTATTAATAAAAGCTGGTTGTGTAAAATGCCTTCCAAACTCACAGCTTAATAGAAAAAATATCTATAGTGAACTCCATTGTTTAAGGAGACTAAGAAATCTTCTCAACAATGGCTCTGTGTGATTGCTCTTGCATTTATAGGCTATCTCTTGACTAACGGTTTCTGTTTATTCTTGCTACATTCTTCTAATATAAGCTTTAATTTGGAATTAGCTTGCAAGAGTGTGCAGGTTTTGCAAATTCCTCCACCTCTGCTGTTTAGCTGAAGTGGGTGGACATGAGTGATGTCTATTAAAAGAATGATCTCTTGGGACAAAGTGGCCACCTGTCAGTAGAGTGTAACAGTATGCCTCTCCCATGGACTTCTGGGTCAGGAAAGGTCACACCCCTTCTCTGTATCCTTGGAAAATGTTTAGAGAAAAAGCTGTTGGACAACACATTGGAAAGTATTTTTGGATTCTCAGAGCTTGACTGAATTTCTGTGAAATAATTTCATTTGGATGAGCTGAAAATATGTACGGTGTAAGTTTCTCTGTTTTCTGCAAAGGTCAAGAGTCAGGCCTTTTGCCTGCAGCATTTTAGAATAGTACAAAAACCACAGAGCCATGTAGACCTGTAGTTCTATATAACTGCACCTCCTAGGTGCTTGTAGGCACTGTAATTATTATTTACTGTATTTGATAGAAAAATTCAGCAGCAAAATTATCCATTCATTTTGTAACCACTGTATCCAATACAGAGTTGTGGGGGATATTGGAGCCTAACCTGGCAAGCAACAGGCGCAAGGAGGAATACAGCCTGGATGAGACACCAGTCCATCGCAAGGCACACAGACACACACACTTTTCACTAGAGGCTAATTAGCCTACCAGTTTGCCTGTGGGAGGAGACCAGAGCACCCAGAGGAAACTCATGCAAAATACAGCACCCCAGGAACTGAGCTCAGGGCCCCAGTGTTATACAGCTGCTATGCTAACCACTGTGCCACGGTGCCACCTGTAGCTAAATAATATTACTCAAATATTAAACACCCATGAACATTCGACCTATTAATCAGTCTCATCCCTCATTTTCCTCAGGTTAAATGCAAATGTTACAGTAGATACCAGAAAGAAAACATATCTTTCAGTCTTTTCAAGTGTCACTGCAACATCTTCTGACTTTTCCCTTTTGTTCGTTGTATGAAATGCTGCTTTTTCAGAACTGAAAACAAAAGACCCTTCTGAAATAATGGGAAGCAAACAGTTTTTTGAAGTGACATAATACGGAGTAGATAAAGCTTCCCCAGCTGTGCATAAGATACGTCCATTATCAGAAAGCTGCTGATTGCTGTTAAGGGTTGAGGCATCCCAGAGTTTATCTCAGAAGCATAGGGATTAGGGTGGAAGCATACCATGGATAACATGGCAGTCCTTCACAGGGAGCACGCACACGCAATTCAGAGACACCAATTAGCTTTACACATAACATGCGCTGTCTAACCTTAAAAGACAACTGTTACAGTCAGCCCTCTGATTGCAAGACTGTGCATTATGTTTTTGAAAGGCAAATTTGCTTACTGTTCTTGAGCATTCTTTTAAAATTTCAACTATACATGGGCTTGAGATGTATTTCTTCTTATTTCAATGGAAATATTTTTATTTTAGTAAAACCTAAGTAGGACTGCTGATTCAAAGTTAAAAAATATATTGCTTGATAACCAAAGGACAGGTCTTCTTACTTTGGCATTTTTTTTGACGGCACTGTAGATTAACACTACTTGAACTTTGGCTGTACATGCAATATGATTTCAAAATACAGGAAAAATCTATATAACTGTGTATCAGATTAGGTAGTGAGCATGAAATGGTTTTGCGTCTTCCAGCACCTGAGGTCCACAGGGCATCGCTGACAAAAATATTTCCAATCCCAGTTTTCAGCCAAATAGATTTTTTTTTCTCTTGAATTAATTACAACTGATGTATCAGGAGTGGCAAGCCAAATGAATGCCTCACCTAAGATCAACAGGAGTGTCAGAGACTCTAATCTCTGCTGCTGTAGTGCTAAAACCTTTAGATCTATCACATGCATTTTAAAGCACACTACAATATATTTCAGTCACCCTGGTGACAACAATCATTTTTAATAGCGATATCTGCAAGTCAGTGGGGTATTGAATCTGTTCTCAGGGCACTGGCAAAACAGGTTTGCAGCAAAGTGCACAGCATGAGCTCCATCAGAAAAATGAAAAAGGCAAAATTGATCTTGAGGAAAAGGGCACCCTGTCCTACCTAGAACAGCTGTTGTTATGTTTTCCCTTGTGGTCATTTGAAGTTCATTGTAGGTAATACTTACCACCCTGTGTCCCTGACATAGAAGAAAACTGACAATTTGATGGAGAGTCAATAGAAAAACTAGCAAATCCTTCAGTTTGCTGAAGACTGACCCACTCCAGTGAAGACAGGAGAACCTGTTTGATTACATTAGTTTGCCGTTGCAACTGGGCTCAGTTAGAGTGATGTTTGTGATGATGATGTAGCTCCAACAGGGTTGAGTTCTCTCATGATGGGAAGATGATTGTTTGGGGCAGAATTCACTGCTTTCTGAGGAGGCTCTCTGTGGCCCAGTGGCTGGGAGTGTCAGGGTATGAGCTGCGCACACCACACAGCTCTCAACATTTCACTGTCTCCCCCCCGTCTCAGAGTGCTATCCTAAGTTTCTTCAGATGTCCCCCAAGCCCCAGCTCTTATGGTCTCCTTCACTGTCACAAAAGCTTTTTCGTATGGCAATGTGTGCAGAACTAATTCAGCACAACTCTAGAAGACAATTCCTTCTACTCCCTTCATGGAGAAAAACAATGTTTGTGTGACGGAAGCCAGAGGCTAGGAGAGACCGGAGAGACTGGAGAGATCTCATGCGTAGCCACAGGAACGGAGCAAACACGGGGGTTCGCTCCAGGCTCAAGGTATTGGGCAGAGTCAGGGAACGAGACCAAAGCCCTCAAGCAGCGGACGTGGGGCGACCTGGTGAGGCGAGTCTCTCGACAACCGATCCCAATGCCGAGCGAGGAGGACAGGACAGACCGGAAATAAATAGCACACCCTCACCAGGCGGACCGGAAGAACATGAAAAGGCACAGGGAAGCAAGGAACAGGACAGGAAGGTGGAGCGCCCTCTAGGGGTAGGAAGTGACAGTTTGGGAGTCTGCAGTGAGGATCTCTGCTGGACAATCCATGAACCATCTGTTCATCAACACAAAGACATCTTGGACATTGTTTCTACATAAAAAGTATTGATTCATACACAAACAACAGTTATGCTAGTTTCATTTTAGCTGCTTTGCTTCTTTACAAAAGGGTTTCTTGCTGTCTTTTAGAGGTTCCTGATATTATGTGATATATTTTATTGCTGTATGTAGCCACAAAACACACCCAAGTCATTTAAGAACCCCAGCATCTGAGTAATGAGTAACTGTGCCATGTTATTGAATAATGCAGACTGTAGCAAGCTATCCTCTAAAACCATTGATAGCCATTTTAGGAGCTGCACGTTTAATGTAGCTTCATGTTTGTTAGGTGTGTCCATGTCTTTTTTAAACTATCTCCAATATCAATCTCACGCCAGGATTTTGTGTCAGGGGCATATGTGACCCTTGGAAAAGCCATGGAATCCCTTTTGCTGTTGTAGTGGACTGGGCAGTGTGCTGTTCTACTTAGTTTTGTGTGTAACTGTTGTTGTAATCCTTTGTTAGAATGCAACAAAGGGGTGAGGTCTATGTACCTACAACACAGTTCTTTATTAACTCTTTCTAATTATTTTTATAGAAAGACTTATGCTATTTATAATGATTGTCAGAGAGAACATTATCATAATTCCAGAGTTTTTAAAACTTTAAACAGCATTCTACAAGAAGCAAGAAAGTGCAAGAACAACCAAAATGTTTTTTTGGGGAACTTTGATTTGTTAATCAATGTACCTTTGACTGTCTTTGCAGATATTGAACTCTTGCCTATTCACATATAATGCAAATGACTATTCAAATATAATAAATTTTATTTCTGAGGTGCTGTTAGTGAATTTTAATAAGCAAAGGTTATCCTGAAAATCAGGAGAAAACTCAAAGCACGTCTGAAGGTGAAGCAACACATCACTCAGAGATTCGGAGACTTACACATGGAGTTTCATCAGCGAGTAATAAATGATGGAGACCCTGTTTGTGCTATAAAAGTTTAATAAATAACATTTGTGGAGGGTCTAGTCTTCTCCTGGGAAAGTGGCTTGTCAACAAATTTAAGAAGGCAAACAATCAGAAATTGAATGATTCAGGATTCCTCCAAGGAACCGGGAGAAATGCCAATGCATGTATACAATGTGGCTGAACTCAGCAACCAGTAAAAAGAGAAGAAAAAGGAGAAAAGCTGGCATTTTTTGTGGCTGGGGACCGGGGGCTTATGTTCAAATCAGTTTATGTGGAAAATTGGAGACACGAATTGAAAAAGTCTTTCTGCAGAAAGGTATTTTGCAAAACACAAAGATTCACTGCTGGTGGATTTTTGTTTGTGCCACAGTCAAAATGATCAATTTCTGTTTCCTCACTTATTTTTTACTTCAGTGGCTTTTGGGAGTGAGGCAAAAAGAAAACCAAACCAGCCATTTCTAAGCTGCAGAATGCATCTGGTAACTGAAGATTCATCACTGAGGATATAAGAAAAAAGCAGAGCATAGGCGGAATGGAGTCACTCATTTTCAGATTGTATCAGAGCAAATGTCCTAATTAGGTATGCAAATTAAAATTCTCCTAGGTCTTCACAAATACCTAACATCTCGTTAAATTCCCTTCAGTGGTGCTATGGAGGCAGATACCAGTCAGGAGTTTTGGAAACTAAAGATAAATTGGAAAGTTTATCTTTAAAGAAATAGTGCAGGGAACTGCAAAATAATATAATTTTTTAATGTTTCTGTTTTGTGAAAGTTTTGAATCCCTTCCAGTGAGTTCAGGAGATGAATGAGTCATAGGAGATGAATGAAACACATTAACTGTTTATTAAGAGACTGCCACCATGGATTATCAACCATGTCACCTAGCAAATATGTGGCTCTATAGAGGCCCCCTGAAGGTGACAGACTGCTGGTAAGAAATGTTGCCCTTTTCTGTGACAAGACACTGACCTGGGCAACAGGGCATCCACTTTTCCCAGCTCATTGTCCCCTCACTCTACATGGGTAATACTTGTTGTGACAGTTTGCAAGTCTGTGGGTGACCATGGGAGACAGGGCCTTCTCCTGCGGTACCCCAGAACTCTGGAAACTCGGTCCTCTCTGTGGAGAATATCAGAGTCGCCTTGCCTGAGCGTTTTCCAATCCAGACTCGAAACCTTCTCTAGAAAAAGGCATTTGCTTAATCAGAGTCAGAGTCTGTAGCTCTACATCTTCTATTGCTTTCTAAACACTTGTCTTTAATTGTGCTAATCTTGTTATCTCCTATCTTTGTTAAAACTTTTTTCTTACTGTAAAACACTTAGAGAAGGTACTTCTAAGGATGCTATATAAAATATAGTTAATAATAATAATAATAATAATAATAATAATAATAATAATAATTATTATTATTACTACTACTACTTCTAAGCAAATAAGAGGTAAAAGTAATCAAAAGTAAGAAAATACATTTTCTTGCTTGCAATAAGACCAAAGGGAAAGGTTTTAAACAATTATATTTTTTCAATCAGTTTTTCCTTCACGCATTCATTAAACTGCGTAACCTTCATGACTTCTGCCTGAAGACATTCAGATATTGGAGAATTCCTAACTCTACAAGGTTTTCTAAGTTCATTACATAATTGGTCTCCATTTCTGGTCCTCGAGGCCTCAGCTCTTTATTTTTTATAGTTCTTCAATTAGTGACTAATGACTAAAATGCATGTGCATTGTAGTGTTATCCCTCAATCACCCTCGAACCACGCAGACATATGCCTCATCCTATGTCAGTGAATTCTACTTCACCAAGAGAACAGGTCCCTTTCATGGGAGAATTCAATAAAATTCACTTTGTTAATAGTGCTAGAAGTGCTGTGAATAGTGAGTCCTGCACTGTGTCTGAAATTGCATTACTGCAAAAGACTGAAGGGAGTTGCCCTATTATACAAATAAGGCAGTAAGTAACGCAATTACATGGAATTCTCTGTAACTCTCCCTGACTAGGATTATTTGATATATCACTATTTTCAAACTAGGGAAAAGAGATTAAATCATTTCAATTAAGCAATAACCACTTCATACAAGAGACCAAGAGCTGAGAAAAACAGAGGGTCTCTGACCCTTGAGAAGCCTAATTGAGGATGTCAGTGTAAAGCAATTAGACCACCTGTGGTGTCAAGCAATGTAAAACACAAGACAAGCTCCTTTGGCCGAATACAGTTCCTGTCCATTAATATGTAGTTCATTGCTGTACAAAGTAATTGACTAATTGTGAGGCTCACCAAGGCAGTGAAGGTGTAAGTGCTTATTAGAAGGAAAATAATGTCCATTTACTGTCTTTCATTTTCAAACATTAACATATGTGGACATCATTTTATAGAATGATGGAAATTGTAGAATATCCCATTGTTTCTAAAATTATTCTTGGCACAAAGCACTTTTACATGTCAACACCTAATTAATTTGTGATGCTGCCCTGTTCACATAATTGCCAGCTCAGTTTCCTGACACTGTTTGCAATTAATGAGGTTTGGAATAGCAATTCACGTGGGTTCATTAAGGGCATCATCAATCAACAGTGCTAACTGATTTCATCCTAGGAAATAATAAATACATTCTGACTTTTTAAAGAATTCTTTTGTCCCCCAAAGACATAGAGATGCATCAGACTACAGGCATGAATCTTTCTTACTTGTCAAAACACCTTAAATGATTTTAGCAATGGCCTGAGGAAAAATAAAACATCATTGTGCTCTACTCATTCCATATAAGAGTGGATGTAAAATGAACTTCCATCTATTGGTCTTAAATGAAATGTTTAACCAGGGTAAGTAACATGTAATGCTGTTGCCTTTGCAGACAGCTTTAATATTAATGTGCTATTTGTTTTGCTTTTGAGGCATGAAATTAAATTATTTTCCAGTTTGTTTTCACAGAAACAACCTAACTAAAAATTACCTTCGATATACAACCATTATTGTCTGTAAAACATTAAACCAGATAATAAATTATATATAGGGTGTCTGTGAGAGAGACAAGGCATGGATGTTTAATAGATCTAGTGGGAGACAACCTTTTAGCAACACAATATTTCTAAATCAAAGAATCTGCTTTGTTACAAGCTGCTAAACATTGATCTCATGAATCAGTAAGAACATGGTTCTCGGGTGTGCTTCTGTGCCTTGTAGCTAAAATTATGATAATTTTCAAAGTACATTGTAAATGGTGAGCAGTACCACTGTAATTGCATAACACAAATTCATAACTGTATCTACTTTTGGAGTTTTTGAATACTAGAGAGACAAAGCTTTCAATACCTATTGAACATAAGCACATTATAAATGAGAGGATTCCATTCGGTCCATTTCATAGTTAGCAGCTAATTGATCTAAGGATCTCTTCAACAGCATGACTGGGTAGCAATGGGCGCAAGTGTAGTGGAGCTAGTGTGGTGACGTCAGCGCCCTCACTGCATGTATCAGGGTCCTCAGCTGCCTGGGCTGGGGGAAGTCTCCTGTAGCTCACGCGGTTGATGCCCTGTTGCGTTACGCCGGAGAACCGGGTTCGCACATTGTAATGTGACAATGTGACTGTCACATTAGGCAATATGGGATACCAGTCAATCACAAGGCAGACACAGACACGAACACACACACTCTCACACCAGACACAGACACAGACACACACACTCTCACACCAGACACAGACACAAACACTCACTGTTACACCAGACATAGGCACCAAAACACACACTCTCACACCAGACACAGACACAAACACACACACTCTCACACCAGACACAGACATGAACATGCACACTCTCACACCAGACACAGACACAAACATGCACACTCTCCCACCAGGGCTAATTCTACAGCTGCAAATTAACCTACCGTTGTGTCTTTGGGCTGTGGAAGGAAATCAAGGAGCCTGAAGCAAACCCATGCTAACACAGGGAGAACATGCAATCGCCATGTAGCCAGCACCACAGCAACGTAACCCAGACTCCCAGCGCTGTGAGGCAGCAATGCTAACCATTGGGCCAACCTGCCTTCCTTACTTGTGTACATATATTGCTTTAAATCCCAACAGATCCCACAGCAGCTCATGAATAACAGGGGACTGTCACTTTCCAAGAAGTGACAGTAACAATAATTACCTGACCACCCACAGGTGATGAACATATGAAAGCATAAACAAGTTCATTTTGGTGAAACCCAAAGCAATTTTCAAACCAAGGAGGAAAGTAACATGTAAAAATAATGACAATTTCAATATTGCACCATGCAGAAATCTACCCTTTGTTAAAATTCAGTAGCTTGGTCAAACCCTAATTGAGATGGAGAAGAGACATGATTCAAATAGTGATCTTTATGGGGGTAACTTGGCTGAGTGAGGCCATGTCTGTAAGGACATGGCTGTCAGTGCCTCCCCCTTTAGTAAGGAATGTGTCAGGGAGCTGGACTAGGGAGGAGACTTAGTGGTGGAGAAGAAGCCACTGAAAGACAAGGCACTTTTAATTGGAATACATATGGGCGCCCATACTGAGATTGCTAACCCTGAATTGAAAAGAGCGTAGAATTGAGGGGGAGCTGTATCTGCAGCTAGGCAGGCTGGGGACACAGGGATGATGATCTCATCAGTGCTAGTGAGCCACAGCCTGAGCCGCAGCTGGGGACTGTGGGCCTGGGGGCAGGCAGAGGAGTGACTGAAGGGAGCCGGTTTCCAGAGCCTTAGAAACAGAGGCGATGATATCAATCACAATATCAGGATGTCAAACTTTCCTCTGAGAGTACACTCAAGCTATTAAAGTTTGACATCCTGAGGTTCTCTTGGGTGGAACCTAGATCAAAATCAAAACGCAGTTAAAGAGAGAGCAAAAGGAGGCCGCGGTGGAACATAGGTGAGTGGTGCTGCCTCAGTAGTCCAAGGGTCCCGGGTTTGATTCCAGATGGGGATACCCTCTGTGTGGAGCTTGCCTGTTTTCCTTGTGGCTGTGTGGGTTTTCTCTTGATGCTCTGGTTTCCTGATAGATGCTGTACAAGTAACCCTCTCCATGTACAGTATACTGTATATATGTATGTGTGTCCTGCAATGGATTGATATCCTGTGAATGAATATGCCCTGGCCCACTGTGATCATTATGTACATGAGTTACAGAAAATAGATAAATGAATTGACCATAATAACAACAATTAAAACATGGAATTCTGATTGGAAATTACCATTTAACAGTTTTCACATCAGAAATATCCAGAACACTAAAGCCCTCTTCCTTCTTTGTGTGTTAATATCACTTTAATTCATTAATTTCTTGTGAGGCATGTATTCTTTGACACCTGAAGAAGGCTCCACGGCCGAAACGTTGTGTTCTCTTTCTTCTTTTTTTCAGCATGGAATAAACCTATTACTTATTCTTTGATATATGTGTATAATCAGCTGACACCTTATTCTGCAAGCTAAATTAATCTATATCTTATAAATATTGGCTTAATATGACCAGGCTGCCATTAATTATGGCTGCTATGCAACTTTATTAGATTCAATTGGCTCCATAACTGCTACGCCGTGTTTTCATCTGTCCCCGTAAACAAGCACAAATAGGATAAGTCCATCCACGAATGACAATATCTCTCAGGGGGAGCTACAGTCAGGACATGCAGCTTGTTATACATCTCCACATAGTGGCCCCACATATGTTGTTATTTTTTCCTTTAATGAATATTGACAGTAGGGAGTCTAACAATTAGTGCCAGTGCTTGGAGCAGGCCTGTTTAATCAATTCTTCCTACACCTCTACATCTCAGGTCATTAGATTCCCTCTCTAGGGGAAAGCGTAAGCAAGTGCATGTGGGCAGGAGGATTCAGGTACTGTCATTCTGTGGGTGTTCACTTTTCAATTTCGTGTGCCCTCTTGAAAGTAGTAAACTGTGTTTTGTGATACCGTGAAATATATGGGAGTTGTCAAGGGAAACAAATACTAATTTATATTAAACGTTCATGACACCCATGTCTTCTAAAGATTTCTTATGTGTTGCCTTGTCGCCCTACATTTCTCAGAGCTCCAAACCCCTTACCTCAAAAACAGCGGCATGCCGCATTTTATTCTTCATGTAAGTTTGTGATTTCTGAGCTTCAGGAATGCTAGTGTGTAGGCACTAGAGATCGCTTAGTTTGAGATTAATAAATGACAAAAGAAGAGAGTTAAAATAAAAGGAAGGAGTTGACTCATTTTCTGGACCATGTTCTGGTGTGTCTGCAGGTATTTTAGTTTTCTTTAAGCAACAACAACCTGCAGAGGTTGGTAAACTGTTCCAGTTAAGCCAATAACATGTCGATTGAAACATTTAGCTCATTGAAGCCCAGCTGTAGACACACTGGACCTCAGGGATCAGGATTAAGGACCACTGCTCCAGACCCTGTCACCAAACTAATGTCAGAATTGTAGTGAGCAAGGACGTGCCACAACAGCCTGATTTTCCTCACAATTTCAATGATATGCTCTGTATCTAAGGCATTGCTGACTCACACTAGTGCTTTTATGTTTTATGAAAGAACCTTTCTCTTGCGGTTTTAAAATCCTCTGCTCTTACAATATCTGGTCAAGTGCCAAGTGCTGTTTACCAAACTGTCATGTGACAAGTTTGAAGTCCTGCAGGGAATATAATTTTAGGCACAGTGTTCTGCTCTCTTTGAAAATCAGGAGTGAGTGACATTGACATTGTACTTTCCTTTCATGCATTTTTATACCTTTTCTTTCAAGCAGAAAACTGAACTAGTTCTATATTCAATTACCCATATATACTGTAAATTGACATGCTCAATTATTTTTTTAATAAAACTGAAATGTGAACCTTCAGTTTTTTTACTCCAATGATATTTTATGCAAGAATTCCAAAATGTGAAGGTACTGTACATTATGTATTTTATAGCATTAAATATATTTTACAGTATATTTCTTCTGCTCTGAGACACAATATGAAACATCTAAACAATTTTTTGAATTATATCTATACATACATAAATATAAATATATAGCAGGACATATGTACAAGACTGTAGCACTGTTTATAACATCAGCTATTAGTTTTTATATCAATGATTTAAAAATTCAAAGGCTGCTAGAATAATTTTTTTCTGAACTACAACAGCACTAGAATGAAGTTTCAATATGCTTAGAACAAAAAAGTGTGTGCGCATTATGAATTATAGTAAGAATTAAATAAAAAGTTGTCACTCATTAGTGCAGGAAAAAATATCCTCCTATGAGCAACACTGTGTCAGTTTGCTGCCATATAATTTCTAACTCCAAACGATCAGGAAGCAGGCTTTGGGATTACACCAACAATAACCTTCCCAACCTTTCTTCATGACTATTAATCACAAAGAGCTGAATCAACAATCACTCACTGAAGTGCAGTTGTATGGACAGAAGCAGACTTTAACCCAGACTAAAGTATGGACATATGAGCCATTCAGATTAGATGAGCTGTTTTGGATTTGGCTGTGGTACCAGGGTTAAAAGCTCTGTTTTTGTAACAAGTGTATAAAACATTTGGTAATGTCCACAATAGGAGACATGAAATAAATAATGACCTTTAATGACCTCAGCTCCATGTTTCACCTAAAAGATTTGTCTACTAAATCACAATTTCCTTGCCACACAGAAATATTCCTTTGGTCCAGAGAGAATACAGCCAGCAAATGACCCTGCAGAATCACTTACAGTTGCAGCCTGAAATTCCTTACCATGTCTCCCATCCAATCATGATCAAGGTCTTGCTTGGAACCTACAGAGATTAGCTACTTGTAGATCGCCTACAAGGACACTTCACATACCTGTGGTCAGTATAGCTGCATTTACAGGGCCATGATTGTGAGCTAAAAGTATTGTTTTTTGTGCTGTGTATGGGTATCAGGAATAGTTTATAGGCAAGTGCTATATAAGTGGGTCATGTGCAAACCATGTGTAATTATATGGGCTTGGTGTTATTGTGGAAGAGGTAAATTTCCATGGTTCTGGTATAGTTGTGTGGAATCCTGTAGGAGTGGTGTAAAATGAAAAAGGTATGGGTAGATCTATGTTATGTAATGCAATGTTTACTTTAACTGTTAATATGTTTTATAAATTTCGGTGCATGTAAGACAAAGACAAATTTCTGTGAAATCAGACAATAAAATTTTATCGTATTATATCTTATCAGATTAGCTCGGTCGTCTGTGAACTACTGGAGGCTGACACTTCTGCATTACTTCTAGGCAGTTGTTTCAGAGTTTCTAGTCAGAATCTTTTAGCTTTTTGAGCTTTTGACCAGCGGGGGCCAGGCTGCAGACACAAGCACAAGGTTAATGTGCTTCCCCGATGGAAAGTAGGCTGTGAGAGTTCCTTAATTCTCACACAAGGTGAAGTGTTGGGAGCTCCCAGTAGTGTACTTTCTCTTTCTCGTTAGGCTTTAATGACCTTCCTGGGATTCGGCACTATTGATTATATGAAATTAATTCCTAAATCATGAAGCTAAGAGCTAATTATTTGCAAAATAGCTCAGACGGATGACTACTAATGAAGAACTGTCTTGACCTTAAGCGAGAAACAGGGAGTGAGAACAAACACTGAGAAGACAAAAAAAACTGAAAATGGAATCATATTCCCTAGGTTATTAAAAGCGTGGACTGCTTCCATCCTTGTAAGTGCAGAACATTCTGAATTCCTGTTCTGGGATTTATAATGGATTATAAATAGCTGTGGACATACTTTATTAAAATAGATCAAAAATAGTCACAAAATATAGGACTATACTGTACATGGACTATATGCATTATTGGAAGAGTTTGTTTAATTCTGCTTTCACTAAAGATTACATCCTTTATGGAAAATAATTTCTCAGAAACTTCTTTAATTTGCACTTAAGTGTTTCCACATAATACATTTGGAGTAAATAATATGGTATATTAAACTCCTTTAATTTACACCTCAAGGAACAATATATCATTCCACTATTGGGTTTACAGTTTTTATTGTTGACGGAACAAGTAACAATTTTGTGAAAGTGGACTTTAAGATATTTTTAACTACTCTATGGAAAGAGTTTATAAATAAATAGTGTTGTTTGTTCACTGTCATTTTTAAACAATTCAAAAGCTTTTAGGATGGAAATTAATGAGAACACAGCAGTATTGTACATTTTCCCCAATTTACAAGTACTACATTTATGCAAACAATATGCAAATCAACCAATTAAATCAAAGCTGCTAGTGGCACGTCTAATGATATAATGTGATTAACATTTCTAATCATGGCAATTCTCTGTTCTTTTTCATGTACATGCAGACAAAAGCTAGTGCTTAATATTTATTTATGTGGAAGTGTGGGTGTTCAGTTTAGGAAACTAGAGAAATTCACAAATGTGTTTTGTTTTGCAATGTGATTCTTAGAAAACACTTGCTGCTTTTTTCCCCTCACGTGGAAATTATACAAATTATTTTTGTACTTCTCCATTCTCTAAACAGCCTATGAAGTAATTCATTCAGAAATATTTTCATCGTTCATACATGTGAATGCCTAAAAAGAGAGCACTCCCACAGAACATTTCTGTATATCAGTGATTAAACCGAAGGCAGAACCAACTGGTTCGGCTCGTGAAATATTTGTGGAGCATTTGCATTACTATTCAGAACCACTCAGCCTCCCTTTTGTGCACTGCAGACTTTCAACCTAAATGCATCTCCCCACACACACAAAGCTGACCGTCCACTGGATCTTATCTTCCCCAGGGACAGCTCCTTCCTCCACCCTCTATTCCACCTCAACTGACTGCCCTGGTGATATTTCATCTCTTGACTCCTGCTCTGCCAGCTCCCATTGCTCTTTCCTTCTCTAAACGTGATGTAGACTCTGAAACCTCTACCCTCATCTCGGCCCTTGCCTCCCTTTCCCTACTCGCCTTGCCCAGGCCCTTTTCCTGTCTCTGTTCTGTGCTCCCTGCCTTGGATCTCTGTCACTCACTCCTCTCATCCTTGTCTTCTGCACACAACCTGTTGTTGAACCATTTTCAGTCTGTTGCTGTCAACCCCTGTAATCTCTTCTCCTCCCTTCTCAGCCCCCCTCCCTTTGTCTGTGTCTTTCACAACAGCTTTGTCCTCTTCTCCTCTGAAAGAGAACTGTGTGTCTCATGTCCTCACTCTCAATTTTCTCTTGCTACCCTTATTGGTTTCCCCTCCCTCTTCCCCATCTCACCCTCTTCTGACATAGACATGTCCTTGCTACAGGACCATAAATCCCCCCACCCGCTACAGGCAGGGCCATCAGCTGACTCACTTCTGCAAGGCTTCCAGGGTGCTGCTCCCAATCTACGTCCTTCTATTTCTTCTCTCTTTAACAGCTCTACTCTCAAGCTCCTTTCCTTCTGCTTTTAAACAGACCATATTATACTTCTCTTAAAGAAACCCACCTTTGATCCCCTATCCCTTCAGAACTATCGCCCTGTTTCATTTCTGCCCTTCCTCTCTTAACCTCTCTGCTTTCCTCACACAGCTCTTGCTCCTCGAGCCTCTCCAGACTTGGTCTTGCTCAGCACACAGAAACTGTTCTCCTCTCTTCTCCCAGGTCATACTATCTGTTTTTCTGTAGTTAATCTTTCTTGAAATCTATGTCCCCTTTCACCCTGTCGATCACACTATTCTCCTGCGATCCCTGACTGAGCAGGGGGTCTCTGGGAACTGTTCACTTTGCCTGTTGCAGATGTCAGGTCTCCTGACAGGCTCATCCTCTTCTCTTTCTCTCACTCACCTCAACACCTCACCGCTCTCTCACTCTGTCTCTCAACATCCCACTTCCTTCCCCGTCCCTCTTATTACTTCCCACCATTTTCATATCATTTGTATGCTGATGATGCTCTTGCTTTCTCGTCTCCTCATAGCCTTCTCCACCTGGATGTATTCTTGTAGTCCAGAACCTTTGATCTGACCTGGTTTATTTTCCACCTTCTTCTTCCCCCATGTGGACGTCTCTATCCCTCCTCCTGTTGATTACACCACCCCCGTTCCCTCTCTTTTACTGCAAAACGCAACTCTTCTTACTTGTCTTAATTTATTTCAGGAGTCTTCCTTTCAACTCTTTCCATCTCCCATAACTAGCACATTTCTTCTGGAGCCAACTCCTGCTGCCAAGTCTGGAGTTAGTGTTGCAGACGCCTCCCATTCCTTGCCTTATTTAACAGATTTTAAATATTTTTATGACATTTTTGTATGGCATGTGGTCTGCACCTTCTAATACTAGCATTATTTTACTTGCCTTTACCATAATTGCATTGCACTCATTATTAATTGTATTCCTATCTATTGTTTCCTTCTATACCTGGATATTTTTCTGCCAGCTGAAAGCACAATGAAGGACACCTGCTAGGCTCATAATAAGGATAATGTTATAAGATGCAATCTAGACATTCAGTTCTAGATAAACCTTTAACTAAGCTGTGTAAGATCCCCTTTAAGCTTCCTAGTAATGCCCAATGTAATGGAAAGCATCTTATTTACAGAAGAGCATGCATTTATAGTGCACTCTGCTTTATAAATAATCTCCGGCATCATTTTAGCTGCAGACAGTAAGGAGAGAAAGATGTCAGCACAATTCACCAGACCTATGACAGAAAAAACAACAAAGAAGTGAAGGCGTGCTGTGTTTTGCCAATCTCATTAATTAAAAACCAGAAAGAAACCAGAACAGAAAAAACAATGTTGCATTAATTTGGCATGAAACACCTGAGGTACAGTCTTTTCATAACTTTGTAATAGAGATCCACCGTTGGCCTGATCTTAAATGACCTTCTCATTCCCACTTATTATAACTTGCCCAATGAGGGTGTTACTGGCACATTTTGCCAGCAGCCATATCACCCTGCAACTCACAACTGGCAGCCCACTGAAGCTAAGCAGGTGTGAGCCTGGTCAGTACCTGGATGGGAGACCTCCTGGGAAAAACTAAGGTTGTTGCTGGAAGAGGTGTTAGTGGAGCCAGCAGGGGGCACTCACCCTGTAGTTTGTGTGGGTCCTAATGCCCCAGTATAGTGACGGGGACACTATACTGTAAACAGGCGCTGTCCTTCGGATGAGACATAAAACTGAGGGCCTGACTCTTTGTGGTCATTAAAAATCCCAGGGCATTTCTCGAAAAGAGTAGGGGTATAACCCCAGTGTCCTGGCCAAAATTTCACATTGGCCCTTACCAATCATGGCCTCCTAACAATCCCCATCTATAAATTGGCTTCATTACTCTGCTCTCCTCCCCACTGAGAGCTGATGTGTGGCGCACTATGGCTGCCGTCGCATCGTCCAGGTGGGGCTGCACATTGGTGGTGGTGGAGGGGATCCCCATTACCTGTCAAGCGCTTTGAGTAGAGTGTCCAGAACAGCGCTATGTAAGTGTAAGCAATTATTATTATTATTTTCATTGGGAGTTTCACTGATTTACTCTTTCAAAGTAGTTAAAGCCAGTGGTTGAATTGTTTAAAGACAGTTAAGAAGGAATAGTAAAAACAATATCAGCTGGAAATTGTAATTTGTGTTTGATATCCCTAAGCATTACTCGATGCAAATTGCAAACTATACAGCACCACCAGAAGGAAACCTCAAGTTTTCAGAAAGCTGCACCCTGTCAATTTCCTTGCCATTTACCCAGTGGGAACCAAACAAACAAGAGGTGTGAAAAGGCACTGTTTCACAGTAGGCGAACGATGTGAGTGTGCTCCAGGAGTGCTGAACACACACAGGCTCTTCTAATGCCACAAAGTGAAATTATACAGCATACTTGGCTGGAACAGGAAATGTGAAATGTTTTAATGAAGCCAGTGCTTACCTCGATACGCCTCAGAGTTAACATCAATACTTAGCGATACCACCTGCGGCAGCACACAGAACAACACTTTTCAAATAGACCTTGCTAATTGGTGCCTTGTCAGTATGAAATCTGTGTGGTGCACTGCACTGTACGTCACATTAACAATGAGTCAGTGCCTGTCTTTAAGATGTAAATTCTTCTTCAATTCACTTAAAAAATGAGTGAAAACAGTGCATTACAACTGTATGTGGTATTGTATATATGTAGAAAAATCATATTACAAGCTCAGTCCCAAATGGGCTTGAAATGGAATTTTAAAACCCTTCAAACAGGGTGATGACCACACTGGGTAGATGATCTCTGGAGATCATCCCATCCACTATGTTAAGTCCCCAAACAGCCAACCTTAGTTTTTCTGTCTCTGATTCCCAAATATCCTGGCCTGGACTCTTGGCCCTGCAGTATTGATATTTCAGACTTTTTTGAGGTTTGCTCACATTCTCCTTCGAACTTTGCAAGGAATGCAAGCAAACATCAAAACCAACAACAAGCTAAAGTCTACAGAATCTTTGTGGAAGTTGAGAACTTCTCAAAGCCTTAAAATCTTGTTAAAACTCCATACAAATATCGCCATACAATAGCTCATCTTCGTTGATCAAGTAAGACTGTGTGATCTACAGTATATGATCTACTGGATGAAAAGTTCTTGTTCCTAAAAGAAAAAAAGGTTTAGTTACTTTAAATTTACTTTGAAGTCCAAAAACTTTGGTATATTTTTAGGCTTATATACCGTAGGAATATATACATATATATGAAATTCATACATTGGAAAATTATAATTTTTTAGAATAAAAAGCAGGCTGATTTTGTATCGTAAAATGTACGGTGAAAGATATTATTTTGCAAAGACTTATTTTGAAAATCTTTTGTAAATAGATGTTTGCATTCATGTTATTGTTATTTGAAAATGCTAGAGTGCTGCAGGCTACTGAGGTTGACACAGATGACAGAATTATGATGTTTCAGCACACGCAGAGTCCAGCAGTGTCCTGCTGCTGTGTAATCTCAACTCAGGTGAATAAACGTTGTCACCTGACAGGTGACATGTAACTTGGCTTTTAAATAATCTGTTCTGGCAAAGACAAAGAAAGATTTCTCTCTCTGTCAAAGGTGTCAACACAAAATACTGCTGACTTGAGACATTCCCAAAAGAGGAGCAATTGCATAAAAATTCCACGACAAAATACTGCAAACATGACGTTTCCCCTGATTAATCATGTTCAGAAAGAGCACTGTGACAAAAGCAGGAGAATTAATGCAGCTTCCCCATGGATAGCATCAGCACAGTGGGAGAACTGAGCTACAGCACAATCCACTGTGATTTCAGAGCACTCCCATGTCACATCATTACTAATTTTCATTTTGGTGGCAGATTTTTTTGTTTCAAAACATTAGAGACAAAAGAGAAACAGTTTGCTTTTTACATTTAAATGGAAAACAGCATTTGATGGTGGCACTGATAGCTGTAGGATTTTAAAGCTGTCCTGTTACCTAACAGCTCTCTTCTACTTGGATTTAATACAAGTGAAGATGTGTGCATGACTTGGAAATAATTACTGTTCAGAAAATATTAATGATAATAATATCCCCAATTTCAAATTCTCAGCCCTAAAATTGTTAAAACCAGAAAATAAATCTCAGCCTTTACAATTGTTTCCTTTACTAAGCTAAGTCACAAACAGATGCTGAGTTGACAAATAGGCTGGCACAACTCTCTACTTGAATTGAAAGACAGTCACTTCAATTAATTATTAAGGTTGTGAGGTTGGAATGAATGAAAATTACCCCATTTTGGAAAGCTTTGAGCTTCAGGAAAGCAGTGTCTTAGACATCCTGGTATAAGTGTCACAACCAATACATAAACAACAGAAATCAGAACATAAAGTTCAATCCCTTTATGGTTATCTAAATGAGTACCATGCTATTGCAAGGACCCGAAGGATGCTTATTGTTCTGTTTGCCTTCACAGCAGAATAGTTCCCTAAAATCAGAGCCATGACTGCTATCCCCCTTTGCAGAAGACTGTTAAAATATAAATTCCTTTTAAATAGAAGTATTTTTAATGCATTGCAATAGCTGCATGGCTTTTATAATAAGTGCAGTATATGCTTTCAGAACATAAAACAAATTGACTGTCTTTAAATGATATTTAACATGATTTCCTAGTAATTCTGTTGTGCAACATCCTTTGGCCAAAATATTAGGAACCCCAGTACATAATGTGTGAGATCTCTTCAAGCTACAGAACATGACCTGTGTTCCACAAGAGGTTTTGAAATATTTGTGGCGCAAATCCTTTTTCATTCTTCTCTGGTTGTGGTGTGCTTAGCCCAACTGCCTGTCCAACTATCTGTCAGTGGGACTGAGATCTGGCGTATGTTCTGACCAGGTAAGGGGATGGATGTCTGTCTCATGTTCCTCATGCCAAACACACACATTGACTGCCATTGAGATGGGTGATTCATTTGAATGGTGATCTCCAACAGTTTGGCCGATGAGTGCAGTGCAGTACATAAATAAAGAAATGTGCTTATTCCCCAATTTTATTAAAGGAGTAAGAGTCCAGTGCCTTAGAGTTCACATCAGGAGATAGTTCCAAGCTCTGAGAAAATGTATGCTTCCCTTTTCACTGATTCTTTTTTCACCTTTAGAGCTATTTTTTTTTAAATAAAAGACATACAGTATATGGTTCTTAACATATTTCGCTTTGAACACAACCATTGAACACAAAATGGATTAATTCTCTTAAAGAGAAAAAGAGATTGATTCCCTTCCATTTGTTTGTTTGTTATATTTCTGACTGTTACACATTGAAAGTGAGCCACAATAGAATGTCCTAGTTTTCTTTCATTGAATATATTGCAGTAGGTTTGTCAGGAGGAACCCAGAATCTTCTAATGTGCTTTGAACAATGAATCACACTCTCACAGATGAACACATATCAGTTTAAATAATCACTACAGAGTTTTAAATGGTTTACTTACTGCAGCAGTATCCTGATTTTTTTGAGAGCAGTATAGATACAGTTAGTTTTTGCCAAGGTCACTGAACTGTAAGAAGTCATTTCCTGGACTTGCCATTTTTTAAAAAGAGTCTCTATTCAATCTAGTTGTGGGCTGCACTTCATGCGTAGCAGCCTGATCCTACCCACAATCCCTCGAGAGGTCAAGTATGTTTGCTTTTTCTCATGCATGAAGGTGAAAGAGTCATGTATTGCTACTCTTCTTGGGAAGCTGGTTAGGGAGACAAGCTCTCGGGTGCCATTAATAATTGGGATGAGCTGACACTGTTCCCAGGAAACATAAGCCCCTAGAAATCAACATTTTTGCCAGTTCCCTTTTGCTCTTCTACAACAGTATCACCTTTAATTTTACACTCCAGTAGATTTTAAGGCATTGATTATTATTGGTAATTGAATAAGGGATCTAAGAGTGTCAAGTACTGAATGTCATTCTGCACTAAAAGTATATACCTGTATATAGATATACCCACCGAAAATCAGGAAACGAATGCTTTTGCATGAACCAGTGACTCATATTGTATTTCCATATACACCTAATTGTAAAACTTTATAGTATAAGCTAATATAAGCTATGATCGTGTCTTCATTGTGGTTTGAAGACAAATATGACACCTTGAAGACTCTATGCAAGGTGCTTCTTTAGTCCTACAAATGTACAGTAAGAGGCCGTTCTTTCCTTATATAATGAGTGTAATATGGAACTATCAAATATAATAACATAAAGCTAGCACCTATTTACAGTGCATGTAGAAGCATGCCTGCATGCCTGTTAATAGTACTTTGATGTGGGTTTATGTGCGTTAGCCTGTCGATTGCACAAAAGATAATGACTGTTACAGTTCATGACATCCATATTTTTGGAGTTCAGAATAGGAGTTTGGGAAAAGTACAAACTCCAATTCCCACCAGTTGTCGGATCTCTAGGGTATAAATACGGGCCTCTATGCCATTATTCCCCAGTGTATGTCACACCCACACCCCTCCAATATCCCCAGTGCAACTGCTTGTGCAGCAGCCCACTGGTCTGCCACAGGGGCTCTCAGTCTCATGGCAAAGTGCACAGGGCCTGGCAGTCGCCCCAGAACGAGTGGGTCAAACAGGCCTATAAATGCTCTTTCTTCATCGCAGTTGCATTATTGGAATTAGACTGAGGTGCAAATGGTTGCCGTTCGCAATTGCTTCTCATCTATTTCCAGCTATTAGTGATAAAAATGTTAACAGTTTGCATATGAAGAATATGCATTGAAAAGGTAGGCATTGCTTGTATCTGTGTGGACTCTTAAATGCTGTTTGGAATTTTTCACTTACTAACAAATGAATCTGTTACTTATCAATTAACACAACCCCACATACAGTATATTGAACACACATTGAATACACATATATTTCAAATGTAAAGTTATTCTTAAAATGGTTTGACATGAAAATCAAGATCTAATTGTATCACAGTCTAATCAAGATTCTGTAACTTATTTTATAAGCTTTACAGTTTCAAAGATGGTGCATCAGTTTGAATCTAAAGCATTAATGATAGGTGACCCTATGTTTGCTCTGTCATCATGGAGCTCTAAGAAACAAACAAACATAAAGCTGAAGTCTCCTTTATGGCTTCCAGGCCAGGATTGTGGTTTAAGAGCAAGAGTCAGCACCATCGTTTTGATCTAATAGAAACAAGAGCCTGGTGATGACATGCAATGTGACCATTCAGGGACCTGTGCTCTCCTGGTGCCCTTGAGGTTTTACCTGCTTCTGTCTAGGTCTCCTTGAATCATTAACATCATGTAATGAAGCCCTGTTAACACCTTGTAGTGAAGGTGCTTGTCCAAGACTAGCAGAGCAATTTGAATCCAGCTCATACAGTAGGTGCTTCATCACACATGTAAGTTACACAAGAAAGGTTAAAGATGAAAGGAATATGTAATTCTGTATGTACTTCTGGAAAGGTTTGTTGTACTAAAAAAGCCTGCACCCTACAAATACTCCATCCTACACCACATAGATACACTATACTCTTCTCCTGCTTTACTTTTCATCCTACTGCAGATTGACAGTGAACAATACAATCCCAAAGAGTCGATATGAAAAGCTTAATATCTCTCAATGCAGCTAAATTATGATGGTCCTCATTATCTACAGTTGTCTACAAGGTATTTCTTGACATATTACAAGCATGACGTTTTAAATTGGATTCTGTTCCATGGTGGTGCACATCAAGGTAACTACAGGCATTGCATGATTGAATGCACATTATTGCTGAGGGTGGTAACTTTTTTTACACCAAAGGTTTATAATGAGCTCTGCTCTTCTAATTACTTTTTATAACTATTAATATACAACCAAGGTCCTTTTAGTGATACTTATGATTTTAAAACCCTGTTGTGACATCCCATTGCACGCCTTATGTATTTTTATAGTCCATGTCATTTCAGTAGATTGTAATGCCCATATAATATCCCTCAAATAGACCTGAAAATAAAGGAATTCAATCTGATGGACTTCCACTGAACCTTTTATAATAATGCATTTTATAAGTATGCATTTTTATATATTTTACATTTTTATTGAAATTACTGGCAATACCTGCTACGTAACACTAGATGCAAAATATTAAATTTTCTCAAAACGGAGATTACCCTCAGTACAAAGAGATACTATCTGTCTCTCAGTACTATGTGTCCATATGTACAGTATATAATGCGCAAAATATTAACTACACCTTCCTGCCATTTACAAAAAAAACAGTTATGGTGACCAAGTAATCCTCATTATTTATTTCGTCACATTTTAAATTTGCACATAAAGGATTCCTTGTTATGTTTAGAAAAGTCTAGTTAAAAACTTTAATGGAAAATATCATCAGATGTATGTGAAGCATTATTCATCTTGTTCTTAATGCTACACTTAAGAACTAAGCAAAGGCATCTTTTTAATGTACAAGCTCATAGAAAGACTTTAGTAAAAAAATATAGCAAGGAAAATAATGAAATCTGGCAATGACATTGTCTGTTGTTTACCATTTGTGCCAATACCATTTAAAAAATACATCTAAAACCCATAGCGTATGAAAAATGAGTATCCTCATGCTAGCCAATCAAACCTTATCAAGGAAAATAAAAGAACAGGAACAATGATTTATAAATAAATAGTGCATCATGCATTGTTTGGCTTCAACAAATGCCAAAGCATCTTTCAAAAGGTCTAATATACTCAGCTGATGAATAAGATTAGAAGCATGTGTGCAAAGCACATTACAGATTGATTTAAGATTTGTTCTGCTAATGCGTACTAATGCAAATCTTCCATTTTTTGTACCGAGGACTTTTCAAAGAGGGTTTACAGCCTCTATTTATTATCCTGAGAGAAGCTGAAAAATATGATCAGCTCTTACTTACAGTGTGCTGGACTATTTATTTTGACCAGCCAGAACAGAGCAGTTTCAGTTGTTCCATTATCTAAGCCTTGTCACAGTGTAATATAATAACGGTTTTTGTACTGTGTGTTCTCTACAAGCCAAACTCTGACACTGTAACCCCAATTTGCACATTAGTAATGGTTTTATCTTCTTCTTAATGAACAGGCATGTTGCAGGGTATTGCAGCCATAACCTTTTGATTCACTTCCTGAGTAAATCAATGATCTGTCCCTTTCATTTCACAGCAAGTAAACCGAACATGTGGCTGAGCTTTCCAGCTGCATGCCATGCTTGTTTTTTTCAGCATCTACTCAACCCTACCTTTTAAAAGAACATTTTCCAGGAAGCCCCATTTGGTGTGTAAGTATGATACAGAATTAAACAATAGGTTTATGAATCAGCTCTGAAATTCAGAGACAGTTTGGAAGACAAACTCTGGTGTACAGAATAACTGAAAGGAAAAATTAGGTTTCTGTGCTGTGCACGGGGTTTAAATGTGCATTTAAAATGCATAATTGCTACAGGTGGATGCACAATTAGTTCTGACTCTGAGAACAGTAATGTTTTGGCATTAAAGCAGGCATTTAAACTATTGTTACAGCATTGTAAAAAGCACTGCAAATCTCTAAGATTTTAAGAATTAGAATATTTGTAGCCTACTGCTTCTCTTAGTGGCTGGAGAAATGCCATGGGGAGCTGTGGAAATTTCTGCAATTAGTCTTTAGGTTTCTAAGATGAAGCTCAATAATAGTCCTGCATTTGTCTGTGTTTCACTGAAACTCTTTAATTCTCCTTTGAGCATCAAGCTGATTATCATAAAGCTTTTTAATTACAACATAAAAATATGTTAACTGTTTATTAGGCTCAGCCCAGGGCTTTCTGTGGTGTAACATCTGTACATTTCCCTTACATAAGCCAAATGGTACTGTTTCTGGAGTAACATTCATCCTGAATAACTGGCATGTGTAGCTAAGATTAAATACAGATAAACCTTCGTCACTCCCACACAACCACCCCCTTTCCTGAACAAACTGAAATCACATAAAAATACTTTACACTGTGAGTTTAACAATATATTAATTTCCTGTTTAATTATTAGAGAAATAGAAGAGCTGATTGAACTGTGTTTGATTCCCCTAAAACAACTATTTTTTTCAGCTTTGTTTAAAATACCTTTATCCAAATAGGTGACACCACAGTGAAGAATGTATAACATTTTACTGTACATTAAAAATATTTAAAAATATTAGTAAAACAATAAATACAGTATTGGTGCTTGATTTGCAACTTCTATTTGTATTATAATGCTGAACAGTGAAGAGATTATCTGAGTCTTTCAAGTAGCAGAAGTCACTGAAATTAGGAGTATGAAAACATTTGTCCATTATCAATATGAAAATGAAACGAATAATGATCGATTTTGCAAAGTCACCATGGCAATTCAGATTAATAGCAATAAAACAGCGTTAGGAAACCATACACTTGAACAGTGGAAAACTGAAACAGAGGGAAAATATGCTAATCTAAGAAACTAGTCAAGGGTTTACTGAAAATTATGTTTGTATGCAATTTTGACCTTAAAATAGATTGTGGGATTTATATTTTCAACAATAAGATGGAAGATGTTAATAAGGAACCAATACTGCAGTGATATAAAATAAGCCCTACAAAGAAGGTATAAAAAGGAAGATATCACAGTAGCTGAGAGGCATTTGCTGTGACCAATATATCTCTTATTGAATGTTCAAGATCTTTAGTTCAAAACCATCAAAGTGGCGTCTTCATCCATGTTTACTCCAGCAATTGTTATAGATCTAAAGTTCACATCAGTTTGATCAAAGTAGAACAAGCTATCATTATGTCACAGTGGGTAGGCCCTAATTGCCTTGCTCCACTTTTGGTGTGAAAACTGGAGGCCACATAGTCTGGTATTATGAAGGTGCCTGCTTTTTAAAAAGTGAAATAATGAGTGCTGTCAAAAGGTAGAGACTGGAGCATTGCAGGCTTGTGAATGCTGTGTTTGTAACAACCTACAGTATTGATTGCAAAATCCCTGAAATGGTGCCCAAGGATTTTTTCAGGTTACCTTGTTCAGCAGAAAGAACTAAGAACTAAACATATTTAAAACTCATGAAGCTTCATAAGGTAAAACCACTTATGGAACTATAAAAAACCAAACTCACATACTAATATCACAGATCTAGCACTGTGTCAATCTAATTTCAAACATTTAAATTTAAAATGTTATCCTTATATTATTCATCACGGCAGCAATCACTGGATAACTTACAAACAAAAAATAAAATAAATGGAATCATTTTCTCCACACTATGTTTGTTGCGACTGTCACTGTTTCAAATATCTGTTGTGTACTCAACGAGAAGTGCAAAAAATAAAAGTTAAAAGTCTAAAGAGTTAAAATGTAAGAAATCAGAGAAATAAATTACCTTATTGCTGAACCAAGATTATAAAATTATACATTCTGCCACAATTAGAAAATCAAGGATTGATGGGAGGTGTGCTATGATCCTCATATACAGTGTGTATCAGGAATTTAATAAACATTAATACGTTTGCTATGTGGAATAAAAGATAGTCAAAAAATAGTAGAGCCAATAAATAGTAGAATAATGCATTTACAATAATATCTGCCCTTACAACTAAGCATTGCATTGGACATTTGTCGCAATAATTATACTGTCCCTGATTGACATGATAGTCATTTAGTGAAAACAAAACATTGCTTTAATATTTAGCTCTTTTCAGCTTGCAGCTCCTTCACCTATTTTTCTGCTTATGCATAGACCTTTGCACCCTCGGCAGGCAGGAGAAATAGGAATAAAATACAGTTTCTCTGTATGAAGATGGTGTGCTTCATTCATAATGAAATACTTAAGAATACTAGAGCTACATTCAATCTTGTTAAGGTAGAGAAAGTGAACCAATGAACACTATAACAGTTACAATGTGGCTGTACACAGATCACAGCTGTGGATGTGATCGCACAGAACCCAAGTGCAAGGGACCAGAGAGCAGTGGAGACTGCTGAAGAGACCTGACTTACTGGGGATCGAGCACTCTTGCAATGGAAAGTAAGTGAAAGGGGTGATAATTGAAAAAAAAATGGATACTGGCCAGCGGAGCACAGCCAGCCCCAGCCAGACAGGGATAATAGGGAGCTTGGTGTTGGGTCCCACAGACTGTGTGCTCAATCATCACCACTGGTGGGTGTGTCCCATGTCAGGCCAGACAGGAAACTCCCCTCAGGGCTTTCTGTACAGAGGGGACCAGAATCCCTGATGATTGCAGGACGGTCAATACAGACATCTGCTGAGGTGGGGTCCTCGCTTCAAAACCCGGCCCCTGGTCCTCCTGCTACTCTCAGAGGCCCCCGAACTGCATAGTCCAAGATAGAGCTTCTAGGTAGAGCCTGGGGAATGGGATCCCAAAACAAGGAAGGATCTACTGGGACCCCGGAAGGTGATCTGGGGGAAAAAAGGAAAGGGGAGTGAGATGCCTAGACAGACCGGTGAAAATAGTGCAGAAATATAGGAAATTAAAGCAGACCCTTAGGTGCTGGACAACTGAGGTTGTCATAATTATATCTGGACAAACAGCATGGACAAGAGCAGCTGGAAAAGGGGCCAGCATTCAGGGTGAGCCAGCGGCACTGAGAACTGGCTGCTTCGGTGAAGACTTGGAGACCAAGATGTGGGGTGAAGGCCAGATCTGCGGTGCAGGCGAAGGCTTGGAAAACAGTGTTGCAGGACCATGACAGGAGACCCATTGGAGGCTTCATCTGTGGTGTGAACTGCTGGGACAGTGCAGGCTGCTTCACCGGCGTGCATGGAGGGCAGTTGACAGAAAGCCCTGAGAATCTGGACAACGGACGCTGCCCCAGACAGGAGTTGGGAAAACAATGAAGAAGGGGAGCTAATGGAGAGGGATCCAACATTACAGGGCGGATAAACAGCCTGGAACAGCCGGTGAAGATTCAGCCCGCAGAGAGAAAGCAAGTGCTGCTTCAGAGGTGAGGAATGGGAAAGGAATAATGACGCAGCACCGCAACAGAGGTGCTTTGGCATTATATAGAAAAGGGGGCAAAGTGAATAATTGGAATCAGGATTAGTAATCAGAAAGCAGACCTGGAAAACCCTGGAAAACAGTGAGCCCTCGTGAAAATGCTCCTGTATCCTGGATCAACCATGGCCTGGGAGACACTACAGGAGTTACTACAGTAGATTTCTAGTCAGTTTAGACAGTCTGACTTTTTAGCATTAAAAGAGACTTAACATTGTTAGGAGTAGATCAAGTAGACTGTGTGGAATCCAACCCAGTGGCATCATTTAAAGGTTTTCTGATCATTTCATTGATAATTTCAGTGAATAAGGTGCTTAACCTCCTTGTAATCTGGCCCTCAGCTGTATTTACATTATTGTAGTGAAACTAGATGCTTCAATGCATTGTGATGTAAAAATGAAATTCTCTTGCTTATGAGTATGAAGAATTGCCAAATTGCCAAAAATATATCTATTTTATGAGAAACAACAAAATGGTGTAAGAGCATCCATCTTCTTGATGTTTTACATCACGCAGAGAGATATTTATACTTAAAATCTAAATAAACCTATAATGACCTGGACAGTGGAGAGCAATTAAAGAGGTTGTTTATAAGAGGGATATTTCAGAAACTTCAGATATTCAGCAAGATTTTTGCAGAACAATAGTAATTAACTTGAGGAATATTCATATGTGTACCTCAGTCTCAACCACAGAGGGGAATTGAGGCAATTTCAGCTAACACTTTTTTACACTGCTTTTATTCAGCGAGGAGTAATGATGGAAAAGGCCATTAATCCTTTTTCTTATCACCAAGCTTGTATTAGTTTACATATGTAAGTGTATGATGTGAGGTGCCCTGTGGCAGTAGTTGGTGACTCATGCAATAGTTCTCCTCCTCCTCTACAAAGGGCATTTAGGAGAAACAGTGGTACAGTCAGTGAGAACTCAGTTCTAGACAAGCCCAGCAGTGCTCCTCAGCTCGATGCAGTGGCATTCAGAAAAAATAACAAACCTGAAGCCCAACAGGTGCTTGACCACTGACTGACCATGGCAATAATCTTAATCCAGCAGGTCCATGCAGGGTTACTACATTTAGAGATATACTGGGGGGAGGACAAAAGTGGACATGAGGTGCTCAAGCCAACTGACATGAATCTGACGTGAATCATGTCAGGGCTTCAGTGCTCATATATACGGCTCTCACTTCTTTTGTTTGTGCTTCATGTCAAGATTCCTGATTACATCCCTGAGTCCAAACGAATGCTATTTCTTATGTACTAAAACTATTGTTTTTCCATTATTTCATCAAGCAGTATTTAGTGCTTTAAGATGGTTTGAGGCTAACCCACAATTAGTGTCATCTTCATGTTGCATTGCCTGTTTATTCAGTAGTGCATGCATTAATTTCATTCTAATTATCCAAATGTCTTAATGTAACTCGCATGTCTGGTAATATTACCATAAAGTGCCATACCAAATTACCGTCATGCCTTCCAGTAACATTCGGAAGAAACATACATGACCCGCAGTGATGTCAGTCTGTTCTGTAAACCTTTAGAAACATTGCCTGTGTTTTATAGATGGGGTCTTTCATCTCTGATCTGAGCTGCACATTCTTTAGATAAATATGCTGGGGTTCTGATGAATCAAAACAGTGAATTAACAGTGGTTACTAATTAGACAGGCAATTAATAACATCTGACAAAAGTCAACGCAATCTGCTAATGCATCACCTCCCATTCATTCACAGCTTGTCTACCAAGAAAGCAAGAATTACATTTCATGTCATAACAATCTGGAGATCGTAAATGGTTCATTTGAAAGATTAATTTTTCTGTCCTTTCAAACAGATATACTATATAGATTTTGGCGCTGCCCAAATTACAAATCAATGTCATAAACAAATAAAGCCTGCCCTTGCTGGTACAGTAACTGTTGCTCGAGGATTAATGATATAAACACTGCAGAAATTTTATGTTTTCAACAGAAACATCTGAAAATGAACGGCATGTAATGCATAAATAGCAATATAATAGCTACAGTTTTTTTAAACAATTGTTTGCCATACAAACTCTGAACATAATGTTAATATAAATCAAGATATTCTCCCTGTAATCCCAGACCACAGCTTTTGTTATTTCATAATACAATCCACTGTGGCAGAATTTACAGAAGCTCCTGGATATATTGGCAGAGTAGTTAGAATATTCTCAAACTCTGTGACTATTTTCAGAAGGTATAGCTTCTGTTTAGGGCACTTTTCACAACTACACTCTCTTACGGAACCCTCTACTTTGTTGGGCTAGTTGTCAATGTCCACGTCTCCAAAGTGAGAGAGCCAGAAGCAGCTTTTTACCTATCAGGCTGCACCTGCAGAAACTGCCGATTCTAGTTACTCACCAGAGTGAATGCCATGGCTCTCTGATCCACAGCTGCACATGAGGATGGATTTTATTGTGGGTTGCTACAGGGAGTCTTTAATAACTGGTTTCTTCACTGACGGTAAAGCTCTGTGAGCTACTCTGGGGACCAGCCAGTTGCGCCTTCAGCAGGTGGAGGAGAGGACTATAGCAGCTCCGTCATCAGTCAACAAAGTAAGCCAGTCAGCGGGTGTTCTGGAAGCCATGCGGTGTTAGAGAGTGGGCGAAGGCAATAACTCTTCTTACTGTAAATCTTGTCTGGCTGAATTAGGGGATAGAAGATCTAAGGTGACTGTAACGGAACAGTTCTTTCTGGACCCTATGCGGACGACACAATCCGAAATAGTGAGGAAACACTGGGGAAAAAGTTATGCAGGAATACGGGGATGAAAACAGGGGGGCGTGTCCATGCAGTGCTGGTGATCCAGGGAGGTGTGGCCGAGGCAAACAATCCTAGAAAAAGTCCAAAGGAGAATCCAAACGAAAGCAGAAGTCCATGGCCAGGTGAGCCATCCAAAAGAAGAGATTAAAAACAGGTGCTAGATCGGAACCAGCGGGGGGAACAGGAACAGGAGCAGAGAGTTAAAAGCATAACAGAGCCAGACGAATCAAGGTCCCGGTCTTGCACAATGTGGAAATCAGATGCAGAGCCTCGATTGGCGATTGCGTCTGGCTTTTAAAGGGGGACAAGAAGGAGGTTGGACCAAGGGACAGGTGTGGGGAATAAGGCAAACGAGGAAGAGCTGGAGCGCCCTTAAGAGGAGGAGGAGCGATCGTGACATGACTTATGTCATCTTGCCAGGGTTCCCCAATGGAGGTGTTTGACAAAATTGTCTAAACAATGGCCAACCCTGCTAGCAAACAGGATGTCCATGGAAATCACGAAGGCACACATGATTTATGACCATTGTGACATACGGAGAGACTGTCCTTGTACCTGCTTCCTTGAACGTTTTCACTACAGTGATCAACAGTCCATCCTTCAGCTATCACAACAAATGAAACTCATCACATCGGCGTGACAGGTTCATGTGTGAATATTCTGCTATAACAGTAAAATACAGAAAACATTTCTCCCTTGTGCAGAAATTTCCTTTTCCAACTTGGGAGTCTAGAGAGATCCTGGGCCAGCTCAAGACCATTGAAGACAATGAGGCCTGTCTGTTTGACATAGAACATGAAGCAGAAAAATATATTTTGCAGAGAAGCAATTTCTAGTTTACTGACCACACCTGCTCTAGTACTGAGCATTTAATTTACAAATTTTTTTGGAGGTGGGACAACTGCTTTCTTGCCAGCTGCAAGTGATTTGCAAGAGATTCCAGCACTTTTGTGAGTGATTTTAGTCAAAATATCCTGGTCTGTAAGAACTGTTCACACTAGTGGTGACATTTATTATGGCAACAGGCCTGCATAGATTTCAGTATCTGCATATCCTTCTTCCTACCTTGTGTATTTCTGACTCCTCTTAGCCCTTTGTCTTATCAAATGGTGGTTCCAGAGAGTCCCAATCCAGTAGGTCTCACAGTTCACATTAAATTACCTATTTCTAAAGACTGGAAACAACTGATCCAGGTGATTTTTTGGATGAAGAAACCTCTGGTACCATGACCACTGAAGACTGTTGTTTAAAATGATCTTAAATGATTTGATTAAAAAAATTGTTTGTTTCAGGGCTTAGAAATGTTAATATAACGGTGATCTATAAAGCAGGATAGATAGGCTTTTTCAGGATCAAAGTTGGAGATACCCATTTCCCATCATAGTAAGTGCCTGATCAAATGTGTATCAACAATCACCACAAGGAAGGTAGTTTCCGCTGTGATAGTGCATGGGTTTTAGGCTGCGCTTTTCACCAGCTTCAGGTGTAACATCTCTAATGGAGATAGAGTGCTAATGTGAAGTTGTTCCGTTGTATGCCCAGTTTATCACAAGGGTTAGGGTGAGCGCTAAGGCTCTCTGAAAGATTTCATTTCACTGGTATAGAGAAAGGGGTGTGTCTGAGCTGAAGACTTATGGTGTGGTTCTGGCACGAATGCCCGAGTAGCTGCGTGGGCCTTTAATATACCGTAGTGCTCTCAATTAAGACAACAGGTGTTTGTGTTGAGAGATATTCACGCGGCTGGTTTTCTCATCTCTGAGGCCCTCTGGTGGCCAATAGTGGACTTGGGACTTTGTTGGATGTTGGAGTCCCTGTCAATACTTCTTCTTCAAAAACTTGCAAGTAGAATGAATGCAATACCAGTGGTAGTGGATAAAAGCTGCTTCTAGCCCACTCAGTTACAAATGAACTTGGCTACCCCATACTCAATTATTCATGGGGTACCCAGTACCCCATCACTGAATATTTGTGAGGGTTCAGTGATAGAGAGGATATATGTAACTAATGTACTCTGGGATGTGTCTGGGATGTGACTTTTCTTAAAGCCCTCTAATACTCATTCTGAATGGCAATTCCCAAATCCCTCTAATTCTTCAGGAATTTGCAAAATTTTTCATTTGCCTTCATTTCTCCCTTTATCTGTTACATTTTATTGCTTTGTTTCAAGTTTGATAAATTGTTAAATGCACTATTACCTTAATTTGCACGTAGGTGTAATGCCTATAATATCTACCTGGTTTCCAACCAATAATATTACATTCAGCAGTAATAAACTATTGAATTCTGTTGTAGCTGATTGGTACTGTTTTTAGATCCTTGGAGTGCCTTTCAAAAGTTTTCATTATTTTGGTATTTTCTAAAATGTTGTATTCAGCAATACTCTTAATTCAGTCATTTAACTTACTTTGCAGCTTGATGCGTCACACTACTATTTTAATTGGAATAGCACCTCTGAGAATTGTAGCCAATCCTTGATAAATAATGTTACAAAAGTTAGTCTTTCCGTTGAATCATGCCACCAACACCTGCCACATTAAACCAGAGCTGAATTTCTTATAGATTCCAATACCGTTTCACTTCAATGAAATTCTTATTTAAACCTCATTAGAAGTAAAATGGTTCTTTAGGTATTTCAAAACAAAAACTTGTTTAGATAATGAAAATCTTAGCAAATTTAGTTGCATTTAATTTCATATACCCAATAGCAGAAAGGCTACACTACAAAAATAGGTCTTTGAGAATAGGTATTGGATAATACATATATTTGATCTTGTAAAGAATTAAATTTACTTTAAGAAACTTGAAATCCAACTTTATTCCCGGAGGACATGTAGGTTATGTGCTTTCCAAATGACACTAAAGCTGCATGCTGCCTCATCTCTTTATGTTTTGGGAATAAAGAAAAGCTAGTAACCTAACATACTGTAATTAATGCTTTTTTTAACATGAAATCTTCATCTTGGAAGGGGCACTGGAAATTTATCATAATGTGGAGTTTAAGCACTCCAAAAATGATAAAATCAACTTATTTCCCTAAACAATAGTTCAAGGAAAAAGAGGCCATGAGTCCATGTTGTTCTTAATGATCATTAGTCATTCACCAGTCAAGACCCTGGAGAACCTCTGAATCTTCTAGTTATTGTTATAACTGAACTCTTAATCACTGAAAATAATTCAGAACTGTAATTGAATTTCTTGCTTTATTACACCTTTTTAACCTGTTTTGAACTCTGCCTCAGGGTTCTTGTTGCAAACAAATTTAGCAAATAGAATTCTGTCCATTCTCTCTGCGACCTGCGTTTGAATTGCTCGCTCCCTTATTTCTGTCTAGACTGCTCCTAATAAGTGATCGGCTTATGAGACCCAGAAACAGATGGGAGTTACAATGAGACACTGTGACCAAAAAAATCAACCATCTTCGTCAGTAGTCCAACTTACTTACACTCCACATAAATGAACCAGGGTACATGTGAAATTCAGAAATAGTTTTGATTTCTTAATAATTAGTAACCCATTACCAATTTCTAAATGTGTTCACAACTAGTAATCAATGTGCCTAGAAGTTTAAGAGCTTATTATGAATGAAAAGTGGAAAACCAGAGGTCCTATAGGATGTAGAAAAAGGCAACAATGGTTAAGAGATGGGCTAATAGAAAGAGAAGATGAGCAACCAAAAAGGGGATATCGCTGGCTTCGGGAGTGAAGGATTAAACATTTAATCAATGGAAAAGTGAGAACTGGAGGCTCTCAGGGAAAAATGTGGAGATAGGGCATTACACTATGAACTGGGTTATCAACAACAGTGGGGTGAAATCGCAGCCCTCCCTCTGCAAGAGAAGCCATTGATGGATGGATGATCTTCTGCTTGAAAACAAACAGGTCTAGCACATTCAATAGAACTACAAAAAACAGTAGATAACAATACCCCTCTATGAAACCTTGTGATCAAATTTCTTACTATCAATAACCTTTAGTTGGGCTAGTAGAGTAGGAAATGTGGAATCTGTGTACCATCTTACCTTTTCCCTGATTATGTGCAGTTCAGTTCAGAACAAAGTTACATTCTTGCATTTTTAACAATAATCTCAAATTTTTGTAGTTGAAATATGTCAGTAATACCTAATGTTTTGTGAATCCCATGTGATTGTTAAAAAATGGCAAAAAAATAAATAGGTCCTGGTGTTATTCTGCTTAAAGACATATGTAAGTATTGAGAGTTCTTTGCATTTAATTCATAGATGAACATATCTAAAAGTTTCATTTTTGGTTTCATTTTGAAGATTGTATCACTTCTAGATGGAAGCAAATAACTACATATTAAATACGGTTAAGGTGGTATCTATAATCAAAATAAATGCTTGTTTATAATTTAGTTATACTAAAGTGATACTAGTGATACTAAATACATACTGCATATTTTCGGTTACAAAATATGAATAAGAAATACAATGCCATTTTACCCATCTTGTTCACTTTAAATCTAGTTGGCAATTTACTGTATCCCAAAATCGCATCCTTAAAATACAAGGCTAAAGAGATTAGGCTCCTTTAGTGTGCCTGTGCATGCCAGTCCTCTGAGACTGAATTAAGGCTCCTCTACTTTAAATTATCTTTCTGGGGCAGCAATATGTTATGTGAAACACGGTGGCCAAAACCCGACACACTGAATTCTAAATAAGCTTTTATTAGGGCATTGCATGGTCTTAACATAACCCTTCTCAATTTAATCTTTCACTTCTTGCCATACAAAAAGTGTAGAAGTTGAGCAAACTTTAATAATGTCAAATACATTTGTACAACATCTGATTTTAACTCTTAAATTGCAGGTAGGACAAAAGTTTTTTGCAGCATTTTCCCCAATATTGCTGAAAAATACAGTATACTATATATGCTATATGTGCTATATATGCTTTTGCACATTACAAATTAAATGGTAGAAGCTGAATGCAAAACGTTTCTGTGAAATTGTGCACACCTATTAAAGTGTGCACAAAGTGTAAAAGAATTAAACCTATTAAAGTGAGCTACCTGTCATGATCATTACTCTTCCTCTTAAGGGCGCTTCAGCCCTTCCTCTTTCTGTCCCATTCCCCACACCTGTTCCTTATTCCAGCCCCTCTTTAGTTCCACCTTTAAAGCCAGACGCAGGCCTTTGCCTGAGGCTTCTCATTGAATCCCATTTCGTGAGAGCCCGGGGTCCTGCTGCGTCTGGCTCCGTTATGGTTTTAGTTTCCTGTTCCTGATTCCCTGCCCCGCCGGTCCCGACCCGGTTCTGGTTTTAACTTCGGATGGATCCCCTGGTCTTGGACTAAACCTCCCGTCTTGGATTCCCCCTCTGGATTTACTCTTGGATTGTTCGCCCTGGATTCACTCCCCCTGGACACCTGCACTCCTCGGACACGCCCCCTGTCTCCTGATCCTTCTCCTGCATGACTATTTTTCCCCTTGTGTCTTCACAATTCTGGATCGTGTCATCCGCATAGGGCCCAGAAAGAACCGGATCATGATACTACCATATTTTCCTTTTCTCTTCAAAGAATTTATTTTTTAATAATTAAAGACAAAACATCAAATCTGTTGTGTTCCCTAGGAGGTCTCTTTATGTAGTGATCCCAATTGGATGATAGGAAAACAGGAGAACACAATAAGAAAAGCACAACAGCTCACACTCATGAGTCAGATCTCTGGATCTCTCAGACAGAGAAAGAGATTGAATTAGGGCCTATTTTTATACTGAATTCTGAACAGAAGGACCCAAGGCATCACTTTATTGAACAGTAATTCAAGTCTGTTCTCAGCCAAAACCAAAATTCCCAGTTCTTGCTGTTTTATTTCTGTATGTCCATCCTGACTAACACCTCTACATAGTTCAGAGCATTTTTCTTCTGTTTGCTTTCTGAAATACAGTATTTAATACCTATCCATCTCAGTGTTAGTACACTGAAAGTGAATCACTTTAAAAGCCTCTTTGTATTGTGGGAGTTTGAAGTCTCGGCTTTCTTCTGGCGGAGACAGTGAGTGGATTTAAAGGACTGTCAACACACGGAGCCTCTTAACTGAAATCCTCCTTAATTCCCCTTGTCGAAAGCTGTGAATAAACATAATTTATTAGAGACACCACAAGCCTGGCTCATCCTATGTTACCAGCCTTTACCCTCCTGCTGTGCAGATGTGAAGGTTAATGGCAGCGGAGCCTCCTCTCCTCTCAGCAGGGCAGACCAGCACAGTAGGCCCTGTCATTGGAACAAAATGTTCCACAGCCTCTGCTTTCCTGTGCCGAAATGGAGTAAACATCTCAGATATATGTACTCGAGAGACAACCCCACTACCACAAACAGCAGCCCGTGCTGGTAGTTTTCAAACAGACACAGCTCTACACCTCTTAAAGACCTACAAGCAGGCAGGATATATTTGAACCATTTTCAAAAAATGGGAGTATAAGTTGGTTACTTGCTTTACTAAAAATCTATTTTTTTTCTGAAAAAATAAACATCTAAAAAAAGATTTCCACACAATGAAGAAGCAGTAAGGTTACTGCATTGTTTAAGCAAGGATGCCCTTGCATCCAATATTTGAATTTCTGTATAGATTTCCACACAGAATTATTCACACAGTTTAGTGTCCAGCTCTAGACACTCAATGGAGTTTTAATCAGAGTTTGGGAGGAGGTCAAAGTATGATCTCACCCACTTCCACCTGCCTTTAACTCTTCTATTAGTCCCTTAAGATGGAGGTACAGTGGGACCCAGTAACTGGAGAATTGCTAATGTAATATGATCCACGAAGAGGGTGAGAAAACCGAATAAGCTAATTAGATGATTAAGTCTGACTTTTATTACATGTAATTAGTTATGATGTAATTAGTGGAGTACATTAGGGATCTATACTAGGAACACTGTTCTTTATTTATATTGGTATTGATCTACTGAAGATTCTGGAATAGTTGGGAAACTAGTCACAATTGCAGCTGATACCAAATTAGGAGGATTAGTAAACACTGCAGATGCTGCAAATGAAATTCAAAAAGATTTAGATAACATCCAGGACTGGGCAAACACCCAGAAAATGATGTTTAATGTAGACAAGGGCTGAGTATTGTACGGAGGTTGTAAAAACTTTAATTAAAAATGCAAAATGGGAAACACTGAGCTTGAAGAGACTACATTGAAAAATATGTGGGAAAGCAATTACAAAGACAAACAAAACAATATGTACTGTACTGTATGTATATTATATACAGTACATATTCTGGGCTCATATATTATGAAAAAGATATCATGTGATTCGTGACTTATTTAAACATTTGTCAAACATTTAATTAAACTTTTGTGAAACATTTGGTAGAAGAAAAAAAGGCAACATATTATTGCATTTGGTGCTGTTATCACCCAAAGTGTGCAGAATTAGTCATGCTGATGGAATGAGCCCAGAGACTTATGGGTGGGAAGTCACACAGAGCAAGATATTTTTTTGGCTCTCGGCTCCCCACGGCCTAGAAAATGAAAAACTGATTTATTCCCTTCCTGTGTAAAAACAAAATTGAGATTGAAGGAAACACTGATAATTACTGTTACGTCACCTCTTTTAAGCCTACTGTTGGGAGGACACATTTAACTCAAGCAAATAATAAACCTAGAAGGATCCAGGAATGCATTGTATTTATAATCGTGGAATTAGAAAAAGAGAGTTATAATTGATATCTCTCTTTCCTAGCGTTTATCCCCCATCAGCAGGGTCCACTTGTCGGCACACCTGTCTCCATTTGATGGTTTGAACCAAATCTTTGAGCTGATGTTGCCATTAATTGCGACCGAGAATACTCTAACCGGCGCGTCACTCCACCTGCCGTCGGAGTGGGGGGGGATGGGGAAGGAGAACAAAGTAATGTAGCCAATTCATAGAGGGGGATTATTAGGAGGCATGGGAAATTTGGCCAGGACGCCAGGGTTACACCCCTACTCTTTTCGAGAAACACCCTGGGATTTTTAATGACCACAGAGTCAGGACCTCCGTTTTACATCTCGTCCGAAAGACGGCACTTGTTTTACAGTATAGTGTCCCCGTCACTATACTGGGGCATTAGGACCCACATGGACCGCAGGGTGAGCGCCCCCTGCTGGCCCCACTAACACCTCTTCCAGCAGCTTCCAGCAGCAACCTTAGTTTTTCCCAGGAAGTCTCCCATCCAGGTACTGGCCAGGCTCACGCCTGCTTAGCTTCAGTGGGTTGCCAGTTGGGTGACATGGCTGCTGACAGAGTTATAATTGATATAATTAATAATATTTTCTGTTGTCTTATCTTTATACTTTGCTAATCCTACTTGTTTTAGAAGATCATTTCTAACTTAAAAAAGCCATCATAAAAATATCCCTGAAATAAACCAATAATTAGCGTACAACTGTGCTGTATGCTATACTAAAACAAGTCAGGTGACAATAAGCTGAAGGGTTTAGAGCTACTGATGGTTGGAGATGACATTACAGAGAAGCAAAACTCATGAAATTACATTTACTGTACTACGTTCTGTTGTTCTCCAGTAACCTAGGGTTTGATACACAGATACTTTTACAGAATGAGATGCACTGACATTTCAACCTTACTGTATATCATAATAGTTTTGTTTTAAACAGGCCTAGGAGCTTAAATTACAATGAGAAATTCTCTTGACTAAAGTGAAGGATATTTTAAACAGGAATGACTTTCTAATTTCCTAGCCATTAAGATAAATCTCGTTTGAAACTGTAGATACATTATATCAGGGCACTTGAGATGACCCTTTCAAGATATTAAAACTAGTTCCAGGAAATAAGGTACCGGATTATTATAAAATGATATATTTGAAGTGCTATCATTGGATTTCCTTTGACTTAGATTCTACTTTTGAAAGATCAAATGCTCAACAAATAGCCAACATTACATTTTCCCTGTGAAACCAAATTCCAAAGGAGGAAATAAATGCATACTATAAACTTATAAAAACATTTTATTTTAAAATTCCTATCACTCACTTTCCTCTTCACAGGAATTGTTAACATAACAATATATGATGCAAGTAATAGGCTGAGTAAGAATAATAGTCACATTTTTTGCAATATAGATATTTAGCCAGCAGCCATATCACCCTACAACTCCACACTGGTAGCCCCTTGAAGCTCAGCAGGTGTGAGCCTAGCCAGTACATGGATGGGAGACTCCTGGGAAAGTGAAGGCTGCTGCTGGAAGAGGTGTTAGTGGGGCCAGCAGGGGGTGCTCACCCTTTGGTCTATGTGGATCCTAATGCTCAGTATATTGACGGGAACACTATACTGTGAAAAGGCACTCTTCTTAGGAAAAGATGTAAAACTGAGGTGCTGACTCTGTGGTCATTAAAAATCCCTGGGAATTTCTTGAAAAGAGTAGAGGTGTAACCCTGGCGTCCTGGAAAATTTCCCATTGGCCCTTACCAATCATGGCCTCCTAATAATCCCCATCTATGAATTGGCTTCATTACTCTGCTCTCCTCCACACTGATAGCTGATGTGTGGTGAGTGTTCTGGTGCACTATGGCTGCTGTTGCATCATCCAGGTGGGGCTGCACACTGGTGGTGGTGGAGGGGAGTCCCCATTACCTGTAAAGCGCTTTGAGTGGAGTGTCCAGAAAAGCACTTTATAAGTGTAAGCAATTATTATTATTATTTAATAAAACCTCCTGTGGATGTAGAAGAACTAAACAGCTACTACTCTCTGAAGCATTTTCCTCTTCATTTTTCATTTTTTAAAATTATATGAAAATGCGTACAAACATTTTTAATGAGCACACATTTTATAATATAATTGACAATGAATGGATCTAAGTATCTGATAACGTGTTTAATGGCATGTTTGTATAGTACAATGCCTTATCATTCTTGTTTTGTAGGGAACATGCATTACTCATATGGATCAAAGAATGTACAACTTTTATATCTCAGCAATCTTCATATGAAATAAACATTTAAAAACCATTTCATACAAAAAGTGTATAAACTTAGGAAAGAAGAAGGAAACTTACTGGGAAGGGTTTATTAAAAAAACTTTCCCTCATGGGAGAAATAGCTCCAGAATAACTTAATTTAAATGATTCCTTGCTTAGTGCAAACCCTGGAAAAAATTCCCACCTTCTTCTTTTGCAGTAATTTGAATTGGGTGATCATTTGCATTTGTCTGTTGACTCTTAGTTCAATTATGTCTTTTTTAAGACCCTTTTTTTTAAAGGGTTAGCATGTTTTTATGGGTCTGGAGTTAAAAAAATGTATATACTGTAGCTTTGGTGTGATTCCTGTCAACACGTTCCTCTTTGTTTCTCAGGTAGTGTGTTGGTCCTCAAAGTATTCCAATTGCTAACCTTAAAGCAGAAGAGACTGTTCTTAGGAGCAGAGAAAAAAGACATTTCTGAAGTGCTGCCTACTCTTTCATCAGTCCCAGGCCTTGACAGACCTTGAAGTGAAATGGCATTTTGGGACTTCTGCATTATTTTAACTCATGTATATTATAACACAAAAGGAAAATGCATTATGTGCATTACATTAAATCTTTCTCCAGTAGGTTCGAAAAAGAGCTTCTCTTTTGAAATAAGATTCTCTATCGGCCAAAAAAAGACACCAGTGAGGAGTCTTCTTCAGGGTCATCTTTCTTATTCATGTTGAATAATGATATACCTCCTTAGCTTTCTTTAACTGTCCCTGAAGTCATTTTCTGCTCCAGGATTCATTCTACACTCAAAGAAGCCATCCAGTTTATAGGCAATTGGGATCTGAAAATAGATTTGTTGTAAATTCAAGAAGGAGAGTTTTTGTTGGTGTGTGAAGAATGCAAATTTCCCCCACTTACTTTTCCTGGGTAAGGGAAATTTCTTCTGTCAGTGAAATGTTACTGAGCCATATACAGTAAATGTCCATTTGAGTTTGATAGTGCTAGGCCATAATGCATTTTTTTCTAGTAGTGAAGCATTTATGAAGTAAATAAGCAGAATAATAATCTTTAGAGATTAATAAATGACGATTAATCATGCAGTGAAAAGCTTCAGAATTTCTTTAATAAGTTATTTTACTGTAATTAGGAAACTAAAAAAACTCTTTCAGTCTGGATCAGGGAGAAGATGAGCTTATTAATTATGATGTCAAATTGTTTGATTACATAAAACTTGCATCTAATATTTTTATATTAATTAATAAAGCTTGTTTTTTGGACTTATGATTTAAGACTATGTTTACTGTATGCAGATATAACTAACAGCCCCAAGTACAAGAATTATACTAGGGTGACGTATTTGTCATTGCCTTTAATGAACAGGCTATAAACAGAAAACAAAGTCACTGTTTTGTCTGAACAGCAGGTGATGGCTTATTTGGAGCTTTAATTGGAAAAGCAGTAGGACTCTCCTTGTGGAATGACATAGGCATGCTTTAGCTTGTATGGCTTGCTAGGTTCTGCACTTTGGCTCAGTAATTCTGAAACATAAAGTTCCACTGTGGATACAGCAGACTAAAAATGTTGCGTGAATGATTACCAGAGTTAGTGGTACAGAAAATATTGTCAGGGCAATTTAACAATATTTTTTTCTGTAAAAAACAATGTACTAATTATGTACTGTATACTTTATATACACAATTACATGCAAATTATATATTGATTAAGAAAAATTAAATCGTAATTGCTGATTACTCTTTTCAGTACCCTCTAAAATAAAGTAACTGAAAATATTTCACCAGCTTAAACACCTTGAGGCTTGCAAGTGCAGAATAGTCATGTCTTGACTGTAATTTGATTGCTATTTTTCATTACAAATTGTATATTCAGTTATATGCTGAAGTAAAAAATATCCAAATTGTAACTGAATATTAAGCAAAATTATTTGTAAAAGAAGTGCTCTGTTTTTGCTTTTCAGCAGAACCCTTGGTGTTTATATTAAGCGATTAAACAATAATGGGATTGTTTTTAGAGCATAATTTAATGTTAAAGACACAAGAAATCACAAAGGGCACTGTTGCCTCGTGGTTCTTGGGTTCTGGGTTTGATACCAGCCTGGAATACCTCCTGTATTTAGTCTGTGTTCCTGTTGGGTTTTTTATAATGCTCCAGTTTCCTCCCACTTCCCAGAGATATTCTGGACAGGAATGGGGTACTCATGTGCCTCTGTGATGAACTAGTACAAGAGCAGTCATGTGTACTCTGTCCCTTCTGGGACAGGTTCTGTGTCTCTCTGACCCTCTCCAGGGAACAGGCCTTCTTTCTTTCATTCTAATGATGGACAGGGGCAAAATCTAAAAATCCTTTCAGTGTCCTCATAAGAGAACATAAGAGAACATCTCATAAGAGAACTCATAAGAGAACAGTCAAACCACTTACAGAAGAGCTACTGTATAGCCTCTACTCTACAGTATCTGGACTCTTCAGTGCAATACAGTCATGCCTTGGCTGCTATTGCTGATATAATCTATGTATTTTGAACAAGGTTGCCAGTAACCAGGGACAAGCTTCACTTTAGTCCAATTCTTACACAGCAGGAGACATGCCATACACTATAGCTAATGGAGCCTTTTAACAGTAATTTGGGAGAAGGTGAGATCCTAATCTCAGCCACTTTCTCTGTCCTACGTATACTATATATAGTCTCCTGAACCTCCCTTTATGCACCTCTCTTTTACCCCTCCTTCCAACCCATTTTCACCCTTTCAGCAGCTTCCTGGCTCAATCCTCACGAAAGTGAGAGTGGTTGGGTCAACCTTGTCCTGATGGTTAGGCAGCTGTTCCCTCAACTAGGCAAATTATGCCAAACAAATCTGCAATATATTTCATCTATTACATTTATTGGGATCCAAACCACTGAATTGAAGTTAGATGCACTGTTCTGCAGTTAAACATTGCTGACAATTCCTGATAAGTGAATTTGATGTCAGCACTGGAAATCAGTGATGCAGCCTCATGATTACGTGGCACTTGCTCACCTGAGATGTGTGTGTCTTTGGGAGCAGAGCAGAGATAAGCACTGTATATAGATTGTGCCTTTTTAATCAAATCCTCAGAAAGACCTGTTTTTTTCTCAGGTTTGAAGAAAGATATAAGATGTGAAAAAGGGGTTAGTTAACACAAGACATTCCATGCTTAGGCACCTTTGAGTTATGGCAAGGATGGGAGTTAATTGATATGAAATTCCAAGTACAAGATTAAGACCCCCCTAACTAAGGAAAGATAAAACCGATCATTACAAGTGTTCAAGGTCTTGGGAATGTCCAAACACAGTTGGCCCCCCATTACCATGGTAACAATTTGTGTCAGAAGCGGCTGAAATTTGCTATATAAACTGGAAGTGTTGTACCTATATTTCGAACAATACTTTGGTCTTATTGTTCCTTGCACGCAATAAACTCAGTTGTTCAAACTTCATCTCGGTTCCAGAACTTATTTGTCTGTTACTACAGGTTGCTTCAGGGACATTGTTTTAATTAATTATATGTATTTTAATATTAACCATTATATTGTATGTTCAAATGAATGTCTAATTCATACATTTATAATATTCTACAATGTGTGTCATCTTTTGACAAGACATCTCTTCTAACATCTTCAAGATCACTGCCTGACAATTTCCTTTGCAATACATTAAGGTCAAAGCTTTTAAAGCTTTTGAAATAAAAAGACTAGGTACATACCTTTCAAGAGTAATTTGTTATCTCACACATTCTTGTAGCAAATCTGTTGAATAGATTGAGACTGAGTCACTTGAATTATTGTAGTGAATTCCTAAAGACTTTTTTGTTATACTAATTGCTAAATGATCCAAAGAGCAAATCCATATTCCATATGATCACTTCAAGATTATATGTCATTTTTATCTTTAGACTATATTTTCCAGGAGACAGTATTAAAATAAAACTCTTTTTGCAATATGCACAACAATGGTATTGACAAAAATAAACATTTGTCTGTCTTCTGGTCTTCTGTTCTGTATTGACAAAATATATCGTCAATTGTATTGTTAAGCGCCTTGGCGCAACCTTGTTGTGAAAGGCGCTATATAAAAATAAATTGAATTGAATGGAATTCAAAGCAGAGTATAACAGAAAAGTTTGGCCTAACTCTGCTAACATATCAAATGTTTATCTGGGTTTTTTTAAAACAACTGAATTAGCTTCCAGATAATAGATGTATTTTCACTAGATGTAGCATGGTGTCACAGTAGTTATAATTGCCTAGCTACTTCATTTCCTAGGGTGCTATCTGACTAGATGTCTCCTGCAAAGGACTGGCGTCCTGTCCAGGGTGTACCCTACATTGTGCCTCTTGCTTGCTGGAATAGTCTCCTGCTCCTTCTTGACCCAGAATTGCTTAAAGTGGTTATTTACCCATAACCCATAAAAAATAATAAATAGAAACATATATTGTCACTCATTACTTTAGAATTGTGGTGTTGTGGTATCTACAGTGGTATAATAAATAACTTTTGAAACAACATCTTTCTACAAACAGTTTCTTCTTCATGACATCTTCATGTTACAAGGAATTGCCATAAATGTTCCTGATATTTTGTTGCATTATTTTGTTTTTTAGAAAAGTTAAATCAACCAGCATTTTTTGCATTTATGTTTTCCAAGACTACTGTAAGTGGGAATTGTTCTATATATATAGTGCAACAGCAAAACATTTTAAAGCATCTTTCATTCTTTTTACACTACATTTACAGTATACAGTGGATATAAAAAGTCTACACACCCTTATTGAAATTGCAGGTTTTTGTGATGTAAAGCCAGAATAAAGATAAATCATGTTAGACATTTTTTCACCTTTAATGTGACCTTGCAACCAACAAAATTCAAGAGAAAAACAAATAAATTATTAAGAAAAATAACTGAAATTAAAAAACACCCTGGTTACATAAGTGGGCACCAACTAATACTTTGTGGAAGCACCTTTTGCATTTATTACAGCAGTAAGTCTTTGTGAATAAGTCTCTATCAACTTTGCACACCTGGACTTTGCAATTTTATCTCACTCTTCCTTGCAAAAAAGTTCAAGCTCCTTCATATTGCCAGGAAATCTCCTGTGCACAGCCCTCTTTAGGTCATTCCACAGGTTTTCCATGGGATTGTGGTCTGGGCTCTGACTGGGCCATTCCAAGACTTTGATCTCCCTTTTCTGAAGCCATTTCTTGGTTGAATTGGATGTGTGCTTTGGGTCATGTTGGAAGGTGAAATTCCTCTTCGTCTTCAGCTTTCTGACAGAGGTCAGCAGGTTTTGCCAAAATATCTTGATATTTGGAGCTAGTCATTATCCCATCTATCTTGACTAGAGCCCCTGTCCCAGCTAAAGTGAAGCAGCCCCAAAGCATTATGCTTCCACCACCATGCTTCACAGTAGGTACAGTATGGTGTTCTTTGGATGATGAGCTGTGTTGCCTTTGCACCAAACATATCTTTTAGAATTAAGGCCGAAACGTTCACCATTTCTATCATCAGACCATAAGGCATTTTCCCACATGTTTTAGGGTGATTGAATGTATTTTTTTTTGCAAAATTTAGATGGGTTTGGATGTTATTTTTTGTGAGAAATGGCTTCCGTCTTGCCACACTACCTCATAGCCCAGACGTGTGCAGAATATGGAAGATTGTTGTCACATGCAAGGAGTGACTAACACCTGCCAGAAATTCCTGCAGCTCCTTTAATGTTGCTGTAGGCCTCTTGGTAGCCTCCATGATACGTTTTCTCCTTGTCCTGTCATCAACTTTGGAGGGCTGTCCTGATCTTGTCAATGTCCCTGTGGTGCCAGATTTTCTCCACTTATTGATGATAGTCTTCACAGTGCTCCATGGTACATCCAATGCCTTTGATATTCTGTTATACCCCTCTCCTGATCGGTACCTTTCAACAATAAGATCCTGTAGATGTTTTGTCAGCTCCTTGTGGACCATGGCTATCCTATTAGGATGCAACCATGAAAGTTTCAAGGAAATCCTACAGGAAACATTGATTTTTATTTGGGGTTAATCAGAATCACTTTCATTGATGACAGGTGTATGCTACTTACCTTTGGACATGATTTTGAATGTGACTGGTTAACTCTGAACACAGCTACATTCCCCATTATAAAAGGGTGTGCACATTTATGCAACCAGGGTGTTTTAGTTTTTTTAATTTCAATTTATTTTTCCTAATAATTTTCTATTTGTTTTTCTCTTGAAATTTGTTGGTTGCAAGGTCACATTAAAGATGGAAAAATGTCTGACATGATTTATCTTGATTTCTGGCATCACATCACAAAAACCTACAATTTCAATAAGGGTGTGTAGACTTTTTATATCCACTGTAGCATTTTAAGTATTTTATTTGAATGAAAGAACTGCTATATTTAATGTCTTTATGAATAAAACCCATTTAAATAAAAACTACGCTTCAATGATTTTTAATTCCTGTTTCGCTCATCTTTGTCTTTTTCACCTGGTTTGCCTCTTCATACTTTTAATAATTGTCCTCAACTCCATAGCAAATTCTGCTCTTATGAAAAACCCCTACATATTCAGTAAATCTAAAGCAATTAACACCATTTTTAACATTTTATCATCTGTCACTTGCATGTTTATAATGTAATAAGAGATAGGAATAATTCATTTTCTTTTCAGATTGTGCAGTGTGGAGAAGGGTTTTGAAAAGATATTGAAGAAATCCTGCTTGAGAAATAATATTTTGTTCTTGGATTTGTTTCTTCAGAATGACAGAATTACATGCAATAAGTCTTTATTGATTAAACTCTGCTGCAATAATTGAAGTTTTGTGATGAATTGTTTGATGACCTGAGGAATCCCATTACTTAAAGTCATTCAATACCAGCTCATATTAAACTGAATGCTGCTCTAAGCTTTTTTGCAATGGGATCATTTCAAAAAGTCAGGCCTGAATGTCAAGAAACATAACTCAAGTGTCATCAGGCCCCGGAGAGAAGAATGAAAAAGTACATCATAGTTCTGCAGAAATAACAGTAGTTAATCCGAGCACAGCAGGGTATCTGTATGAATCAAGCAGATACTGAAAATATCAGTCATAGTGGACGTGCATTTTTTTTTAAGTTTGTTAAAATCCTTTCATTCCCTGGTAGTTTTCAGGAGTGATCATAGAGATTCATAATCCTCTTTATATAAAAAATCCCTCTTATTTGCACAATATCAAGTTGCAGATATATATTTAAGCAAGAAAATCTTCAGAAATAAAACAAACTCATTTTATACTCTACTGATGTGACAGCAAACACAATCTGTCATTATATGAAGTAAATATCTCAGGTAGGCAGCCATCCTCACAGACTTCAAAAGATTAACCTTTGCTCTAAAATTGATTAATACTACAAAATATTGACAACTTTTTTAGGATGAATGCAAAGCTTAAAAAATAACACAAATCAATACAGTAGATGACAATTAAATTTAATGTAATTTAATGTGCTAAATAAGATGGCCTAACTCTGATTTTTTACATCCAAGATTATTTGAGAAGGAAACTACAATAACAGTTGTGCAACATAAAGTGTTGACAACAAAATGGATAAGTAAACACAGCATATGCCAGCAGCCATATCACCCTGCAACTCACAGCTGGCAATCCACTGTAGCTAAGCATGTGTGAGCCTGGTCAGCACCTGGATAGGAGACTTCCTGGGAAAAACTAAGATTGTTGCAAGGGGTATTAGAAGGGCCAATAGGGGCACTCACTTCGGATGGGGAAACTAAACTGTAAAAAGGTTCCGTCCTTCAGATGAGACATAACTGCGGATAGTCAGGCCTCATCTGTTTTTATTAAAAATCCTAGAGCGTTTATTGAAAAGAGTAGCGGTGTTACCCCGGTGTTCTGGCCAAGTTTCCTGTTGGACTTTACCAATCGTGGCCTCCTAATAATCTCCATCTCTGGGTTGTTCATCAGGTGATGCTGCACATTGGTGGTGGTGGAGGGGAGTCCCCACTACCTTTGAGTGGAGTATCCAGAAAAGTGCTATATAAGTATGAGGAATTATTATTATTATTATTATTATTATTAAAAGACACATGAGGTGAAAGACCAAAGAAAACTACTCTACTACTGAAACTGCTGGATCTCAAGACCAACGTCTGGAGGTTACAAGTTTAACAAATGAATAGAACAGCTGAAAGTGAACTGCATGGGTGAGGTGTAGCAAAGAATTTCATTTCTGAGGTTGGAAGTAAGTGATGATGGTGGACCAGTAGGAGACACTCTTCCCCCTGCAATAGGAATTCCATATCATTGCCCCAGTATTGTGCCCAGGGATACTTTGATAAAGGAGGAATCATCCTTCAGATGAGAAATTACTGAGGTCATTTAAGATCCCCTGGTGCTATTCTATTGAGGTATTAAACTTCATTAGTGACTGCAGTGGGTCCCCTCTCACGTGTAAAGTGCATTAGGATCCTATGGAAACAGAATAACGATATATATATATATTACTATTATTTGGTGGCACTGCAAGGTAGCAATTAGCATTGCTATTGTATCTTGCAGTGCTTGGGCCCTGGGTTTAATTCTGTGACTGCTTTCTGCAAGGGGTTGTATGGCCTCCCTGTGTTTGTGTGAGTTTTCTCTGGGAGCTCCTGTTTCTTCCCACAGCCCAAAGACATACTGGTAGGGTAATTGGATTTCAAAGACAGCAAGGTCTTTTGTGCTTCTTTTTTTCCCCACACTGTTCATGTAACAGGTAACATATTGCATGGTGGTAAGAACTCAACTTAAATGTTGAGGCATAAAGATGCATAATCTAAGTCAACTATAACAGCATTGTCTTCATGAAGAAGTTTTTAAGATTCAATGAGTTACCAGCCAACCAGCCCTCAGGGGGATCATGGATGACCTCACAGTAACAAGTAACAACTACATCCCAAGCTGAAGCAAGGTGGGTTTTTTGAAAGCACTAGAGGGCGTAGCAACATGGCCAAGAATGAAGTTAAAACCTATTTGAACTTCTACGACGAATCTTTTCCACCTACAGAGACAGACCCAGTCAAATGCCTGGGTAAGAGGCTCGACAGGTCATTGTCTGAGAAAATGTCAGCAACACGGAACAGCAGGTACTGTAAGTGAGTGTCTGAGGAAGATTGATGGGTAACTAGATAGCACCCTCACATGGGTAGCTGCCAAGACTCCTGTGGCTGCTGACAGTGCATGAGATACCCTTGACAATGGTGGAAGGAGTGGAGAGAAAGATCAACAAGCACCTCTAAAAGTGCCTGGGAATCCCTCCAAGCTTCACATCGGTGGGACTTTATATCAGATCAGGACAGCTGCAACTCTCCCTGTCTGCAATTATAAAAGATTTTAAGTGGCAAAAGGCAGAGAGGAGATGTCCTTTAGAAACTCCAGAGCTGACCTGGTCAGAGGGAGGAATCATCATCAGATGAGGAAGTAAGATGCAGATGCAGACTCTGTGACTCAAGCAGACAGTGCATTCAAACTTTGGGACATCATTGAGAACTCCTGTACTGGCAGGCAAGGCCTGTGAACAAAGTGGGGAAAAGCTGGCTTAAAGGAGAGAAGCGTTATAGTACAGAAAGATTTGAGGAATAGGGAGGAGGAGAGCTGAAGGTCCAGAGCAGTGGTTGGGAGTGAAGGGAATATGGAAAAAATGGGATCTTCCTGAAAGAAGACTGAACTGGACAGAGGTTGTGGAGGATGGAGCCCTTTTGCATCTCTTTCCTGCTGTGAGCAGTCTATGACAGCCCCCTATCACCAACAAATCTGTACCAGAGGGGTTGAGGGAAGACCTACAATGCAGGCTCTGTGGAGAGAAGGGTAACATGGTACATATCCTCTCTGGGTGCAGAGTAGGTCTTACCCGAGAGAAGTACAGATGGCGCCATGACAAGGTCTTGATGACACATGAACACCCTAAAGAGAGACAGAAGGAATGGCAAGCTCATGAAGCATCTACAAACATGGGTGCGCTTGTCTGGGAGGGTGAGAAGTGGACAAGGTCAAAGAAAATCAAAGATTATGTCTTGCATAAAGCTCCATCCCGGAGGAAGGCTATAGTTTCCAGAGGTTGTAGAAAGGCAAGATGTGGTGATGTGGTATCCTGAAGTGAGAAGGACCATCCTCATTGAGCTGACAGTGCCATGGGAGGAACGATGTGAGGAGGTCTTTGAGAGGAAAGGTGCCAGATATGAAGATCTGGTACAAGACTGCAGAGGGAAAGGGTGGCAGATGTGGTTGTTCCTGGCAGAGGTAGGATGCAGAGGATCCCCTATACAGTCAGTGTGGAGGATGCCGACAGCTGTTGGAGTGTCAGCAGTGTCCTGGGCAAGAATGATGGACAGAAGGGAGGGACAGAAAGACAGCAGTTTGAAGACAACAGTTTGAAGGCTGGGAAAGGCAGCGGAGAGAGCCACATGCTGGATCTAGAACAGGAGAGAGGAGTCAAGCTGGAGGCCTGGAGGAGATGAACAATAACTGGCTATCGCTGCTGACCTGCCAGCAGTCATGGATAAGGGTTGAAACACCTAATGAAAGCTGGGTTTCAACTGATGACATCAATTCCTGGCCAACAGCAATACTCCATGCAACTATTGACTATGGAGAGCATCAGCAGATGTATATAATAAGAAAAAAAAACAAAGTAAGTGCAGGGAATCAATGCCTTAAATGTGAAATGACATACTGTATAGCAGGGTAATTGTAATGAGGACAGCCTGTACTTTACTGTCATCAGTAAACAAAGACCACATGCTACCTTTGACATAACAGGATACATTAGTCTTCTTAAATTCTAAGTTTTCACAGAGCAATATATTTACCTGATTTTATTTTAGAGTTGGTAAGACTGTGAAATGTGTCTGTTTTCATTGATTTTTACCACTACAATAAAGATGAACCTTTTACAACTGTAAAGGTCTAATGTGTTTCAAACATGCTGCATAACTTTATAACCTCTTCTAAAACTGCCTTTCAACTCTGTCACTCCTTACTGTCTGGCAAAATGCAAAACGAATTGAACACTGAAACGTTTTGCATGAATGGACTGCTAAGTGACCTTCCAGACCACATCATTCAGATTCATTGGCTTCGACCTCCTAACACAACACCAGCTTGCTCCAGTAATGTACCTGTGCTGTCCCTTTTCCTGAACACTTTGTTACATACTGTAGGTCTTCTTAGTCCAGCCAATTGGGAGCAGCTTCCTGTCATGAATAAGAAAAAAATAACCAACTATGAGATTCTCAGTTATCAATCATGAAGCACAAACCTGTTGCAATCATCCAAGACCCACCTAACCTGACCACTTATCATGCATTTTGTTATTATGGAACCACATTGTGAACATGTTGGTTCTCAACGCACACTACAGCAGAAATAGCATTTCCAGTGATAATACAAGAGCGGCTCGGTCATGTAGTGTCATAAAATGTTACAATTTCACTGCAGGATATTAACCACATAGTAATTATATAACCCCATGCTTAATTATCATAGACTGTCTTCTCTTCAAAGTATTGTGTAATTGTTTTTCTTTTCATTCTTCTTTTGGATTTAGTCATTATTCCACCTTAAATGTCAACAGTCTCATTTTGAGCAAGATTTTAAAATGAAGGTCCAGATTACTTAGTTATTAGGGATCCCATGGTATAGCTCATAGGAGTAATGATTAAACTGTTTAATAATTGAGTAATGATTAATTGGAACCTCAGTTTAATGGCTCTTCAGAAAGGTGGTGTCACGCCCTCTGCAGCCAGAGGGCGCTCCTTCTCTGTCCTGTCTCTCATTTCCGGTTCTCTGCTGTCCTTCTGGTGTTTCTCTCTCTTTGGAGCTATATATTTCCGGGTCTTTCATTCTGCCTTCGCTCAGCATTGATGTTCGGATGTCCTGAGACCCGCCTAGCACCAGGTATGCCTGAGGGCATAGGTTTCTATATGGCATTCCCTGAACAGCTGAGCCCGGGCTAACCCCGTCTCGCCGCTACGCATAGGGTCTTTTCACTCTCCTGTCATTCCACGGTTCGTCCTTTCCGACATCCGTGACAGGCGGCACCTGCTACAGCATAGTGTCCCCTGTCACCATCCTGGGACAACAGTTTTGAAATGCTGGTGCAGAGGGATAGGAGCCAGCTACCAGTCCGTACCACTTACAGCATAGAACCTGGGTTCCTCTGAAGGTCTTCCTGACCAGATTCAGCCTTGCTTAGCTTCTGAGATCTGAGAGCATCATGCTGCATCCTACTGCAATGCTTTTGATGATTGTGGTGCCCTCCCTCCCTGTCCCTGTGATGATTGTGGTGCCATGGTGATGTCTGGTAATTAGGCAATAGGTCTGTTACTGCTGTACTATCTAATAACATCAGATGTCTCCATTTCATACTGTTGTCCTGCACAATGTTGAACCATTTAGTGTTAAAATAATAAAGACACAAAACACACTTGTAAATTCCAGGAAGAAATCCTTCTGGAAATGATTTTTGAAAGTGCACTGAGTCTCAGGAATGCTAATGTGGAAGCAGAAGAGGTATAGAGCCAGCTGAATATCAGAATGTGAGGCTTGTGTCATCACTACATGTACATACCTAAGTTTATCCAGAGGTCTGAATTTATGTCATGTTTCTTTGTTTTTTAATCCTTTTTATGAAGATTAAAGATTACTTTAATATAAATTTGCTTAATTCTTTCAAGTCCTCTGTTAAACAATTATACCTTTCTGTGGGGCTTTGGTTTTGTGTAGTGGAAAAGAATAAAAAGCACTTTCAATAGATTGTCAAATTAATACAGCAGAGCAAGTGGTTAAAACTGTGTTATAATATACAAAAAGAAGCAGGACTTATTCTGTATCAAACCAATTGACAGTAGGCATGCTGGGGAAACAGATGCCTTAGAATTCTATCAATATGGAGGCCTGGGTCCCCTGTAGCTCTGTATTACACTCCTGAAATTGAAAAAAAAAACACAAAACATATTTTGGAAAAAAATAAAACTTACTTTTAGAAATGGAATTGAATGCATACTCTACATTGCAACATCAATTCCTAGATCTTTTACTGAAATATAGTATAGATTATCCCATTTAAAATGGAATAGCTCATTGTTTTAATAATGTAAATGTGACTTCACAATTATTATTAATATTCTGAAAGTCTATATTGAGAAAATTATCATACTTTATCATGACATCCTCCAAATCCTCAATTATTACACTGTTCTCTTTGGACAGCTAGTCTTCCTGGTATGATTGGGTCACCTCAGAGGGCTTGCAGAATTAATATTTTATACTGGGATCATTGCTATTCATATGCAAGGACAGTTTGGCTGAGAAGATGGGGAAACTCAATTAATTTCTTTACATTCTCTTCCATTCTAAAAGTTTATGAATGACTTGACTTGAAAACTCCGGATATTATAGCCAGAGTTTTGCAGCATTTTGATTTTGTTTCAGGAAGTACAGACAAGATCCATGAGGTTTCACAATCTCTTTGGTCAGAATGAGGGACCACTTAGTGATATGGATGAGTCAGGGGACTGCAGGGGCAGTGAAGTTGGAGTGGGCAGCAGGTTGACTTTGTTACAGCACCAGGGAAGGAAATCTGATGTCAGTAAATGACAAGCAGGAGCGGACAAGATGCTCAATAGGGTCTGTCTTCCTTCTGATCATTCCTTGCCAACTCCATAATATATAGATTTTATAGATATTTTATTTTCGTGTGGCAAACTTCACGTTAGAAACCGCACCAAGCGCGTTCCAATAGAGGTATAATGACAGACATGAGAAACAAAGAATTATTTAACGTGAGCTAAGGTTTTAAGCCTCAATTTAAGTCCTGAACCAGGACTCTACTGTTTATACTATACTTACAAAATTATTACAAAATGTTTAAGGGGACATTATTCCAGCAGGAAATGACTTCTAGAGGTCTGTGACAGATGGGAGTACTAGTAAATATTTAAAATTAACAACATGGTTCAACAGGAAAAGGCATTCAGGTTTGTTGAGGAGTCGAGCATAATAAGCTTCACCCACCGGAATGAAGGTGGCCAGAGGATGAGGAAGTTGGGACCCCCAGTATAGGGACATGAGGGGGAGCTGCTCAAGCTGAAAGGAAAACCACCTTTGAGCCTCAAGAAGAAAGTCTTGGATCAATATGTGCTCTCTGTGCTCACCCATAAGAAACCCGGATTCCAGCTTCCACAGCCTCTCAGAGGCTGCGGGCAACATGTGCAAGCAAACAGGGAGTCTATCCACAAATTCTGTGTTGTGGTCAACCTGGGCTCTTAATTATAAACTGAACTGCTTGTTTGCTGGAGGTGAGAAAACCTAACAACGTTTCAGGTCATTAGGCACTGATGATGTTTTGACACCTATATCATAATGCCTGTCAAACCCTCCAGGCTTTCATGCTCCAGGACTGGTGAATAGATATTAATTTCTCTCTGTTTTAAGTGCACAGATAAAAGGTCTTAATACAGCCTTTGGAGGTAAGTGGTTTCTATGATATATCTTCTACATTTATCAGCTTAAGCTGGCACTTGTGGCCCCAACAAAAGAGAAAATAAGGCTGACAGTGCCATTAAATTATTAAGGGGGGAGAACAATGCAATGTCAGAATTGAGTGACTTGGCCATATAAATGTATGCTAGGGAAGTAGGGATTGATATCTGATTTTCTATATTGATTTTATCTGTCTGTCTGTCGGTCTGTCAATCTATCAAAATGTTTTAGCTTGTCTGAAAACATCGGAGTCTGAGGCATTTCTGACAGTCCAGCTGTTAGAACTCCATTATCTCCTAATAGAGGTTCCCAGAGGGGCGTGCCACCAACTGGAACATTATACTTTCTTTCCATAATGAGCACTTTTCAGAGTATTTCAGAGTCAAAATATTAATTGACTGTTTTCAAAATACATTCAGTAACCCATCTGTTTAAATGTTGTTTGATTTATACACTGTGCTGTCATCTTCCTGTTATATAAACACAACTAAGAAATATCCCTGTAGAATGGTTATAAGAAAGACAGGTCCTGTGCCAGATGAGCTATTGTATGTTGTTGTGCATTGCTATTCACTGCATATGACATTACACATACTGTACATACAGTATACTAGGCAAATTAACCCTTAAATGGGCAAGTCCTTAAAAACTTAAATACATTTTTTTAATTGTTGTTTTCTGGTGTATTTTTTCTGTAATAACACAATAACAATTAATTAACTTTTTTCAAAACTGTGTGTTTATTTTCCAAGTTACAAACTGAATCCCACAGGATACGGTGCCCATTTGAGGTTAACATCCGAACTGTTTTTGGCAACTGCTCACATAGTCAAAAGAACCATAAAACCATTCAAACTCACTTCTTTTACTGTATTTCATTAAAAAAATATAAAATATTACCAAACATACAATACACCCTTGTCCCTACATTTTAAAAATTACAACCAGCGTTAAAACAAAACTTACAAGTTACTATAGTGTTAAAAAATTAAAATCATATAGAAACCCATTTCATTTGGGCTCAAAATTGCAACAGTTCATTGTTTTTTCAATATCCATACTATGGACCCATCCTTATATTCAGCAGTATCTCATCGAAGATGGACGCTGCAGAAACAGTTGCGTGCATTTTGTCCAGTGACAATGCAAAGCCTCACATTACACTTCTCACACATGATGGAGGTCTGTCCATCAGGGCACATCTGATTTTCACCTTCAATTTGAGTGCATTTCTTTCTCATATGGTCTATCACAGGCCTGATTTTCACCAGCCGGTCTTCACAGGACTCAGGGGCCATGTTATTTTGAATGGACAAACATTTGAAGTGCCTAATTGGCATTACAGCTGCTACTTTGTTATATCTTGTATCACTGGCTCAGTAATCTTCCACTGCAGGCATTTTCACTACACCCATGAACAATTTGATCCCTATGAATGCTTTGATTTCACTGATGTTGGTGTTTATGCTTCCAGCAATCAGTTGGCATGAGTATAGATTGGTCTGATCAGCAATTAGTTCAAAGATCTCATTATCACAAAATTTGTAAAAGTAGGTTAGAGGAGGAGAGATTTCATCTGGTGCCATGAAATATTTTGGTGTTGCATCTGACTGGTGTTCAAAATCTGCTTTTTTCCACCTAGAAAGGAAAAAAATATATAATGGTATTATTGGAAACCATTCACACTCCTTTTTTCGCTCACTGTACATTTTATAAACAACATGTATTACTTCCATGGACACATTATCTGTGGTCAGTTAGCAGTCTTGGACATAAAAGATTTATGTCTGGTCTCCAGTCCACATGCATACATTCATGTACAGTAAGTGCACACACACACATGCACACACTATATAGTGTTACTTTACCAACAGTATCCTATTTATTGGTTTACATTACCTAAATTTCTTAATTTTTCGGGATGGGTGTCCTCCTTCTGCTGCCTCATCACTACAGCTACTGCCACTGCTGCTGTCCTCACTGCTGCTGAAGAAAATGCTTTAGGAGAGTGGAAGAAGTATTTGTTGAATAGTAACAAGATCCCAGACAACACACAGGAAGAACAGAGGATTCAGGATGTACAGTCTGTAGTGGATGATCCAAACTTGGAAGAGTTAAAGTTAGTGATCAAGAAGATGAAGAAGGAAAGGCCCCAGGAATTGATAGCATCCATACTGAAATACTGCAGGAGGGAGGAGATGCACTTCATAGGAAGATGCACCACCTCATACAATTATTTGGGGAAAGGAAGTAGTTCCAGATGAATGTCTGTTATATGTCCAATTTTCAAAAAGGGAGATCCAATGCAGTGTACAAACTACAGATGAATTGCACTACTATGTATAGCTTACAAAATCCTAAGCCAAATACTACTAAGAAGATTGACACCATACATGAAAGAAGCTTTAGGTTTTCAGCAAGCAGGTGTCACAATCGTCATCCCTCCTCTAGAGGGCACTCCGACCCTTTTGTATTTTAGTTTTGTTTATTACATGCACCTGCCCCCTGTCTGCTGTTTACTATGTAAGTGTGGCGTTTCCGCAGCTCTCGGCTCAGCATCTGGAAAACGGACGCCCGGAAGCCAGCCTACCAGCGGGACCAGGAGTGACCTGACAGCGTCCTGACCATCTGGGTCTGGGGCATGGAGCGCCTGGCCTCGTTATCCCTTTTAACCTTTGTGTTCCTGCTCGAGGTCCCCCTTTCCAGGGATTTTAATTGTCCTTGTCTAGGTTTGGACCTCCCAGTTTTGGATAATGGACTGAGCACCGGTTTCCCTTTTTAGACTTTGTTGGACTTGTTCACCTGCGCCATGCCCCCACAGCACCGGATCACAGCTGTCACGCCTGTTATCCTGTCCTGATTGTCAAGGATGTTGGAAGGGACGAACCGTGGAATTACAGGAGAGCGAAAAGACCCTATGCGTAGCGGCGAGATGGGGGTTAGCCCGGGCTCAGCTGTTCAGGAAATGCCGTATAGAAACCTGTGCCCTCAGGTAGCGGACTTGGGGCAACCTGGTGCTAGGCGGGTTTCAGGACATCTGAACGTCAATGCTGAGCGAGTAGCACAGCAGAAGCAGGAAATAAATAGGCTACACAAAAAGACACAACAGAAAGACATGAATAATCACAGGGAACTAGGAACAGGAGGAAAGTAGAACGCCCTCTAGGTGTACTGGGAGTGACACTGATCCTGTCGTGTTTCCCCTGATGTCCTACTCCAGTCACTTCCAGATAATACCGTCTGCATATGGTCCTAAGTACACACTACACGGGAGTCTGGACTGGCTCCCATGATAGCAGGTTTCAGGAATAATATATCAACTGTGGACCAGATGCATACTCTACGACAGTTTAATCAAGAAATGTATTGCCTGTTTGTGGATTTTAAGAAAGCTTACAATAGCATAAATAGGAAAGCATAAATTTGGAGAGAAAACAGACAAATCAGGAATCCCAGAGAAACTGACAAGACTTACAAAAATGTGTGTTGATGGCTCAAGATGCAGAGTAAGAGTGAATGGGCGACTATCAGAAGTGTTTGAGGTAAAGACTGGTATCAAACAAGGAGACTGCCTGTCCCCCCTGCTATTCAATTTAGTGTTAGAAAGAGCCATAAGGAAAGTCGCAGAAATAGAAACAGGAATTAAGTTAAGCAGAAAGATCAATATTTTAGCCTATGCAGATGATCTAGTGCTCATAGGTCAAAGCAAACAAGAATTGAGAGACATGACAAGGGTTTTAGTGAAGGAGGCCAAAGGAGTGGGTCTAGAGATCAATATTGATAAAACTAAATACCTCCCTGTAAGTAGATAAGGAAATAGAAATGGATCTCTGGAAGTAGAGGGAATGTCCTTCGGGGAAGTTGAAGATTTAAGTATTTGGGAGGAGTGTTTCAACAGGAAAATAGTATACAGGAAGAAATTCTAGTAAGAATTCAGTCTGGAAATAGATTGAGATTTGCTATAGGGAAAATGATTAAGGCGACTCTTCCTCGTTATATATGATATGGGATTTTTCATTAAAGGGAAAGAATAATCCTTCCGTAGCTGGTTCGCAATAGTTCGGAAACTTGAGCAACATCCGTGAGCTCGTGGGGATCTTAAATCGCAAACCTGATGAGCCTCAGGTGCTGTAGCTGCACATTCCCACGTGGAGTAGGGAGTGCAGTGGGAGGTGTGCTCCACTGTCACAATATACAAGACAATATTCCAGCTGGTAGTACTGTATGGTGCAGAGCTGTGGAGTCTCACTAAAAAGATGGAGAGTAAACTCATAAATTATGAAAACATTGTCTTAAGACAGATTTTTGGACCAGTGAAAGAAAATGGAGAATGGAGAAGAAGGAAAAACAGAGAATTAAGAGAGCTTTATAAGGACCCTGATATTGTTGCCACTGTCAAAGGAAGAAGACTGGGATTACCCTGAATTCACATTACTCTCTCAAGTCCAGGGCTAACATTAGCCTGCATTTCACCCTACCATGTAGCTGTGTGACAAAGATTCATGTGCTGTGTGAGACTCTCAGAGAGGAACCCATTAACTGGTTGCTTTTTTGTTGCAATGATTTATATTTAAAGAGAGCTGCTGAATGCTCAGCATGGTCTTGTCTTTTATGTTAGTGAGGAAAAGCTTCAGTATACAATCAGCAGTGTGCTACGAAACCCTGGTGAAGAGGCAGTATGATGAGCATCCTGCAAGCATAATAAAGTAATAATTAACACAGACATTGAAATGAGGTTCACAAAAGGGCATCACTAATGTTTTTAAAATTCAGATGAATGAAATGATCTTCAGGATATAATGATGAACATGATTTATACTGCAGTCAGTTTAAATTCTATCCCGGGGATAATTTAAACAGATTATTGTAATCAAGCATTTCAGTAGTGAATGTTTAATGAAGGGGTATTTTACTAGCTATTTAAAATAAAATAATTAAGACTATATTATATATTTAATTGAATTACAGTATATATACATTTTTGGTTTACAAAACTGTATCATTTTCCTATTTTAGACTAAAACTATAGTTACATAACTATAAATGGGTCTTAAGGAACAACTAATAGGTTTATTCCATGCTGAAAAAAAGAAGAAAGAGAACACAACGTTTCGGCCGTGGAGCCTTCTTCAGGTGTGAGAGAGACAGGGCAGTAGGCAAAGGTAAAGTAGCGGGAGAACAAAGGTTGGGAGGGAGGAGGAGTGAGAGGCGGGAGCAGGGGACAGAAAGAGAGGCCAATCAAGAGGTGTGAAGTCAGAATGGGTGCAGAGAGGTGTGAAATGAAACTTCCAATGAATGGAGAAAATTTAAAAGAACAGTAGTCTGTCGTTAAGGGAAGGGAGAAGGTGTGATCCTAGCTGCAGAATAATTTTAGTTTCGGTGGTCTTTCTGATGTATGAGTTTGGAAAACCGTCTTTGAGAACACAGACGGAGAGATTAGAGTGGTCGTGGCCGTCAGAGGTGAAATGAGAGGGCCCATATAAATGACCCATATCATGACCCATATAAATGGGTCTTGATCATTTTGGCCAGTTTTTGCACTACAGTGAGTGCCAAAAGACATGTTTTCTACTACATTTAAATGACTTTCTATTCATAAAGCATTTCCAGTTTCCCATAAAAATTCGGGATTCCATTATCTTTCAGTTAAATTTCCCAGTGAAGTAACTTATATGAAGTACACAGTATTCACTTGCCACCTTCTTTATATCACAGATCCAAGTAAGTGTAAAAAAAGAAATAGGCAAGTGTTTGTAAAATGAGCATACAATTATATATAATTTTATTTTCTAATGTGTTGTTTTTCCCTGTTCATTTCTCTGCACCATTCTTTTGCGTTTTTTAAGACTGCACACCATTGACCTTAGCTCTAAAGACGTAAGCAGTATGAAATTGACTGGTTCACACTTATTATATGGTCGAAAAAATCCTTCAGAATGTGAAAGTGGGTTTTTCATAGCCGTCACTCTGTGTAGCTCACACTAAATATTTAAAGAGAGCAGGTCCTTTCATCTTTTCCATGGATGACAGTAACTGTTTAAATCTTCGGAGGCTGTTTAAGTAAATTGTTTTGCAGCAAAAATATACCATTGAAAATATCCTATTTTATAAAACTCGCTGCTCCTGCTCATGTTGTACATGTCAATGAATGCTTCAAAAGTTTTTTTCAATAAATCCTAGGATCTTTTATTATCTTTTCAGTGTCTTGAGCGGATATACTGATAAAATTACCAATTCTGAGCTTTGCCTAAGCTGTTATTGGCTGATGAGTTCATTTTAATTGGATTAAAATTATAGTGCTTTTTTCAGTCCAGCACTAAGAAAATAAAAGTGTATCTATTGTTTTCACACAACTAAATCATATTGGAAAATGTTTATGAAGGGGTATTCACATTAAGCTCATACATCTTCTGTCTTCCACCTGTACAGTACATATTGCAACACAGTAACCATCAACTACTAATAATTAAATGGACTGTATGGGCAGAATGGTGGACAATCTTATTTTTTATTTACTTGAATCTGTCTAGAACTAGTCTTCTCTAGGAAAATATGTAGATGGTAGGAATTGTCCTTTGTACACCTCTGAGTATTTGATTACTTTCAGGATGAAATGCGTTATCATTATAATGGTATGCAATGAAGAAGATATCAAAAGGAAAAGCTGGTTTAGTTTCTTGATCAAATGTTGCTCTTTCCAACCTGACTTTATATGTTGGGAATAAGAGCAAAGTAATTAGTCTGATTGTGGTCATTACACATTTCACTGATGTGTATACCAAAGGCAAGAGCAGACCCCTACTAAGAACATGTATTACAATGAATTATAAAGGCAGTACATGAATGTCTGCTGTATTTCTAAATTCCCAATTTTTTTGTGTCTAGACATCTGATTCCTATAAGTTCCACTTTGCTTTATTGTGTTTAGGCTTGAAATTCCTCCTTCCTCTGGGAAATAGCAGATTGTTTGATACTGCCTCCTTCCCTCAAAGTAATAAAGAATTCTTAATGAAAGAATGAAAAAAGGTTCACAAGTTCAAAAGTCAAAGATGGTACAAAATGGAATCAGTGTTTATATTTGTAATACCAAGAAAAGTCAGAAATAAAAAAAAACATTCTGTCTATTCAAGGCAGTTTTCCTCTTTGCTGGAGAAGAAAATCATAATTTTACATTCCCTTCTTAATCTTGTGGGGATGTCACATTCACATTTCAGCATTGCTTAATCCCTGAAACCAAGAGTTCATAGTGAACTCCATAAGGCATGGGTATACTGAAAAAGAGATGTATCTAAACAACTACTGTATCTTACAGAAATAAAATTAATATTTCTGAAAAACTGTGACATCTGAAAAACAAGAACATTGTTCAAGTGTTTTCTTCTACTGGAAACTTTATAAAGGTCTAAGATACTCTCTGAATTATTCCTGATGTGGATTTCCACTATACATACAATATTTATATAAGAAAACTTGATTTTGTGGGCATGTGTGCGAAGGAAGTTGCATTGAAACACACAATCTGTTACACAGCAGGACTAAGAAAGGTTTTATTTGCATTGAAACAAAAACTGCATCAAAATAAGTGCTAAAACACAAACTTGTTTTCTATCACAATGCATTTTCATCATTGTTTTCTTCTTACTCTTATACTTTGGTACCATTAATTTGGGAATTTTCTTTTTCAAATTCCAGTTTAACTCGTTATTTTCATCTCCAGAGTAAAAAAAATAGGTAAGGTGTTTAGAAAACTGAATGTACTGGTTGTACTAATTAGTAAGCAGAGCTGGGATTTTGGAGTGTAAAAAAGTCCCTACGATTGTGTACTATGCATTTATTAGACAAATCCTGTCTTTTCTTGGACAGTAGCTTCAGAACTGTCAAAAAAATATTTTTAAAAATTGGTGCTGACAAGCCATCCTAATAAGACACATACAAAGTTTGTTGTCTCTGCATCTGTTTGTCAAGATACACCCACATATTGATATAAATAAACCACAGTTGACGACTCAGAAAATACCATCAGTCTTCATGCAGTGATGACTTCTGCTGACAGGTCTAATGACAGCAATGTTGTGAGACTGGGTGAGGACTGAGACCATTCTTAGTTGTGTTGACTTACAGAGATTATTCATTGGGAAATATGTATGGCTGGTTATATTTTGTCAAAATCTATGACAGTGTAGTTCGATGCTTTACTTTAAAAACAAATCTGTTAATTGGTCCACTATACCTTGGAATTCTCGTTTCCATTGTGTTTTTTTTTTAAAAACATAAAAACTCAGAGCTGGAACCTTGTTGTACTGTTTAGATTCCTATGCTCATCATTGTGGTTCCTTAAGGAAAACATTACAAACTGATCCTTGCCTCTGAATTAAGAATTGCGTTTGGAAAGTATATACGTGATCACTGACCACATTAGCCTGGCATTCTCTTGACGTTTTTTTCACACAGGAATAGAGAACTGTTAATTAAAGGGGGAATATAAGCTAACAGCTAATTTAGGCTGTAAGCTTCTGTGATTTAATAGCGGTATTAGATAAAACACAATGTTTTGACCAACGATGTCAAGTTAGCACATTCAATTAGATTTCATGAAAATTCTTGTATGATATTTGAAACATTTCTTTTTGTATTAAAAATTGTCACTGTTGTCTAATCTTTTATCTGTCAGTTTTCCAACTGTGCTGAATTCAAAGCTAGTTGCATATTATCTGTTAATGTTATTGTTGGCTTAATTTGACGTCAGTTTCTTGTATCCTTAAAATCTACTATATATTTTGTTCAAAATACTCTAAGAGTCGAAGTATTTTCTGTTTATATATAATGTATAATAATGTTAACTGTACTTTGATTGTGATATTTTTCAAATAATTGAAATTAAACTCCAAAATAATCAATAATAAAGACACAGATATAAGCATGTTGTCAGGAAAGAACTGACTGCGGAGGATAGGGATCCTATGTGAGGCTCTAGAGTGAGGATCAAGGTTCAGAGACGATAGGCGAAGGCGTAGTCGGGGAAGTAGCCGAGTCCAGAATCCGGGTAGGCGTCAGTACAGAATCGGCAGGTGAGAGTGTAGTCAAGGAAGCAGGCTGGGTTCGTGATCCGAGAAGGCGTTGAGGGAGCGTCGGTACAAAATCAGCAGGCGTAGGTGTAGTTGAGGAAGCAGGCAGGGTTCAAATACCAGGAGAGTGTAGAAGGAGCGTCAGTAAAAATCCAGCAGGCAACGCGTAGTCGAAGTCGAAGAAGAAGGTCAGTGTCGAAATCCAGAAGTCAAACCATAGAATCAGGAGAAACGTTTGTGGGAATAGAGCTCAAGGAGAAGATCTCAATCGTGAGCAATCAAAAGGGGGTCTGGTGAAGGTTTAAATAGAGGAGAGGTTGGTGAGTGCACATTTGGGAAGGGAAGAGCTCGTGGGAATGCGGGAGCGCTTGCACGCGTGAGTGCGATTCGTGACAGTACCCCCCCCTTCAGGGGCGGCTCCGGACGCTGTAGGTGATGGAGGATAGTGAGAATGGAAAAAGTTGGGGATAAGGCTCTTGTCCAGGATGTCCCTTGCAAGGACCCAGGATCTCTCCTCAGGACGATATCCGAGCCAGTCGACCAGAAACTGCCTCGAACCCCTATGCCAACGACATTTGAGAATTTTGTTGACTGTATAGGTAGTGGATCCAGCAATGGAACGAGGTGGGGGTGGACGAGGATGTGGCCTGGAGAGGGGTGACCTGTGGTAGGACTTGAGAGGGGAGACATGAAAGGTGGGATGGATGCGTAGGGTGGGGGGGAGAGCCAGGCGGTAAGTTACTGGAGTGATCTGGGAGATGACCCGGAAGGGATCAATAAATCTGGGCCCCAGCTTGCGAGAGGGTTGATGGAGAGAGATGTTGCGAGTTGAGAGCCAGACAAATTGCCTTCTGCGAAGTCTGGGAAAGGGCCTTCTGTGCCGATCCACGAAGGTTTTATAGTGATGCGAGGTCTTTAGGAGGGCACGCCGGGCTGTCTTCCAGAGCTTCTTTAGAGAAGAGATATATGATTGGATTGAGGGGAGGTCCGAGTCAGAAAGCGGCTTCCGGAGGAGCGAAGGTTGATAACCCAGAGAGCAAAGAAAGGGAGACATACCGGTGGCAGAAGAGTACAGGGCGTTGTGAGCGTACTCAGTCCACGGGAGTAACGAGGTCCAGTCATCCTGGGTGGCTGAGACTTAAGCCCGCAGGTAAGTAAGCAGGTCCTGGTTAAGCCTTTCGGTCTGGCCGTTAGCTTCCGGATGGAAGCAGGTCCTGGTTAAGCCTTTCGGTCTGGCCGTTAGCTTCCGGATGGTAGCCAGAGGTGAGAGAGATGTTGGTGCCCAGAGCGCGACAGAAGGCCTTCCAGATACAAGAGACAAACTGCGGACCTCGATCGGAAACGATGTCCTCAGGAATCCTGTGGAGACGAAAAACCTGCTGTACAAATAAATTGGCCATTTGTTGGGAGGAAGGCAGGGAGTGGCAGGGAACAAAATGAGTCGCCTTGGAGAACCTGTCGATGACGACCATAATAACCGTGTTGCCCTGGCTCCTGGGAAGGTCCGTGAGGAAGTCCACAGAAATATGAGTCCATGGCCGTGTGGGTACTGGAAGGGGTTGGAGAAGACCAGCCTTCTGGTGACGGGGTGTCTTAGTCTGGGCGCAGGTGGGGCAAGCTCTCACGTAATCTGAGACGTCAGGCCTTAGGGAGGGCCACCAGAAGTCGCCAGAAACAAGTTCCAGAGTTCAGCGAACACCAGGATGACCTGCAAAACGAGAGTCATGAGCCCACTGGAGAACATCAGAGTGAACCCGATCAGTCACAAAGAGCTTGTCCGAAGGACACGAGGGAGGTACGGGGTGGTCTTTGAGGGCGTTTCGGACAAGATGCTCAATGTTGGGACGGACAGCTGCAATGATCTGGTGAGAGGGGATGACTGGTGTGGGAGGGAGTTCGAGCTCCGGTGGGTCAAATAGATAGGAGAGGGCTTCGGCCTTGATATTCTTAGAACCGAGGGTGTAAGTGATGAAAAAGGAGAACCGGGCAAAAAATAGGGACCATCTGGCCTGGAGAGAATGGAGGTGCCGAGCAGACCAAATATAGGATAGGTTCTTGTGATCAGTGAGAATGGTGAATGGATGTTGAGCTCCCTCCAGCCAATGCCTCCATTCCTCCAGAGCGAGCTTGATGGCCAGTAGCTCTCTGTCCCTGACATCATAGTTAACTTCAGCTGGGGAGAGGCGCCTGGAGAAAAAGGCACAGGGGTGGAGAGTGGTGCTATCGCCGTGATGCTGCGAGAGAACAGCTCCAACACCATGGGCAGATGCATTGACCTCTAGGACGAAGGGCAGCGAGGGATCAGGATGACAAAGGAGGGGAGCCATGGTAAAGAGGTGTTTCAAATGTAGGAAAGCATGATCGGCCTCTTCGGTCCACTTGCCCAGAGTCGGACCCTTACGAGTGAGGGCGGTGATGGGAGCAGCAACGGAGCCGAAGTCCCGAATGAACCGATGGTAAAAATTGGAAAATCAGAGAAAGCGTTGGATCTGTTTCAAGTTTCGGGGAGTTGGCCAGTCCCTAATAGCAGCATTCTTGGAGGGGTCCATATCGATGCCCAGAGGAGAGATGACATAACCGAGAAATTGAATAGTGGAAACATGGAAAGTGCATTTCTCCAGCTTGGCATAAAAGCTGTTCTTTATAAGACGAGTTAGGACCTCCCTGACGTGAACGACATGCTCCTGAAGGCTGGTGGAAAACATTTAAATATCATCCATGTAGACAACCGTGTACTGGTGAATGACGTCCCGGAAGATGTAGTTCATAAAATTCTGAAAGACGGCCTGAGCGCTGGCAAGACCAAAGGGCATGACTCGATATTCATAATGGCCGTGCGTGGTGATAAAAGCTGTCTTCCATTCATCTCCCTCGCGGATACGGATAAGGTTATATGCGCCCCGCAGGTCGAGTTTGGAAAAAAATTTTGACGGATGAAGCCAGACTGCAGGGAGTCCTGAATGTAAATGTCCAATGCCTTGGTTTCCTGCAAGGAGAGGGGATAAATGCGCCCTCTAGGTGGTAAGTCTCCGGGGACCAGATCAATAGCGCAATCGTAGGGGCAATGAGGGGGAAGAGAGAGAGCCCTACGTTTGCTGAAAGCAACATGAAGGTTGGCGTAAGCAGGGGGAATAAGAGGGGAGGTGACGTTAGAGATCTGAAGAACAGGAGGTTTTGTGGGGAGCTGACAGCAGTGAGTGATCACTCCAGGCAGTGAGTTCCTTGTCAGACCAGGAAATGCGGGGATTGTGTAACTGTAGCCAAGGGAAACCGAGAATAAGTGGGAGTGAAGGAGAACGGAGGAGGAGGAGCTGAGTACGTTCCAGGTGGGTGGCACCAATACGCAGAGAGTGGGGGATGGTCTGCCACTCCACCAATCCTGGAGAGAGGGAGGTACCATCGATGGACGGGATGCAAATTGGAGGGGAAACGGGCAGTAAGGGAATCTTCAAGGAGGCAGTAAGTCCAGAATCTAAAATGTTTCCTGCTGCACCTGAGTCAACAAAACCAAAAAGGGATTCGTGAGAGTCACCCCAGGAGAGCGCAGCAGGGAGGGACAGTCCAGAGGCAGAAGGGTTGAGTGAAAGGATACTGATCTTAGTGGGGAGATGAGTGGAGCCAGGGGGTCGCACCGGATAGGAGGCTCGTAGGTGGTCTGAAGCCCCACAATAGAGGCAACGCCCCTCTGAAAATTGGTGGTTGCGTTCCTCCGGAGAAAGACTAGATGGGGAGGGCGTGGAAGGAGTGGCTGGAGTGGAAGTGGGAGGGGTGCAACTGGCAGCAGAACGTAGCAGGAGGTGTTCAGTCCTACGTTGCTGTAGGCGGACATCGATCTCGGTGGCCAAGGAAACAAAACTCTCCGGGGTCGGCGAATGGTAAGGGAGGTGGGCCAGGCGATCCTTAAGTTCCTCAGAGAGTCCAGAACGGAACTGATGGATAAGGGGTTCTTGGTTCCAACCGAGCTGAGAGGCCAGGACCTGAAAATCCGTCACATATTCCTGGAGGGGACGCGTACCCTGGGACAATGCTGACGAACGCAAGGCGGCGAAGTAGGGTGACTGGAGCTGACCGAAGGTGGCTGTCAGAGCTGCCTGGAACTGTGCAAGGTCCTAAGTTTCAGGGGCGTTCCTGGCGAGGAGGCCAGAAGCCCACTCCATCGCCCGGCCAGAAAGGTAGGTGACCATAAAGGCAACGTGTTCGCAGTCGGTCGGAAAACAATCCGGACGAAGGTTAAAAGCCATCCAGCATTGCATCAGATAAGCCTGGCACATGTTCGGGGTGCAGTCGAATCGGTCCGGTATGTGGGGGGAGGCAGGGGACAGAAGGGGGCGACAGAAACTGGAGGCAGAGTGGGATTAGACGGAGGATGGGAAACGAGAGACTGAGGAGGGGTACTTGCGACCAGGTTAGCGAGATGTTGGCCGGTGGCATTTTGCTGATCCAGAGCCTGGGAGTGCTGGGAGAGGAGAGTCAAGGGATTAACTGAGCCCGCAGGATCCATATTTTGGGTTCACGATTCTGTCAGGGAAGAACTGACTGCGGAGGATAGGGATCCTATGCGAGGCTCTAGAGTGAGGATCAAGGTTCAGAGACGATAGGCGAAGGCGTAGTCGGGGAAGTAGCCGAGTCCAGAATCCTGGTAGGCGTCGGTACAGAATCGGCAGGTGAGAGTGTAGTCGAGGAAGCAGGCTGGGTTCGTGATCCGAGAAGGCGTTGAGGGAGCATCGGTTCAAAATCAGCAGGCGTAGGTGTAGTTGAGGAAGCAGGCAGGGTTCAAATACCAGGAGAGTGTAATAGGAGCGTCAGTACAAATCCAGCAGGCAACGCATAGTCGAAGTCAAAGGAGAAGGTCAGTGTCGAAATCCAGAAGTCAAACCGTAGAATCAGGAGAAACGTTTGTGGGAATAGAGCTCAAGGAGAAGATCTCAATCATGAGCAATCAAAAGGGGGTCTGGTGAAGGTTTAAATAGAGGAGAGGTTGGTGCGTGCATGTTTGGGAAGGGAAGAGCTCGAGGGAATGCGGGAGCGCTTGCACCCGTGAATGCGATTCATGAACATGTCAGAATAACTATATCAGACAGTGAAACAACAAAATATGAGAGACATGTTTCTCTAAGAAGCATACAAAAAATATTAAATACATATATTTTCCTATATGAAAGTATGACATACAGTATAATAATAATAATAAACTTTATTTTATATAGTGCCTTTAAAGGTGGCTTTTCAAAGCGCTTAATAATATATAATTTAATGTATAATTTATTAAGTATAATTTATTGTCTATCATGTTTGATGTCTTATGGGTAACAGTCCAATGACAAAACATTGTTCACTATGCTAACTTTAACTGTTTTTTTTTCTTTGAGAAGCAAAACTATTTAACATAAATAATTTATCTGAGAGTTTTATTTCCAGGTGACCGTAATGGTTATGTTTTTTTAAATGAATGAATAAATGAATTTTATAATAATTAAAAAATAACTGGAATTTCCAACACAATTAGAATGAAAATTATGAACAGTACTTTTTTCTAAGACCGCCTTTTAATGAAAAGTTTCTTGGCAGTAACAGATGGCAAATGAAACTCATGTAATTATTTCTTGTTTGAACCTCATGCCAACAGCCTCAACACAGCAGGGCAGAGAAAAAAGAGAAGGCAAAAACATCTTCTGATGTCATTTGATGTTATTTGTGCGGAATCCGTCTTCCTGAAAACAGAGGAACAGTCGACCCTTTCATATTTAGTTGATTATGTGCACCTACCCTCTCTTTGTCTCTCATTTTTTAAGCCTGGCGCTCTTAGCATTGGGAGATGGACACCCGGAAGCCCAGTGGGTCCAGGAGAGACACAACAGCATCGGCTTCACCACTGCGTCCTGACCATCTGAGTCCGGGGCTCGGAGCGCCTGGCCTCGTCACCCTGGTTTTATGCCCTGTCCCTGTTCCGGATCCCGTTCCGGATTTTAACCTTGTTTGTCTCTTCTTGGATGGATCATCCATTTTTGGACTTTGGACTGTGCAACAGATTTGAGCTCTTGGACTGTCTGAAATTGTTTGCACTTGCCACACCCCCTGAACACTGGATCACCACCGTCACGCCTCCCTGTCTGTCAACCCGTCCTGATCCTCTACGTCTCTTCCTTGTTGTCCTTCTCCTCTAACTTCCAGATTATATCGCCTGCATCGGGTCTTGAACTACGCTTCACAGGAGCCTGGACCAGCTCCCGTTACACGTGATTGACAGTAAAGCTATATCACCACAACACAATACTGTTACTGTCAGTCTCTGATGGCTACTTTTGGTTTAGAAGAACCTCCACAGTTTAAAGGTATTATGGGCCCAAAGTCATAGTCATTTACAAGCCATCCAAAAAGTTGTATTAAAGTTCATCACCGCAACACACTCAAATATTCTAATCCAAGCAGTTTATTAATTCAATTAAGGCTTCCATTACAGTAAGCAATTAAGCTGAGCTGAAATGAAGGAGAAGGGTATAAACAATTTTTGACATCTCTAAATATCTCTGTGAGCACAGTCTACTCAATCATCAGGCAATGGAAGGTGTATCGTACTGCCAAGACGCTGCCTGGATCAGCCTGCCCCTCCAAACTGAGCAGCTGAGCAAGGGGAAACAAGTGAGGGCTGCCGCTGTGAGGCCACTGACAACTCTAAAAGTGCTACTAAGGCTCTTTTAGATGGGAGAAAAAGTCTACCCAAACCCTCTCATATCTTGTATTGAGTTGGTAACAAAGGAAATGAGTGAAACTGGAAAATATGTCAACAGGGGTTGTGGTCAGATGTGCGAAGAGACCTGGAAATCTTGCAAGGATATAGGGAAAAATTGACAGAGCGAAGTACAAGTAAATGCTATGCTAGAGGAAAACCCGTTTCAGTCCACAAAATACTTCAAAATGGGGCGAAAATTAATCTTTCAGTAGAACAATTATCCAAAGCACAAAGCCAAAGCCACACCGATTTGGAAAGTGAATGTCCTTGAGTGGCCTAGTCAAAGTCCTGACGTTAATCTGTGGAAAGACTCGGAAACTGCTGTCCAGAAGCAATCCTCAAGTAACCTGAGAGAGCTTAACCAAACCTACTGTCCCAAGAAGAATGGGCAACAAAATGCACCAAGGCAGCGTGGAAAGTTGGTAGAGACTGACCTAATGAGACTTCCAGTTGTAATTGCTGCTTAAAGTGCTTCTACCAAAGACTGTTCCCAAATTTCAATTTTTTTATTTTCTTTCTTGCTGTAACATATCTCACTCTTGGAAATCAGTTTTAGCATTCAGGTTTTTAATTAATATATTAAGTTTAATAAAATGTATATACAATACACTTACATAGCACTGTAGTCTGAAAAAGTAAATTGCAAAAAAATTGTAACCCAGACCGCTCTCTGGCACAGAGAGTGATGGATGTCTCTGCTTAACTTTTTGCAGTGTTTCATGCCTGTGTTGGATCCCTTTTATTTATTTAGTTAATTATTTATTTGTACTTGTTTTGTTTTTAATCTGCCACCAAGCAAGGGTAGTTCAAATGGATTTTAACAAAAAACAAACAAACCAGAATTTATAGGCTTATTGGTAAGCAATGTTCTTGACTAAGAACTACAGGCTGTTGTCAATATTAAATAAAATATATTTTTATTTTGCATGTAAATTATTTCCAAAGAAAATTATTTTAATAAAATATGCATTGTGGCAGAAGCAGGCAGAAATTGTTTTTAAAGAAATATTAGCATATGGTTCATATAATTAGAGTAAATTGGCTGATTTTCTTACTGATAAGTCTTGATTCATCAAATATGGTTATGAGGTCCTGAAGGGAATTTTTTTACTGGCACTTCCAGTTCAGTTCATCTTGCAGCTTTTTTTCCAGTTAATGAGGAAAAAATCCTGCCACCTGAGCCTCACACTATATCTGCAACCTGATGTAATTCCTGGATAACACCTTGTTGGGACTGAAGGTTTTATAGGGATTTAATTTAAAAATGAAAAAAAAAATCCCAAAATGATGTTTATGATCTACAGCACACAACCCAGTTATTGCTAGAACATTTCAAGAAAAAAATACATTAAGCCTCACAATTTGCTGGAGAGTTTCATGACACCATCTGTAGAGTGGTATCTTTTATATTGCTTGAAGAAAGGAAAATTCCTGCTATAAAAGCAAATGTGAAACTCAATAATAAAACTGGTTTGAATGGCTTCTTACAATGTACACTAAAAAATCCACCTGCAGACCAGCCAACTTCTGCAGATATAGTATGGTCAGGCATTAATTTAGAATCAGTATTATATGTAAACATGATTAAAGAATCATTCATATGCTAGAAGTATTAATGAAGTTTGACTCTGTGTTTCTATAAGTGACTTAACTGACTTAATCCCTGGTTAACCCAAACCTTCAATTTACCTACCAGTTGCATATGAAAAGCCTTATAATTTGTGCTGAGGTTCCATCAGGTAGATAAGAAAATTAAAAGGGTGACAATTGGGAGGATGATATTTAGCACATCTGGCTTGTCTTGCAGTAGTGAATTGATCCAATGTTCTCACCCAGCTCTTTCTTGAAAGAAGCCAGGCTATTAGCTTCTACAGCATTGCCATATAGGTTGTATGGTGAAGATGTGCCTCTTGTCCTGATTAGAGGATATCATACGGATGTTTCTTGAAAGAATCTAGGGTATCAGCTTCAACCACACGGCTGGGTAGTCTGTGGCTGTGGTCTCTCCAGCAGTAAACAGGAGCAATGGGAACACGTCCTGTACTGCTGTACACTCATACCCTGGTATCCGAACCTAATTCGTTCCTGTAAATCTGTTTGGAAGGCGGGAGATTGTAAATTGAAAATAACAATTCCATTATTTCATATGGGGAAAATTCTACCCCATTTCAAACTAAAGACAAGTTCACTCAAAAACCACCCTAAATAATACCATACAAACTACGGCAGCAAGCTTAGTGAACAACGCAGTTCTACTTAAATAAGCCAGCTATAGCTGTAAAATAATTAATGATATCATATTTACATTTTTCATTTTTCATTATAGATCGCTATCCAAGCGATCGACTAGAACGATATGCATACTGTTGTTGACTATTATGCGAAAGGATCTTTTTCACTTCCTTAAGACCTCATAATGAACAGCAACTATCAAACACAAAAAAAAACACTTTGAAAATGAAAGCACAAGCTTTCGCGGTGATCGTAAATAAAGGACTGCTACCTTATGGCATCCTCAACCACAATGCCTTGCGCACGCGCAGAAACAAATAGATGTTCAGCGACACTGAATTCAAATTGTTCTGGGTCAGAATCAGTCATTTTTCAACTTCAAAGTCAGGATTAGCAAATTGTCGTTCTTATAACGAATTACAAGGTACACATTTTTCATGTTCGGATTGGAGAAAATTCATATATGAACGTTCTGATTCAGGGGAATGAGCGTGTTGGAAAAGAGTTCCTGCTATATGGTGTTCTTGAACAGACAATGGGGAGGAGGTCAAGTTCTACTCAGGAACTTGCAGGAACTTCCATTTCCCTGCACATTAAAGCTCAGTACTGCTTGCATCCTCTCTAGCTCTCTGTGTCTCGCTTTGATGCAGACACTTGTCTCGCACTCAGCATTACTAGGATCTTACTTTCATCGTGTTCATCCGGGACCCTAGTCACTCTCACTTCTTCAGTCTCAACACTCCAATAAAAAGAAGCTGTTCTGTGCCCTCCATACCAGCTGTGTTTTTTTCCTTAAGGGCTCCTGGTGTCAGCAAGCCTCCCAGAGACTCTGAAAATACAACAGCTTGGTCTCCCTGTTCCTTCCCTCTCTCTCTTCCTAATCTCACCACCTGTATTCTCCTTTCCTCCACCCCTTGTCTCTCTGTTTCTAGTTGAACGTACAATGCACCACACCTACAGCACGGCTCCAACCTATATTCCCCTTCCTTCTTTTCGATGTCTTCCGATGGATATCACTGTCACTCACTGTGGGAGCAAGTGCACAATACCAGCTTGCACAAGATTCAGACTTCCATCTTCACACCCAATGCAGTTCCTTATGCTCAAGCTTAGGCAGCTGCAGCAATGGGCTCCCTCCACTCATCTGTCCCTCTTTTTTTCATTTGGCATCCAACTGGTCAGTGTTGGCCTTCAATTACTCGGCCTCTCAAAGCTTCCATGTGCATGGATATGTGACAGTCACGGTTCCGCGCAGGGTCGTGCCCCCCGCCACCCGTTCTGTCCCCACACCTGGGGCGCGAACCTGGGTCTCCAGCGTAACGCAACAGGGCACCAACCGCGTGAGCTACAGGAGACTTCCCCCAGCCCAGGCAGCTGAGGACCCTGATACATGCAGTGAGGGCGCTGACGTCACCACACTAGCTCCGCTACAATATCTGATATTCCATCTTTTGGGGGGGTTCAGCTCGAAACACGTTCTAATCATATTTTCCATTGTCTGTGTCAGGCTACTATTTTGTGCCACTGCAATGGTGTCAGTTGTCCTCCATACAGGCTGCAAGAGTTCTCAAGCTAGTTAGTATGGCTGCCTGCTAACAGGTAGCTCTCTTCCTGTTTCTATGTCAAACTACCCCTTGTCACCCAGCATCTACCACTACACACCACAAATTTCTATTCCAAGCTAGCAGGTCTTGCAACGGCTGCTAGCTGCTAGTACTGCTACCTGTTCGCTGACTCGTGTTTTGTTACCTGCAGTATATATTCTTTTCATACACTGCTCCTGAATCCACCCAGTTAAACAAGCCCAAGCCTGCATCTTACATTGTTCATTCATTACACTCCTGTCCTGCTTAGTTCCGGTGAAACCTTAGTTGAACCGACTCACTCTTAGCTCAGTGTTCGAAATCTGCATCTGTGTTTTAGGGATTCTTTAGGGGGGTGTCCGACCAACCCTGTCATTTTCTCATCCAGGTGAGTTCACACGAAGGGATTAGCACAGTGTCTTTTTATGATCGTCAGCTTGTTTCACCATTATTACAATTTAACCGAACAATTGAAATGATTGCAAGCTGGCATGTTGAGGGTGAGTGTAATGAGCCTGGAATGAAGGAAGTTTAAGTCACATTGGGATCTGAATGCAAAGAGAAAAGTTACAGCTAAACAATGTAAATGCCTATAGGGACATGTAGTGAATAATAATGGGTTACACCATTCTTCGTTATCACACAGCTTTCTCTTTGAAGGGCAGCTGTATGGAGTAGTGGCTTTGGACTTGTACTGTAACTCCGAGTAAGGTACTTAACCAAATTAGTCCTGTAAAATATCCGACATTTTAAATGGTCGAACAGGTATGTTGCTTTGAATAAAAACATCAGCCAAATAAATTCATAATAAGTACCTGATTATGTACAGTGTTGTAAGTAATGAGGCCAGTGTATGACCATTGTGGACCTGGGCAATGACCCTCTGAAGATGACATTTCTAAAATTTACAAACTTCACCCAATTTAATATTGTCTTCACCTTTAGACTTATGCTTTTCTTCTGGTCTTGGCTTTACTCAAAAGAGACTTTAGGTTACTTATTTCTGTTCATGTGGAAATAGACAAGCTGCTTGTGGATGTCTTAACAGGAGGATAAAAAAGCTCTATTAGCTTAGTTAGCATGGTGTACAATAATTTGCTGGCTCAGAAATTCAATATGAAATCTGTTTTTGTAACCCAGACCTCTCACTGACCCAGAGAGTGATGGATGTTTGTGTCTAGCTTTTTGCAGTGTTTCATGCCTGTGTTGGCTCCCTTTTATTTATATATTTTTATTTGTTTCATTTTAATCTGCCACCAAGCAAGGGTAGCTCAAATGGATTTTAACACAAAACAAATAAAACAGAATTTATAGGCCTATTGGTATGCAAAGTTCTTCTTAATGCCGGTATTACGCCCTGGGATTCAGAATCTATGCACTTACAGTATCCGATAAAAAAAAACAACACTCCACTCTCAAGTGACACACTCGCTTTTATACTGTCAATTGTTATGGACCTTTAGAAAATGCAACATGAGCTTCTGCTTCTACGTTTTGCTTTATTTGATTACTGCCTTGTGCATGATTTCCAGTAACTGCTGGAGACGGAAGTTTGGAGACACATCATAAAGGAAGAATGATTAACAGTTCAAGTGCTTGAATTTCTGTAAGTCACTGGGCTGCCATTTATGATTGTAAGACCACAGTACTATCATCATGTCCCTCATATGTTTATTGTAGCATTGAGGAACAGTGTGTTCGAATGACAGAGAAACAGAATCTTATCAAGAACAGCTGTTTTTTTTTATAGTAAATGAGCTTTCTGCTCAGAAGTCGGAGCCCCTGGTGGAGAGTCCTTTGTCTTCAGCAGGAATTAGAGACAGACAAGCAGGGAGCCAGGCTTAACAATACAGAGAAGTCCTACCTCACAGACAACAACCACATTGAACATACACACTTAACTTTGTGTTCTTACAAATGAAGTCAAACTCCTTCAATCACTTTAAGGATTTTGTTAGGACCAGCCCACGAGCAGCAAGGGCAATCCAGCCAGCAGCCATATCACCCTGCAACTCACCACTGGCAGCCAACTGAAGCTCAGCAGGTGTGAGCCTGGTCAGTACCTGAATGTCACCTTGCAGCTCACCGCTGGCAGCCCACTGAAGCTCAGCAGATGTTAGCCTGGTCAGTACCTGGATAGGAGACTCCTGGGAAAGCTAAGGTTGCTGCTGGAAGAGGTGTTAGTGGGGCCAGCAGGGGGCGCTCACCCTGCGGTCCATGTGGGTCCTTATGCCCCAGTATAGTGACGGGGACACTATACTGTAAACAGGCACTGTCCTTTGGATGAGACGTAAAACTGAGGTCCTGTGGTCATTAAAAATCCCAGGGTGTTTCAAGAAAAGAGTAGGGATGTAACCCTGGCGTCCTGGCCAAATTTCCCATTGGCCCTTACCAATCTTGGCATCCTAATAATCCCCATCTATGAATTGGCTTCATTACTCTGCTCTCCTCCCCACTGATAGCTGATGTGTGGCTCACTATGGCTGCCGTCGCATCATCCAGGTGGGGCTGCACATTGGTGGTGGTGGAGGGGATCCCGATTACCTGTAAAACGCTTTGAGTGGAGTGTCCAGAAAAGCGCTATATAAGTGTAAGCAATTATTATTAATCCTGCTGAGCACAATAGGTTGCATCCACCTGTTTTGCTGAGTAACCAGCTGGAGGAGTTCACTAAGCCTAAAATAATGACACACATAAGTCCACATCCATGGGATCCTGGCCTGTCCTGGTCTTCCACAATGTGTGGTACAATGCAGGGAGTGTCTGGTGTGGGGGCGGAGCCCCGGAATAAGGGAGACGCGTTACCGTGGAAACCACACCTGACGTGATTAAGTGAATGAACGGCAGGTGTAGAAGTGGTTTAAAAGGAGGCTGAATAGCTCCTGGAAAAGGGGGGGAATCTTAGTCTTGCTGTAGCCGTAGTGGTGAGGACAAATGCGGAGGTTCGGCTGTGAGAGAGCCGGGCTGAAACAGGACAGTAGCGGGTGTGAGACGCTGCTAGTCGGGGCGATGTTAAAAGGGCGTGCCGCCATGTACAGTATGAGTGAGCAAAGACTTGACTAGCCGCTGTAGTAACCCCGTGAGGCGCTGGAGAAGATCGACAGTCCCGGAGGGGATTGTGAGAGGAATAAGCTGTGAGGAAAAGAGCGAAAACGTCAGTTTGGGAGGAGACGGACAGGAGAAACGGAGCTTTATGAGATCGTCGAAAGATTTAAAGGGACAGCATCCTGCTAGGGTGTGAGAGCAGGGCTGTCGTGTCCGCTGTATGAATGAGTTAGTGTGTGTGGAAGAGGGACCCTCCCCCTGGCAATACATTGGTAACGGGGAAGTGAGTGGGGTCTATCTAGCTGCACCCTCTGGGAGATAGTGCAGTGGTGGCTGGGCACAGTGAGGTGTGCTGGCAGCTGTGAGTTCACAACCTAAGGGCGTGAGAGTGAGGTGCCAGAGGTTGTGAGTGTGTTAGAGAGGGACAGTGTGTTGGGTCTTGGCACGGGGTGTAGTGCCGAAGAGACTCGGTGATGTAGGTAGTGTGTGTTCCTGTTAGCGGTGAGGACAACAGCATGAACTCGGTGAACCTGAGACTCTAAAGGCAAAGGGCCCAGAAGTAAGGGAATGTAGACTCATGTATTCTGTTACCCCGATCAGGGGGTCAGGGTGATCACCCCTGTCGGAGGAGAGTGTGTGCAACATAAAGAAGACCTAAAAGAGCTGATAAAGGGGCGTGACCATGCCCAATGTGGTGTCAACTACCCCCGTCACAAAAGTTTTCAAAAGTGGTCTTGCACATGAAGTCGGTTGACCGGTTTATGTGAATAAGTACCCACTGCACAAGGACAGCAACAGAGAATCAGACAGTAAATTTAACACAAATGCAAAGTTAGGTGAGGTGTTAACAATTAGCCTGTTAGCAATTCAGACTGCTTCACCTTAGGAGAGAAGAGGAATCTCTCCAGGTGGTGCTTGTGCACAAAGTACCACTCACCACTCACCACTTTGACACTTCACTTCCCCAGGATATTTACTCCACAGGCACAGGCTCAGACAGATTCCCTTGCCAAATTGATCAACATGCTGTCTCTTGTGCTGTAATGGCATTTACAGATGTGACAAAAAAGAAGCTTGAGGTCTTGGTGTTTTTTCTTTACATGAGTCTGATTACTGGAACAGCTGTTCAGCCATCGTCAGCTCACTGACTGAGATTGGCAGGGAACTGAGCCAAACCACTCTGTGACAAGTTCAAATGTCACAATTTGCAAGTGAATGCAAAAGCTCTGGTTCTGTTGCTGTGAAATTTTATCTTACAACGTCTTTATGTTTAGAAAGGATGTAAATGACATAATTATTTCAGATACTCTGTACTTTAATTTATATCATGGTACAGTGTATACTGTATAACAGTATGATAGTATTATAAAGAGTCAATATATACTGTACTATTACTACTACTACTAATAAAAAAGTCCTTGCACATTTATAGCATTTCACTAGACACTACACTGAAAGTGCTTTACAGGTATTGGGGACACCCCTCCACCCCCAGTGTGCAGCCCCACCTAGATGATGTGACAGCAGCCAGAGTGCACCTGTACACTCCCCACACACCAGCTCTCAGTGGGGAATGGGAAGAGTGATGATGCCAATTCTTAGATCGGGATTATTAGGAGGCCATGATTGGTAAGGGCCAATGGGAAATTTGGCCAGGACATGGGGTTACACCCCTACTCTTTTCGAGAAATGCCCTAAGATTTTTAATGACCACAGAGAGTCAGGGCCTTGGTTTTACGTCTCATCCAAAGTGATGTCCTTGTCACTGTACTGGGACATTAGGACCCACACAGACCATGGGGTGAGTGCCCCCTGCTGGCCCCACTAAAACCTCTTCCAGCAAGAACCTTAATTTTTTCCAGGTCTCCCATCCAAGTACTGACCAGGCTCACACCTGCTTAGCTTCAATGGGCTGCCAGTTGATAAGGGTCTTAATGAAACGTTAATTCTAAAATTACAAAAGGTAGGCTTTAGGGGAAATGTGTTTGCTTGAGAATTGATTAATAGAAAACTGAGAATACAGATAAGTAATGAATATTTTAAATGGGGGTGATTCAATCAGTGGGGTACTGAAGGAATGTGTACTAGGACCACTGTTCTTCCTAATATTTATCAATGATCTAGGTTCATTGTAGAGAACTTGCAGATAATACCCAAATCGTACAATTTACAAAAAATATAGGAGCAATAAACAAAATTCAGAAGATACTCTACTCTTTTCGAGAAACACCCTGGGATTTTTAATGACCACAGAGAGTCAGGACCTTGGTTTAATGTCTCTTCCGAAAGATGGCGCATTTTTACACTATAGTGATCCCGTCACTTTATTGGGGCATTAGGACCCACACAGATGGGAGGGTGAGTGCCCCCTACTGGCCCATTAACACCTTTTCCTTAGCTTTCCCAGGAGGTCTGCCATCCAGGTACTGCCCAGACTCACACCTAGTTGGCTTCAGTGGCTGCCACTTGTGAATTGCAGGGAGATATAGCTGCTGGCAAAAAAATAAAATAAATAAAAATGCACGACAAAATCTTGAAGTAGAAGTTCACTATTTTTAGAATATTTCTACAAACCTATTTAAAAACCCATAGGATGTTATGCAATGAAAAAATATCAAAAACAGAATGTTTTTCCATCTAATATGGGAGGCATTATCCTGTGTCATAGCTAACAGAAAGCACCATCAACAGTGTTCTACAGCCTTGGACTTTATGGCAAAGATTATTAATTATTCCCTTAATACACTCAGTGATTTGTAATATTCTTGAGAGAAAAAATCACACAGTGTCAGTGCAACCTGAATTCATCTCTGACTTGAGTTGCCTATATTATATTAATGTGATGTATTGATAGGAAGAAAAACTAGGAATACAGAGTGAGTGCAGTTTTTTCCACAGAGGAAAAATGTAACAAATAATCAAAAGAAAAAAAATATCAAATGTCTTTAAATTCTAATCCAAGAAGTCCTCTTCAGTTATTGATTTTAAATAAGGCATTTCTGATCAAGCTTTTATTTTTCAAAGGAAAATAACCCAGATTGTCATGGAAGCTAATTTTTGTTCTTCAGATTTTTATTTATTTTTTGTCTGCCTTGCAAAAACTGCCATATTCATGGATCAAAACAAAATCAATGCACGACGGCTGTAGTCATCAAGAGGCTGGGAAGCTTTTTTTAAATAATTAAAAGAGTCCCTGTGTGTCTACATATTTTGTACTGTTCATGTAAATAAATCAAATTAGGTAAACAGAAAATGCATTTTTTTACACAGAAACAAAATATGTAAGAAGTACATAAACTCTTAAATTGTATACAATTGTAAATTGTATTACATAATAGAATATAGCATCTAATATTTATAAACATATACTTTATATTTTCAACAGATTTGGAAATGACTTTCTGTTGAGTCTCATTTTATGAAAAGTAAAATATTACATGATTTTTGAGATTTCATGGACATTACAAATATTAAAAATGTTGGATTGATTTTCTTGCACATAATTTTAGCTTCAGTTTGCACTACAGATGTACAGTGGCAGTCAAAAGTATTTACCTCCTTTGGACTTTTCACTTTTTATTGTATTATATTATGGAATCATAATGTATTTAATTGTGATTTATTGCCATTGATCAACACAAAACTCTCTTTAAATCCTCCTGTATTAATTAGCGTACAATAACTGATTGCAAAAGTAAAGTAAGTTTAAAGTATGTTTTCCTCATGTCCCTGTGGGTTTCCTCTGGGTGCTCCAGTTTCCGCCCACAGTCCGGTAGGTTAACTGGCCCTGGTGCGAGTGTGTGTGTCTGTTGTGTCTGTGTCTGCCCTGCGATGGAAAGGTGTCCCTTCCACGGTGCACTCTGTCTTGCACCCATTGTTTGTTAAGATAGGTTCCAGCTCTCCCGCGACCCTGAAGAACAGGTTAGAAAATGGATGGATGGATAGATAGATAAAGTCCTGCTACCGGGTCCCGGGTTGGACCCGGAGCCCGGGGAGCAGCCAGGGCCAGAGGCGAGTCAGTGGGTCGCCAGCCATCGCCGCCTCGCAGTGGGCGGTCACGCAGGGCTCTCCGGCAGCTTGCGGAGTACGAATACAGCCTGCGGGGTTTGGTCGATGTCGGCGGGATGCCGGATGCCTCAGGTGGGGGCAGTGTAGCGCCCTTGTCGGGTGACGAGAGGGAGGTGCACTCAGGTAGTGCATGCACTGCAAGGCAGGCTGGGAGTTATAGCCAGGGGATGCTGATGTAAATAATCCCAATCGCATTTGTGTAAGCAGAAGTTTAGTGTTTACCTGTGTCACTGTCTGTTATTATCCCTTAATATGAAACCACCCTGCCCCTGCGTACGAGTCCCGTTTACCTCCCCAGTGTCCTTGTCAACCCTGAGTTTGAGTTTGTTTCTGTTGCCCATAGCCGGCTGATGGAGGCTTAATAAAAGGTGCTTGTGTGCCAAACTGTGAGTTGTCAGGTTTCTTTTCCAGCGCGAACCCGAATTCGCTACATTTGGAGTGGTGAGGGCACAAGCCCAAGAACCCAAATTTGATACATTGGTGTCAGGTGTAGAATTCGAGCCCACGCCTCGAAGGGGGATGTGGTATGAAAGATAATCTACTAATGAAGAAACTTGATGTTGCCAATCTACCCCAATTTCTTTTTAAAATCTGTATGATGCTCCTAGAAGCATCAAAGACCACAGGGTTACATCCAGCGATCTACAGACCTCTCTTTTTATGGTAAATGTCAGAGTTGATGGGTTCACTCACCAGGAAATGATTGAATAAGAATGGCTTTCATGGAAGGATAGCTTGGATCTACCATGAATTCCACACGATATCAGAGTATTCTAGAGGAAAACGTGAGATCATCTGTCCAACAGCTAAAACTGAACTGAAAGTAGATCATGCAACATGAAAATGACCCATTTGCAAATCTATGACAGAATGGCTCAAAAGGAAGAAATTCAGGGTTTTGGAATGGCCCAAATCTAAACCCCACAGAGATGCTGTGCATACAAGAGAGCCCCCAAGCATCACAGAGTTGTAGGTTGTAGCTATTGTGCAAGGAAAAGTGGGCCAGAAATCCTCCCAGGCGATGTGACAGACTGATCAGCTCTTACAGGAGATGGTTAATTCTAGCAATGGGGTGCTATAGGTTACTGAATCAAGATATGCACAAAGATATTGGATGCTGGCAGTTTTTTTTTAATGCATAATGTCAAAGTAAGATTTGTGTGTGTTATTTGTTAAATGAGGTTATTAGTAATGGTAATAATTAGTAAAGGAAAATGCTAAACCAGAAAATCTTAGTTTTTCACCATACCAACTAAGGTACAATTTCATGTGCAGTAATAAAAGACAGACATGGAGTAAGAATTGTAATCACAATGGAAATTAATTAAGACTGAGAATAGAAAACATGTACACACAAAAATGTGTATCTGGAACAGACTCTGTCAACCCAGTAGACTTTTTCAGTAAAGTAAAGAAAATATGAACCAGAAGATACAAGTGGAAACTATGTAAAAATGCATTTCAAACTGAGAACAGATTACACTTTTTTGAACTTTTTTATATAAAGGGTTGTGATAGTCTAGAACAAGCTTTCCAGCCATGATGTTGAAGCTGATATTCTGGCTGTGTTCAAGAAATGGATGGATGAGATCCTTGAATCAATCAGCTACCAGACACTGAATGATTTAGATGGCCTTTTCATGTCCATAACCTTTTTATAAGTTTGTATTTGGAAATTTCTTTAAAGTAAAATTAGTTTCCCCTCACAAACCACTAATATAAATAATAATAAAGAAATATAAAGAAAATGCATTTTTCTGGAATCTTTCAGTTAAGTAATAAAATGTAATAAATCATGGTGCATAAAATTTATAGATAACATATACTGTATGGGTATATTCTTCATTAAACTAACATCTTTTGTGAGATTTAAGCACTAAATATTTGGAAAAATATAAGCTGTAAATCTTTTCTTTTTTTAACAAACAGGAAATTACAAATCTGTTACTGTTAATGTGCTTTTTCTTTGGTAACATTTTGTAAGTGTCATCATTTTAGGAGCAATTACTAACACATTTCCTTTTTTAATGAATACTGAATTTATCCAGCTTAAAAACAATTCAAGAAACATTACAGATGTAATTATCTTTGAATTATTGTCTGCTGTTATAAACTACTGTTATTTCTGGGATAATAATAATGACCTGTGATGGAAAGTCTCATTTCTGAAAATGAAACTAGGATTCTAATTTGTTATTCACTTCAATACATATTTTGAATACATCATGCATTTCCTTCTACTAATAATCTAACTGACATTAATCATTTAGTTTTTTTTAAGCTTCAGTGCCCATGTTTGTAATAGAACATCTGATAGACACCCATTATCTACAATAATCAGATGCAATTTACATAGTTTGACTCTAATTTAACACATCATCCAGATATTATTTTGATATTCTGAAAAATAAAGCTTCCATTTCATATACTGATTCTCAAAATAATTCTTGTAACTTTTGCCACATCGCCCTTGTTTGTTTCTTAACTTAATAAAACAGAAATATTTCTTAAGAGAGTATTCTTGCAAGCAGAATAAGCACTTCCAGGTATGCAGAGAAAAGGTGTGTGAGAGTGTGTTAATAAAGAGCAACAACACATCTGTAAAAATGTTTTCTTGACATGCTTGTGCAAACTTTTTGAAATTTCTTCTTACTCTTTCAGTTACTGTACATTGAAAGTCTGACCAAATTTAAATCTCATTTATTACACACATCAGTGACTTAACATCACAGAAAGAAATGCTGTTATAAACTACTGTTACAGGAAACTGATTAGCATGGATAAATTATAAGACAGCATTCATCAACCATTGTTTCAAATGAACAGCTTAGCTTTGAAAAGAAAGCAGTTTTTTGAGCGGACGAAAGGTAATGACTTACTTCACTTCCTCAGAGTACAAACCTGCTGATTGTAGCAACTTTATCACTCTCACAGCACTTCTGAGCAGTTCTGGAGTTACAGTGAAAACTCTCTTGGTATATTGAATTTCATTCAATATTTATAGTTTTGTTAACATATGTGATTTTTTACAGGATTACAGGAACTTGGATAATTCCAACAGATGTGACTTGGTATCTTTATAATGTCATTTAGATTCACTTCTCTTACAGACCTATCCATCTTTGTTTGTGGTCTGTACAGTAATGCACAAATACCTTCAGATTTTTCATTGAATCACTCTGAAAATAGGCTTTCGATATCTTCGACAGAAGAACCACTATATTATCCTGCTGTAAAAACTGTCAGTCTCAGATTCATGCCCCTATCTTTCTTATAATGCCTTACAGCTGTAGCTTTCAATCCTGGTCTTAGAGTACCCCTGTATCTGCTGATTTGTAGTTCTTTACTTTAGTACTTCAGTTTAGTTTAATAGGCCCTTAATCACCAGTGATAATTGATCTGCTTGCTTGTTTGTTTTTTTCTGCCCTTCAGAACTTGGATTCAAACTACTCAGATACAGTGGGTCTCAATCTGGATCCTGGGTGACCTCTCCTTGTGTCTTCTAGTTTTGCTCCAGAATTTTTAATGACAGGATAATAGATTTCAGTTTTCTGTTTGAGACATTTTTTTTAAATGCTTTCAGCTCTTATAAAGATGAATGGGATCAATAATTGGGATGAATCATTTTATTAATTAGTGAGTTTCAGGACTTAGAGTTAGAAGAAACATAACCAACTTAAGCAGACAGAAAAACACTGACTCACAGCAGTTGTCTGATACGTATTATTGATACATGTTCAAAAGCAAGGAATGAGTGCATACTGTAAGAATATTAGAACTGGTGATTAAAAGCCTAGTAGGAACAAAAAAGCAGCCAGGACCAGGCTTGAGAACCACTGCAACACAATGTATCATAAAAATTGAATCATTATTAATGTCTTCATCAAGTATACTGTAGCTTTGGACATTTAAGCAAGATAAACTAGGAGCAGAAATGTACAAAACTAAGTTACATTTATTAAGAAAATAATTAAACTAAGATATCCCTAATTTTCCTTTGGTCATCATTGTAAAAATTCCTAATGCTGAGTACTGGGTCAGTATCCCATAGTAAAGAATTGGGTGACTGAATCTGTATTCCAAGCACTGGTAATGCAGTAAAAAAAGGCATTCAGCTACCCAGGAACTTAAGTTCTCAATGGAGCCAAGAATAAATTGCAGCATTTTTTTCCATTATTGAGAGAAATACAGAAATTCTCTAGGCCCCAGGGGACAGTGATTCATGCAGAGGCATCTGATTTAAACTGAAGTTAGTGCTATTTGCATTTTTCCATTTCTTTGTTTCTTATTTGTTCAGACTTTTAGTCTGCCTTTTCCCTCCAACTGTCTGAAAACAGCGATCTGTAGATCAAATAATGAAAGGCACTATATGGATACTACTCAAAAGAGGATCATTCCGTATTTGCCTGCTGTGAATGTGTGAAATTACACAAATCATCGGGATTTACCAGTTTAAATCCTAGCCCATCCAGGAAGATCTATTCAATCAATCCATCCTTTATATGTTTCATCATCATCATCCATCCATTTTCGTACCACTTTATCAAATTCATGGGGAAGCCAGAGCCTATCCTGGCAAGATGGAGAACATGGCAAGATACACCCCAGATGGGATGACAGTGAATCACAGGGCACACACAGAAATATACACACCCTCACACCTAGGGTAATCTTTCCAAACTAACCACCCAGCATGTCTTTGGACTGTGGGTGGACACATTGTGCCTCCATGTTGCTCCTTTCCTCCACATCTTCATCATCATAAGATCACTTTATTGGCCATAAACAATTTCTTGTATTAGGAATTTGTCTTTCTGCATACCCCAGCTTGCTCTCCATGAGACACACAGGGAGACGGAGAGAAGCTGGGGGTCAGAGCGCAGGGTCGGCCATTGTACAGCGCCCCTGGAGCAGTTGGGGTTAAGGGCCTTGCTCAGGGGCCTAACGGAGTAGGATTCCTCTGCCAGCCTCGGGATTTGAAGTCCTCTCTTGACACATCTCAAAATGCTTGAAATCAGGGCAAAGCCAAAAGCAATAGACAGGTATAAACCTATTAATGTGGTCAAATCAATAGAATTAAATGTTAGAACAGTGGTTCTCTAACTGTATTCCGCGGAACATCTGCAGGGGTTCCGTGAGCTCTCACATAGGCTACAAGAAAAATAAAAATTTGCTATCCAGAAAAAAAATGTGAGTTCTGATGGCTTTGCATGGTTCCAAGAAGTCAGAAAAATTAGGCATATCTTCTGAAATGTCATCTTCAAATTTATTCTCTGAATAAATTCTGTACTTTCGCTGCTAGAGCCAGAAAGTACCTCAAAGGCGTTGGATGAAATTTCCTCTTCCATCTGCTCTTCTATCTCATTTGGAGATAAAAATGTTTGCAATTTTGCCATCCTGCAAATCTCTAAAACTCTCACAATGAGAGAAAATAGCGTGTTACTAGGTACAAAGATCACTTAGAACTTACTGCATCCACGAGAGAAAAAAAAGAAGAAAAAATGTGATAAACAATAAAAAAATTTCTAGACTTCACGTCACAAGAATATGAGAAGTTCATTGACCTGATTTCAGACTCTTCCTTACAAACAGCTTTTAATGAAGTGCAGCTGGCAGAGTTTTGGTGCAGCACCAAAATACAAATATCCAGCATTATCAGAGAAAGCTCTTTCTGCTCTTCTCCCGTTTGTGACCACCTATCTGTGTGAAACCGGATTTTCGTCGTATGTGTCCACAAAAACGAAGTATCGCAACAGATTGGATGCAGAGTCGAACATAAGACTGCAACTCGCATCCTGATGTTATCCTGGCTGCCTCTCCTTCTCAGCTCTGCAAATGTGTCAGCCTTAGTTTGACTGTTGACTGTAATGCATCTGTTCTACTTTAAACCAAGTCAGTAAAGCTGATGTCACCTTTGATAAAAAGGTTTGCATTTGAAGCACATGTTCCCAATGTTATGAAGGTATCCTCTGTCATTTTTATATCATTGCTCATGTCAATTCACATCTTTCCAAAATGATTCAGAAATTGTAATGCACACTTTTGTCTTTTCCAGGCTTGGTAGCTGCATACTGTACAGTATATGTATATGACATGCCTATGTTGGAATGACTTATGTACAGTATGTGAAATAGAAGTGATATGTAATATTTTGTGATGTATTTAGATATACAGAAGTGTTGTATATCCATAAAAATTGTCCCCTAGGGGAAAAATGAAAGTTTATCTTATCAGAACACTGCAGTTTCTCCATGGAATTCACTACTAGCAGTTTCAGGAATGCCAAGCCTACAGTGCCCTGTACCCTGACACACAATGGTGGATCCAATAGAAGACATTGTGGATTCACAATAGGTAAAATACAATACAACAACAAAAAGGTAACTATTTTACAATTCTGAATAACAATACTAGTAAATAATGATACAGAAAAATACTGTGTAAACGATCTTTGCTTTTTTGTGTGTTGACAGATGATGGTAAAGTGAGTGAATAGTGAATGAGAAAGACTTCATAAAAGTTCATGCACTGAGGGCGTGCCACATCTACGTATGTATCCATTTGTCACAAGAAACAATGACTGATTGGAGCAAATTGTTTTCTAGCAGTTTGATAATATGGTATGATCAACAGTATTTAATCAGCAGTGATGTCTAGCAAGACAAGAATGGATAAAAAATCACAGTCAGTAGTCATCGACTGATCATGAGTAACTCAAACATATTTATATACAATTTTACTCCAATCTTAACCCAGACTGAAAAGGCTCATACGGTTTATTTGCAGGTATGTGAGCTTGTATATGAACAGTAACAACTTGTTCCAGAACCTTTGCCGAAAATGATAACTAAAATATTAGCTGATCATTACTGAATTAATATGCTCAGAGTTAAAAGGCTCTGACTTCAGCTTTTTTTCTGGAACTGATATTACAATTTAATCTTATTGATTCATCTGTGATATGTAAAATCTCATAAAATTGAAATCCTTATGAAATCGGGCAACAGATATGACAAAAGATCCTTGAGAAACTGAATTCTATTTGGAGAGAGAAATTAGAAATGAGCTTCAGTGCCATCCGTTCAAAGGATTTTTAAAGTGGGACAGGCAATGCTTTCACAGCTGTGTCAAGTACAACTACCAGCCCACTGCCTACCAGATATACAGGGTTTCTCTAAACTAAGGTACCCAGGGAGGTGTAAAGGTGTAATTGTGATTATGTCAAGTTTCAGATAAACAAAAAAAAATCCAAACCTGTCTCAGTAATAAATTAATTCAACAGTAATGCTGTGTTGGTCAGAGAGCAAATATTAAATACAGCCACTTTAAGGAACTTTGCCAGTCAGCAGTACTGCATAATAACATGTTGGGAAGACTGCACAAACATTTTAATTGAAGACCAGGGAGTTTAGGTAAATGAGGTAATCTGGTTATTAAAGAGAAACTGGTTTTGTTCTAAATACACCTACGAAAAGAGTCCCTGTAAAGGTATTTGGATCAGCGCAGTAATGCCTAGCTTATGGTCAACAGCATTTACTGTATTACAGAATATATACCATTCTTTACATTGAAAATGCAACGGCTGAGACAGTCAGAAAGACAGAATCAGTGCTAAGCCTGAAAAATAGGTCTGTGAATATCTGATGTACAGATATCCTGGGTAACACTCTGATATAGGCGACAGGTCCACTCTGACATCTAGACAGCACAGCCAGAAATAAGATAAATAATTTATCTTATCTGTCCCAGTGATCTAGAACATACTGTATAGTGCAGAACACAATCTGTTGATTCTCAGTAATTTTGGATGGCAGTAATGATAACTATGAAGAAGTTAAAGAACATTAGGTACTGTAGCTATGTCAGCATACGTAGGCTGCAAAGGAAAAAGTAAAGGTTTATTCCCTGCTGTAAACTGATAATTAATAATTATGAAAGCAGCCAGTGGCCAAAATTTTCCAATCTTAATTACTACTTGAAATGTTGCCCTTCATAGCATCTAAAAAACATATTCGCTTTCCTTGTTGAACTGCCAGATTTTGACCCTAGACTCCTCTTTCTCACAACAGTGAGAGACTCTGATGCTCAATACAGAAAACCAAAATGTTTTTCAGTGACTCATTTCAGTATGCAAAACACAATGGAATATAGCATATCACTTCAGAATGAGAATTTAAACAATGCAAACAATGCCACAGAAGAAGTTTTCTTTTGCAGCAGTGTTACATTCTTCTAGTCTGAATTCCTCAGATCCTATGTCACTGTCACCATAGGCACCACATGTTCAACATGACTGAGCACAACACTGATTCAGCTGCTATCCCTTCCACCAGCTGAACTATGACCAAAACGGGAACTATGTCTTACCTGCACACTTGCGACTGCACGAGTCAGTGGCACTCTCACCTTCCAGACTGATCTTCTCAGATCTCAATATAATCAATTTCCCTTTGGGATCAATAAAGTCTTATCTATCTATCTATCTATCTATCTATCTATCTATCTATCTATCTATCTATCTATCTATCTATCTATCTATCTATCTATCTATCTATCTAACCTTTTTTTGGAAAATCGAAAGGTTGCTTCGCTAAGTGATGTTGTTGGATCAGTAGGTGGCGATTTTCTATTCAATTTTTCAGAGCATTGTCCCAGTAGGGACGATAAGGGTGAGGGAGGACTGTATGCTTCTGGAACAACTGTCTTTCAGATGAGGCCATAAACCTACATGGAATGACAAATTCGTCATAAAGAATCACACAGCACAGTTCATAAGAGTTAACATGTGAGACCCACTAGACCCTGGTGTCTTGGCTAAAGTCCTCTCTGGGTTCGAACATTCTGTCTTTCTGTAAAGCTTCCCCTGAATTTACTTGGTGAATACTAATACTAATAATGCATGCTAATAGTAGTAGAAGAAATACTACTACTTCTACTTATAATAATAATAAATCATCATTAAAAACAATACATAACAGCATGCAGAACACAACACTATGTACAGTACATGTTATTTTTGTAATCATCCTACTGTACCTTCTTTACAACTCACACTTACATTTAGCTGCAGCTAATTGCAAACTCAAATTTTTCCATAGAATGCTGTAGGGAATTGTAGAGATAATCACGCCAATTAGCCTAAACTAAATTTGTTTCAGAAAGCTTTATCTCTGTAAACAGGAAGCTGGGGAATTGATACAGATTTTCACTGGTAATATGTGCTTTGCATGTAGTACTGTCCTGTAATGAGTTACAAGGAGGGGATAGTTCTTCCCTGAAAAAAGAAAAACATTTTTTAGTTATGTAGTTTTCTCTTTCCATCTCAGTGTGGAATTACCCTCTGCTTGTTCCTTTGCAATTCACACACTGATACAGCTTCCCATATCAATCTCTGTAAAGAATGATGCTGTTAAAAACGCACAGCCTGCACGTAAAAATTGTGTTCCTTGCAAACCAGCATCTTATAAGTACTATAATTGTTAGTAGAAATAAATCTTTAGTGTGGTTTGATTACAGACTAGGACACCTGTGAAAAGTTGTCTTTGTGCTTGCATGGGATTTCTCTGGGCGTCCCAGCTAAATTCCCATTTCAAAGGCATCCTAAGGTAACGGCTGTTTGCAAACGGTCCCTGTGTGCTTTAGAGTGCTCTCTGCAATGCACTGACTCTGCGTGCAGGACAGTGTGCCGTGACCCCTACCCTGAATAAGCAGCTTTCCGATAATGTGTGGAATTAAACATTTCTATCTCTTTTTCTCCAGTTGGTTTGTTTGAAATCTTGAATATTCTTTGATTATCATATTTGTCTGTGGCATGGATAAACTGTTAAGTTCAATGTGTTTTCATATTTATAGACACTGCTTGAGGAAGTTAATCTTTCTGTTTGAACTGAGCTCTACCAGGTTCACATTTAAGGAATAATATTTGTGTAATCTTAACATAATTTTCGGATTCATTTACATTTATTAAAATTGTTGAAAGTTAGCCTCAGTTCTTGTTTCTGTTTAACATATATGATGTGGAAAAGTCTTATGAGCTCTTAATATTCAGGGTAGGCATGACAAAAAACAATAACATCAATGTCACATTAGCAAAGTATGAGTGTTCTTAGTTACAATCCAGTAAAGCCATCTTTTCAGGTTTATGGAATAAATCATAGCAGAACAACAGAGCACAATCTCACTTGTGCTTACAAGGTAAAAAAAAAATCCTTTCACGTAAGCACTGACATAAAAGATCGTGGGCTGCAGTTTATTGCCTTACCATACTGTATATTGAATGGTCCAGCAGCAAACTATTAATAAAGATGCTGTTTGTTTCTGTCAGTCCCATGAGGTAGAGACTATAGATCTATAAAACCCATTCCCAATTCTCATGGTTTTCAGCACACAGCCATGCAAACTTTGTTGTGCTAGAGCTTATGCAATTCTGTCTGTAATAATCTGCAAATACATGCAAAACTTTGTATGCATGGCTTAATGTGATGTTTCTACAAGGGAGCAATATTGAACGTAATGTTCTCTGCTGCATCAGAGCAAATTCCATGTGCACTTTGTGTCACTGAATGTACACTGGATCAGTAAAAACGTTTGCTGACGTGATTTCTGCAGAAATGTTCAATGGCTTTTATTAAAAAAGCAATCTTAGACACACTGGCATAAGCGATCATTGTAACAAAATGGTTTCATTCGGTGGTATGATTATAAATGTTGATTTGACCAATTTGTAATGCATGGTACAAGGGTGCTTGAGGAAATGCATACAATATTAACACTTCAACCATAAACCTGAACTCTTCAATGTTCATATGGAATCTGCAATATGTATGATAAAGTACATGACTGGCGGCACAATGGCTCAATGGTGAGCATTGCTACCTCGCAGTCCATTCCTGGGGTGCTGTCTGCCTGGAGTTTGTATGGTCTCCCCGTATTTGAATGAGTTTCTTCCCACAGTCCCAAAACCATACTGATATGTAAATTGGCTTCTGAGAAATGTGGTCCTATTAGTGAGACCTATTGGTGTGCGTGTTTGTGTCGGTATGTTGTCCTATCTCACTGCTCCCAAGTTTCAGGGGCGGAGTGGTGGCACTGTGGCTCAGGATCTGCACCTGTGGCTGGAAGGTTACCAGTTCAAATCCTGCGGCCAGCAGAGTATTCCTACTCTGTTGGGCCCCTGAGCAAGGCCTTTAACCCCATCTGCTCCAGGGGCGCCGTATAAATGGCTGACCCTGCGCTCTGACCCCAAGCTTCTGTCCCTGTCTGTGTGTCTCATGGAGAGCAAACTGGGGTCTGCAAAAAGACAAATTCCTAATTCAAGAAATTGTATAGGGCTAATAAAGTGATCTGATCTGTTCAGGGTGTATCCTGCCTTTCTGCCCATTGCTTCCCAGGACAGACACCAACTCCCCTGTGACCCTGTATTGGATAAAGCAGTTAGAAAATGGATGGATGGTGTGTAATCCATGTGAATAAGGAATTTGTTTTCAGAAAATAAAAATGATTAAAATTGCAAGTTTCGAGTTGCTTGTTGATAAGATCAATGCACTGTGTATTGTGACAGAATATGGGGCAGGGTGATTGAGGGAGTACATTTCAGACCAAGAGTTCTGAAATGCCTCTACCCAATGCCTCCGCATGTGGATTGTTCTCCCTCCTTGTAACTGTGAAACTAAATTTCCCAGTAAGCAAATGTACTACTGATTAGCTCATATCCTGTGTGATGTGGCTGTTTGTTCGCTTTGTTAGCTAGCCTCTCTGATTATAGAAAGAGCATAATCTTTGTTCAGTTTGGTTGGAAAGAATTATGAGGTAGTGGAGCCTTGTGTGCTGTACAAGGAAACACGTAGAGAACAAATAACAGAGAAAAGGGAGAGATTGGGAATCTGCGGTGCAATTGATTATTAGTAAAAGATGGAAGACAAAGGCTTATCTAGCCAGCTTATTAGATAGTGTGAGAGATTAATTAATGCTCCAAAGGAGGAGGTAGGTTTTGTTTTGTTTGGGCCTGATAGTAGCCTGACAAACATCATATGCTGGAAGTTTGAAAAGAAATAAACTGTTAGGAAGAAACCATTTTTGAGGCTAGTTTCCCATTTAAGAATGCAAATAAAAGAGTCTGGCTAGTGGAGATAGCAAAAATGTCACAGTATTCACAATGTACCATAAAATGTTCAGTGTTTATAATTAGTTTAAAATTCTACTTATACTGTATATAGATGAAACATAGGAGGCCATTTGGACAATAAGTTAGCAGCTAATAGATCCAAGGATTTTATCCAGACGTTTCTTGGAAAGAGCCAGGGTGTCAGCTTCAATAGCATGGCTGAGCAGCCTGTTCCACACTCCCACCACCCTTGGGAAAATAAGTGCTCGTTCTCAGTTTAAAATGCACTTCCATGTATCCTTTATTGAAAATGCAGTACCATCTTGTACACAATATCCTAAATTGAGAATTAATAACCCATTGTACAATTTTAGTGTTTTGTGTTTTGTATTGCTTCCTATTGCTTTATTGAGTAAATGGTTAAATGATATCTCATTGTAAATACTTAACAGTCTCTTCAAAGATCAGTTCATTTTTTCTCACACCTGAAGAAGGATCCATGGCTGAAGCATTTTCTTTCTCCTTTTTTTCAGCATGGAATAAACCTATTACTTGTTCCTTTGCAGCCTACGTATGCTGACGCAGCTACCCACCTGAACTCATTTTTTGTACAGTATGTACTGTATACTTAATGTTTCTGCTACCTGTGTGTAATACTCTGCACTTGCTTACATTATGCCAGCAGCTGTATCACTCTGCAACTCACAACTGGCAACCCACTGAAGCTAAGCAGGTGTGAGCCTGGTCAATATATGGATGGGAGACTTCCTAGAAAAAACTAAGGTTGCTGCTGGAAGAGGTGTTAGTGGGGCCAACAGGGGGTGCTCACCCTGCAGTCCATGTGGGTCCTAATGCCCCAGTATAGTGATGGGGACACTATACTGTAAACAGGCACTGTCCTTCAGATGAGAAGTAAAACTAAGGTCCTGACTCTCAATAAAAATCCTAGGGCATTTCTTAAAAAGAGTAGGGATATAACCCCTTTGAGTGGAGTGTCCATATAATAATCATAATTATTATTATTATTATTATATGGACACTCCACTCAAAGGGGTTATACCTGGGATTACATTAAACAGCTTCCTGGTGTTTGCCCAGACTTGAATTTTATCTAAATCTTTTTTAATTTTGTTTGCTGTTTCTGCAATATTTGATATTCCACCTAATTTGGTATCATCATAACAGAATAGTTAACTAACCAGGAATCTAAACAATAGATATCAATTAGGAAAAGCTGTGGTTCTAGTACAGATCCCTGTGGTACTCCACTAAGTACATCACTCCAATTTGAGTATTCACCCCTATCAATACTCTATTTTCTATTTCTTAACCATTTCTCACACAAAACACACACATTTCCCAAAATACTTACAGCCTGTAATTTGAGAATTAAATTATTGTATTGCTGTTTCCGACTGAGGGGGTCTTACTGAAAGAGAACCTCTCTTCTAAGGGTCTCAAAAGGTTCTTGGATGTTTAATATATTAAATATACTGTATGGTGAATAATTAAAAACTTAAAAGGGTTTCCTGATCAAAACTCTTTAGACTAGACTGATCATTTAACACACACAGAATTTTGATTAAATCTCACTAAATTCAAATTAGTTTAATTTTTTTTGCTTTATACTTTTGAACACAGACATTCAGGCTGATGAAAGAGCTTGTGTGGGGATGCTCTGACCAATATTCAAGATACAGTAGTACATTTCTCCCTCTTATTATGAACTTATCTATTTATGATCATTTTTTGCTTCTGTCACTATTTGTAGTTTAGAGAATGCAGAGTAATGTGTTGTGAATTTAATTTGTCAGCAGACATCTGAGTGGAGTAATAGTAGTGGTCATCAAGCCTGAGGGTTGTGGATTCCAATAGCAGGATGGATTATGCTCTTGAGTGATATGCTTCTCACAAATTGCTCCAGCAAATGTCCTGAAAAGGGCACAATCTAGTTAATGTCTCTTCTTCAGAAAGAAACTGTTTAAAAAAATTAAATAGCTTCAATTGTTAACGTCCTCTGCATTATAAAGCAAAAAAATGGGAACAAGCAACAACTGACACACAAATCTAATTTTAACAAGATGATTTGATAACTGCCACTTTCCTCCCATTTCATTCCCCTGGATCAACAATAGCCCTAGAATTCACCTTGCAATACAATTGGAAAAGAAATACAGTATACTCATCCATTTTCTAACTGCCTCATCAATAAAGGGTCATGGGGGAGCCCAAGCCTATCCAGGCAGGATATACTCTAGTCAAGACACCAGTCCATCCCAGGGCAGACACACTCACACCAGGGCCAATTCAACCACCAGCATGTTAATGGACAGTGGGAGGAAACTGAAGCTCCTGGAGGGAAACACATACAACCAGGTGTGGAGAACCTACAAACTCCACACAGATAGCACCCCAGGAATTGAACCCAGGACCCCGGAAATCCTAACCACTGTGACACAGTCCCCAGAAATATATTTGTGATACATGGAATTGTGTTTTTCCTTTTAAAATATTTTGTTAATTTTATTCCTAATATGCTATAAAATGTATTTTGTAAAATAATATACAGTTTTTGCATATATACATTTTATTGTTCTCAGACACCTGAGCATCAAAAGTAACTTATCATTTATAACTGCAACAAATTCACACTAATTAGAGAAATTGCAATCTTTTTTGTGCACTGATATTTTATAGAACAGACATGACAGCAGTTATACGTCTGTTGATTAACATTCATCTTCAACAGCATTGATCAACAGGGAGGTCTGCTGTGACTACATCTGTAACACAGTAATATCTGTGGCCAGGTGGAAAAAATACAAGTGGCACATCTGCAAGGCATGCTTTGCATCAGGTAAGTCTGAGCCTAACCCAGCAGACAATGTGCACAAGGCAGGATAACCAGGGCACACAGATACACAAGGTACTTTTAGATATTCCAGTTACCCAGTTACGCTAGACTGCATTTCATCGGGGAATGGGAGGAAACTCCATTCCAAGTGAGAATTGAACCCAGGGCACAAGAACTGTGAGGTTGAAGTGATCACTACTAATCCAACTTCTTGTATATTTAATGCATATGTTTTCCATATATTTTATTAGTATTTTATATGTTCTACCACTACTCACAGTGTAACATTATCATTCAGTTTCAGCCACGTAAAGCACAGTTTTTGGAAGCATTCCAATATATATCATCTTGCCCAGGATCATTTGGATTTTGTTGTCCCTGGCTCACTTCTACCCTGGCATTGTACCTGTCTCTCTGTCTGTGTCTTAGCATCTGAATTATTTTGTCATCACCTGGACCAGAAAGAAAATGTTTAGAAAATTATTTGTAGGTTAAGTACCACTTGTGTTTGTTTTCGCTTTCTTTAGACACAAAGAGGGCATCCATTAATAATGCATTAATCAATCAATCTAGAGAGTACAGTGTCCGTTCCTCTACCCATTTGATTTTCTGCTCCTGTCTTAAAAATGACTTAGCACAGACAAATGTGAGTCTCATTCATTATCCTTTGGACACAAGAGTCTCTAGTCCTTGATTGATTAACTCCCAGGCAGATAAGTGTTCTACATAAATGTGTTCTATCTTCAAACATCATTGTACATTCAGCCCATGCAGTGTCACACTTGGTAATCCAGTAAAACTGTCTTTGGTGTTTTCTGAAGCAGGGTGCAGGAGCAAATCATGAAATCCCATCATAACAGACTCTGTGATTATATTTATGGAATTCAATTATTCTGACATAGATAGATGGGCTAATTTGCATTTCAAAAACTCATAATTTATAAGTGTCAATAGGCATGTCATGGGGGAAGAGCTGGAGTGTTAGAGGTAAAAGAGCAAAATGTGAAGATGGACAAATTTGTAATCAATATGTAATCTGAGGTTAAAAGCAGATCGTTCATTGGCAGTCTGCTGGTTAGGAAGTAACTGTGTCAGAAACGCCTTCTCATGTTTAAGCTAGAGAAGGCCTTTTCAAAATTTCAGTTTTTAGTTTGAAGGAGATGATGACAGTTAATTGTATTTCTTCTATGTATTGTTCTCCACTGCTGACAATTTTTATCATTGTAAAGTCATTTGTACTTCAAAAGGCTTGAGGACATTCTTGACAGACACAATGCTCTGAATGCATTGCTCTCATATTCAGCAGCTATTTTGGTACAATGAACACATTCCCCAAATCCATTTTCTGTTTCCTAGCTACGTTGTCCAAAACAGGGGTGCAGGGGAGCCAGAGCCTATCACAGAAAGGATACACCCTGGCCAGGACACCCCATATATACAGTATATAATACCCCACATATTTTATAAAATGTAATCTATTATACATTATTTCTTGTAGAGTGTATAAATATGTTAATGATTGTAAAAATTACTTTAAACACTTTAAAAACAGTTCTCTTCACTTTATAAACTCTTAATGTTAATAACAATCTACTAAAATAAATGCTGATAGAGCTGATGTAATTTTTTTATTACTTTGCTGCATTATTTAGAACTTTTATTGCTGGTGACTTTTCATATATCCAGCAAGTGTCTTGAAGTTCAGTTAGTGAGATGTTTAATGCATGTAATACTCAGCTCTGGTCCACATTAAACATCATCAGGTGTTTGCACAGTCATGAATTTTATTCAGTTCGTATGTAATTTCATTTTTTGCTTCAGACATTTGTTGATCCTCCTTCATTTGTACCATCTGCAAACTGGACTAGTTAACTAACCCAGAATCTAAACCATTAATAGAAATTAATATCTTTATATTTTAAATAAAAACTAAAAGGTGGCTTTCCAAACCAAAGGTTGCTGTACACACTGTTAAAAATACACAGAAGTATAGCAAAAGGTAAAAGAAAGAAGAAAAAAAAGCAAGAACAAATAGGATCATACAGTTAGTGTGTAAAAAAATCATCATGAATTAGGAAGGGCAGTGGTCCTGGTACAGAGCCGTGAAGTACTAGATATGTAACTCCAATCTGAGTATTCATCTCTGATCTGTATCCTCTAATTTCTATTTAATAACAATTTCTCAATTTATGCACATGCATTACCTATAATTCCTGTCATCTGCAACGCGAAACCTATTTTATATGATGTATACTTAGTTCATATCCATTACTGCTGTTGCTTGGTTGAAGAACTCTACCGAATTAATTAAAACACAGCAATGGAAATCCACACACCTGCTGGATGTTTTTCCAGTTGAGATCTCAGTTATGTCTTTGAACCCTTAATTGACATAATACGGTTGATGTGGACTTCGATTAAACATGTTGGAGGGATCCTTTTATGTAATGTCTTTGAAGATCTACAGCACTTGAGTAGAAAGAAAACTTGGAAAGGTTATACATAAGGAGCTTATTACTGTAATTCTATTTGAAATTCTTTTAGTTAAAAAATATCCAGGAGGTGTGTGTTTTCCCAAGACGAGTGTTGGGAATACCTTCCATCCTGTCTTGTCAGATGCAATACAAAGAATCCCCCAGTTAGATTTTTAAATTAGTCCTTCATTTGACCAGATGATTGTACATAACCATCTGGATGTCACCCATTTGTGGAGCAGGGCATTCCGAAAGTACTGACCACTCCTCTGTGTCAAACTCAGAATAATTATTGCCCTTTAATTGCTTGGTTTGGTTCTGTCCTCCTTTCTAATATTCTTTTTTATCTAATTGTGCCTCTTTGATTCCTTTAACAGGGTACTGTTCTTTTTTAATCATTTTAAAATGTGCTTTATTTCTTTTTATGTTTTTTTTTCTTAATTGATGTATTAAACCATTTGGGCCACTGTTTTCAAGAACAAAATTAACTGACTCATATGAGGAATCTTTTCTGTGATTCAGGCAGAAAATTCTGATTGCTGGCCATTCATTCTGTCCTGAAATTGTAAGCCTTTGTGTTGGACTCTACTTGTTCAGTGTTACATTTGTTTTAAAACGTACTATATTATGGTCACAATTCTCAAATGGTTTTCTAACCTGTTTTTTTATTCTGTCTTGAGTGTTTGGAAAGGAAAGCACCCTCTGGTAGATGCTCTGATAAATCGTGATTTTCATGTGCTGGCATCTGTGAAACATTTTTCATTCTACATGAGGAAAATTAAAATCTCCTGGAATAACTGTTTTTCTTTAGAAATGCATACGTACTGTAAGGAGATATTACTACAATACTGAGCTAATTTTTTCTTACTTTAAATCCAATTAACATTTTGTCAGTAATATCCTCATGGCATACATAGAGGTGTGGGGTTTCTCCAGAAAAAAGAATGTTCAGTAGGATAACATTTATTTGATGTGTTTTGTGGTGCAGTATAGTGGAGCAAAGTAATAAAACAGTTCTGAAAATGTTAATTAGACTTATTAGTCTTAATATTGTGTTAATGGTCTGAACACATTCAATTAAAACTTTAACTGTAAACATGTCCTTCAGAATTAGTTTTACAGGGGTGTGCTTGTTAAAAATATACTTTAACTATCCCCCATCACCACAAAAAAGATTGTATTGACCCTTCTGAGAATGATAGTTAATTATTCCTTAATTTACTATGCTTGTTTCAGTGAAAAGACTGTCTGTAAATTAACACCTGGGGAGCTAGATCTTCTCTTAAGTAATTACCAGCAGTGTAGCTGAGCAAAAGAGTGCGAAGAAAAAATCAGCATGAGAGGTTATCTTCTAAAGGTATTGATAACAGACCAGATTCAAACTGTTTTGTTTTATTTTTTGTGATAATTTGTCTGCCTTTAAGAAGCCAAGAAAGATAAAAGACCAGGACAGTTCAATACATGAGCAGAAAAGGCTGTGAAAGGTTGAGTAACTGTCACACATGCTGTTCTTGCTTGTGGAGGAATCAGTATTTGTTCTTTGAGTACCTTACAAGTGCATCCTCTTCCTAGACCTTTGCAAATCTGATATTTTTCTTTTCCATACAACCTTCAGAAGGAACACTGCTTTCCTACTATGGTGGAAAAACATGACACTGCAGAACATTAAAAAAGTGCAAAAAAAATTGTTGGCTTGAGTAATAGACCTACGGTAATAAAATACAATTTACAAATTATAGTTGTATTTCTTTTGAAAGAGTTCAATGCATTTTCTTACTGCATCCTGAATAATATCAAAAGGGTGAACACAGCATTCTCGGCCATTTGCAAGGAAAGGCTGATTTGTTATAGAATTCACAATGGCTCTCTTGATTAAAAACCCAGGAAAGATTAGTAAGGACGTACAGTATGTTAAAAATGAAATTCATGCTTTCAAAAAGTCCAAAAATTACCTCCACCAAAAATTCTCCTCACTGTTAGTGCATGGGTTATACAGTCATATCTTTTTTTGCCATTTTTCCAGTGAAGTATTTATCAGTTTGCTTCCTCTGAAGATGGGGAGCATGCAGAATTCATTGTGGAATTGCTGACAGTTCTGGTTCACCTTGATCTGTGCGAAAAACACTCCCCTTCTCCAGGTCTATTAAAATGTTGACAGAGATGGAAAGAAAGCTTTGCTATCCCCTCACAACCCCCCTTGCACATCCCAGCAGGGAGCTACGAGCTTCCCATGAATCTTTTATGAACGGGGTGGCTTCAAAGGCTGCAGCAACTGAAAGCCTCCTCTCGCTGATGATAATGAGCACTAAGGATGTATAGCTGTGATTTAGATGTACTATTCTCTGCACAACCTGCAGGGCAAGCCTTGGAGAATACACAGAAAAAACTATACATTACCGGACATTACAGCTGCAGCCAGCAGTTCTTAATGGAGTTTGGGAAGTAAGGCGATACTTGTTGCAACAATGGTAGAAGAGTTCTGGATTCAGAAACAGAGGCATAATCAAAATCGCAGCATTTTTTTCTCTTTGGTGTTCGCTTGTCCCTTTGTTTATCGTAACATCTGGGGCCAGCAGACTAGCCCAGAGGCAACTGCACCCAGCGCAGTCCATTTCACATAGTCACTTTCATGTTCTATTAAACTTCTGCGAGGGCTCCAACTGTTCAGAGTAAACATTTCTTTGGTCTCTGATCAGAGGAAATAGAAGCTTTTGAAAAGTTGCTTGCCGAATGCCAATCCACCGAAGAAGTTGCATTGCAAAACTTGAAACTTTTAACCGCTGAAAGGACAAAACATCTTCAGTTTCTGGAGCATGTTCCCAAAAATGTGTCTCCAAAGTCAAGTACAAGAAACAGGTTAGTAGAAAGAAAAAAAATGGATTCTAAAAATATAGTCAATATTAATCCTCATTAGAATCCATGATCTCAACATTTGTTTAATATGAAATGCACAAAGAGCATCAAGATTATTAATTAATTTAAATATTAATGTTTTTTGTTTTTAAGTAAGCATGCCCAGTTATGATTGTAACTTTCTTACAAAAGAAATTACAAACTGTGTGGTGCCTCTGTGGCTCAGAATATGCGCTTGTGGCTGGAAGGTTACCAGTTCGTATCCCGCGGCCGGCAGAGGAATCCTACTCCGTTGGGCCCTTGAGCAAGGCCCTTAACCCCAGCTGCTCCAGGGCTGCCGTAAAATTGGCTGACCCTGCACTCTGAACCCAAGCTTCTCTTCCTGTCTGTGTCTCATGGAGAACAAGCTGGGGTATGCAAAAAGACAAAATCCTAATACCAGAAATTTTATATGGCCAATAAAAGTGATCTTAATAATCTTTCTTTTGCTTGGAAAGTTAAATGAGTCATTTCATCTCTAACAACACAAACGCAGGGCTATGAGATGAAGAGGCCAGGCAGTGAAAAAACTGGTCAGACTCCCTGAGTCTTGCACCCAATTCTTTTTTCTGCTCATGACTTGAATGAGCAGATACTAATAAACTTTCTAACCCAGGAAAACATTTGCCAACTGCTATTACTGGTCTTACTGGGCTCCTTGTTAGTAGGGCTTGCTGTGGGCAGCCCAAGGTCACAGATGAAGGCTATTGGAGAGATCAAAGCTTACTTCTTCAAATTAAGAGTACATTTACATGCATTTTTAACTTTAAATAAAATATAAGAATACGAAAATAATGCAATGTAAAGTGATAAGCTGCAGTGGACAATACAGTTAGGTTCGTTACCAAAATTAACTGACTGAGACACTCAGAAATAACTATATTAAGTGATTTTGGAGGTTATTGATCTTTACATTTTCAACTGGTACAACATCTTTCCCCCAAACCAAATGAAACGTGGTCAGGATAAACTGACATATAGTCTGGATGAAAAAAAATTAATATCAACCCCTGCTTTTCATTTGGAAAAAAATATTTCATAGATCTGATGCAGACTAGGTGAAGAGTAATAAAGATGGGCTCCTTCCTTTGAATGGAGATGATACCTCAGTGCTGTACAGTAAGTGTTCTTTTAAATGTTACAGCTTTCATAAATGACAATATTTGTTTCATTTGTTAATAAAAACAGCTTACAGTACACGTCTCCAATGAACGAGACTGCCAAGCACATCTCTTGCACCTTGTCAGCTCAGTGATAAGAGATCTCCGGCTCCTACAGTGCAATGTTGAAGCAGGTGTGAGCAAGTCAACACTGACCTGTGGAGCTGTGGCCTCCGAGCTCCTCTGTCATTCCAGGAACCCCAGAGCAGGAAGAGATGGTGCTGTGCACACCTGGTGGTACAGTAGGTAGGACAAGCAGAATTTAATACCAGCAACAATTTTACACAATTGCAAAAGGAGTGAAGACATTTTAAATTTCCAAGCCATCACTGGGAGGTGTGGGGTGTATGAAATTAGAGGTGTTATACTTCATATCCGAGTTGATTCTCAGTCCTGATTCTGCGATACACCCTCCAGAACCTGTCTGCTGGTTATCGTTCCAACAGAGCCCACCTCTGGTTGCAGTCCATGGTTTTGAAAAATAATGTAAGAACCTAAGAAAGTTTACAAATGAGAGTTGGCCATTCGGCTCATTTATCTCCTTTGGTAGTTAATGGTGAATTAATTAGCAGCATGGGTTGGTAACGTGTTCCAGACGCCTATAAAAACATAAAAAGAACATAAAAATGGTTACAAACAGTGGGAGGATATTTGGCCCATCTACAGTAGCTTGTTTGATAGCCAATTAATCCAAGGATCTCATCCAGCCATTTCTTGAAAGAAGCCAAGCTTCAATGGCATGTCTAGGTAGCTTGTTCTAGACTCCCACAAACAGAAGTGCCTTGCCTTCTGTTCTCAATTTTAAATGCACTTACAGTACATGTAGCTTCCTGAAGCACTGCACCATTTTTTTTAGTTTGTAATATACTGTAGCACCTACAGTATTTGATTTTCTAAACCACAGAAATTCTAGGACTAGAGTTTTCTTGTATCAAAACTACTGACCTAACATCTTGTTGTATTTGTCCAGCTATTAATCAAATTGATCTTTATTGTTGAGCACCTCAAACATTTCCTTGGTGCACAGGAATCAGATTGGCTTAATTTCCAATTTAATGTCTTTTAATTGAGTTATGACGGTCAAAAACAGAACAACAACACAGTAGAAAAGAGATTTTACAGTAGCTGTTCATTTTACAACCTCAAGTCTTTTTTAAGTTACATCAGAATCTAGAGGCTGAAAGCAATTTTGTATCAGAACAGATCATATACTGTTAAGCTAACAGCTCTCTTTGTTAGAGAGAGGTTTTCTACAGAGAAGAGAAACCTTTCAGGTACAGCTTTGAGTCAGGGGTCAAAACTTTATGGTTGGTGACTTCTTATTGTTTCATAAAAGCTCTACAGCTACACAGCTGATCTAAATAAATAACTGCATATTTGTAAAGAAACAAGTAATGGGTTTATTCCAGGCTGAATATGGAATAATTGGATAAACCAATAAACATGAATGCAAACATCATGGAATAAATCTATTACTTGTTCCTTTGCAGCCTACGTACAATATGCTGACACAGCTACCCACCTGAACTGCATAATTGTTATACGTTTGTTATACGTTTTGAGGCATTTTTGTATTTACTGCATAATGAAGCAAATACATTGAGTTAAGAAACATCCTAATACATATAAATCAAATGAATTTATTATTCTAATTATTTAATTGAATATTAAGGTTGAAACAAAATGCAGAAGAAACCATTGGCATCGGGGAGCTGAGCCTGAGAATCCTGTGGTTAAGACTGATTTCGATCCTGGCTGTCAAGATTTAAGCTGTCTTCACACTTCCCCTGTGCCTATAGGCAACCTCTGGTGTGGAAAAGATTACAGAACCTGCATTTGAATGCCTGTGAGTGCTTGTGCCTACTGCTTTTCAGCAAAGAAACCAAAGAGCTAAGCAGGTAATAGTATTATTAATGTTTGCTGAGGAAAGATGTCACAGTGTAAACATTGTGTATTTGTAATGTACTGTATTGCATTAAAGAGTTGGGCCAGAGCAGATCTTATTATAGTTGATATAAAGTACTGTATATTAAAGCATTCAGTTTAGATATGAATTCACATTCGTTTTTTGAGTTTTGAGTTGATTAAATATTTTTTTATTTTTCTAAAAACATACTGTTACACTATACTAACATAGTGAAAATCAGGAACTGATTGAGCAGTTTAGTTAATAAGTAAAATAAATATTCATAACCCCCAATATTCTCCAGAATATACCCAAGCGGTTGCTATAGATTGAGGCAAGGGAATTGTTTATTCTCTGGCACAGCTTTGGTGAAAAGAGTAAAAATCCAGGCACACTTGGTTAAATAAATATTTATTTATTAATCTTCTATACTCCTCTCTTCTCGTTCCTGTGGTCTACATGTGATCTTATATAGTGTGTTTCTGACACACTATTGACAATCATTAACCCACAACTTCACCACATCTCCACCTCTGCAGCTGCCCCTGGGTCGCTCCTCACACTGCAGAGGGTCCAGCCTCCTCATTCTATCGGCCCTTAGCCAAGCAGGCCAAGCCAAATTAACTTTGAATAAAATACTTGATAAACATTCTTAATAAACTTAATCCTTGGGTGTATTTTTATTTTTATAGCTCGTAAGAAAAACCGGACAAGAGATTACGGAAAAATATAAAGTGTTCAACAAAATCAATTGCTACTGTATGTTCTCACATGTATGTTCTGTAGTCAAGAGGCGGACTGAAAGTGACTTTCAGTTTTGCACTACTTCAGGCTTGAAATATCAAGTTAAATCATTGCAGGTTATTCAGGACTCTTGAAAAACTAGTGATGTTTGGATGATAGTTTAGAACAGTGGATCGCAAACCTTATCCTGGGTAAGTCCTGTCTGTGTATGTCTGTTAGTTTTATCGGCTAATTTAGTATTTTTTCATTTTAAATTTGTTTTCCGCTCTAAAGAAAAAAGCTGAATGAGATTTGAAATTGGTGCGAGCCTTTTTCCAATCTGTGAATCTCAGGACAGTCCTCATTCAGGTGTGCTAGTGCAACAGAGCTGAGTTCATCCCTCGGGAATCTAACCACTGGAGTGGCACAGTTACTGTATCATAATGTCCAGACAGCAGCGCTGTGCAAGCTCAGAGCCACAAGCAACTGAACCCAGTCGCCCTCATCACACTAGAAATACAGCCAAACAGACTTAAGAAGAAAGAAAAACATTGACTCATTAGAAGAGTTATCCGATCCCTTGTCATTCCCACTTGTCTCTATTGGTCCGCAAGTGATGACCTATTTAGACCTGTTTAGTTAGAAATAATAAAGCAAGCTGAAGAGAGACTGCATAAAGTTGTGTGTTCTGAAGTCAATCAAAATAATTCACTTTAACTAGACTTGATTGAGAATTAGATATGAAATAGAAAACAGTGAGTACAGATAAGGGGTTGATATTCAGACTGGGGTGATGTACAGTAATTAGTGGAGTACAGCAGAGATCTGTACTAGGACCACTGTTCTTTTGAATTTATATCAATGCTTTAGATTCTGGAATAAATTAGTCAGGTTTGCAGGTACTACTAAATTAGGAGGATGAGTAAAAATTGAAGCAGAAAGTAAAATTTCAAGGGATTTAAAGAAATTCAAGACTGGGCAGACACCTGGCAATATTTGCCAAGTGCTAGGAAGAAAAAGTTTTCAGTGTGCAATTTCGGTTCCAGCCTGGAAGGAAAAAAGTGAGTTTTATTTACTTCTAGCTGTTTTATATGCCTCTTATTTACTCCAGAGAGGTGGCTATGAGAGACTATGCTAACAGTCCCTTTCTGTCTCATGGAATTTTTCTTGCTCAGAGTGCTAACTAATCATTCAGACAACCTGTACCTCATTTTGCCAGTTTTCCCAATATGTGGCCGTCTTGGCTCAAGCTCATACCATTGCACCTGCATTTTGATCCAAAATGGTGGATGTCTACCCATCTCAAGCCAGCTTTCATTATCTCACGATGACATTAAAAGCATACAGGTGCAGAGTATTACATACAAGTGGTAGAAATATAAATCATAAATACAAAATGGTAGCTAAAAAGTACATACAGTATATGTTTATATATAAATGCTGTGCTAAAAGAGGCTACTTATGAAAATGATTTAGATGTTTACATTGACATTTTTACATTTTCTAGACATTATGGAAAACTATAAAAAAGCAAAAAAAATGATAGAACACACGCTGCTGTTGAAAGCATAGAATTTAAAACAAGTTTTAAAGACTAAAGTCTAATTTAGAATACCGTGTACACTTCTTGTCACCATGTTATAGAAAAACTATTACTGTTCTGGAATTCGTCCAGAAAAGAGCAACCAGATATATTCTGAACCTAAGGGAAGGGCCTGCACTGACATTTGGAAACGGTGTGGAAGTGCATTTAAATCTGGGAGCAGGAGGCATGTCTTTACCCAAAGGGTTGTGGGAGTCAGGAACAAGTTACCCACCCATATTGTCCAAGATGATATCCTGACTTCTTTCAAGAAACAACTGTATGAGATCCATGGAAAAACTAGTGACTATCAAATATGCTAGATTGACTGAAAACTAGATTGTAGTCTTGTTTATAACCATTTTTATTATCTTAATAGAGCTCAAAGGAAGAATCAAGCTAACTGCCTTTGCAACTGATTGCATTAACTCATCATCTCAGCTAAAGAGCTGTCTTTGACTCATTTGAGGGATATTAGTCTCAAAATTACTTTGCATCAGAATTTGGTGAAACATGTCATATGCTTTAAGGTAATGTCCTCATTCCCCCTCACTCTGAATATTAATGAGATTCTTAGATCAATTAGTTAATAACTACCAAATTGGCTAAATGGGCTGAATGGCCTCTCATTTGTAACCTCTTATTTTTCTGATTTAAGCAATTTAGTGTTTTCTTCTGGCTGAGTCTTCAGGGTTACTGTCAGTATGAAAAACAAGCAAGCTTTCACAACATACTGCAGAATGTAATAATGCTGAAACAGATCTGTCTTCTGAAACAAAAAAGACAGTTTGGAAAAAATTAAGATGATTTACTTACATTTCAGGTCTCATTGAAATTACCAGTATATTTTCTACCTATGTTCATCAGCTAACACGTATATTACACTGTATAACAGCACAAGGCACTTTACCAGGGAACTCAATATCTACAGTAACATTAAACAGTGAATTCAATATATATACAGCCACTATGGCTCATGTGAGCACATAAACATTTGTTATTACTGTATATTTTATTAATAAGCAATCAGGCAGTCCAAGCTATTATTACTCAAAGAGCATGCTGCTTCAACACATTCCTGTCTGTTAATAAGGAAATCATAATCCCCTGTAAAAAGGCACCACTTCCACTCCTATGTGTTCATTCTAGGGTACTGTTGACCAGAGCTCATTAACAATTGTCCATTTTAAAGTGCGAAAAGATTAAAATATAGTTGCCACCTCCATGAATCTTGTGAACCACTCATTTATACAGCCCATACTTGACATAGAGAGCACAGACATGAGAAATATAAATGTATTAGTTAAGGGATATTGTAGCTCCACTACAAAATGTAGGGGGTTTCTAAGATTTAGAAAAAAAAGGCTTTGAAATTCACCTCATGAAAGTCTATCTTTTGATATAATACTGTGTATTGTAGCACTCAAGAAATGGAAGAAACATAGCTAAGAACCCACAGCTGTGATAGAGAGCAGGTCCTTGAGAACAGCATAGTTGTGTGTTGGTAAATGCAGCCACCAAAAAGCTTTTGTGTTCGTGGGTTTGATGCCAGACTGGAACACCTTTTCAAGTTTGCACATTCTCTGTACAGTAGGTCTTTGTGTTTTTTCCTCTGGGTGCACTGCTTTCTTTGCACTTTCCAAAAACATGTTGGCTAAGATACTTGGTGCGCATAAATCCCTATGAGAGAACCCTTCCACAGGTTGTACCCATGCACAGAGCAAAATGAAAGACTGCACCCTGAATCCCCAGGGGCTAGCTGGAAGTCAGGGTGCAATCCTACCTTTTGCTCTGTGTATCCAGGTTGCTGTGATTCAGACCAGGAATTAGTGAGTTTCACATAATGGATGGATGGGACATGATGGCAGGAAAAATCTCTCCACACAGCAGGAAAGCTGAATGAGATTAAATAATATTATGTAAGCTTTTGATAAATGTTTTACTCTTCGTGGGACTGCCTCTGATATCTGGTAAAATCCAAGCAGGGATGAATGTTGCAAAGCAATCAGCTGGATGTTTTTTTTTTGCTTGGAGCCATGTAGTACAACAAAGTGTTGAGATATCAAGTAGTATAAATGAGAATCTTGTCTGAGAAACTGATGCGCATGTAATCAATCTCAAGAGCACTTCCCGTCTTCCAATATCAAGTCAGCATGTTCCCCTGCTCCTCTGACGCATGTAAATGAGCCGCTGTGTGCCTTTACAATTCATTAGATCTGTGACAGACACTCAGAGTGGTTGACACCAACACTGTTACGAAGACTTCAAGCCTCTGAAATATCCCTGACTTTTTTGTTGTTTTCCAAGCACAAGCTGGATGCTTTGATACACATTTTTTATTATTACCATCATTATTCTCAGGAGAAGAAAAGCTGCATTAGGCTGTGGGGAATGCAGTTATAGAAAAAAAGCAGAAACTTCCTTTCATCCTACCTAAAACAATCTTCCTAAAGACTAGCAAAGGAATGAATAAAAGCCCAGAAGAGCCTACTGTACTGTATTCACATTTCCAATTCGAACAATCAAAATTCAAAAACTGATTTGCAGCTACACATTATAGACCTTAGTTATTTTAGAAGGGTTAATTTATTTATGCTTTGTGAAAGAGCCTTTTTGCTCAATTGAGTCATGTGACAGGTTATGGAATCTTCTTTCAAGCTTTGCACAAACACATAAACACTTGATCAAACTTATCAGCAACAGAGAAGATGACTAACTGGTCCTATGAAGTGAAGCCTGTATCTTTATAACAGCCTAAATCTCTACTACATGAGGCCAAATATGATGCCTCATGTAGTAGAGATATATCAATATATATATATTAATATTAAATATATATGAAAATACATTTGTTCTTATCCTGGTGTTTTCTTGTGAAAAGGTCTTAGCAGTATGGGCAAGTCTTTGTGATTTAATTGTGTCAGCGGTGTGTGGTGTCTTTTTGGCTGTTGAGATGGTATTAATGAAGACTCTACATTAGAATGTAAATACTGTACATGATGATGGTTACAAATGAGAGAGGGCCGTTTGGTCCATCATGGCTTCAACCTGTGTGCTGAAATTTCCAAAAGCTTTGGGAAACCATTATTTTGACAGTCAATCAAAACCTAATTTACTGCACCAATTTCCATATTCCATACAATTAACTACTGTTCAATCATCCATTATGGAAAAGCAACTGCTGGTGGCTGGTTGCAGCCAACTGGAGCTGATCCCAGATGCATAGGCCACAAAGACACCCCCGGATGGGATGCTAATCCATTGCAGGGCACGCCCACACATGCACACTCATATACCTGTATGATAGGAGATACCAACTAACCTAGCTAGAGCACCCAGAGAAAACCTAAGTGAACATAGGAAGAATATACAAGTTCCACATGAGGCATGCCAGTCTGGAATCGAGCCCACTACCCAGGAGGTGTGACACTAATACCCATGTCACTTGGCTGCCAACAATTATTCAGTTATAATCAAATTCTTGGATTTTTTTTTTTCGTTGGCAGGCTCAAGGGGTGTTTAGCAGTTGTACCCTCCCTGTGTAATGGAACAGAGATGATCTGTTAAAAGTATTTACACTACAGGAAAAACTAGCAAACTTTATGGTGTTATGTCTTCATTTTTAATCAATCCAAAATTTAACTTTGAGCTTCATGCGTGGCATTTTTCCAAAACCCTTTCATCTGCTGAGTTACGTGATCTGTTATACAGACATCCTCGGAATGGAATATATAAATATAGTCCTCATAAACCTCATTCAGGTTTGACTGCGTGTGATCAGAGCTAGGCTCTGAAGTAATAGTGACTGAAATTGTTTTTACATTTCTGAAGATGCTCTACATCTGTCTCATGTTGTATTACACAGATCCTTGCTCCCAGAGATTAGGGATCCAGATTAGAGATTATGGTTCAGACAGTTTGTCTTGTTAGTTGTCTATAAACCAAGTGTTAAGAGGAAATAAATTAGTACTTTTTGACTGCAAAAAAACTAATATCTATCAAAGGTCACCTCGAGGTTGCCTTCAGATGGTATATTAACAACTGACTTTAAAGCAGATTTAAGATAGGGTACAGATTAATGCCACAAAAGGGAGTTTTGCTTTTCAATGTAAACTGTATGATGTTATCTACCTATATAAATATGAATGGAAAACTGCCCATTTTTATTTTGTTTTCTCCTATGTTCTGAGAAATAAGGCTTCTTTAGACGTCAAAATAAACTTTCCTTTGACTGTCTTTTCACCTTGAGTTGTTGGAGTATTATTTCTGCTCCTCACAAGGAACCTTTTTCTTTACAGAAAGCCTTCACTTTAAAGCTCCAGTATGTGAAGAGCTCAATATGAAGAGCTCGGCAGGTCCAGTTTAGTCACTGATTAAGCATATTTAGGTAATTAACAGCTGAAAAGCTGGAAGGAAGATCTAACAGTATGTTAGATACGACAAGAACCCTGGCAGAAAACATCTGCCAAACTAGACAAGAACTTTGAATTTAATCTGTCTCTTTTACTGCACGGGTTTAATGCCAATATCTGCCACTTGTGATAAATTCCCTCCTGTTGTTGCTACCAAGATATCTGTGAAAATACAGATAATTTGGGAATTTGTATAATACTTTCCAGTTCTTTTGAAATTAAGGAACGCTTCATTGCTATGGTTACTGTTCACTTCTGGGAAAAGCAGAAGAGGCTGTGACCTGATCTGTAGCAAACAAGGTTAACATTGCACAAGCTCCCACAGCAGCATAAGCATAAATACAATCCCTCACCTCTGCAAACAGAGCAGCTGAAACCCAGAGGCGTGATAGAAAATGTACTCTTCTCATTGTGTACTGCATTTTTGTAGTTATTTTTAAATGTTTACAATGCTACCACATTTCTGTCCATGGATTTGATATTACTGAATCTTTCACAAAGATTTTGGACTGAGATGATAGACATCAATGCTGTTTTGCAGCTCTTATGTAATAAAAACTATATGGCATTCAGGCTGCATAACAAATCTGTTTCATGGGGTCAGGTTGATCTTCAATACTGTAGGAGGCAGGGCAAATCTTTGATTAGAATAAAAGTGATGTTATTACCAGGCTCCCGAATTAGTGTCCTCCAGTATCCCCACTGTAAAGCTCAGCATGTGTCTACTCTGCCATGTCTGACTTCCTGAAAGAAAAGTGATGAGAATGGAGTTAATATTCTGTGTCATTTAAATTATGGCTTTGTTAGCTTTGAAATATAGGCAATTTGTTTCGGCTTAGGCCATTAAGCTATAAATAGTTACTTTCTTTATAAAATATAGACAGTGTTCAGAATTCAATTTTATGATACCTATTACTTTAAATTGTAATATGGTTAATTACCTCTTGCATTATCTCAGCAATTTAGCAATCACCATATGCCCCCTTGCAATCAGATCTGTACTAAATGAGCCATACTGGATGGGATCAATTAAGCATTTAATTACTCTAATAATATTAATTTATGCTTCTTCTTTTGCTTCTGTTAAAAGAGAAGCACAATCTTTAACCCATTAAATGTGTGTAGAAATGTAATTTTGCTAGAGATCATTACCGATGAGTACACAATGTAATTAGTACAATCAACAATGTGGCAACTTTAAGGAACTATGAGTAGACAATATACAGTATTTAAAATGTTAGATGCTAAAATCCCCATGGGAAGCAAATTAATTTAAGTGTTCTATTGTATATAGGACCCAGAGATTGTATTACTTTTTATGTGCCTTTTGAAAAAACAATTAAAGAATTACATGAAAATTTAGAACTAAATATATTCTTTAACCAAGTGGGATTTTCATCATTCTAAATTTTACTGAATATTTCGTATTGCTTGAGAATAACTCAAACTGCACATCAAACATCTGTATTAGAGATAATCCCATGACACTTACAGATTGGTCTGCATGCACCTAATCACAGAGGCTGGCTCAGCAAAATGTTTTAATAGAAGGCTCGCTGTAGCTTATCCAAGTGTTCATGGTTTTAACTGCTCATTCCCAGATATACAGCTCACAAAACATAAGGCTTATTTAGCGAAAATTGCAAAACCTAACAAACCTCAAACCATTATGTGAACCATTACGTGAATTCACTTTACAATACTTAGTTCAGTGATCTTCATTCCTGGTCCTAGTGGATTGTAGTTCACCAGCTTTTATAGGTACTGTAACCTAGAACCCTCAATACGTAATGACTTAAAAGCAATGGTAATAAAGACTAATTAAGTGAAGAATTGCTTCAGATAAAGTCATTAAGAGTCCAACGTGGAATGAAATCCAAAAGACTTTTAAGGACCAGGATTGAATATCAGTAAAGGCCAGGGTTAAAACCTCTCATGATTCCTCACACTTATGTAGCACTTTTCTGGACACTTCCAGTCAAAGCTCTTTACAGGTAATGGGGATCCCCTCCTCCACCAGTGTGCAGCCCCACCTGGATGATGAGACAGCAGTCAAACTGCGCCAGTACGCTCCTCACACACCAGCTCTCAGTGGGGAGGAGAGCAGAGTGATGAAGCCATTTCAGAGATGGGGATTATTAGGAGGCCATGTATAACGAGGCTAGGTTGTGGTGAAAAGGATCCAATGCAGATGCAGGAGTCCTTGGGAGGTGAGTAAGCGAACAGAGCAAATCCAGGAGCTGAGTCATAGTCCGAAGGCGTTAGGTAGGTCAAGATCCTGTTAAGGCACTGGTGGCAAACAATCCAGAATGTGAGACAGGTTAGTGGTCGAAAAAAGAGCGGCAGGGTCAATTCCGAAAATAGTCACAGGTAGCAAACAATCCAAGGGGCGAGACGAGAACCGAAGTCCGAAGGCAAAAGGTGAAGTCAGAAATTCCAGTAAGGCAAAAGGGAAAGAAACGCTAGGTAGAGCAACACGAAGTGAGCTCAATACCGAGCAGCGATAGGCAGGTAAGGGAGGCTTACTGTGAATAATGCAGCCTGCCACACGGTAAGGCGTCTGATGAGAAATTAACACGTGCGGCGGCGTTTGTAATTATCACCCTGCTGCTGGAACTGATTAGTCCTCTTAGGAGCTGGTCTGGGCCAGTTAGTGGTCGTGACACCATGATTGGTAAAGGCCAATGGGAAATTTGGCCAGGATGCCGGGGTAACACCCCTACTCTTTTCAAGAAATGCCCTGGGATTTTTAATGACCATGGAGAGTCAGGACCTTGGTTTTATGTCTCATCTGAAGGACAGCACCTTTTTTACAGTATAGTGTCCCCATTACTATACTGGAGCATTAGGACCCACACAGACTGCAGGGTGAGCGCCCCCTACAGGCCCCACAAATATAATTTTGTGTCCTTCAAAAGTGTGACAATCATCTCATTTGCATTCTGAGGCATGTGTTGATAACTGCTCACGTGTGGTGGATGCTGTTGGAGATACTGTAGCTGCCAAGGCTGGAACACAGGTCTGTAGATGTTTATGGTGCCAGTTAAGAAAAGCATATATTTTCCAACCATTTCTTTCAACTCAGGGTCGCAGGGGAACATGAGTCTATTCTGGCAAGAAAAGGGCACAAGGCAGGATACACCCCGCACTGAACACCAATCCATTGCAGTGCAGATAGACATACAGACACACACTCACATCAAGGCCAATTTTCCCATAAGACAATTAACCTACCAGTACTGTATGTCTTTGAACTGTGGGAGGAAAACAGAGCGCTCAGGGGAAACCCATGCAAACACTGGGAGAACTTAATGCAGTTAGTACACCAGGTCTGAAAATGAACCCAGGGTTCTAGCACTGCAAGGCAGCAATACTAACCACTGTGCCACCGTGTGGCATCTGCACCATCTAAGGACACAATGAAGTCAGATACAATAATAATTGCTTATACTTAAATAGCACTTTTCTGGACACTCCACTCAAAGCGCTTTACAGGTAATGGGGACTCCCACCTGGATGATGCGACGGCAGCCATAGTGCAGAACACTCCCCACATATCAGCTATCAGTGGGAGGAGAGCAGAGTAATAAAGCCAATTCAAAGATGGGGATTATTAGGAGGCCATGATTGGTAAAGGCCAATGGGAATTTTGGATAGGGCACTGGCGACAGGTATGTTTTGTTTGGGAGCTTTGTGTGAATTGTTGAACATGCAGTACATATGTTGTAAATCCTGCTTGTTTAAGATGTCTAAGACTTTTACATAACAGTGTGACAACACAGTAATACAACAAGACCAAGAGAACAGTAGTAATATTAGCACTTTTTCCACTCAGATATTGGGGTGCTTTACTGCTGGTGCTCACATTGTGGCCACAAGGCTTGAAATCGTATACAGGTACAGTGTTGTTAATGGCCTAAATGACTCACACTTTAATCAACATGGAACTATCTTCATGAATTGCCCCCAATTCATTTTCCCCCTGACAGTTCTGAACATAACAACCTTTATGGTTCTATGTTCATAGCTGGTCCCTGAACCTTGGTCATTTATGGTCATAACTGTTAACTTTAACAGTGTTTTCTAGTGTAAACTAAGATTCTTTGACATCCGAATGAATAATGAGATAGAGATATCATTATTTGTTATGTTGTTAATTTTTTCTAACTGTGTAGTCCTGTAGCTTCTTACTAAACAGGTAAAGTGAAACTGTACGGCTGTCGTTTTTGTGGGACAACCCATTAGCTAATGATCCAGGAACTTCAAACATCTGCTGTGGGAAATCTATTTTTCTCCCCGTTGTTTGTTTACAGTAGGGTTTTATCTTGTATCTCTATGCTGTGCCTCCTCCATGACCTCAATAGAGCTATTAGATTGATAATGCAATTAGAGTCATGTTTAGATATTTCTCAGTATTGTTTTTTAAAGAGTTACCCCAGAGAGGAGTGGGTCAAGCTCTCAAGGGCAGCATGGATCTGTTTTTTAATTCCATCTCTGATTTTAATGACTTCATTGAGCTAAATATTTGGACACAAATGCAAAGACCCCTTTTTATTCAGTCCTTATCAGTAGCGCATTAAAAAAGACCCGTGAAGCTGGTCAATAACCATAATGTACCTCTAAACTTCTTTCTGTGGCTAGAATGGCTCCTATATAATTTTTCAAATTGGTCCAAAGCACATCATCATCATAATAAAGATCTGGGCCTTCTCAGCAAACCGATCTTGGATCTGAATCAGACCATTACATGTATGCATAAGTCCTGAATACTCTGAGAGCCCTGGATTTCTAAACATATATACATTTAAAAATGTTATAAAGGAAGTGTTAGAAAGGCCTTTTAACAGAACAATGCACCTTGTGGTTTCCTATTTTCTAGCCTCTCCAGATAAATCTAGACTGAACATTTGTCAGATGAAAGGAATATTACATTCTGGATGGCTGTTTTCTCCCAGTTGATTAGATTTACTTCCTTGAGGTACTACAAAATTCTGCCTGCTTCTTTAGAGGAAAGAAAACTTGCAAAATCAATAACCCAGCAGAAATGTTTGCTTCCCGTTCTGAGCAGTTACTTTATTTATTGCACACTGAAAATGTCTTCAGGTTTCTGTTAGTGTCTTTTGGCTAATAATCAGACAACCTTATTTAATGTGAAACCTTTAATATTTGACAAGTGAATGCAGAATAATTGACCAAAAACAAAAAGAATACAAAACACATTACTAATTCATTACATTGAAAGTATGTTTAAGACAATGTAATAACATGTACAGTACCCCGTATTTGCACTGCAATTCATTTTACTGTTGTATTGTTTGTTTTGTTGTCTATTGGGGAAAATGCATTGAATTTACATAACTGCAGCTCAAGGCTTTTGCTGCTCCTGGCTCTATCTTCAGGTGAGTCCACTCTTCACTAGGTGTTGCAGAGTTGATGTGCATAGGGCAGGTTGATCAGTCCCAGCCTGAGCCCGGTGCCTGAATCACATTGTGACACCTTTTCTGCTTCTTTCCACCAAAGGCTGCTACAGTACTTGCTTCCTCCTCCCTTGGGGCCGTCAGCTCAATCATGCTGATGTTTTTTAAATTTTTGTGCATTTCTGTATAGCTTCCTCCAGGTGACTCACCAGTAATCTAATCTAAGGACTTACTGTATATAATAATTGCTTATACTTATATAGCGCTTTTCTGGACACTCCACTCAAATCGCTTCACAGGTAATGGGGATCCCCTCCACAACCACCAATGTGCAGCATTTACCTGGATGATGCGACGGCAGCCATAGTGTGCCAGAAAGCTCACCACACATCAGCTATCAGTGGGGAGGAGAGCAGTGATGAAGCCAGTTCGGATATGGGGATTATTAGGAGGCAATGATTGGTAAAGGCCAGGGGGAAATTTGGCCAGGACGCTGAGGTAACACCCCTACTCTTTTCAAGAAACGATAAGAACCACGGAGAGTCAGGACCTCGGTTTTACGTCTCAGAAGAATGGCGCCTTTTTACAGTATAGTGTCCCCGTCACTATACTGGGGCATTTGGACCCACATGGACCACAGGGTGAGCACCCCCTGCTGGCCCCACTAACACCTCTTCCAGCAGCAGCCTTAGCTTTCCCAGGAGTCTCCCACCCAGGTACTGACACCTGCTGAGCTCCAGTGTTCTGCCAGGTGTGAGTTGCAGGGTGAAATGGCTGCCGGCGATCTATATGCTTTAGAATTGCTGGCTTCCCGCAGTGTGTGCAGCTTGGATCTTCTCTTAGCTCCCAGGTAATGTGGTTTGTTGAACTTGGTAGGACATCATATGCGCCTTGGAGCAAGATTCATATCCTGTTGGTCTCGACTGACCACATGTCAGCCCTCATGATCTTCTTCCCTTTGATTCCTTTCCACAGTGTCCACCCCCCTTGTTGTCTCATCCCAACTGCTCATGCAAACCTTTCCTCTTCTGCTATGCCAGATCTTCAATATCATGTTCTGAACTCCAGGTCACTTCTGTCCATTGGTTTAGCTTTCCCCAGCTCTTCCTTTGGACACAGCCAATTCCTAGCTTTTCTGTGGACACTGTCCACACAATATCTTTGTGCCATAACCTGGACTCCACTTCTTTGACTGCCCCTGTGGCTGGCCTTTAAAGACCAGAGCTGGCCACCCAAGCCGTAAATTAAAAAGAGACACCATGTGGTGAATGCAAGACTATTTGAAGAGCATCATAATAAGGCTTATGGAATATTAAGGTAATAACTGGACACATAAGAAGTATAGAATGTCCTCCTCTCGTTTTCTGAGGTCTTGTGGCACCCAGTTGGGAAAATAGGTGATCTTCCCAGCTATAGTCTAGAAGAGTTTACTCACATATAAAGTATCATATGGTACCATTAGCTGACTAAAATAATTCCACTTACTAACATGAAAGGGGGGTACATCCCCTGTAGCAAAATGGTACTTCTAACAAAACACCAACACTATCTTAATCAGCTGTGCTGCAGATTCTCTTTATAGAAGCATCTGTTACTGTAATAGTATAGGTTGTGATAAACCATAAATGATTATTACATCTATTGTTGTTTCTTCCTTATTTGAATAACTGCATAAATATACAGTTGTATTTTTTCGGAGAGAGATTGTGCGGCTGTTTATGCACAGAATTATGCAGTCATTGTGAACCGCCAGGCAGCAGTTTGTTCCTGTAGTGCTTGTTACTATACATGTTTTGTCACTGTTAATTTAAACTTCGCAAACAGAATAAGAGTGCTACATGTGCAATAGTACAGAATGCCAGCTGCTCCCCAATAAGAGAGAAATGTCATTGAAGTTAAAAAAAACCAAGCAAGGCATTGACTGAACCTGAAGACAGATCACATTTGGGCTAAATCAACTGTCTAACAGTTTATATATCAAAATACTTTTTTACTCATAGTATACACATGCATATTTAAAAACGACTTCTGTTTTTATTCAGTAAATGCTTAAAACTGGTATGAAATACTACTGATGTCAGCAGCTGTACAGGGCTGGAAAAATGACAACTGTAAATAGAATAAAAAAGTAGGTGCAATATTTTTCAACTGATGTCTTGGGAAATGTAGTCCTTGCTTTTGGGTATGACTTGGGTGTACCTGTTTCATGTTTGAACAGAAAGCTAGACTGAATCATCCTAGACATTTTAAATAAAAAAGATAATCCACTTTCACAGTTTAATCTTCAGTTTTGATGCACAACTACAGTATATGTGATTTAAAGCAAGATTTTTCCCCGTACCATTGCACATGTGCTGAGAAAACAGAAAGCTCTTCTGGTCTTCAGAGAGTCCTGGTATGAAATATGCTAAGGCTGGTGTTCACAGAATTTCAATACCATTTACTGATTTTTGTTACCTAGTAAAAATCATGTATAGTAATGTTAAGCCAGTAGTATTTACCAAAATTAAAACATACTGTAGCCATAAGATACTGAATAAATAACTACTTTTAACAGCTGACTTTATTTAATTTTTCAGCTTTTCTTTTGTATTTTATTTTTTGTTAGAAGAAATCTTGATCAGGTTGTTTTAAAATTAGTGTTTACAGAATTTTAAATTGTTTTTTATGCCAAGTAAACTTACACGATCAAGACTCAGATGTTCTCTTGAAGGAAAAATGATTATTATTCTGAAAAAAAGTCTGAAAAATGTGCTGGCATTACCATTCTTTTGACAAGAAGGTCCTGTTCCAGCTGTCTGTGATATTGGAAATCTAACTAAAAATGTATTTTACTGAATTGTGAATCATTTGGACAGAAGACTCCATCAAGTTTGTGTCCTATTACTTCCAGCAAGACTGCAGCCTGGTAACAAACTACAAGAAAATCATTTCAATGTATGAGTCACTTTCAGTTTTAGAGACATACAGACAAGTCCGTATTCAGCTTTTAAAGAAATGTAACTACAGTGCAGTAAACATGTTGTGCTTTTCTAGATAGCATGATCTAAACTGTAAATACTTCATACTGTATTTCCTTTCATTATTAATATAATATCTTCCCGACACCCCAGAGTTACTGTATCAGGTTTGTACTTTTCCACATAAATTATAAAGGATGCAGAACCTTTGCACAAAGCAAGTTCAAAGGTTTTCAATGTTTTTTTTTTATTTTATGAATCATTCTTTTTTACTTCCTAAAAGTGTCCTTGTCTATTGACAGAAGTTTTATTTGTGCATGGAAGCATGCATACAGCAGATTGGAGCACTGATTGGATTGATGTTTCCGCCAAAGAGAAAACATAGAACACATGCAAATCATTCGATGGACACAACTGAAAATATTCAGAGAGAAAAATAAATGAGGACATCTCATGAAAGCATAAATGGTTTGATGTTTTTAGACTCATATTTATAAGATGAGTCAAAAACAGCTTTTTAACAGAGAATGTGACCTAATGCAATCACTTGCAAAGGCAGTTAGCTGGACTCTTCCTTTGAACTCTGGTTACAAATGCGAGAAGGCCATTTGGTTTGGCTTGGTAGTTAGTAACTAAGATAATTGTATTACTGTAATAGTACAGTAATTGATGGAAATAATCTCATCTGGCCATTTATTGGAGGTACAGTAGGCAGGGTTTTGGCTTCAACAACAAGGTTGTTACAATAGTAATTCTAGTACTATCAAGTCATAAACTTATTTTTTTACAATGATAAATTGGTAAAATACAATTGCCAGTTATTTTCTAGACTACTCGAGGAACTAAAACAACATTATTCATGTGTGACTATCCCAAAGCCATCAAACAGAAATCTGATTTATTTTGTTCTCTGGTTTGGTTCCAAGTTAGAATGAAAGTGAATACGGACTGAAGTGAGTGGATTGAAAAGAAAAAAAAAACAACTGGAAACACTGAGAAAAATAAACCTGCCATCACAGGCAGATTTCTCATGTAAACTCATCAATCAATCAAAAGACACAAATGCAAGCAAGCTCTTTTGAAACAATAAGCTGGCCCTCACTGCAGAAACAGATTGAAAACTTTTTTTCCCCAAAACAGTGACAACAGGGAAGGAGGTGGAATAAGAGGTTAATTATGTACCTTTTGGAAACAGTCTGGGGTGAAGTGGACAAAATTCCAGATTAATTTTAAAATTGAATCCCCAAGGAATGATTGCCTATGTTAAAACACGCCCCCACAAAGCAGCGACTGTATACACAGAAAGAGCTGAGCCATATTAAAGAGCATACTGTTCACCCTACCATCTTTATAAGAAGAGGTTGATTTGCTTGTGGAATTGTGCCAGTTAATTAATAACACACTAGATCACATTTGGTCTACTGTAAATAATGTTTATTAACAAAATATTGAATGTACAAATATTTTATAGATCATTTTTTAAACAGTATAAAATCAAGACAAATACTGGCACCTCAACGTAAAAATGAAGTACTGTAGCAAACCTTACTGCGCATGAACTGTAAGACCACCAGGGGAAGGGTCATTCATAACCAGTATTTCCGGAACGAAACACTTAATATACTTAATATAGACCTGAGCAAGAGAACCAGCTGACCTGTTGTTGGAGAAAGCCTATTCAGCGATACAATGAGACACAGGTGAGCCGCATCAGGAAACAGAATATAAATGCCCCGGAAGCGGTGAACCAGCGCAGAAGCTGACAAGGTGAATGTGTTTTGGAGGAAGAGGAGGATTAGGATTGTGGTTAAAAGGATTAAGGAATAACGGACTACGGTTTACGGATTACGGAATACGATTTGTGGGTTGCGATTAGGATATGGTGCGGATTTGTGTGGACATACGGACTTTGGAATTTGGATTCTTTAAGGATACAGGAAACGGATTATGGATTGGAATCAGAAAACAAATGGACAAAGTAACGGAGAAGATCAGTGTGGTGTGAGTAACCACCTTTTACACCTGCTTTTCCCCTGGTGACACCACAATTGCTGGAGGATGCAGGCAACCGCTGCTCGGGTCTGAGAATTGTAGAAATTAAGTTTTTTTTTGTGTGTGTGGGTTTCGTTTTGCGTGTGTGGAAAAAAACAAACAAACAATGGAACAGTTAATACAGCAATTGTCCCAAGCCACCCTCACCTAGATTCAGGCTTTAAAAGGACAGCAAGAAGCTATCCAAGTGCAACAGGAGGCAAATAAAATTCAAACTAAAACTAACCAACGAATTATAGAGGAACAGAAATTACTGAGGGAAGAATTACAAAGATTAGGGGAGGAAATCAGACAGACCCCAGTAACAGGGAGAGACACCTGTCATGCTGAACAAATTGGGCTCCAAAAGATGACAGAACCTGATGATATGGAAGCTTAATTAACCACATTTGAAAGAACTGCCACTAGAAATGCATGGCCCCAGGAGCAATGGGCCGGGAGAGTCTTATTTAATTGGAGAAGCCCAAAAGGTGTATTATGATTTAAAAGAAGAAGATGCAGAGAACTATGAGACTCTGAAAAATGAGATCTTGCCAAGATTAGGGGTAACAATGGCAATACGAGTGGTCCGGTTTCACAATTGGAGATACCAAATGGACAAGCCTACTAGGTCTCAGATGTTTGACCTGGAACATCTGGCAAAGAAATGGCTCCAGCCAGAAGAATTAAACCCCGGACAGATGGTAGAAAGGGTGGTGTTGGATCACTTTGTGAGGAGTCTGCCTGTTCACTTGAAAAGGAAAGTGAGTGATGGGGATCCCCAGACACTGGATCAGGCAGTGGACTTAGTGGACAGACAACATGCCACGGAGGCCTTGATTAGGGAAGAAAAAGGGGAGTTTCGGAAAGAGGAGAGGAGAAGCCCCAAGAGTCTGGAAACTGAAATGAAGTATCGGCCGATAAAGTACAGTAATTATCGAGGTCCTCCACAATTTAAGAAACCTCTTCGGGAAAGGTTGGATTCAAGGCCCCAACCATGGAAAGAAACCCATCGATGCTTTAATTGTCATGAAGAAGGGCATTTAGCCAGCCATTGTCCCTGCCTGTCTGAATCCATGCAAGTAGACCCCAGAGATGAAACCAAGTTTAACTACCTTACGGCACGTGTCCCAACCTGTGAGGATCCCCACCTTACTAAGATGAAGATAGGGGGAGAACCTGTAGAGGCCTTGTTGGATTCTGGAAGTACTGTGACCCTGGTGACCCCTACAATACCCCTACCTTCCCGAAGAAATGGAGATCAGGGGAACAGAGGGGATACCTATTACTTGTATCCACGGGGACACAAAGGTATATCCGTCAGCAGAAATTAGCGTAATTAGAAATGATGGAAAATGGGACATACTGTTCAACTGTCGGAGTGGTTGAGCGGTTGCCTTACCCTGTGGTGCTGGGACGAGACTGTCCCCACTTCCTCCAAATTTGGAACACTGTCCAGGCAGCTAGGCAAAGGCCACTCCCCTGTCCTGAAGGCATGGATGACGCCACTATCGATGTCCCTGATGAGGCGGACAAACAGGAAGGAGGATCTGAACTTGGAGATGAGTTCATAAATATGGATTTACTGGACTGGGAGCCACCAGAACATCATGGTAAGTTTGGGATGGCCCAATTAGAAGATGGAAATTTGAGACATGTTTGGGGACACGTCAGGAAAATCGATGGAAAGTGGTGTAAAGATCATAGTACCTTGAGTTACCCATATTTCATGATAAAAAAACAATCTCCTCTATCAGGCACAGCAGAAGGGTCATGAAGAACTGGAACAACTCCTGATTCCCTGAGCCTACCAGATGAAGCTCCTCAACTTGGCCCATAGCCACCTCCTTGGAGAACACCTGGGGGTAAAGAAAACAGCCAAGAGACTGCTCACTCTGATCTTTTGGCCAGGGATCTATAAGGCGATTGAGAAGTATTGTCGGGAATGCCCGGAGTGTCAGAAAACTGCCCCACAACCTTATTATAGGAACCCTTTTGAACGGATTGGGATGGATTTGGTGGGACCCCTATTAGTAATAGTGGACTATGCCATGAGGTACCCCGAAGCCATTCCGTTGAGAGTGGCCACAGCCAGAAACATAGCTAGGGAGCTAGTACAACTTTTTGCTAGGGTGGGAATTCCTAAAGAGATCTTAACCAACCAAGGAACTCCTTTTATGTCAAAAGTCATGCAAGACTTATGTAAGCTATTGGGTATACATCAGATCTGAACCTCGGTCTATCACCCTCAAACCGACGGTCTAGTGGAACGCTTTAATAAGACCCTGAAAAGCATGCTGAGGAAGGCCATGCAAAAACTGGTAAAAATTGGGATCAGCTGCTCATGTACCTCATGTTCGCTGTTCAAGAAGTACCTTAGGCCTCAACCGGATTTTCCACATTTGAATTACTATACTCTCGGAAACCACGGGGCCTATTGGACTTGGCCAAAGAATCTTGGGAGCATCAACTTTCCCCTTTACAGATCATCATTGAACATGTGGAACAAATGAGAGAAAAGAATAAATATTATTGTTCCCATTGTGAAGGAAAACCTGGAGAAAGCCCAGGCTAAAAAAAAACAGATTTATAATAGGGGAGCTATTGTGAGAGAATTTCAGCCTGGGGACAAAATATTGGTCTTAGTTCCAACCCCAGAATGTAAATTCTTGGCCTCCTGGCAGGGGCCTTATGAGGTGGTGGAAAAAGTGGGTCCGGTCAACTATAAGGTCAAGCAACATGACAAAAGACGCAGCATCAAATCTACCATGTCAATTTATTGAAGAAATGGCATGGTACCGAAGTTCTGGTACCGAAGTTCTGCTCACCCACTTCTCCCCTGACTCCCCTGAAGAAGAAACAGGTGCTGTAGCCATGGAAGACCTGGCTCCAGCTCAGAAGCAGGAATTACAAGAATTCCTAGGGCAAAACAAAGATGTTTTTTCCCAGACACCTGGTCGAACCCATCTTATACGACATAAGATTATCACAGAACCAGGGAAGAGGGTAAGACTACCCCCCTATCGAATACCGGAAGCCAAAAGAAAATTAATTAAAGAGGAGGTGGGAAAAATGCTAGATATGGGAATAACAGAGGAATTCCATAGCAAGTGGGCTAGTGGGAACAACATCTACAACACCTGGAAGCAGTGACTGGAGCTCTGCGAGAAGCAGGATTTACAGCCAATCCAAAGAAATGTCTAGGGGCCCAGGAAGCCAATTATCTTGGTTATACGATTGGGAGAGGATTGATCATGCCACAAGACTGGAAGGTGCAGTTAATTAAAAACCAGCCCAAACCTTCTTTGAAGAGGCAAATACGAACATTTTTGGGACTTGCGAGTTATCACCGTTTCATTCCAGGGTTTGCCTCCATTGCCGCCCCCCTGCACGATTTAACAAAGACGAGTTGTCCTGAAAAAATAAAATGGACCGAATTGGAAGAGAGGGCCTTTCAAGACTTAAAAACAACTCTCTCTTCTCAACCAGTCTTACAGGTACCGAACTTAAATAAACCTTTCATGATACGAACTGATGCTTCCGACACTGGAATTGGAGCCATGCTCTCACAAGAAATTGATGGTCTGGAGCATCCTGTTGTATATATTAGTTGTAAGTTAAATCCCGCAGAAAAACACTATTCTACGATAGAAAAAGAATGTCTAGCAATAAAATGGGCCCTTGACTATTTAAGGTATTATTTATTAGGAAGACGGTTTATATTGTACACAGATCATGCGTCATAACCTACAAAATATGGACAAAAATAATCTAATTGCGCAATGGAGTCTTAGTCTTCAAAGGTTTCAATTCTGAATGGTACATAGACCCGGAGGGAAACAAGGGAATGTAGTTGCCCTCTCCTAAATGCACTGCTTATTTTAACTAGACTGCCCGAGGACGGGGCTGATCTCAGGGGGAGGGAATGTAAGATGACCAAGGGAAGGGTCATTCATAACCAGTATTTCCGGAACGAAACACTTAACATACTTAATATAGACCTGAGCAAGATGGCCGCAAAGGAGAATCAGCTGACCCGTTGTTGGAGAAAGCCTATTCAGCGATACAATGAGACACAGGTGAGCTACATCAGGAAACAAAATATAAATGCCCCGGAAGCGGTGAGCCAGCGCAGAAGCTGACAAGGTGAATGTGTTTTGGAGAAAGAGGAAGATTAGCAATGTGGTTAAAAGGATTAAGGAATAACGGACTACGGTTTACAGATTACGGACTATGGTTTGTGGGTTGCGACTTGGATACGGCTCGGATTTGTGTGGACATACGGACTTTGGAATTTGGATTGTTTAAGGATACAGGAAACGGATTATGGATTGGAATCAGAAAACAAATGGACAAAGTAACGGAGAAGATCAGTGTGGTGTGAGTAACATCCCTTTTACACCTGCTTTTCCCCTGTTGACACCACAGAACACATTTTGCATGTTTAATTATACAGCCTCTCTTTCAGTCCATTTACCTTCTTCTATATGCTATAGTAGAAACCAAGGCTTAAAACAGTTTTATTTAAGTGTTCATCCAGATGTTTTATTCTGATCCAGTGCAATGACAACAGGCGCTGGAAAAACAAGCTGAAAGACTTGTCTTTTGGTTTTCTTTTGTCATATTGTTGCCTTTGGGTCCTGACACAAGCTTCTTACATTGACTTGGAATGAGTGCCTCTCCCTTTTGTGGAAGACTCAGGCTACCCTAGCAGAAATCTGAAAGCTTCTGAAGTGGCATAGCTATGCCAGCATTCTTTATTTTCTTCACTGAAGTAGCTCCTGTTTTCAGTGTTGGAACATCTATTTGCATTTTCCCACTGAAGAACATCTTCAGGGTTACAGACTGTGGATTATTTTTTGTCCCAGACTCTTCTTTTAAAGCAATATTTCATTTTCCCCAAATGAAATATAAAGTAAATAAACAAAAATAGAATTAATAAAACAAGTGTCTTAATGTTCAGATTGTTATCTGGGAATATGAAATCTGCAATCATTCTGGCTTCCTTATTCAGTCAGAGATCAAATAAACAGCCATAGCCAATTTCTGTGAAAGATGAAGTCATGAACTGACAAGGAACCAGCTTTGATCCTGTCATTCAACATCAGGTGAGACAAGCCTTTTCTGACTGATTCTCCTTCAGTGTAGCTGTAAATTTAATCTGGCAATCACAAAAAATATACTGTACACTAAATGGTAAAACATAATGGACACTTTTTGATCATTTTGAGAACACAATTCCCCAATGTCTATTAAGTATGCATAAGTTACTCTTCTTAAATCTATTTTGCATGTCCATCATATTTTCACATTGAAGATATGGTTAAAGACTCAGAGTATGGGAAATGCAGTGACATTTCAGAGGTATATAATCACTGCTTTCTAGACATGCCTAAGTTATTTCATACAGTCCACAGACCTCTCATTGGATTGAATCTCTCCCTTCTGCCTGCTCCCCATTCTCCATTAATACCGTGCATATTGTCAGATGGGCAAGGCTACTCATATTAGTAAGTCAAAATTCCATATGACTGATTTGATCAGGGAGCAAGTAATGCAGCTACAGAACAGGGAGCAGCTGTCTGGGAAAGGTGCTTAGGAAAAACACAATCCCTTTGGCCATCAGTTACAGATACCCTGCTCACTTCTTATCATCTGAGTGGGAAAGGTTAAAAAATATTTCATCGAATCAGATTCCAGGAAATCACATGGACAGGCAGTGCCTTCGCGCAATGAATCTGGCTGATGCTTTCATCCAAAGTACCTTACAGTTATATGTAAATACCCATTTACATAGCTGGGTATTTTACTGGAGCAGTTGTAGGGAAGCATGTCACGCAAGGGAACAACAGCTGTGTCTCACCTGGGATTTGAACCCATAACCATCCAGCTAGAACCCTACCAACTTCTCCACAAATATTTTTTATGATGTTTTTTCTATTATGTAAACGTGTAATATTTATGACATAAATAAAGTGATACCCTTTAAAGCAGACATAAAACAAGATTGAATAAACAAGCATTTCTGATTTTCAGATGTTTGAATGTTATACTCATGGCTACTGTAATTTGCAAGTTAAGGATGTTTAGGTAAATGCTTTACAATATATATTAAGAAGGTAATTCATGCAAAAGGTTGCACTGTATATAGATTAAATGTTGACTAAAAATAAGGTGTATGAGCATAGCATACCTACGTTTAATTATATATTTCATTTTAGGCTCTACATAGATACATTAACTACATACAGTAGATAAACTCATAAATAACAATAATGTGATTTGTGTTCACATACCATAAGTGTGAAGAAAGACTCTCCATTTTTGAAAAAATGAAAAGTATGATACAGTATGTGAACATTATTAAATGAGACACTATCAAGGACCTGAAAAAAAATACAAAATGAAAAGTGTTTCTTTTTAAAACCATATCTTTCCAGCTCTTAGACAAATTCAACTGTCCAATTCAAAAGACAGGACCTTCAATAGCACAGATCCCAACTCCTTTACTAAACAACAGCCAACAAGTGAAAAGGGTGATTTCTTAACCTATACATGACCCAAGCCACCAACACTATTCCATTCAGATCATACACATTCATGCAGGCTAGTAAAGCTACAAAAATACAGAGGGGTTCCAGAAAAGAGAAGGTCCTTCAACCCATCTAGCTTGTTTGGTTTCTGTTAAGACACTAATCCCAGGATCTTATCCAACTACTTCTTAAAATAATTCAGGGCATCAGGTTTAACCATGGCTTGGTACCTCTTTAGAGACTCTCACAACCCTTTGTATGAAACAGTGCCTCCTGTTCTCGCTAGGAGAAAGTAAGCTCTTCAAATTCCTCAAGTGATTTTCTGTGTATATTTGCAACAGCGAATAAAGGCAACACACACCGTGGACAGGCGTGTCAGATGAATGGGCACACCGGTATGGGAAACATGAGCACAACCATTCCAGAGCAGGAACAGGACAAGCACCATCGCTCTCGTGGCAGAAATGGCCTCCCATGAAGCATGCTGAGTCTGGAAAATAAAGGGACAACACTGGTGTGTACAGTTACAGGGGTTCACAGCCCTTGATCTCCAGTTTTACATTTTGTTTTTTAAAAAAGATGCTAAATTAAAAGGAATACAAATACATAACAATTAAAACATCCCAAGAAGACTACAGTATACAGTATATAACCTCGTATTTATACAGTACACACGTATAATTATATGGAGAAAGACCTGCCATATTCAGAAGAGCACCCTGATCCATAAAAGAGTTTTATTATTATTTCCTATAATATGTCAGCACTCCGGGTAGACTGAACACCCTCTGCAGCAGGTCCTACTTAGTCCACAAGACCACCCTACTGCTATGTGGGTGTTTACTCCCAAGTGTCAGACCTAAGAACACAAAACGGTGATTTGCTCCATCCTGCCCATTAGGTTGCTGGGAACATATTGAACAGAAGATCCCATTGAGCTGTTTCACGTAAGATCCGAATGAATCACTGTTATTAACATGGGTGGCCAGCTTCTTCCAGGTAGGCACTGCCCTTTTAAATCAATGACCTTGTATGGAGTTGTGTCATACAATATACCGTATACATTACAGTAAGTGTCTTGTATGTCAAGGCTGCTCATTAGAATATGACAGGCCTCAGCATGTATTTTGCGGAGTCAAAAAGTTCCCCAAAAAGCTAAAAGACCATTTTTTTTGCTGCATCCCTTTTTCTTTAGCAGGCATCTGCTGTCCATTTACTACAGAAAGGTAATTACAGCAGAAATTATTATTAACACAATCCTTTTTATTTGTGCACTAAATGACAGCAAGTTCAGTGCCTGTATTTCTTAATATCTGGGTGTGCTTTTAATGCACTCTGTGTAGATTTTTTCAATCTCTTTTGACTTTGGTGCATTATTTTATTATAATATTTTCATACTGGATATTTCAGTTCTAATTTCCACAGATTTTTATAGCTACTGTCTGACACTACAATACATTAAATTATTACCAGTTATGGTGCAAACTGCACTTTCTTTGCTCTTTAATGTATGGTGTATGGTTAAGTATGGTTTATTTATACATTAGCTTTAAATTTAAGAATCCCAAAATGTTAGTGTACACATCTATCAGCTCAAGATAATAAAATGTTCTTGTGAGATATATATACACAAATATCCATTTTGAATTTGGGTTATTAGAAACTACATAACACTGGCAGTTGACTCAGCAGAACCCATGATATGTAAACATACAAATATATTTTATAATGTTTATGTCTACAGTCACCTGAGATTCGCACTGCTGTAAGTGATCTGTTGCACAGCATTCAGAATTAGTTTGATACTGGAAAAATCAACAGTACTTTTCAATATTCAGTGTACTGTGATTAAATTATTATTAGAAAAATACACAGTTCATCAGGTCTTATGATCACACAAACCCATCAGACAAATTAAAAAAAACATATTGTGTGTTAAAGTCCTTACATACCACATTATGATATTTTAAACAACACCATCATCACAAAAATGGCAAAAAATTTCTTGGCTCAACTAAACTGTTGGACATATTTCTCAGATCAGTCACTGAATTCACAGGTTTGTACCCTAACAGATATAAAGTGTTATTGCAAACAGTTTGGACTGTCTGAACAATATCAAAAGCCAGACTTAATCTCCAGCTTTCAGCGGTAGCTTTGGAATTTCTCGTTGTTGAAAATTTATAATTCCCTTCTGGGATTGCGCTTCTGTTGGTATTGTGTATTATCCAAGTGCGAACTTTTTCATCCATCTGCAGGCCAATAAACTTGTAAATTTCTTTGGCTTTCTCTTCTGGATTTTTAGCCAAGTCCTCGTACCTAACCAGCAAATACTTCCCTCTCAGCCAGGAGGGTTTCTGAAAGCCAGTCTCAGCTGAGTCCGACAGATCTTGGCACGTTCTGGTGATCTGGGAGAGGTCAATGTAATGCGGTCTCCTGCCAGTGGCGTTCCATATTTTCCAAGCACGGAACTGGTCCATGAAAGCGACCATCCTTGACGCCAGGATTCCCCGAGGGTCTCGCACCAAGTGTACAATCTTCAGGTTCAGCCTCGGATCCTCTGAGAGGATCTTCAGGTCCTTGATTTCGGGGATCCGGACTGTTTTAATAGCCATAAACCCTCTTTTCTGGCAAGCTCTAGCAGCCAGGGTGAGGTTGAGCGTCCGACACTTCTTAGAACACCAGATTTCATCCGGCTCTTCAGTATCGCGGAGTTCCTTACACACTGGAGGAGAGCACAAGGCACTGCTGGAACTCCTCCTGAAGAATGAGCCCGTGACGTGGTCCCTGGGCTCCGGTTTGATGTAATTCTCCAAAAAGTAGAAATCGCAGTTGTAGAGGTTGTGGAGCAGGTCTCTGTATGCACCCAGCAAGGCGCGGCGGTCCAGGATTTTCCGAAGCCGCGTGCTGGAGTTGGTGAATGCCTGCTGAACGTGGTAGAGTGGCTCGAACAGGTAGAAGATGTCAGGGTGCTGGTTGAACAGCTGCCCGGTGAAGGACGATCCACTTCTAGTGGTCGCGAAAAGGATGATGTGGTTCCTGCTGTGAAAGTGGGAGGTTCCGGGAGGCTGAATTCCATCGTCGCAAAGCGATCTCCATCCATACTCTGCGGGGAAGAATGAGAGAGCAACAACAGTTTGGCCAAGTCTGATTAGGTACTCCAGCAGAAGTGATCTTAAATGTCATTTCAGAAACAGGCGTAGGCCTAAAACAAGTGTTCCTAGAAGATATTCAAGAATCTTTATTTATTGGAATTACTTTAGAAGTCGGGAAAATGAAATTGAGCAGGTCTGTTTGGCCGAACAAGGCTAAACAAGGAAAAGATGGCAAACAAATGCGACTGTCAAAGTGAGTTTCTGCATTTCCGAACACCCTTGACTGCAATGCACCTTAGTGAGTTTGCATTGTGTATTTGATTACAGTGCCAAACTGTACCACTGACAAACAGTTAAATCCCATAATGCCACAGTAAGTGGTGTTCAGGAGTCAGGACGTGCTCTTCCCTATGGAAGAGAATTTCCAGACCAATGCTCCCATGTGGCGAGTATTAACACTTTGCTGAAAGTGTTGCTTCTTCTTTAAATGAGACATTACACTGTGTTCCTGACTACTTACTATACTCATTAGTACAGTGGCATAGATCATATGATTAGGATTGTTAACCCCAGCATTTTGGCTACATTCCTCTCTGGGCTCGCACAATCTGGCCACATTAAAGTTCTCCAATAATTGAACTGACAAAACAATTCCTCAGCCTTTTCCCTGATCTAGTTCAGGTGGGTAGCTGTGTCAGCATGCGTAGGCTGCAAAGGAAGTAATACTGTAGGTTTATTCCATGCTGAAAAGAGAAGAAAGAAAACACAACGTTTTGGCCATGGAGCCTTCTTCAGGTGTGGTTCCCCTTCCCCTGATCTGCAGTGTAGCAGGGATGCTGGTACAGAATGCCTCTTGCGTGTCACTCCAGTAGGGCTGCACCTCAGCATTAGTTCAGGTGGGTCCCTTTTTAAAGGGTTATGAGATCCTCTGGGATGCAAAATGCTATTCAGATGTACGCAAAGGTAGCGATAGCAGTACAACCAGCATTCAGTGAGTAACCACAGCTGTAAACATACTGTAGAGATTCACTTACATTGTCTTACAACAAGAGATGTTCTTGTTTACAGGTCTGTGTGAATAAAATATTAAAATATTTCCTATAGTTAAAAACATAAAAAGGAATACCTGTTAGTTAGAGACTATATACACTGTTATTTAGGGATATTGACTCAGCTATTGCTTATTATTTTATGGTAACAAGTTAATAAGTGTGTTGTGCTAATTAAAGTTACACAAAGTAATTAGAATGATGAACATCCCATCGTCGCAAATTATTTTATATTACAATATGACAAATGTTCAATTAAAAATATGTATAGCCTCATAATAATCTGGTCTCACATTTTGCGTTCCTTGAAATTTGCTAAATCTTTTGCACTGCTGTTGCATCCTCCATCCTAGCTTGGTGCCCATTCTTTTGAATTAGATTGTTGAAATTTTAGTGCCATTCCTTCCTTGACACTCTGTCTTCTCTTATTTCATGTGTTATCTAAAATATCAACAGGAGCGCTTTTCAAGATCCGTCACTGCCTGATTGGAAACTCACTGATGGCATTCAATGAGTAACAGAAAACTGATGCCTTGGAGCAGCACAAAAATATCAATTTAAAATCAATTTAAACTATTATATAAAATATTATATCAACATATTATATAACAATATTATATAATAAAAAATATATAATTTATTATATAATAAAATATAATTTTATAACGGAACATATGTAACCGTGCTTTTAACCATACAGTATATCCTAGCATTTTGTTTGCCATTTTCATTGCTTGCCCACATTGTTTGGAAGACATAAATAATGTTCAATATAAAAACCGTAGACATACTGTTCTTAACCTCTACTATCTCAGCTGTTCCCATTTGTATAATTCATTTGTTTTTTGCTGCCCGAAAGCAATATTCTGCACTTGACTAAAGAACATCTACTTTGGCCCTTCCTGTGCTTTGCATGATGTGAACCAGAGCACAGGCCATCTCCTTTCTGTTTTTGACACTTATGACTGGCTCCAAGACCAGCAGGTGTTTAACCAGACTTGAATGTGATCTAAATCTTTTTAAATTGCATTTGCTGCTGCTACAGTATATGCTTATCCACCTAGTTTGGTTTCATCTACAAATTTGAAAGGAGTATTAACTGTACCAGAATCTCCAGTAAATCATTGATATAAATTTGGAAGAGCAGTGGTCCTAATACAGATCCCTGTGGTACTCTGCAAATTATATCACCACAATTTTACCCTTTATCTTTACCTTCTGATTTTAATTTACTAACCAATTTTCATTTCAAACACCTTTTTCCCTGAACCCCTAAGGGGAACAAGGGAATAACGGGAATTATAAAATCCCCCTTTTGAATTGTAATGTACTGCACAAGGTTGTATGAGCATGAATTAACCAATAGCACTTTAAACTGGAAGATTTTTTAACAATTTACTATACTATTTTTAACAATGGTACCATATTTATATTATTGTTGTAACACTAAAAGGTAAAAGTCCACAGTCACTTACTGTAAGCCTTTAGCACAAAAATCATAAAGAACTCAACTTCTCACAATTGTGCAGATGTTTCAAGTTAGGTTATGCCTGGGAATTCAGGTATCACAACATTCAGGTTAATCACTATTAACATTTTCTCACTTCTATTCTATGCTTCTCACTTCATAATCCTATAAGGAGTCAGTTTATTGCTTTTTGTGTTTTTGAAGTCTACTTTCATGGCAGTAGTCCTGTCCATCAATCTCTCTAGTATCTCTAAAATATTATACCTTCTCTGTGTAACACTGTGATAAACTGTTACAAATGGCAGTTTGAAAAGAAACAACTGGAATTGTTTATGCTGTGATAAAAACAAGGGGATGACACAGAGCAGTGGATAAGCCTCTAGAATTGTAACTGCTAGGTTGTGGGTTCAAGTACTTGCTACAGACCCATCTATTAGATTCTAGAAAAAAGTACTTTACTCCGGTTATCCAAGTCCACCCAACTGTAAAATAGGGTGTCAGCAGCGTCTCATCCAGGGGGGAATCACATTCTCTTAGTTCGCTTGATACAATGGAGACCAGGATGAGCTCTGGTGCAATGAGCCCATGTGCTCTAGTGTGGACTTTTCCAATAGAAACAGAATGCCCTTACAAATGTGAGATTGTGTAATGTAGCAGCTATATTTCTGAGCGCAGAGACGGCAAGTATTGTTAATAGCAGATACAAACCCAAAAAGTGCTCCAGCTAGTTCCTTCATATTGTTCATAGTGCTCAGCCTTTCAATAGTGTTGCAACCGTCTTTGCCAGGGTCAATGAAACTATATAACCTGACAGGATTGGTAGATCAGTAGCTGGCTCTCTTCCTCCTGGACCAATGCCACATTACAGTGACAGGTGACACCTTACGAATGAGGTGTTAAACTGAGGTCTGTCTCCTTTGTCATTATAAATCCCCATGACATTGTAATAGTAAACAAGTTAACATGTGTCCTGGCTAAATTATATTTTGGTTTTGGACAATCTGGCTTCCTTAAAGTTCCCTTTAATTTGACTGGTGAAGCAATTTCACACTTCTCTAGCTGCTCTCCTGTTTAGACAGCTGCTGGCACAAAATGGCCACAGTATGTCACCCAAGAAGACACTGCTCTTCAGGATGGCAGAAGTGGATCCTCTTGTATGTGTAAAGTACTGTTCTCTGGGATCTTTTGGAATAAAAGGCATAATACAATTGCAAGGCTTTTTTATTTTTATTAACTGTCATTTTCATGGCTGCATGCATACCAGTGAATATCTCTAATTTACTGGACAGTTATTAGACACCTTTTTTTTGGATTCCTGAAAATGTTTTAGAGTTAATATTGTTATAAATACCTACAAACGACTGTCTTATGTTTTCAAATGGCTAAAGTTAACATATTCAATTTATTGCGGTGCCTTTTATTTGTACAGCCCCACTAATGCTAACTGCCTGTGAAACATGAGGGCAGCACAAAAAAAAAAAAGACAATGGCACAGGCATGGGCAGCAGTGCAGTGCAGACACAAAAAAGAAATCATTCAAGCAGAAAAGAGAAATGAAAAGATGTTTGGTTGTGTTTTTGTAAATTAGCTTTGGAAGTGTTGTAGGATTTTATGTGGAGATCAAGAAAATTGACCAAGATCTTTACCACAGGCAGAAAGGTCTGGGGATCTTGTCAGGCAATGTTGAACATGAGGACAAGAACCTTTGATGGGCAAGCTCTTTTATGAAACCTTATTGTTTAATTTGATCCATGGATGAGGCACAGTGCCCTAGGAACTGGAAACAGTATACCGAGTGATGGGGTCCATTAGAGCATTTGAATTAACAGCAGGTGTTTAAAAACTAAACATGTCACTGCAGATACTGTAGATACAGACAGATGTAAAAGAACCCTGCTGTCTGCAGAGTGATTATCAAATCAAATCCTGATTCTGCATTTCAAGAACCTAGAATTAATCAGCAAACATTGCTGTAATTCTTTTAAGACATGGTCTTAACACACTGCACTCTTTTGCAGCGTTTACATATTCACTGAAATCTATCTGCTGCCATTTCTTCACTGAATTCATTCCTCCTTCAATGAATAATGCAACGTGTTTTCCCCAACAGCTGCATACAACATATTCATTTTGGTTCCTTTTTATCCTGCATATTCTCCTTTTTAAAAGATGTTGGGACACATGAGTCAGTAAATTAACTGTTTATACCAGATGTACTTTGAAACTCCAGAGCATCTGAATGGAGAAATGAATATTGTGGAATCCCATCATTTAAAATACAATTTCAAGAATCATCTTTTTTTTTAATTCTTTCAAGTAATACCTGGGATAGAAAATTGTTACACAGAAATTGCAAACACTGCTTAATGAACAAAAAACTCTAGTAGAGAGCAAATGAAATTCAAATACATTTAGATTCAAATTCAGGACCAACTCCTGGCAGATGACATTTAATGTAGACAAGTGCATGCAGGTAGTAAAAACAACTATAAATAGAAAATAGAAAACACCAAGCTAGAAAAGGCTACTTATAAAAAAGACTCAGGTGTTTATCTTTTAGACAATGTGGGAAAATAATTAAAAAGCAAACAGAACATGAGGACAAATAGTTTAAAAAGTGTAGAATTGAAATCAAGGGTTATGTCAAAATTATACAACACACTACAAGGTAACATGTTACAAGTGTTAAAACCCTCAAAAGCACTGACAAAGTCAACTGATTTCTGCAGAACAAAACAGGAACCAGAAGACAAGTGGAAACTATATGGCAATGCTTTTAAAACCAAGAACAGGGCGCACTTCTTTTCCCCAGGGGCTTTGGGAGTCTGGAACAAGCTACCCAGCTGTGTTGTTGAAGCCGATAACCTGGCTTCTTTCAAGAAATAGCTCGATAAGATCCTTGGATCAATTAACTACTAACTGTGAAACAGGCTAAACACCAAGAGAATTTTTACTGATGTTGATTTGTTATGGTCTTTTTAGGATAGGAGCAATACGGAGTTCACAAGCGCTCATTAAATCCCCTCTGCACATGGTAACACATTACCCAATGATGTTTGCCCTCTGCTGGCCATTTGAATGTACACAGTTTAGCCACATTCAAGCACTTGATATCCTATGTTGGATTTTTTTACATTGACATTATTGGGCATAAATCAATATTTTTCATTTGAAATTGCCAGCTCTACACTTAAATGGTTTACTCTCTCATTCACTAATGTTGTTAAAAAAAAATTAACATCAAAGGAGGGAATTGTTACTAGTACCTTGCTGCACCACATATTATTTACATACTTTCAATAAACCCCATTAGTTAAATATTTGCATCATTGAACATAAACTCAGATGGAAAAAAAATCAGAAAAATAAACCTTTTTCTAAAAACAGATTGGCACCCCTGATTAGTACTCAAAATAAAGCTATGTGTTCGAAAGTATTTGACAGCTTCATATGTTTATTTTTGTTTGCGACAGGGGTGAAGGTAACACTTTTCCCCTACAAAAAGGAGGGGTTTTGAATGAGGCCCCATGTTTACAATCAGTGCTTGTGGCTGAATAGCCTTTGAACAGTGTTTTGATTCCTGGGCTGGTGACTAATAATTAATTACTGCTTACACTTATATAGCACTTTTCTGGACACTCTACTCAAAGCACTTTACAGGTAATGGGGACTCCCCTCCACCACCACCAGTGTGCAGCCCCACCTGGATGATGCACCAGTACACTCCCCACACACCAGCTCTCAGTGGGGAGGAGAGCAGAGTGATGAAGCCACTTCAGAGATGGGGATTATTAGGAGGCCATGATTGGTAAAGGCAAATGGGAAATTTGGCCAGGATGCCAGGGTTACACCCCTACTCTTTTCAAGAAACACCCTGGGTGGCAGGACCTCGGTTTTATGTCTCATCTGAAGGACGGCACCTGTTTACAGTATAGTGTCCCCATCACTATACTTGGGCATTAGGACCCACATGGACTGTAGGGTGAGCGCCCCCTAATGGCCCCACTAACACCGCTTCCAGCAGCAACGTTAGTTTTTCCCAAGAGGTCTCCCATCCACGTACTGACCAGGCTCACACCTGCTTAGCTTCAGTGGCTGCTAGTTGTGAGCTGCAGAGTGATATGGATGCTGGCTAACTAATTGCTGACTAACCAGCCGGGGTGCAAAGGGTTTTCATCTGTACCCCTGCATCCCTGCTCCAGTTACACAATATCAAATCCCAAATGACAATCGTAACAGGCCATTATTTGTTTAATTTAATATGGCCAATACTATATCATTTTACTGTCACAACCCTGTGGGCCATTAAAAGGCAGAACTCTTTCTTCCCCTAGATTGCAACCTAAGCGCTGTTATGCTGGGATCTTTTATAGAATTAGTTTCTTTATTACATTAAGGGCTGTTCTCACAAGTGTAGACCAATCTAATTATGTGCACACTGGTAACATATCCATTTCAACCAATACACTGCTGTAAAATACAAAGCAAGCACAATATGTACTGTCATTTTCCTGTAATAACTTCAGTTTGATGTAAAATTGTACAGTACCAAGCTTGTGTCCATACAATGTCACACAGAGTTTCGGAGGTCATAATGCTGTACGAGCCACATGTGGTTATCAGGCACAAGGTTAGTTTGATTAAAAAAGTGGGGGAAACACTTAACCCCAACCCCTCTCGTGTGCATAGTGGTGCTGAGCTTTAATCTGGGTTTCTGAACCCGGGGAAGGGAGAGAGGAAAGGTACAAAATAAGTGCAAAAAAAACCCAGACATGCTCAAATAACAGAGAATAAGGAGCATCTTCCGCCCTGAGGAGGAAAAGGGTGAACTCCGAGCAGACACTGCCTTTACCTTTGAGATCCCTGTGGGGGCAGAGGTCGCCGCCCGGACAAGGCGAGGGGAGCGAGGCCCTCAGGGACCGGATGGCTGTGTACTGGATCCCGAGGGAGGCACACACCAGGAGCAGCACCGTCTTCCAGGAGCACTCCATCCCACCAGCCTCCCGACAATCTACATCCTTGGGAATGGAAAATTACAGGACAACCAGAAAAGCAGATGTGCAGCATGTAGGACTGACAAAAGTCCCTTGATTACTTTTAAGGCACTTCAAGAAAGACTTTAATATACGTAGGTCATTGGCGAAAAAAAGTGGAACTCGGATTAGACACAATATAAGAGATAAGATCACTTTATTAGCACAAGCATGGCAAGTAAGTCATCATAATAATGCCAACGACAGAGGGCGATAATTGAAAAACAGCTAATTATGACAAATGACATGATGAACCAAGTCTCAACACTAAACAGAATGAATGCAATAAATTAATACGCTTTTACAACGCATGAAGCAATGTACTGTTATTTTCTCAAATGCAGAGAAAACTGAAAGGATTACCTGCACAGTACAATGCTGAAAACTTCTACAACTATTATAATGAGTCTCCTTCAGCAACGATATTTGTATAAAACATGGTTTATGTATCAGTGTCACAAAAAGGGAAATGTTTCAACACCACAGCTGGAAAGACTGCGGATGAAAACTGCTACAAAATCCTACAGAGAGCTCCCAGAAGCAGCTATTGTTCTAATCCTGTTGAAGAGGTGGACAAGTTTTATTTTTCATTCTCAATTGTTGTTCAGTGTATTTTTATTGTTTAAATTATAAATTATATCTTGTTCATCCAAAAACAAACTCAAGTGGTTTATAGATTCAGACAAGTGTCATTTAACAACCTTATTTTTTTTCAGTCAGAGAAGATACTGTAAATTCTTGGGAATCTCTTATTTGTATTTTCTGTAAGTGACGTTGAAAAATTTCAATTTATTTTTTGTGTAAATAAAATATATAGTAGATGGCATTGGAAACAAAAGGTGTGATTACAGAGAAAAAAGAAAAATACTGTAAGTATTTCAACAGCGTTTTGCAAACAGGCAGGGGATACATACATTGGTATTTGGATACACAGAGCTGTGAACTTTTTCACTACAAAAAGTAAACTGAAGCTACAATTTGTACAACATTTTCTGTTTCTGGATCATCTTTCAATACATGAAAACAATAAGATAATAACCCTTTATATAATGTATATCAATACAGTACCCTGAAACGCACTGTACTTGAAGGTTTATTAGAGTCATTTGCAATATCCCTAGGCTCAATACACAATTCTGGATATGAAACAATATTCTAGTGATAAGAACACCCTCCCACCAGAATAAGCCTCAGAGACAGCTACTATAAAAGAGAAGAACATTGAATACATACATAGAGTAGAGTCAATACAACTAAAGATAACCATTGTCTCAGTCTAAACAACTGAGGAATCTGAGAGTAAAACATAAATCCAGGGGTTGCAGTCTTCTGAGAACCCAGGTTCTGGGTTGCTCTGAGGATGTGTGAGGCTGGGTGTGGGGACCTAGCTGTGTAATGCAGTGTATAAATGGAGCTTTGCTTATGTGGTTGATCCATAAGGAAATGAGCTAGAAAGAGTACAGCTCATTTCACAATATTACCCAGCAGCCTTGGGCAAAATCGACACTGTTCTCTGCTGTAACTGAACCATTGACCTAGAAGTTATAGGCATTGTGCGCCTTTACCGCCTAGTTAGAGCAGCAGTGTCCTTTTAAGAGTAATGAAAGATAATTATAAACAACTTATATACAGTACATCAGCGCAAAGAACTTAAATTTTGAGAAAATATATTTACAATACGGAAACAACAAAGAAATTGAAAAACACACTAATAAAACTGTCAACACAACCAGTAAAACAACGAAAAAGTGCATAACACAATATTTGCATTAAAAATTGCATTAAGTCTGTCAAAGCGTGACTGAAGTCTTGATTTAAACAGTCATTGCATTAAATTCCACTCTGGGCATCATAACAAAGCTAAGCCTCCCCTTTTATTTTTAGTCTGTGCTTTCCGTCTATCAGCATACAGTATACTGTAGTAGGTACCCCTGGTGCAGTCTTTCAATATATGCGAAATCAGATCTGCTCTGTGATTATCATCTCACTTCAGCTAACCTCTCAGGCGTGAAAATGCCCCCTGCCACGTGAATATGAGCGAGCTCGCTTCTATTGCTTTTCTACAGCCCCGCGGAAAATCCTGGCCTGAGAATCGGAGATCCTCAAGTCACATCGGTTGTACTTTTGGGAGAACCGAAATTAAATGTATCAGACAGTACGATACAATGAGTAGCCAATCGCTGCTTATACATTGTAAAAAGTTGTATTTTTGATAAAAAACAAACACACATTTGAATGCCTTTTACGGAATGAGGAAAAAAAAAGGTGTTAGAAATTAAAATAGCGCATGCTGGGACCAAAACTAAAATAACAAAATAGCACTTTCTATTTCAACTTCTGTTGTATCATAGCAACAGGCATCAGACTTTAAAGGCTAAATCTGCTTTCAAAGATCTATGTAGGATCTGTCCAGTTCTATTTAGAAAATTAGGCAGTAGTACGCTATACTGTACATACCTGAAATCGTTTTTCTCATCTTTAAATTACAAAACTCCAAACTTATAAATATTCTGAGTTGTCAGCTGGTTTTCTACCAAAGGTCTTTTAAATGATCAAGCAATGCCTTGCCAACAAATACTGAACTAACATTTTGGCACCTGTACCCTTTACCGCAAAGATGAAAACAGCCTTTGGGTATTAAATCAATTGGTTTTGTAATAGTGCATTCTAAATATGCAGCCTAACTACATACTATTCTACATATTATCAATGTACATAATTTGTTATTTAACGTTTAACGTCTAGCTAAAATTCAAAATATAGTGTTTCAGCTAGAAATTAAAATAAAGGAAAACCATAACGCAACAGGGGAAATGTGTTAAAGCATTACTTGCTAGCTGAACAATCCAGTAACTTATTTTGATGATTATGTTGCTGTACAAACAATGTTTATTCTATAAAATCACGCACTTAATATGACGAATTGATCATTTGTCTATACACATAGTTCAACTGTATTAATTGTATTCTTGATAGAGTTCACCTACAGTACCAATAGTTGCTGTTCGCGGAATACAAAGTTCATGTTCACAAAGGACAGGCTTTTTATTGCAAATATTTTAAAAGATGCAGAAAGCTACCGCTGAAATTCAGTCCGAATTCAGTCTCACCTTTTTCCAGGATTCCGAGTAAATGAAACATTAACATCTGGCAAAGCAAGTCTCCGATAATTAATGCAAGCTAATTTGAAAATAAAGTATTCTATATGAATACTATTTGCTAAGTTTGCTGTACTGTAGAAAAAAAACATACACACATTCTAAAATATTGCGGTTAGTGGTATAGTACATAACCAAGCTGAAGGAAAGGTAACGGGAAGGAGAATGTTGGCATTTTTAACTCCAATATTCTGCATCATATACTAATCGTAATGGATAAAAAAATGCGTCTCTTACCTTTCTCTTTTGTTTATTTCATCCAAAATCTAGCGTCTACTTCAACAATCTCGGGAAAATCACATCTTGCTTCCTCGGCTATCTAAGTTGTTTAAATACTCCTCCGTCTAGAGCACTGGCAGGAATGTCCAATAGCGGGGAAGAATCGACAGTCCAATTGGAAAGAAAGGGAGGCACAGACCTCAGAAGATCCAGACGGGGCAGGAGCTACAGTACACCGAGCGAGCGGGCGTGTCCGCGGTTTTGTGCAGCGCATTTGTGTTTGATGCAATTGGTTTAATATTTGGTGTTGTGATATCACAAACAGAGGCCAAGTCAGTTGTAGCGTTCATTTTTATTTTTTCCCGGAAACACATTTTGAGCCAAGATCACAAATCGCGCAACGAGAAGTGTGAGGTGCCTCACTATACAGCGGATCTGTCCCAGAGCTGAAGTCACTGAACTTTGAGTGCACTGTGTTTAACAGGTAACACTTCACTTGTTACCTAATTACAATAACTCACCCGCAATCTGATACAATATACTTCTCTTAGTCCTTATGTAGCGCTTCAGCGTTCCCCTTTCCCATTCGGGGCGAATCTTGCACATTCCGAAGAAAAACTGAATTCCCCGCCAAGGCTTGTGAAAAATGCTATAAACATTTGTAAAACAATGTCGTAAACCCATGAAATTCCGATACAGAAGTAAATAAGGATGTATGTTATTGATATTTTAAATGCATTATTTAGCACAAGGATCTATGTCAATAACCTTAAAAAGCTTAAAAAGTTTCGTTGGTTTTTCGTGTTTTTTTCAATGTTTTTTTTTTCATTCATATCACTCATTATGATCATCGCATTAAATCAATCACAGGTTCTCATCTGCATGACAATGTTATCTGCAGTGTGAAGGGTCTCTATAACAACGCAGTCCATCTTTTTTTTGTAAAGGACAGCCGAATCGACTACAGTCCTTAAAGGAAAACAGGAAAATTAACTTTAGTAAAAATTGTGTCACAAACGCCTAACGTTCTTGATCTATTTGCTAGCATCTTATTGAGGAAAGGACTTCATAAAGATGATTCTCACAGGGCTTCACTATATCCATGTAGAAATCACATACAGTATATCTGGAAAATTCGTTTTCTACGCCCACCTCTGTCCCTGTTTATAAATCCTGTCTTCCAGTACTAAATCTAGCTGAAGCGCGTTTCCAAAATAAACCCCGTCTTTGTCTCAGTGTGTGGACTGGAGCTGAAACTCAGGGCTTGCATATTGGATCAGACCAGAGCAGTTTAAGTGACATTTTCTGAACATTCCTCTGTGTCTACTAAAACCTAGGTCTAGAACAAGCTACACAACCATGTTGAAGATAGATACTTTATTGATCCGTGAGGGAAATTGAAGATGAAGATGAATTGAAGATGATGTCCTGGCTTTTTGATGAGATTCTTGGATCAATTAGCTACTAGCAACCAGATGGATTAGATGAGAAAAATGCTGTCCCCTTGTTCATAACCTTTTTTATTTGGAGGACATTTTTTCCATGTTTTGTGGATGGAAACTAAATATAGCTGTTCTTTCTTTTTTTTTGAAAGTTTAATTGAATGTACCAAAAACAAACACTGTTGTCAGATTATATAAATGCATACACCAAACTCCCAGGAGTTTTATTTACATCCGCCTATTCTTGTAAACTAACCTGCTCATTTTGCACAGTGGCTATTGTAGAAAGGTGCCTGCATCTTTTCAAGTACAAAGCCAAGTGAACTGGAAAGCGATTAAGCAATTCAAGATCTCCACTGCCACTGGATGTTTTCTCCAGAGAAAATAGCAGTTCCTTCTGTCTTCTGTCACACCTGAGTTGGTAGAAAGTCTTCATTTCAACAGAAGAATCCTGCCATGCAAGTCACATAGGAATTATTTAATTTCATCCACCTGCATGCTGATAAAGAAAACAAAATCTATTTCAGGTGGCTGCAATAATGAGATCTTGTTGGTAAAACAATAATAAATATGTTTACTTGGAGATGTTGAGTAATACAGTCATTTATTGTACTTATGGGGTTAACCTACACATCCTTGCAAAAGTGTTCAGACCTTTCCACAGTGTTCATATTTTGTTGATTTAAAGCTTACAGTTGTGAGAGTTTGAATTAGCAATTAATATTTTTATGTATTCCAACTACTCCATGTATTTAAAGCAAAAAACTAAAAGAAAGAAGTAAATTGAAAAGAAAAATGGAAAAGCCATGATTGCATAAATATCCAAACCCTTTGTTGTGGCAAAACCAAATTAATTTAGGTGCTCAAAATTATATTTTCAAGCCACACAATTTCAAGTCAGATATTTCTGTCATACAGTGGTAGCATTAACACATATACAGTACTTGCTGTAATTTACATCCATCCATTTTCTAACTGTTTTTTCCAACACAGGGTCACAGGGAAGCCGCAGACTATCCCAGCAAGAAACGGGCACAAAGCGGGATACTTCCTGGACAGGACGCCAGTCCGTTGCAGGGCAGACAGACAAAAGACGCACACACCTCAGGCCAATTTTTCCAGAAGCCAATTAACCTACTAGTATCTTTTTGGACTGCGGGAGTAAACGAGAGCACTCAGGTGAAGCTTACATGAACATGAGGAGAACATACAAACTTCACAAGCACCTGCTCCCCAGCTGCAGAATTGAAGCCAGGGCCCCAGTGCTGTGAGGCACCAACGCTGACCGCTGCAACCTCAGCTCTAACTTACAGACATATGTAACTGCACGGATACATAATTAAGTCAATCACAATTAAGGATTTATGCAGTAGCATGAGGCTATGTTAGTGGTCAGTATGTCTGTTCCCTGTATTTGGGTTATGATATTTATCATTTTAAAGATGATACATTATAAAAAAAGTATCTGTTTTTGTCACCTAAATTTCAGTCTGATTGATCTGATGAGGGTATTTGCAGTCTAGATCACCACAATGTAAAAAACAGTCCTGGTCAAAATGAAAGAATCTGCCAATCAGTAAAGTCAAGCCTACTGCTCCTACAATCTACAGTAGCTCACATCATAGTGGGGCCATGCATTCTCACTGCAGTGGAAGGCCTCTAGGGAGAGCTAGGTGGCTGCTCTTATTGTTGTGTAGGACCAGTACATGGTGCTCTTCCCTCTGGACCACACTTTCCAAACAAATGTCATGTTGTGGTGACTGGGCATATGGCGGTAAAGGAAATTTTGTTTAGCTGAGGTATTGCTTGCTTCATTAATAAAAACAACTTTTAAGCACTTGTGTGTGAATCTCACTGTCTTGGCTTGTTTCTTGAATTTCCCCCATGAATAAAAAAACTGTGTGGAAGCACTACTGGTGCATAATAGTTGCCACATATGCTGTTGTAAGTTAGTGTCAGATAAAGAGGGTCCACTCCTAGGTATTATTATTATTATTATTATTATTATCACAATTAACTCACCAGCAACAGGTGCAAGGCAAGGCATTCCTGAACAGGATGCCCATCCATCACACTCACACCAGGGACAAATTTCCCAGAAATTAGCCAACAGCCATAACACCCTGCAACTCACTGCTGGCAGCCCCTTAAAGCTAATCAGGTGAGAGCCTGGTCACTCAGTATCTGGATGGGAGACTCCTGGGAAAAACTAAGGTTGCTGCTGGAAGAGGTGTTAGTGGGGCCAGCAGGGGGCACTCACCCTGGGGTCTGTGTGGGTCCTAATGCCCCAGTATAGTGACGGGGACACTACACTGTAAAAAGGCGCTGTCCTTCAAATGACATGTAAAACCAAGGTTCGGACTCTCTGCGGTCATTTACAATCCCAGGAAGTCTCTCGAAAAGAGTAAGGTGTTACCCCCACGTCCTGAACAAATTTCCCCTTTGGGCTTTATCAATCGTGGTCTCCTAATAATCCCCATCTCTGAACTGGCTTCATCACTCTGCTCTCCTCCCCACTGAGAGCTGGTGTGTGGGGAGTGTACTGGTGCACTCTGGCTGCCTTTGCATCATCCAGTTTGGGCTACACACTGGTGGTGGTGGAGGTGAGTCCCCATTAATAATAATAATAATTGCTTACACTTATATAGAGCTTTTCTAGACACTCCACTCAAAGTGCTTTACAGGTAATGGGGACTCCCCTCCACCTCCACCAATGTGCAGCCCCACCTGGATGATGCGACGGCAGCCATAGTGCGCCAGAACACTCACCCCACATCAGCTATCAGTGGGGAGGAGAGCAGAGTAATGAAGCCAATTCATAGAGGGGGATTATTTGGAGGTCATGACTGGTAAGGGCCAATGGGAAATTTGGCCAGGATGCCAGGGTTACACCCCTACTCTTTTCGAGAATCGCCATGGGATTTTTAATGACTACGGAGAGTCAGGACCTCGATTTTACATCTCGTCCAAAGGACGGCACCTGTTTTCAGTATAGTGTCCCCGTCACTATACTGGGGCATTAGGACCCACATGGACCGCAGGGTGAACACCCCCTACTGGCCCCACTAACACCTCTTCCAGCAGCAACCTTAGTTTTTCCCAGGAAGTCTCCCATCCAGGTACTGACCAGGCTCTCACCTGCTGAGCTTCAGTGCCAGTTGTGAGTTGGAGAGTGATATGGCTGCTGGCTTACCTGTGGAGTGTCCAGTAAAGCACTATAGAAGTGTAAGGATTATTATTTTTGTTGTTGTGAGTTGGCATCACACAATGACCGTCATCACATTTATTTCTACTCTGTTTATGCCTTTAAAGAGAGTTCTGACCCTTTTCTCTTTTCCCCACACAACTTCTATTAAATGCACACTGCTACCTGTGATTTTAAGTCAGAAATGGCTTTTACACTGCCTAATCAGCTATGTGGTGTGCTTGACCAGTTGAAGACAGCACAATTAAGGTAAATTAATCTCACAGTGGAAAACAAAAAGTTTGCTGAAAACAAATCCTAAGAGTATAAGGCACATTAGCAATCATAGAATATAATAACTACTGTACCTCTCTACCCTGGCCCATAATACCAGAGCATTCCGAAACACCTGTTCTACAATCTCACGCTGATTGCCTTTGGTTAACTTGGTCATACTGTTTTTTAAATTAAAATTGGTAATGTTAGTGTGACTTTTATATTATTGAGGTGTCCAATAGGTAGAATTTATTTCTCACAGTCCCAAGCATGTTATTTTTCTTATCCACAGAAACATGCAATGACATACTGTATATATACTGTATTTTTAAATTGTATTTAGCAAAAAAAGATTGTAAACCCACATTGAAAGTCCATATTTTAATTTTTAGACTCAAATTAAATAATTCCATATTGCAAGTTGTATGAGGAACAAGACTCTTCAACAATCAGATCCTCAGTAATCAATATTTGTGATCTGGAACGATTAATGCTGGAATTAAGATCAATGCTACTGTATGTTAAAAGATGAAAGGTTGATTTGGAGTAAGGGAAGCAAAACTGTTCTGGAATAAAGAGCTTTTTTATCGTAAATCTGTGTGTTGATAAGATCATGATAAGTTACATTGTTATTTGCTGAGATATGAAAGAATGACCTTTGTTCAGACCATTAAACCTTCTAAATTCAGAAGGCAGCTACTTTGCTGAATGTCCTGTCCTGACCTATACTTTGGAGGAGGTATAATATTGCAGTGGATTTTTACTGGTCATAACTGTTGTTGTATAACAGTTTTATTTCTGAACTTGAAGTGGTCAAGTCAGAAATTCAATACTGAAAGCAATCTAGTGACTGTGACTGCTGAGTTGTTGAAGCCTAAGCAAACTTAAACTGAGAAGTGTTTTCCTTAAGATAACCTTCATACACTTGGTGGTCAGTACAATCTTAAGCTGATGGAGTGTGTTTGAAGGAGCTGAAAATGTTGGCTTCAGCACTTATCCCAGCAAAGACAAGTATACATTATTCTAACTTACTGAGTATACATGAAAGGAAATTTGTCTTTGTTGTTTACATACTTAGAGCAGCAACAGCAGACAAAGGTCTGTTAAATATTTAAAAATGACCCCTTAAAATAAAAGCATGAACTGTTGATGCTGTCTTTTCTCCAATTACTTACTCCACACTGCTAATATTGTAAAATGTTCTGACAAAATTAATTACTCTAAATGTTTTCTAGGAATTAGATACATTGTATTGTTTTGTGTGCAAGGATGGTATGTCTACAGTTTCAGAGGTGCAAACCAGTAAACAGAGTCAATGTCAAACAATTTACTGTATTTTCTTTGAACTGAAGGCTAAACACGGTCATCCATGCACTGAAAGTAAGAAGCATAATCATTTATTGCCTTTGTATTGTTGCTTTTCATTTTATTAGATAACAGATAATATTGCAAATAGTGTGGACATTTATAGCTCAACTGCTCTAAAAGAGCACATTTTTCCATCTGGATAGCTTGATTAACATAGTACAATTTTCCAGCCACATCATCCAGCTGTAATTATAATTTTGCCATTGCTCTACCAATTGGCCAAATGTCATGAGCTGTGATGTTGCTGCTATGCAGATGAAATTTACCCCCTGGGTCTATTTATTTACAACACTTGACTGGTTATAGTTACTTAACACAAAATAAGTTATTCTCAGATTGTTTAAGAATCATGACTTTGGTCATATAATGGATTTTCAGTAAATACATACTCTCAGCTGTTGAGTAATCCCAGGTGTGTTTACAGTTGAATATATACATGGTTTTAATAAACATATCCTTTGTTCAGAACAAATCACCATCTTTTTTTAGTTATTTCAGACTATACAACATACTTTGAATTAATTTTAAAATGTCCAAAAATGCAAATAAAAACGAACAGCAAAAGATGGAAGTTCTTAACTGACATTCAGGAGGGATATTGACAACCAAGCTACTTTCATCCTAACAACTCTAAATCATAGTCATTTCCTACGTCATATAACTCCATATAGCTCTCCAAAGCTATATGTTACGAATTTCCCTTTCTTTTCTCATTTTGCCCCATGCATCCCTCCTTCACCCCATGTCCATCTCTCCAGCTGCCCCATGGTCCCTCTTCTCTCTAAAGGTGGTCCCAGCCTCCTCATCCTGTTGTCAGGGGGCTGGACCTCAGCCAAACAGGACTAAAAAGGTGTCTTCGTCCTGTCAGTGTAGGACATTCCTCTTAGATCCAGGGTGTATCTGGCTGCTGTTCCCTGGTCTGATTCCAGGGCAACTATAGATTTTCTGTAATGTGGGGACAACAACTACAGATTATTCTAAGTGAACATAATAGTACATTGTTTCGGCCGTGGAGCCTTCTTCAGACACCTGAAGAAGGCTCCATGGCCGAAATGTTGTGTTTTCTTTCTTCTTTTTTTCAGCATGGAATAAATCTATTACTTGTTCCTTTGCAGCATATGCATGAACCCGCCCGAACTATAATAGTACATTGTACAACTTTGACATAAAAACCTTTGATATGTTGTAACAGAAAGAATAAGGTTCTGGATCCCGAGATGAAGTTAAACAGATGAGTTTATTGCATGCAAGGAACAATAAAGCCGAAGTCTTGTTTCCCGCAAGAAACAACAAAACCGAAATATTGTTCAAAGTGCTGGTACAAACTTTAGGTTTATATATCCTTTCCTTTCCGCTTCTGATGTCACTCGTTATTATGGTAAAGGGGGGAGGTCACGTGTTTGGCCAGTTTACAGCTTTTTGGCCAAATGTTCAGGGATTAAGTCCCCAGGGAGTTTCCTAGCTTGCATCTGGAATCCTTATCAGTTCTCCCTTTCCTGCCATAAACTCCTGTTGCTTAGAAGTCTAATCTTCAAGCAGAAAGGACTTAATTTAACCCCCATCTTTACTTTTACTTCAGATATAAACTCTATGCTTTTAAGTATATAGCCTAACATTTTGTTTGCCTTGCATATTGCTACCTTACATTGTCTTCTAGAAGATGTTAGTGATGTGTCAACTGACCGTGTTGTATGATAATGTTAAAATGTAGAACTAAAGTGCCTGTTCAGAAGAGAACCCCTACAGAACAATACTCAAAGTGCCTGAATGTCTAGTTTTACTAGATTTTACTAGTGCTTTGTACAATTTTAAAATAACATCCCTTGATTTAAATTTCACTTCTAAGGATATATAATTTTTAACTTTCCGTTACATTTTGTTTGATTCCCCACAGAGGCATCTAAAAGATGAAAATGAGGTGTCAGCATATGAGCTACTGTAAGTGTAATCTCTGTGTGTGCTACCTGAATGTGATGCTCAGTACTTACTGTGTACATCAAATATCATCTTTCAATTGTTTGCCAATTTAAATTTACAGCATTTTGTTTGTCCTCTTACTTTGGAGTTATCTTCAATCTTGACTAGTTTACTAACTATACTGAAATCTAAAGCACTGATAAAATGGGAAGAGCAGAGGAACCTAATACAGATCCCAGTGGTACTCTGATAATCACCTCACACTTACAGTACATGCTTGTTAACAAACAAAACAGAATCACAAAACAATAGCTGTGATTTGTGAATTTTGTGTGGGTAGTTGTAGTGCTCATTACATCATATTAATTTAAAAGGCACACAGAATTTAAAATATAAATTATAAATTTAAAGGCCACAGAGATAATTTTAGTTAAACCATCAAACTGACTTTTTGCCCCAGCTTTTCATTCATAATGTAAAAGAAAAATATACAATTTGACCACTGTAGAAGAAGAGAAAGGAGACGAATAAAACCATTTTGTTATTTTGATTTGATTTTGTTGTTTTGATATTTTGATTTGCTGTGTAATTGTAAAAGAATCCTTATATAAAACCTAAGCAATATTCTAAAACAACTAAATAGTTGCTTACAGTATTTTGGTCAAATTGTTAGTTCACTCACATGAACTAATAATATAAAACAACACATAATGCTACTTTCTTATCAATCATAAAACTATTGTAAACATACCAGGGGCTTAGAAGTAATGACTTTGAATTTTTCCATTTTATTTGATATGTATATAATAAATAAAAATGATAAATTTCCCTGACATGTTTGCTTGTAGAAGCAATACAAAATGTAGCAATTATTTCTAAGATTTTTGCAATGCATACCTCTCCATATTCACGATCTGTTCATTCCACATTGCTAGTTCCACTCTAGCCCGAATCTGGCAGTGCTGCAGACGATTAGTGACCACATGGCCATTGTTGGCAGCGCTGGTTGTTAGTTGCTGTTTATCTGTAGTGGAGAAAATACTGGTTCCCGGCTGAGAGTCACGTCTGGCTGCTGTGCTTTAGATGAGGGGAGAGTTGTGTACTGATATGTAAAAAAGTGGTGCAGTCAGGGTTCCATCATCGTTGAAGATGGTGTGTAATGTTAACTGAAGCTTTTTAGTCTTGAACAGAGAAGACTATAAGATGCATACTTGATGCAAATATTTATATATTTTGAATAAATCAATCCAGCAGATGTCTTCAGAATGAACCAGCGGGCACAAGTGGAAATTATTAAAAGTGCATTTAAACACTAGAACAGCAGGTCCTTCTTTACCCAAAGGGTTGTGGGAGTGTGAAACAAGCTACCCAGCCATGTTGTTGAAGCTGATACCCTGGCTTAATTCAGGAAATGGCTGGATGAGATCCCTGGAACAATTAACTACAATACTAGCTACCAAATTGGCCGGATAGACTGAATGGCCTCTTCTCATTTCTAACATTTCTTTTGTGTTTATGTGAAATGATAGTCTTTAGGATGAGTGTTATTTCAGTATTATTAACAAACAAAATTTTGATTAAGTAAACTTCCTCTTTCCAAATCTGAAATATGAATCTTATTCTTACTGTATTGACCTTAACCATATATTTTCATATTGCCCTATTAAGGTTTTGGAATTACTGTCTCATTTTTTGAATAATTGCATCGTTCTTCATTTCTTTAAAAGACAAATTAAAGGATCACGAGTCATTACGAATGTGAGCATGCCCATGGGCAAATTAAAGAAAATGATTAGATGGTGTTTGTTTCATTCACTGTCTCTTGAACAAAAGTTAGTTAATTTAACCTTTTCCTGTCCATTTGTAAAGATTTGGAAAAAAACATGTTTCAGTCATTGAAAAGCAGAACAGAGTAAAATTAAACACTGAGCAAGAAAAAGTGGGATTTTAACCAAGGTGACCCTGAAAAGAAAAGATGTGTAAGAGAAAGCTCTTATTTCAGGTGCTATGAAAATAACACATTAGAACATCCTAAAGAGGCTTTGAATTTAATGTATGTCCACAGGAGCAGTATACAGTGGTTTTCCACAGGAGATTAATATTCTCCCAGTAAAGCATGATTTAATCAGGTGTTCTTAATTGCTAAATGAATTGTTGTACTTACACATATCCAAAATATTTAGTAAAATAATGCTCGGAAAAACTAAATTAATAATAAAACCAAACAAAAAATCATGACATAACGCACAGAAAACAGAAAAAAACCCAATGCAAATTAAACTCCACCAGAATTACAAATGTCTACCAATCTGGAACCAGTTCTGAGCTGAGAAACAGCTTGTGAAGGAGTGGAATACTAATTGAAAGCTTATCTTCCCCCTGCACTATCCATCATAATTACAATCAGATCTGTGAGAAATCTCACCTTGCGCAGAGAACCATTCTTTATGCTCTATTTGATTACATAAAATATAGAATTAGGCATTTTTCTGATGGCTGGAGGATTTATCCTGGTGTTGTTTCTTTGAGCTGCTCATCACATTGATTTGTTGAGCCCATTACTCTTGCAGCATAATAGCATCAGGGATGTATCTCTCGCTGGAGGAGCTGGTGAGAGGGCAGCTTGCAGTGTTAATGGGGCCAATTACAGACTATGAAGCTCTCAGCTGATGGGATCTCTGGCAGGGGAACGGGGGACGTGAAATGGCTCTAATGATGTTAGAGAGAAAGGCAGATGGATCAGGAGAAAGTCAAACCCAAAGACACCATGGTGTAAGTAGTAAGATAGCCGCCTCAGTGGGGAAGCTGGAGACACAATGTAATTGGGACGCAGTAAAATAAAAGGGAATGAGAAGCTTACTTTCTTTATTCCAGTAACAAAACGTGAATTAAATATTAAACAGACCTTTTGGATTAAAAAGCAGTGATAGGCATCAAACTGTAATAGTGGTCACTTACAGTAGTTTGTGTGTGTATTTGATCCTTAAACAAAAGTGGTAGTAAGCCTACTTTGTCCAAACAAATGTATATATGACTATGTAGTTTATATAGTTACACTGTATATACAGTTTTTTTATATATATATAGTTATATAGTCGTATATAGTTTTATCAATTAAGTGTGTATCATTCTGTGGAATTGAAAGAATGAGAGGTTAAATGCACAAGATCAAAGTTTATGAAATACAGAGAGAAATTATTAGATTATCCAGTATACATTTATTTTTCCCCTATAGGAACTTCCTAGAATTAATTTATACTGTGAATCTGCTCATATGTAGGGTAGATTTAGTGGCGCAGACTGTTTAAATCTACTCATTAGATTCGATTGAACATTTCACAAGGAATAACAACACCCAAGAATTAAATGTGTTTGAGTATTTAGGTACAGTGAGATTTGGTTTAAAAAGATTAGATTACGAGGGGACCTGATACAAATATTCCAAAGTATTTCGAGCATTACAAAGTGAACACAATGGACATGAAACAGAGGACACAAGTAGAATTGAGCATAGTATGATTTATGAGGAAGTACTTTTAAAACTGAGAACAGGAGAGTGGAACAAACTACCCAGCCATGTTTTTGAAACTGCTACCCTTCTGCTTTCTGGAAATGGCTAGATGAGATTCTTGCATCAATTAACTACTGGCAATCAAGTATTGATCAACTAAATGGCTTCCTCTTGTCTGTAACTTTTTTATGATCCTATCCTTCAAATTTATACAACAAGTAATGTTACACACCACAGAGGTATTAAGGATACCTACAGTATGTGGATTATTCCAGCATATTGTGTATAGCTCAATGTATAGCCATTGAGTATTCTGAGTATTCCGAAACCCATACAGTTCAATACAGAAAAAGCAGAACTGTGCTGTGTACAGTAGGCCTCATGCACTGATTCTGCACCTTTCTTTGAGCAAGAGACTTGTGTAAAGCTGCCCAAATGTAGTAAAGAAATTGCAGTTAAGAGTACTTTTAAGTACTCAGTCAGTCTAGGAGACCAGCTCAGTATATCAAAGGTTTGGCCTCATACAGTATTTTTATCTTTACCAAAAACTAATCAGAATCTAGTGTGAGTGGGAGGCATCTTCTACAAGCAAGACTTCCAATACTTCAGATCTTCTTCTTGAAAGAAAGTAAGGTTGCCAAGTAATTATGATCTGAAGACACTGAATTTCAACTTATTAAGAGAGTTATGTTCTTATATTGTTCTTATATTGAAATATTTTATTTCCTTGTCTGACGTAGCCACCAGTTAAAGAGACCTGTCTTTGTTGCATTTTGTTACAGGGAGAACTGTTGCCTACAGTTTTGCATCAATTTAGAAACCAGTTTTGTCCTGGATAGAGCATTTTATTTTACAAATGGAATTACTTTCTTTATACTAAAATGGGATGATTTTTCTCTCAATGGGAAACCTAAGAGGCTAGGTCTTGCATCTGTAAACATCTTGGCCTAGGTAACTACACTCACTTGTAAGTAATAGTCCACACATGCACTTTTGTTTTAGTACATGGTCTTTGTAAATAGACATTTATATCTTCTAGGTTTTACCTGTTTAGCTGTGTTTTTACTCAGAAACGATGATGTGTCAGGAACAAAGCAGCTGTGTGCCCAGACTAGATATTTACAGACTGCTGGGATGTTTTCTTGTCTAATGGCATCTGGTTGTGTCAGAGCTCAATTTCTAAACCTTTATTTTACTTATTACATGATTACTTCATGAGGAATCATTCAATAATAAAATACATTAAGGAATGTTTACTGAGGAGATGAAGCATAAGAAGTATTGGAGACATACAGTTAAGAGCATAGGAGACAAAACCTAAGCAAGGAGCAGCAGTATGGGTGGAGATGGAGAAGGGATGCAGAATGAGCAAGTGAGAGGGGCTAAACGTGGTATTTCTAGTTTTTCAGGACGTAAGCTCCTGGAGAATTACAAGTTAAAGTAATAGTGGTAAAGAAGACCTTGGTTGCTGATATACTTCTAAAACAGTTCAAGTAGGCAGCTGCGTCAGCATGCGCAGGCTGCAAAGTGAAGGCTTATTCCCTGCTGGAAAGAGAAGAAAAGAAACAAGCGTTTTGGCCTCATTGAACATTCTTTAAAATCTCCTTGTGTTACAGTCGACAGCTAGTTACAGTACATCCTGCACGAGATGCTGATATTTGAAACAGTAACACTGGAGCTCTTTTCATGTCCATAGTTTTTAGCAAAGCACCCTTTCATTAAGTCCATTGTAGCTGTAGTGGCTCCATTTCCTGCTATATGCAATAGAGATGTGTGTTTTGCACTTGCCACAGAACAAGTGAAAAGAGGAGCTGATCATTTTAAATCTTATTACACTCCTCGCTGCCTTTGTCAATAAACTAGCCTCACTGGAGAGCTCCCTCGTCACTTGGGAAACAGGTTTAATAAGACTGGACATCAGTGTTTATTGATGATTGGAAAAAAGATTGCTCTTCATTTACTGTCACTTTGTGCCTCTTGGGTTTATAAAATCTTTTTTTCACAGTTTTTTGTTTAACACTAAGTTAAAAACTGCTTATGAAATATTTTCATAGTTATTTAGCATTTTTAAACTCTTTTTTCAGTGCACAGTTACAAAGCCCTGTAAAGAGCACTGGACATGGTCAGCTCTAGGCCTCCAGGACCTCAAACTAGAATAACTTTGCAGTAGAGCCAGTTACTTGTAAAATCCGCATTTTAGTTGCATTGAACATCAGTAAACTGAATGTTAGTATACATACTGCACTTAAAAGTGAAGAATTGTTATAGAGGGGGGAAATTGTGATAACATTGTATAATGAGGTTGTAAAGCCCCTTTTAAAATACTGTGTACAATTTTGGAAACCGCATTACAGTTGGCCAGAGTGACAAGATATATCTCTGGGTTTAAAAAAACATCCTACACTGGCATACTATTTTTTTTACCCTTGAAAACATGAACATGAAAACATGAAAACATGTGAAAACATGAAGAACACTGATTCACTTACTGAACATACAACCTAATGGACTTCTTCAAAATGAACACTGAAACATAACTGGGGGAGATAAGTGGACACTACAGTTTCCAGTATAAAACAGAGTAAAGGAGGTTCTCCTCACACAAAGGGTTGCAGAAATCTAGTACTTTATTTTAGAAGCTGATACACTGACACTTTCAAGAAACAGCCAGATGAGATCCTAGGATCAGTTAGTAGCCACAAAATACACTAGATGACCCAAAATCTTTGCTCTTGATTCAGACTTAATTATGTTCTTAATTTGTACTGCTCATGCCTCTTGTTTTCTCCTAATACATCTATTTTTTAACAGCATTTTTTATGGTCTTCTTAAATATCTTTTATATACAGTACAATTAAATATCTTTTACAGCCAATAATTCTAATGATGCTGATACTCTGGTCTATTCTGTTATTCTAAGAACCTTCATTTTATTAGACATAAATGAAAACAATATTTTACCTTTTATTAATTTACAATGCATTTGCTGTGAAAAAAGGAGATTCTGTGTGTTCTTTACAAAAAAAAATAATGTATAGACAAAACCAGAAATGGGCAAGAAGGATTTATGTTCAACAGAAATAATCGAAACTGAAAACAGGGAATGCAATTGCTTTGACAAAATGTTGTTTTTTTTCTGCTACAGATTTAGGTTAAAAAGAGCTAAAGTTAGAACAGCCATCTGGTATATGACACTTTCAGCCATCAGCCAGAAGCTTAAGAGGTTAGGACACAGTGCCTGGCAGCATGAACAGAAAAACACAGGTTTCTGCTGTCAATAAGGGAGGTAAAAATACATCTGAAAAATATTTTACTATGTGTATAGGTTATTTACAGTAAAGTCTTCATTTTTAGAATAAAAGGATCATTTCAGATGAGAGGGGATTGATACATAACTGTTGTATTTGTTGTGAGCATGCATTTGACTTTGATCAAGAAGAGAATTTACTGTACATCCAATAATTCCAATTCCAGTCCCAGAGAGCCAGTGTGTCTGCAGGTTCTACAGTAGCAGCACCCGAAAAGCTGGGAAAAGTTGGAAAATTGGTGCAATTAAGCCAATAATGCCCTAATACGGATCATGCAGAGCTGAGATGGAATGAACACAAGAAGACACACTGGCCTTCCAGTACAGGGATTGGAGTCAACTGCTGAATAACATTGAAGAGATTGTATCCATAATTCCCACATTCTGCTTCTAATATTCTATATACCATGAAGTATAAGTACTACTATATTATGCTTTGGATTTAGTATGAATAGCACACTAATGGCACAAAAGTTAACACAGGATTGTGTTGAAGGGACAAACGAAAAATTTGTCATTTTTCAAGATTGACTCATGTCCCTGGTCACTACAGAATTTTTGTGTTAATCAGTGTGAACTCCATTCTTAATAGATATCAATCAATACAATAATGTATGCTGGGTTCCTGTATTTTTACAATTTAACTGGAATAAAAAAATAATACGTTTGGAAATGAATTTGCAAACCTCACATTGCAAGTCAGAACCAATGATTCAAGGGGTGTTTTGTGAAGACTGTCTGGATCTTAGATAAACGCCACTCCAGGGAAAGCTTTTATCATTGTTTAATACCCAGGAATCTCAGTTCTATGGCTCAAAGGTTTGCTTTCCACAAATTTGTGATACAGAGAACACACTTAAAGTAGATTCAGCAATTTAAAGCTGATTATCTTTTCTGTCAGTGTTGTACATATTTGATTGCATAAATTAAACTAAATTGTTATTTATTATTGCTTCTTTACTATTAATTTGCCACTAAAAAGGGAAATATATATTTACAGACTATTTAACTATTTTTTGTCTTGCTCTGTTCACCACTCTGAGATTAGATCTTCATTGCCAAATGCAAATTCTTTGGAAATGATCATATCTACAAGTTTAATTTTATACTGCACTGTTGATCTTCAGGCGTGAATGTAAATTTGACTGAAAATAACGATAACGAACTTAATTATAAGACATGTAGGCAGCTAATTATTGCAGGATGCCAAAAGGTGTGAATCTACGATAACTTCTTAGAAAATAAGAATAGTTTGCACTGCTCTTTAATGTACAGTAGTTCTGTCTGAATTCACGTTTCTTGAATTCTCTGTCAAGCATATCTAAACTAATTTCCACAATCTAGATGAAGAGGATATTCCTGCAGTGTTTCGCGTTTTGGGATTCATACCCAGTGAAACATTCTACAAAGACGTTTTGCATCCTGCTAGGTTCATATTCTTGCTTTTGTATTTCAAGAGGTTGTATCATATGAATTTATTAATCGTGCCACAAATTGAAAAGATAGGATATCTTCAAGAGATTAAATTGGTGATGCTTTTTACATTGGTGTAATTTTCACATAATGAATAATATATATGCGCATTTACTGCAGATGTAAGGGAGTAGAGATCCAGTTTTCCACTGAATTACGAACAGGGTTGTAACCGGTTTGTTGTGAAGGGGAGTGTCCCTAGCAGGACGGTTATAACAAGTTTCTGAAGTAAAAGCGGTAGGCATGTGAGACGGGAGTGGTCAATTGTTCGTTTTGGGTTGAGTTTTGTCATGTATGTTGTTTTTACTTTGTGTGTTGCGTTTCTGTGTGGTTCCTTAGGTTAATCGTTATAAAAAGAAGAACCTTTGGATGGACCCGTTTCACATGCACCTTATTTTTCTCTGTAGGCACGTTTGCTTTGTTTTTGTTTTATTTTTCAATAATCAGTGCACAATGAGACATGTGAAAAGACTTTTCTGGTGTTTTTGTGTTAGTGAATAGTTCTATGTCTGTAGTTGTATCTGTAATTAATGCTGTATGTATTGTTTCTCTCTGTCCCGCACGGGAGCGCTCTCCTGGTTAAGCGTTATAAAAAGAAGAACCTTTGGATGGACCCCTTTCACATGTGCTTTGTTTTTCTCTGTAGCGCTCTCCTGCTGGTCCGGGTTACTCATTCACACTACAACACAACGCAGAGCAAGGGATTACGTCTGCTACACATAATTGGAAAATAGTTTATTGTAGGGTGGGATGTACAGTATTTGCAGTGGAGACACATGCTAATAGTTCATTTGTTCTTTGTCAAAGCCTTCGTGGATTTTGAAAACTTGTAGCAGGTCCCGTCCTTTTGTGGGTTCTGTGTTTCGTCATCTTTATTCTGAAGACAGCCCCACTAAGATTTAAAAATGCGGAGCAGACAAAATAAATTCAAATGTAAAAAATAATCAAAGTAAGCAGAATACTTCCTCGGCTTGTATTGAGTAACGGGGCCATTTCTGCTTCAACTTCGCTGTTTCGTCTTCACTGATGCACAAATAAGGGTGGAACAGCTGTCCGTGCTGCTGAATTTGACTTTGAGCTACAGTAGACGGGTCAAACAGCCTCCTCTCGTTTGTAGCCATCACGTTCCTTTCTCGTCCTCATTTATTACAGAAAAGTTGCACTTCGCAAGAGAAGTGTGCAGGTCACCTCCGCCTGGCAGAGACAGGATTGACACTACTTCCTCAAGGGATGGCAAGATGAAAAACAAGGACATTGTAGCATATGTCTTTCCTTATCAATCAAATATCTAAGTGGCACCATATGTTGGGAAGCCCAGAGTAATCCACATACCACAGTTTCAATCACAGGTTTAAAGAGAAATGATTTACAGTTATGCAAATTGTGGGTAAGAAAGTCTAATCACCTTCCCAATGCAACAAGCAATTATGGAGCCTACTGGTGGGCCGTCTGTTTGGTTTTAATGCCTTTTAACTCTGGGACTAACAGCTCATAGTCAAAAGTTAAACTTTTGGCTTGTTTGGAAAGGTGACCCATAACTTAAGCTCCCCATGCACCCTGGAAGTGTTGAGTAAAACCTGATTCACAATCAATAAATTGGACATTAATGAAATGTGGCTGTCGAGGAAAATTGAAAAACTGGCTTCCAATGTTTTTTTTCATCCTTGTGACCTCATGTGGTTTTGCTGAACCAGCACATCCCCTTCACAGCTGGGTTATAGTGCAAGTGACTTAACCCTCCAAAACATTCAACTTTTACATTATAAGAGGAAATACAAATGCTTGTGATTTTCTCATTTTAGTGCACAATTAACAGTTCTGTAAACAATAACTTAAGTATAGTGAAAGTGTTCTATATATTGTTCCTTAAGTTTTCCAAATGTCTTTATTAGCCCTGTACAATTTCTTGCATTAGGAATTCATCTTTTTGCATATCCCAGCTTTTTTTTGAGACACACAGACAGGAAGAGAAGCTTGGGGCCAGAGCGCAGGGTCAGCCATTGTACAGTACCCCTGGAGCAGCTGGGGTGAAGGGCCTTGCTCAGGGGCCAACAGAGTAGAATTCCTCTGCCGGACACAGGATTTGAACTGGTAATCTTCTAGTTACAGGCGCAGCTCCTTAGCCACAGAGCCACCGCTCCGCTCAACTGTAAGGCACACATCAGTATGGAGGGTTTTTCAATGATAAATGTTCACTGCTCGCATCCTGTCAGCCAGACTAACTGAGTCACATTGTCAGGCGGTATCTCTTTCTCTTCTGTAGGAACGTTGATGTGTGACTTACTCTCCCTAGGTACGGTAGCACAGGTATGTGTGTGTATCATGTGTGCATTATGCATATATGTTTCCATTTATTTATACATTGTTAAATCTTTTGACAGTGCTCTTGTGTCTTGATATTTTAGTCTTATAAATCTTTTTATGTTGTTTTTATCTCTCATTTCTTGTTAAAGCTCTACCGTACTCAAGATACCTTTTTGGATCTAGTAAGCTTTTTGGAATCTATTCCTGTGATGCAGTTCTGTTCTCAAAGAGTTAAGGTCTTCACGTGCATTTCTTGAAAATACTCCGTGAATTTCTGGTTTTGAATCAGAATTTTGAACATCAGCTTTTGAATATCCATTCTAAATTATATTACTCATTTCAGTAAAAACTTCTGCAAAGTTCATTTTCAGTGCATACATATCTTACCATGAGGTGTCTCTAGGACATTAACCAAAAGCAATTAAAATAGTTGAAAATATCATACTTTATATAGTATGACAAATAGAAAATATTCGTGAGCACTGGACTCCAGTGTTAGGTATTGCTCATACCCTGTTCTTGGAAGCACACACTGACTGAAGGATGTATAATACTGTAGCAGTGCTTGGGATGGTGAAGAAGGAATCTGTAATTTTGTGTCCCTGCTCAGGTCCAGATGCTTTCGGCAACGGGCCCAGACATGCGTAATGACACGAGTAATAAATTAGTATGAATTTAAATAAAACCAACAAACTAATATCAGCAATGTTTAAGAATAAAACGTGCTTAGTTGGAAGTTAAAGCTAAAGTTTGTTTCATGGACCATATTGTACCAGAACTGCATGAAATGCACTGGTCATAAATGTATAAATAAAACCTTCCAGTTATATTTGTGCTGGGTAGGTACAAGTAAACTACTTGCATTAAAAGGGATGTATTTTGATATTTTGTTTTATTTATACACTTCCAGAAGCATACAACCAGGAGTCCCTCTTGTTATTAAAAAAAGAACAAACTGTTGCATGTATGTGTATAATCAATATTTAACAAATTAAGTATTATTAAATAATTTATATTTTATATATATACAGTATAAGGATTGCTGTGACAGGAAATATTACTTAACAAGTAAATAACAATTCCAACCAACTGATCACTGCCAGCTTCCTCTGTGAAAATATTTACCACAGAAGGTGCTGAGTTATAATATTATATTGACTTTTTTTTTGGCTGGGATCTGCAGGTCACGTTCTTGTCAATTCACACAAATACAAAAAATGTTTTTGAGTTGTCAAGGTCCCCTGAGCCCCGAAAGGAATTTATAAGGTAGTGTGGTGTGCAATATCAGTTTCAGTATGTTCAACCATGAGCTTTGTACATTAAACTCATACTTTATTCATTCAGCTACCTGCTGTTCAGCTACTGTATGTCACTTGTTTGCATGTTGTTGTTTTCATGTCATTCTTGTTTACTCTGAAGATTGTACATGTATTCATAGCTGTCACATGATTTATTTGTCTACTGGTTAAATTTTTTATTCAGTTTTTTTAATCATAGTAAAGCACCTAGACATAACATTATAAAATATGTAAATATAATAATACATGTTTGTTGTATCTTCACATGAACCAAAGAATGACACGGAGGTGAGTGTGGAACAATGAACTATATATCAAAGTTAAGTTTGGTTAACTACCGATCTGACATCTCACTCTCACGCCAGCTCTCGTCAACTGACCTCCAGCTCCCCAGTTCTTCCCGGTTTTCTCTTTCGCTTTCTGGCGCCGAAACTATAACAGCCGGGCGACTCCTACAACTCAGGAAAATGGGGTAGAGCCATCTGATGGACTATTACTTGTAATTCCAAATAATACTTATACAGTACATTTATTTATGTATATATATATCACTTTACTACAATGTATATACTGTATAACATGGATGTAAAACACTGTCTAACCATTGTTCCTCAGATTAGCTGCAGTTTTAATTTTTAATCAGTTTTAAAATTATTTATTGTAAAGCTCTTTGGGCTAAAATATTGTCACAAATAGGGTTCTGAATATAGAGACTATTTCACAGATATGCAATAAGTAAAATAAATAATCATAACCCACAACTAAAGATTTTGCCAAGAATATAATCTAGCAGTTGGAAATAGCTGTTCTTTCTCTGGTACAGTTTTGGTGAAAAGAGTAATAACTCAGGCACACCAGGTTAAACAAACATTTATTAGCAATGACACACAGTAACACATCTTTAACAGCACACAACATAAACATATAACATAAGAGTTGCACTATGTACATAAAGACATCCCATCCCAGAGGCCTACTGTACTGTATATGCTGCCTACCTGAAAACCCCAGACTGCTACCAAGTATTCAATTCTTAGATAACAGCTATAAGGGCAAAGGAAGAGAAAGCTGTCTTAAAACAAACAGAATATAAAGTAAATTTAAATATCCCTCTGTAAACCAAGATGCTACAAAATGAATGGGAACCTATCTTCCTATTGTAGCGCATTCGTCTGGCACTGCGGCGGAAGAGCGCCCGGCTGGGGTGCGCGGCGAGGGGCAGGACGGGAATAGTAGTGGTCAGGGTGGGGACGAGGAAAGCCGTTGATCAGTGCAGCTGACCCACTGCAAAACGGGCGTACAGTTTGGTGAGATCTCCCGGATTCATGTAAATAGTTCCCTGGTTTCGCACCTTTGTTATACTTGTACTCAATTGCCACCCTATACCGGCATAACTATCCGAATATACCCCAGTGTGTTGCACGCTGGTGTTTATTCTTTCTTTTGTTCCTTCCTCTCTGCGGGCGTGGGGGTTGCGCTGGCTGTGCCGAAAAATAAAAGTGCCGTTTTTCAGTCAACGAGTGTCTGTATCACTGTGTCCGTCCTCGCCGAACCAGAAAATACTACACTATTCTAAAAAATACGCCTACCTTCTGAGCCCCGTATTCCTTAGTTCCTGTTCTAAGTGTGTTCATGTCCCCATTTGTCTCCGGATGGATTTCCCGGTAATGGATCTACGGACTGTTTTCCGATGGCCCTTTGGACCCGCTTGCATTTGGTTGCTATAGGATACCTACCCTTCACTACTGCACAGACTCCCCTGTTACCCCTGTGAGCACTAATAAACCTTGTGTGTCTTCCCTGAAGTCTTAACTACACTCTTCCCGGGAGGCTTAGGCGGCAATCGTGACTCTTCCCTTCTCTTTTCAGTCTCTCTTTCTGTGCACTTTCTTGGTTCCCAAGATCTGGAAGTGCTGACACTGGGCAAGTGATACCCATTGTATCTAGACTCTTAAAGACACTTAAATAGACACAATAGCTGTAACAATATATATTGCTATATTTATTATAAAGCATATCATAAATATTGTTATTATTTAATAATACTATATCAGTCATAACAATACATATCCATAATTCATTAAATTAGCTGTTACTAGTAAAATACATTTTGTGAAAGCTGTTTTCCATATTTTCATATTTTCTGAGAAAAGAAATATAAAAATTGCATTTTGGTTTAATCTTTTGCAAAATGACTCATAAATCCTGTATCATGGACAGTGATAACTGCTGGATAAATGAGGCTGATGATGAGTTTGCCCACACTAGAAGATTGAACTCTTTTGTATAAAAATGCTCAGTAATTTCACCCCTTAATAAATACACACCTAGTTGTAGGTGCATCTTAGGTTAATTCGTAGTCCCAGAGAGTAAAACATGCTGTACAGTTTGGTCACATGTCTTAATTATAGTGACTGATCAGCCCTGTGAAGGTCCCACAATTTACAGTGCTCAAGAGGCTCCTTCTCACATAAACACAGTCTACACAAAGGTGGAACAAATGCAAACAGGACATATTAGTTTATTGGCAAACTTTAAACAAAAAAAGGCATAGCACCCTGTCTACTGTGATAACAACTACGGCTGTAGGTCACCCCAGACACAAAACAAACATCTAAATTACTTAGTGTTTTAGCAACCAATTTACTGAGATTCCGTTAAATTAACACATGCTGAAAAGAGACACATCGTTTCAGCTGTTGAGCATTCGAGTATGACATCTGAAGAAGGTTCCACAGATGAAACGTTGTGTCTCTTTTCTTCTCTTTTCAGCATGGAATAAACCTTTACTTGTTCCTTTGCAGCCTACGCATGCTAATGCTGCTACCTACTTGAATTACTTCAACTAACACATGCCTTTTATACAACACTAACTCAGTTAACCGTGCTTCAATACTTAATTAACACTCATGTGAACATACTGTATAAGAAAGACATGCCATTTAACATGCCCTAGTGCCTGCTCCAAAGTCATTATGCCCTTACGTTTCAATTCAGTACCCACTATTCACGCACAGACAGACATACATTACAAACACTGTTTTGTGGTAGTAATACTTCTTGATTGTTTAATGGTTGACTGATTGGATTTCAGTCTGAACTCCAAAGTTCATCTATAGCAGTGCTCTCCGATCCTGGTTCTGGATGGCCAGTGATAAGGTTTTACTGATGTCTCTGAAGCAACAGCACATGAAGAGCTGGATAAAGTTGGCAAATTGACATAATTAAGCCAATAACTGTCCCAGCTTGACTGAAACCTTGTAGACACACTGCCCTTCAGGACCAACAGTAGAGATGTGTGTTTTAAAGCTTTAAGCTCTCAATATTTTGGAAATGAAAATTACAGTGACTGGGAACATTTACTGTAAAAGTGACATCACCACCTGCTGGACACTCACAGCATAGGTGAAACATACCCAGTTTTTATGTAGATGTTATTTAATGTACCACATTTTGGATCGATGAGATAGAAGCAACCAAATGCACAAGATAACGCAGGGGGATATCTTTTTACTTTCTTCTCCCTGGTACATTTCTCCAACAATTGTATAATGAATACTTTAATGAAACTGCACGCTAATAATTTCAGCTGCTGTATCTTTTATTGCCTATAAGCAGAACAGAAGAACGCTCTTATTTGGTTATGTCAGAACTCCAACATGAATGTCACAGAAGAGCTTTATCAGCTACTATAGTTAACATACTGTCTTCCCATGATTGAAGCCAGCTGACCACTGCTGTGATTTGTCAAAAATCAAGCTCAGCTCAGAAACATGTGGATTTCAAGTCTACTGAGCTCTTGGAGGAACCAGTAAGGAGTAATGGTTTTCATATGACAACATTTTGGATTTCACAACAAAGAGGCTATACTATAAAAAAAACTTAAAACTATTAGAAAGATGAGTTTGTTTGGTCTGTTTTAAAAGGGCATGTAAAAAGTGACTGGTGATCCCGTAAATAATGATAGGTCCATTTAGATGTGTAACCTTGGTAGAAGGTTGAGAATCATTTACAAAAGTGTTGCTAAAAGAATAAAACTTTCAGAAAATACAGTGTAAAGGTTAGCACTATCTGGAAAGTGCAGTAAAGACCTTTACAACTTTTCCGCTATTGATAAATAACCAATAAACATCCCTACCTGCAAAGAGGTTTTGGAGGGCTGGATTTTCACAGGACTCAATGGGGTAGCCCGCAGAGTGGGCTATTAGGAAATATTGCTGCTGGCTAGTATGACAGCACTGACAAACTCAAGGACAGCAAGGCTGTAATTCTGCAGAGCAAACGCTTCAGGGGTGAGCAGTAGGAATGCTGTTTACTTTACGGTCTGTTAAATCATTTTTATGTATTTCTCGAAATGTATTAATAAGCTGAAAATCAGTCATTTACCATGGCAACATAGGTCAGAGAATTTTGTTTCCTATTTTCATCTTAGGTAGAGATTTTTTTTTAATTCAAAGATTGTAAAATTAGGCAACCAAGCTTTTATTTTGCTCTTATTGCTACTTTTTTAAAATACCAAAAATAAAATGAAGATTATTCATTTATCCAGTGACCTTTCATAAATCTACCATTTAAATTTTGGACTAACCTGAATATTCTTTAGAGCCTCATGAGATTTAACACACAGCCTAAGTTCTGAATCCATTAGGTTTGTATCTACACAAAGGGCTATACTAATTTAATGGATGTCAACAATATTAGCCACGCCATTGCTGTTATGGTGTTATTCACCAGCATGAAGTAAGAACTGAAAAAATTCAGAAATGTATTTGTGAAAGATAATACTAAATCATAGAAGCAAGAACCTAACATCTCATGAAGAGTGTGTAAGTGGTTTATTTAGATAGCACAGTCAGTGGGAATGATAATAAACAAGAACTAATGTGCAGAGAAAGGATTAAGTCAGCTATGATGATGAATACAAAAGGATTCAGACACAATATTACATATGGTAAAGTTAATCAAATTTAAATCACTTATGCATATTTTGGCTTTGAGCTATAAAAGGCAATGTCTAATGCATATCTTACTTCAGCTGCAGACAATTGCCTCTCCACTGAAACTAAAATGTAGCCTTTCGAGATTTTACTCCTGCTCTCTAAATAGCCCTTTCCAACATTCTATATATTGAAATTCTATACATATTGTATATTGTGTTTTAAAGTCATGGTTACAATTACCAGGTGTGACAGTTGGAAGTCCCAAATCACCACTGACTGTGCTTTTTAAGGTGTGTAGTATAAGACAGGAAACTAGCCTCACAAATGGTTTGTTCCTAATGCATACTTCCAGAACATGTTAAGTTTCTAGCTACTACCAGGGTCAAACAAAACAAAACCTACAGTAGCTCCATCTTTGGAAGCCTAGGTGTACTTACAAAATCTGAAACTTTCTGACCCCACATTTGCTTTGTCTTTCTTGAGCTCTAGCTCTCAGGCAACGCGCAAAATAGGCCTGAACTTTTTGCAGCCCTACATTGTCACATAAATTTATGACTTTCAAGAAAAGAAAATAGACAACAGGCTCAATAGCTGAAAGTGTAATTTTATGTAATGGCCTGGCTGTGCTCATCTTCACTTGAAACAGACCAAACTCAACATGAATGGAAGCCTTCTTTGCTGAGCTCTGTGCCATCTGGCAATTTGTAACTCCTTTTGTTGTTTAATGCTCTCTGATGTTCACTATTATACCTTCATCTCCCTGCTAAATTATATCAGTATATTCTTCTGCTTCACTGCATACAGTATATATATGGAACCAGACATAGAATGGCTCAAAATATATTAATCTCTACACCAATACATTTTTTCTGTTGTTGGTTGTAAAGATAACCCATTTTTCTCCAAATATCAAAATACATTTATTTTTACTTCATTTTAAAACAGCAATAGTAATCTACAATTTTTTTAACAATTCATGCCATTTCCACTGAGAGATTAGATACAGTTATCAATGATCAGTCAGTTAACTGCTTTTGACATTCTGTATGTAATGCAGTTAGGAAAAAAACGTGTTTCCTGTGCATTGTGATACAATACTGCAATTACATACAAGCTACACAATGTGTTTTAACGGTAAAAACAAATTCTAGCTTATATGTAAATAATGATCATCATTTTCCCTAATGCTGTGTTTATGATGTACACCTGTTTTGATGTACAGACACAAAAATGAAACATTTGTTTTTATGTCTTGGCTTAGATTTTTTTATCAATAGCTGTCCTCACTGTTATAAGGATTACAGAATATACATGAGGAAACTAATTTAAAAAGCAATGGCTTTCATCTCTTCCACACTTTCAATCCCCTCTCAACTCAAATGTTCACATTGATTGCTTAATGCAATTACTCAGATTTCCACCTGATCTGCTGCGTAGTTCTGAGAATGAATGGTCGTCACATGTACTCAGATTGGTGCTGCGCCTCAATGGTGAATGAAGTGGAGTGCCTCCTATACAGTATCTAATAAACACAGGAATCCACTGGGTGTAAAGAGCTATATAGCATAAATTCGGGGAATTATTATACAACATTGATTGCCGTGTAACATTTGGAGCTGATTTTGTTACATGAGGTGACATCACCCCACTGGGACCTGGCCTGCAAGAATTCTCCAGTCCAGGAGAAAGACATGGCTGGGGTGCGCCAGCTTGTCTCCGTGCTGTCACACCATGCAGTGACACCCCTCTCCTCCCAGGAACTGACCAGATGATGCAGTAGGCGATTCATTTTTTTCTTACTAAATATGTATTTTTTGTGCATATAAATATTGCAGTGTTGCACCCCTCCCAGTATTGGCCTACTGGGACTATTTCCTTAACCTTGACCTTACTCACTTTCTTTCCCCCCCCTGCATAAAAAGGGGGAAGAGAGACATCCTCCTTCCCTCTATCATGCAGAGAGTTAGAGATTGCTACTGTACACTCTGTCTTTCTCCCAGTGCATAGGACACAGCAGTTAAAAATTACAGGCAATAAACCCTTGTGAGCTTGCAGCCTGTTGTTCTGTCTGCTTTCCTTCTCCTTTCGCTGGTAATGGATAAAAGAAAGGATGGTGTGTATGTGGTTGTATGTGCTTGATGGTTTGTAACAATAAGAATACGAATCTGGATGCCCTACTCACAGCTCTTTACAGGTAATGGGGACCCCCTCCACCACCACCAGCGTGCAGCCCCACCTGGATGATGAGACAGCAGCCAACGTTTACCAGTACGATCACCACACATCAGTTATTAAAGGAAAGGAGAAGAGAGCGACAAAGCCAGTTCATAGATGGGGATTATCAGGAGGTCATGACCGATAAAGGCTAGGCATTATTTGGCCAGTTTTGTTGAGCTCAGTAGAAGTTAACGGAGCTGAAAGTCCTCGACCACCCACAGAACTGATTCCGGTGACTGAGTGTATGTATCTAAATAGAACTCTTAAAATCAAAGAGCCTGGTAACATGGTAACTACAGTATTTGAAGGTTGCGGAGTTGTTTTCATTCTAAGTCTGACTTTTAATTATGTAAATGAACTGAAGATGTCAAATCACCTGTTTTCTTAGGCCCTTAAATGTTTATTTCAGCAGTTCGGTTAGATCCTAATGAACACGAGAGAGAGAGACAAATTGGTATAAAGTATTTGGAGAGGCTCGCCTAGCTGAGGGAAAGGCACCCTATCTGGGGCTGGATAGGCTACCCAACCCCTTCTCTACTGCGAGGAATGAGTTAGGAAGCTGCTGCAGGGGTGTAGATGGGGAGGCTGGGGAGGCTGGGGAAGAGGATGCAAAAGAGATACATGAAAGTAAGTCCTGAGTTCGAGACCTTCAGTATATGTCTAGGTGAGCGATAGTGTGCAAAGGTTAGTACAGTATCTAACCTTTCTCCTGAATTTCTATGATGCCTTACTAACCTAGCGAGAATGGGAGATGCTAATCTCTGCATTAGACCATTGAACAAGGATAGAATGACTGAGAAAGGATTAAAATATTAAGGAAAGTAAATAGTCAGTCCTAGTAGAAGTGGTATTTTCATTTAATGTAACTTGTTTTGGTTTTCAGTTAAAAATTACTTTAGAAATAATTGAATATTGTTAATTATTGTGTCGTCAGAGGTGGTTATAGTTTGACTGGGTTGGAATTAAAATGTGTTTGCATTGTGTGTGATAATGTTCTTTTTTAGACAGTTAACTCATAATTCAAATAGTAATTTAAACATGATTTATTAATAATAGAAATACATGAACAGTAAAAATACGTTTGTAGGTGGCATGGCCGTTTAACAATGATTAACAATAGTAATATTGAACATAAAGCACTGTTATGGATATTAAAATGGTTTTCAATTTATATTTTACTGTAGTGTCTATTAACAATAACTATTGTATATCTACTATGGAGTGGCAGTTATAGGTATTGATGCTCCTTGAATAATTTCACATTATTTACCTGCAATCTTTACCGTAAACACTGGCTTGAATTAATGTTCACAAATGTCAAGAAAGAATGTTACTTCAAAAACATATCATTGCTAAGCAACTGAATGTTAAAGTGAAGAAGTCATACACTCAGACAAGTATGGAACAAGTATGGGGCTGTGCATGCTGTATGATCTGTAGTAAACACCAGTAGTCATGAGGGGCTCATCTTAACAGACTTAAAGACTTTGTCTCTCATGGAGGGAGATTTGACACACGTACAGCTATTGCTACATGACACTTTTATGTTGTCTTTTGCTACCAGTGCCAGCATGATTAATAAAAGGCACCTCCCCTATGTGGGCTCCTACAGGAGAAAGACCCTTTAAGGATGACCTCTGACATTGTGTCTGTTCAATGCTGCCCAAGTTTCTAATTCACACTGTAGCGGCCAGGCTTATTAATAAGGCAGAATTAAGTGTTTCTGAGCTTTCCCAAATAAGGCCCCATTTCTCTGTTCATCTCTGTGGTGCAGCCACAGAAAAACTATTCATGCAGGCTGATTTAGGATGTTTTCTTTTGATAAGGTTTCCTAGGACAGCTCCCAAAGGGGGATGCACTTAGCTAAGTCTGGCTATCATGATCAATGGTCATCCATTGGCGCCTATCTGTCTAGGGAGTGCCAGATGGACATCTGGACTGCATTCCTAGGTGTCAGGAGTAAATGACTCATATCTCACCTTGATCAACCAATCAGGGACTGGTAGGGCTGAGTAACCCACGTGGGACTCTGATGCCCATGGAACTTTCAGCCAATGAATGAGCTGAAGTTCCTCCAGGTAAAAACAGGCAACACAGAGAGCCTGAGAGATTCAGAAGAGATTCAGTGAGATTCTGGAGAGGATTCTGTGGACTGTTCTAAAGGGAATTCAAAGGAGAATTCCAGGGCAGGACGGCCCAGGAGCAGAAGGCTCCCAAGGGCAGGACATTCTCGCAGCGCGCCTCCTGACCATCCTGAGACTCAGCCCGGACAACCACGGAACGGCCAGTGTGTCCGAGTGCCAGAACTTTGCTTTGTTCTAAGAGTCTAGAGCGGAGGTTGCCAGAGAATAAACAGAGGATCCACCCGAGGTTAGCAACAGCAGCAGGCCTCGTGAACAGGTCGGAACTGTGGACAGCTGAATCACTATTCAGAACTAGCTCTTCATCAGAAACGAACCGGTCCTCTTCCTGACTTGCTGGGACTCACAGTCATCTTTTCTCCTGTGCACAAACTTTGCTACAGTAGTTAAAGCCAACACTAACTAGCCGGTCAGTGAGCATCAGCAGTGCACCGTCGCAAGCCGCACAGCACAGCCTGGCACGGAGCCAGAGAGCGCGGATTGGACAGCAACAAGCCTGCAGCTGATTGTTTGTGCCTGCAGGAGATATGAATCCCCAGAAATTGGATGAGTATTCAACTTCACTGCATTACAGCTCGAGAATTCAATTGTTATCCCAACCAGTTGATATCAATTTAATTCCTAAGAGTTATGTACTTGTTTTGAGTATCTAATGTAGAAGTTATAACCAAGTTCATTTACGAAACGGTCTAAATGAATGATATACTGAACGTATGTCCTCTTGATATATGTAACTCTTTGTAACTGATTGAATATAGATCTTTTGTATTCTGATAACCCTCTCGATAAGATCTGTTAGGTTTATATGCATATTCTATGTATTAATAAATGTATCCTCATGTATTAGTACCTGTGTGTGTGCGTTGTTTGAGTTATGTTGCATGGTTGGACTCTAAAGCCATCAAAAGAATCAACTTTGTGATTTACTGCTACAATTAATAATTGTCTCAGTAAATGCCCAAACCCTACAGAACTGGTGCCTTCAGAGAGCCACTACATTTACATTTTGGCTATGGCAACGTTACAACACTGTGTCCAGACTCAGAAAGGTACTGCTATCCTTTCAGTAACCTGAAACATCCTGACAACCTACTGAAACTTCTAGTTACCGCAAATTCACAATATTCATAATTAAGATAAATAAATCGAAGAATAACATTAGTTCCAATGAAGGTGCCAGTGTATTGGAGTTGAGTAATCAACTGTAGACTACCTTAATTATATACTCTCTAATACATATTATACTGTATATGTGCATCTAATTAAGAAAACAACATGATTAATTAACCGGATGACAATACTGTAGGTCCTCCATAAGATGAGAATGACACCGCTGAAGACATATTAGATTTTGTCAAATGAATGAAGACTCAAGATTTTAAAAGGATGCAAATGTTTAAAAAGCACCATATCGAGGCATTTCTAAAAACTGACTGAGTACATTTGAAATGTTTTAGGCATTCAAATATCCTTTAACATTAACTAAATCACGTCAAACAATGATATTAGAGCACATTGTTTTCACATTTATCACATCACAAAAAACAATCACAAATCTCATCCAATACACACATCAGTTATAGCTTCAAATTTGAAAAACATTATACTCACATTAGAAAGGCCAATCCATTCATAAACTAAATATACTGATTTAATCTGAAATACAATTATTTTTCTCCTTATGTATTGTGACAGTAACCTTTGGGGTGAAAGACCTCCTAACACAGATTTGCTGCATGGTGCAGATTCAGCAACTCTTGAACAAAACACTGATCTTGAGAGCTCTTTTATCTCCAGGCTCTTGTGTAATAAAAAAATCCTTCATTCCAGTTAAATGTTTGAGAATTGCTGTAAGTCAATATTCACAGAGGAAACCTAATAATAATGATTATGATGCAGACGTATAATCAATTATGTTTGACCTCCAGATATTTGATGCACTAATTCTTCTTGATTTCTCTAAAAGAAAGCAGTTCACTGTATTTAGCAATACTATTAGACCTACTGCTATTACAAGATTTAAGACTACACTATAGTGTAGGTACTATTTATTATGAATAACCTATGATTGTATGAACGTGATCTGAGATGCACATACTGTAAAGTCTCCTAGAAAATAGCATTTTTGAATACTCTAAAACCCTGAAATAATCATATACAATTTATTTTTTTCTAGTGTATTAATGTGGAGTAGTGCTGGGAGCATTACGGACCACATTGTTTGGGTTGGCCAGGATGGAAGAGGATTTTAAGACCACCGACGAGTTTCTTCTCTGTGGCGGACGGAGACGTTGCAGGTTTCTGACTGGATAGGTTTTTGGTAAAGGTTCTGCAGTTTCCTTCACGGGATCAAAAAAGTATCTATCTAAAGTGCAATGCTTGACTGCTACTTTGGGACAGTGTTTTTTGGGTAACTGGGGTAAATTGTTTTCATATCGTAACGCATACGGCCGTCAGTGGTGTGTAAGAGCCGGCTTACCAGAGCGGTGACGTCACCGCCCTTCCCTGTAATAGCAGGACCACAGCCACTGGGCTGTGGAGAGATCTCTCTTTGGCTCAACAAGCTGGGTCCCTGTTGAGTGACGCCGGAGGCCCACGGTGCGGGGCTGACCTGTGAAGGCAGAAGGCGAGGGCGCCCACCTGAACCCCCGTTGCGTTACAGTATGCTTTGTGAGTGTTGTCCATTGTGCATAATATGCATCATGAGTTCGGTGTGAAACGTAGGTTAATAGACTGTAATAAAGACTTTAATAAAAAGGGAAATTTGTAGGAAAACTGTTTTGTCTGGTCTGTGGGTGCGCTGTTGGTTCTGGGAGATTTTAATGAACTCGTAGCGGGGGAAAAACTCCCTGCACCTTTAGAATTTGCTAGGCGGTATAGTCAGCTACAAAGTTTATAAACTGTTGCTGCATTTAGGGGTCACCATCCGAGACACAAACATACATATTTCACAGTCGGTGACATTAATATGAAAATTAGTATCCACCTGTCTCCCAGAATAGTACAACGATATAAAATGCACCTTTATTTTTTAAAAATAGGTAAATATTATAAATAACGTCATTCACGATGTCTGGAGCTACAGGGAAGCTTTAGCTGTAAAACTACAATTTCAGTAAAATGAGGAAATAGCCTTGTAAGATACTAAATGAGTACTGTACGTCAACGAAGTTTCGGCATACAATATAAATTAACCATCATGGCAGATCAATCGACTATCAGATGACAGACCAATCAACTGTAAAATAAGTAGTTCCTGCTCCTTAATATTTAGGTTTACTGCTTTATTGTCATTAACTTCTGTTCTTTCCAGTGCTAGTTTATAATATCACACTGGACGTTGTAAAACAACACCATTTACAACATGATAGCCGTTGCTGTGGAAACCCCACTACGCACTTTACGTATGCTCCTGCCGTACTTGTCTTTGAGAATGGTGCTTTTGTAAGAACTCTTACGTCATTTCCTTTATACTGCAGCCTGCTGTCATTTTCACAACAAATAGGTAAATATAAAAGTTTTTTTTCCTCTGTGGTTAATATAAACTAGATAGGTGATCGTAAGAAATGTTTAGTGATTTAATATTTTAAAGACTCACGACTGGCCTCTTACTGAAGTTACACTCTCTCAATGAAAATGCAAGATCAATGATAATTTTTAACTAAATTTTAACTACATTGCTTTTTTATTTCTGCTTTTTATTTTTTATTTTCTTCGGCGAATGTGGTACTGGGTTTGTAACCTTGTGGCAGGCTGATAGTGTATGCAAATAACACCTCAATTTAATGTTCTTTTACGTCGCTAGAAAATAAAAACTACCAACGATTAAATTATCTAACTTTACCCTTTTTACGTCAGATTTGAGTCCTTTATATTTTTAACATCGAGATTCCCACTTTACCTACCGCTCGACGTATGGGATTTACATAGCTTTTCTATCTCCAGTTATCGTCTAGTACGGTAATTTCTATGTTACGCTTTAAATAAATGGTATATACAGTACAGTACAGTACTTCGACCAGATCCATTTTGGTCACTGTACAAATAGTTTGTATTTCTGTTTAGCTGTGCTATGCTATAGAGTTACATTTTTAGTTTTATTTTGATTAAAAGTAGCGCACAGGACACTGAAATTAAAAATAAAAAATAAAATTGCCTTTATGGGCTAGAAAAAGAAATGAACATCTCTCTGAAACTAACCCCCCCGCTGTAAAAATGCTGCCCCAGCCTACCCAGCTGGATTACTATGCCAGCACCCCCTCTCAGTCCCTGTGCATGCTAGAGTTCCACTCCAATTGCTCTCTTCTGCCAGGGCAACTGAAGCACCTGCAAGTTTGCTCAGTGTGCAGATGTGCTGCTGACCCTAGAGCCTAGGAACACAAGGGCGACTTCTATTGGAGATTAACAAGTAAGTAGTATTTGTCTGCAAAATCATCCTGAAATCCAAAGTAATACATCTATTGTATTAAAACAACTGTATTCAAAAGCCTGCTTGTTTACAATGTTTTAGGGCCGCACCTGTTAGTCCTGTTGTCTCATTCTGAATTACAGAACATGACGCTGCACAATTGGAGGTCTTACAAGTTACTGTGCACGTTTTGCTTATATTGTCGTTTGAAATGCACTCATCAGTGCTGATTCTAACCCTGAAATATAAAAATGGCATTGCAGTTCACCTTTAACGTTTTGCAGGGAATACTCTTCGTGACACAGTATTTGCTGTCTGCTTTACTGGAGGAATCTGCTAGCAGGCCCTTGTTCCTGGCTTTGGCAATGTCTAATACAGATTGCAGCTTTGGGACTGGGACAAAGGCTTGGCACAGCACATTTACAAAAGCATTAAAAGCCTCCTAACACTTGTCAATCCACACAAACAGCCCTCTGGAATGACTCAGCTGAGCAATCAGCAAGCAATCAGCTCATCCCTGATGCTCTGGACAAAGTTCAGAGCCTGAATGGCTGTATCCCTCCACCTGTCTAACACACAGTTTTGGGTTACCTTCTGAAGAGATGACCATCTGACGCAGCAGATCTACCAGGTCCAGAGACTCATGGATGCAGGGAGTGGGTAGAAATCTTGGACCTTCATCGTGTTTAGGCACCAGTACAGAGCTTCCCAATGCTGCCTTCCTTTGGCAGTATCGCCATTGGGAAAATCCAAGGACTGTCATGAGGCTTCTTCTCTTCCACAACTCCATTGACAGCTGGTAGGCAAGGAATATGTTTAAGGGCTGCTACATTATTTAAGATGATGGGCATTCCAGGTTTCATTGTGGCGGTCGACCAGATCTTCTTGTTTCTTCTCATAAACTAAATGTTTAAACTAATTTTTTTCAGAATCATAAGCAAGCAATGCCTCTTTCCGTAACTGTATTGAGGTTGCCCTTTGCGCTTGTCTCCATTTGATGTTTGTTTTTAATCTGCCAGTTATTGTGTGTAGACAGTTCAGCATCACCAGTCTTGGCCTCTGTAAGCAGATCCCAGATCTGTTTCTTTGTGTCTGATTACATGGAACATTTCATTCCTTATCCTCGCTTGTGCTTCCCAGTAGTCATATCTGAAGGTGCAACAGTGCTTATTAAAGCTTTTCTTAATTTTAGGCATTTGGTTGCTTCTGACCATGTGACCATATCCTGGATGTCTTTCCCTTGCTGTAGTGCTAGCTAGCCAATAAGTAAAGGCTTTACTTTGGCGCTTGTTTTAAGCATCCAGGTAGTCCATGATTGCCGTCATTAACTGCAGGGTCTAGTGTCTTAGCATAAGCACATCTTTTCCACATTGGCTATGAACATGGCTGGACTTGTAGAGCCCCTTGCAGTTCAGTTGCCAGGCAGTGTGAATGGGAGATATAGTCAGGTCCTGTAGGGATGCTTGTCCCTCAGGGTTTCATGGGGAAAGCTGTGACAGAAGTCCAATTCCAAGATAGACAAACTTCTGTACTTTGGTACACAATAAATGGCTTAGAGGTTGTCCTGTCATCTGAGCTGCAAACATTCCCCTGCTGAGAATTGTTATGACCTCCTCATTAACTGTACAAGAACGGTTAATTATGACGTTTATTTTACAAGTAAAGTACAGGACTGCTGTATTAAAAAAAATATCCCATAAACAATTCATTAGGTGTTCCATTTTAACAAAAAGATTATCGTCTCGGTTTCATACTGATTATCATGGGTTTTTGGGTCTAATTATTTTAGCTTTGTCGGTTACCTGTGGTAGGTTATTCCTAGGTGTTCAAGTTCCCACTCCAAAAATGTACACATGTACATGTATTCTAACCTCATCGCTCCTTTCAGACACTCCTGGAAACTGATCACGCAGCCTTAGTTAAACCTGCGGTATTGTAGTACTTGCAAGCTATATGGGTTCATCAAGAACAATTTAATTTTTGCTCAGAATAAAAGCCCTGAGACTTCAGGATGATTAGAGCGTGAAAACATAGCCATTTATTGGGAACACGAGTTGTAGCAGCAGTCCACACACTCACTCACCACACAGCAGCCTAATTAAGTTAAAATACTAAAAAGTGTGCTCTGAGTGATTAAGATTGAGAGGGAAGCATTTCACTGGGAGACTGATCGACTTCAATTATGCTGCCATAGCTACAGCCTGCTCTTCGGCAGCTCTGTCCCTATCCCTTCTGCTTCTCTCGTCCCCTCTCCTCTCTCCTCTCTCCTCTCTCCTCATCTCCTCCCCTCTCCTCCCCTCTTCTTCTCTTGCCTCCTTTCCTCCTCTCCTCCCCTCTCCCCTTTCACCTCTCTCCTCCTCTCTCCTCCTCTCTCCCCTTTCTCCTCCTCTCTCGTCCCCTCTCCTCCTCTCCTCCCCTCTCCTCCTCTTCCCTTTCTCCTCCTCTCCTCCCCTCTGCCTCTCTCGTCCCCTCTCCTCCCCTCCTCTGTCCTCCTCTCCCCCTCTCTGCCTCTCTCGTCCTCTCTCCTCCCTGTCCTTCCTCCTCCTCTCCCAGGCTATCTGCCAGTCTCCTCGTGCAGACTGTTGCACTTAAATAGTTAAATCAGTCACTGTCCATTACCATCAACACATGTTTGAATATATGTACAACACAATTAAAACCACCTAAAACCAATTAGAACGTGTAGAGGATCATTCTTCAATAAAAGAATGGAAGTGCAGACAAAAACAAAATTATCCTGGATTTGTTTCTTTGTGGCTCACACACACACTGTGCCCGACTCTAACTCCGAAAAAGGGAACTGCAAGGGTATTTTTACATTTCGTGGTTGTAAAGAATCGGCATTCATATTGCGAACATATTAGAAAAAAAATCAATACATGTCCTATCTCAATTAACTATACAGTGGTGTGAAAAAGTGTTTGCCCCCTTCCTGATTTCTTATTTTTTTGCATGTTTGTCACACTGAAATGTTTCAGATCATCAAACAAATTGAAATATTAGACAAAGATAAAACAAGTAAACATAAAATGCAGTTTTTAAATGAAGGTTTTTATTATTAAGGGAAAAAAAATCCAAACCTACATGGCCCTGTGTGAAAAAGTGATTGCCCCCTAAACCTAATAACTGGTTGGGCCACCCTTAGCAGCAACAACTGCAATCAAGCATTTGCGATAACTGGCAATGAGTCTTTTACAGCGCTGTGGAGGAATTTTGGCCCACTCATCTTTGCAGAAGTGTTGTAATTCAGCCACATTGGAGGGTTTACGAGCCTTAACCGCTTTTTTAAGGTCATGCCACAACATCTCAATCGGATTCAGGTCAGGACTTTGACTAGGCCACTCCAAAGTCTTCATTTTGTTTTTCTTAACCCATTCAGAGGTGGACTTGCTGGTGTGTTTTGGATTATTGTCCTGCTGCAGAACCCAAGTGCGCTTCAGCTTGAGGTCGCGAACAGATGGCCGGACATTCTCCTTCAGGATTTTTTGGTAGACAGCAGAATTCATGGTTCCATTTACCACAGCAAGTCTTCCAGGTCCTGAAGCAGCAAAACAGCCCCAGACCATCACACTACCACCACCATATTTTACTGTTGGTATGATGTTCCTTTTCTGAAATGCTGTGTTACTTTTACGCCAGATGTAATGGGACACACACCTTCCAAAAAGTTCAACTTTTGTCTCGTCAGTCCACAGAGTATTTTCCCAAAAGTCTTGGGGATCATCAAGATGCTTTCTGGCAAAACTGAGACGAGCCTTTATGTTCTTTTTGCTCAGCAGTGGTTTTCGTCTTGGAACTCTGCCATGCAGGCCATTTTTGCCCAGTCTCTTTCTTATGGTGGAGTCATGAACACTGACCTTAACTGAGGCAAGTGAAGCCTGCAGTTCTTTGGATGTTGTTGTGGGCTTTTTTGTGACCTCTTGGATGAGTCGTCGCTGCGCTCTTGGGGTAATTTTGGTTGGCTGGCCACTCCTGGGAAGGTTCACCACTGTTCCATGTTTTCGCCATTTGTGGATAATGGCTCTCACTGTGGTTTGCTGGAGTCCCAAAGCTTTAGAAATGGCTTTATAACCTTTTCCAGACTTGATAAATCTCAATTACTCCGTTTCTCATTTGTTCCTGAATTTGTTTGGATCGCAGCATGATGTCTAGCTTTTGAGGATCTTTTGGTCTACTTCACTTTGTCAGGCAGGTCCTATTTAAGTGATTTCTTGATTGAGAACAGGTGTGGCAGTAATCGGGCCTGGGTGTGGCTAGAGAAATTGAACTCAGCTTTCCAAAGATGTGATAAACCACAGTTGATTTATGTTTTAACAGGGGGGGGCAATCACTTTTTCACACAGGGCCATGTAGGTTTGGATTTTGTTTTCCCTTAATAATAAAAACCTTCATTTAAAAACTGCATTTTGTGTTTACTTGTTATCTTTGTCTAATATTTCAATTTGTTTGATGATCTGAAACATTTCAGTGTGACAAACATGCAAAAAAATAAGAAATCAGGAAGGGGGCAAACACTTTTTCACACCACTGTATATAATTTTATGAAACCGACACATCCAAGGCAACATGTTTTTTAGATACTTTATCTAGACTGCTGATTTGAATGAGTGCAATAAAATTTAATCTTATCGACTTCAAGACAGTTTTGCCAACAACAACTATATACTTGTTAACTCATGCGGATCATGTTGGAACATTTCTGTGATAAAATGTCTGCTACACAACCTGTACTTATTGGCTTGTACATTGCACTGAATCTCATTGAGATATTTGTCGATATTTGTCGATGGGCCTAACATCAGTGCCCATGTTTATTACCTATCTCTTGGCTAGTCGAATATCCATTGGAAAAGGAAACAGTTTTACTTTCTGCTGATCTGATCCTCTGTTTTGTGTGTGATGACGATGTTCTACACAGCCAAATGCTCAATAGTGGGAAATCATCTAAATATATATGCGAGTTGAGAAAGACAAAAAAGGATTAATGTTGTTTGCAGTCCAAGTTTCTCTTTTTGCTTACAGTGACTAGTGAGCAGGAAGGGACAATCTTATGTCTCAATTAGAATGAACTCTCATTCTCACCCATGGTGAGACCAGCGGTTTGTAACAACACGGCGACTATACAGTACTTTCGGTTTTGTGCTTACTTCAGTTTTTACACAATTTTGTGATGCTGTCAATTTATTGTGTTACTGACATTTAATAACTGGTCTGAAAAATTGAGACCGCAGTTCCCCTTTAGTAACAAATAGGCTACACTGTACGTGTTTAAATTGTAATTTTGTATATACAGTACAGGTAATAGTGTAATTCAGTGCAGCATTTGTCAGAATTTCTCAAAATGTTAGTATGATAAAGGGAAATTGGGTACGTTAATTTCCATGATCTGAAAACTACCCCTAGTTATATTTATGCTATTAGTGTGCAAAATTGGTTTCCATTGACCTCTGAACTGCCTCAGATCTCACATTTAAAGCACATCCACACGATTTAGCTTTCAGTTCCAAGTATCAAGAAGTAGCCAGTGCTTTATAACTGGAGCACAATTCATCTCCTTCCTGTCTTATACAAAAAAAATGACTGGAGTTGAAAATACACAAGCTGGTTTTACAGGCTCTGTGCTGTACTTATTCTATCAAAGTTAAAACTATCTATTATACTATCTGGGACAAGTACACTGGGTGGCATTAATGTAAGAGAAGCCAACCTTTGATGTCACCTCCTAATGCTGCACTCTGCTCTTCTTCCACCATGCATTAATTTTCACCCCCAATGATTAATGGCCAGCCCGCAAAAAATAAAGTGTTAGCACATTTTGCAGTTGGGTCTAACCTTGGTTAGATAAAAACAAAACGGTCTGTAAGAAAAGTTAAATATGTAAGCATTCAGACATTTGTAATTTTTTTTTCTAATAAGTACCCTCCTTTCATTAATGTTTAACAACAGTAACAGTAACAGTATTGTTACTAGTTTTAAGGGCTAACTCCTTAGAGTGGTTTTCTAACTCCACTTATTGAAGAAGAAACACATCTGGTTAAAAATAACCCTGAAGTGCCTGATCTAAATTTAGCTCACTTCAAGTCACATCCTGTGAGTGTGGCTGAAAGTGTTTGTTTTTCTTTGTTTTTGTTTGTTGTTCTACTAGGTTATTTTTTTAAAGTGTTGCATATTGTTACTTATTATTTTAGTTCTGCCTGCGTTATAAAATGGTCTCATATTAACAAGCATTAAGATATTAAGTTTTATTAAATGTTTGTTCTGAATTAATTATGGTTTATGTTTCTTATTTCTTTCAAGCTGTGAAAATCAACCAGGAAAGACTGCAGTTAATTTTTCAAAATGTTCCGACTGGCAGTAGCACCCTTTTGTGTTCACTGCCCTCGATTCAGAGCCTGCCTGTCAGGCAGCAGGAGCTACGCTGTGTCCGGCAGTGGAAATGAAAGGGCCGAGAACAAACTCACTGTGAACTCTCTGTACAGTTTGTCAGTGGATATTAGAAAAATCCGCAAGCTGAAAGGCTGGGTCCTTCTCCAAGACATTGCCTATGTCGATGAAACTGCTTCTGTTTTAAAAGAGCTGGGTGCTGAAGCCACTCTAATAGCTACAGTGCTGGAACAGTGCCCAGAGGCTGTGCTGTGCACCCCAGCAGAAGTCCGTGCCCAGAGAGAGCTGTGGATGTCAGTGTGTCCCACAGAGAAGGAGCTGCTGAGGATCATAGAGAAGTTCCCCCACTCATTTTTCACTGCCAGTCAGCACATCAACCAAAAGGCAAACATACAGTTCTTCCAAAGATTAAAGATCAACAAGAGGACCATCAGCAAACTGATGGCGAGTGCATCTCAGAGCTTCAGCAACCCAGTGGAGCAGAATGAGCAGATGATCAGCACTTTGCAGGACATGTATCGGAGCCTTGGAGGAAAGGAAGCCAATCTGCAAATTTGGTTACAGAACCTTTTGACCCAAAACCCATTTATTTTAATGAAGGCCCCTGAGACCTTAAAGGAGAACCTGAAGTTCCTTCAGAAAAAGGGATTTTCCAGTGAAGAACTCCTTTTGCTTTTGTCTAAGCTAAGAGGATTTATTGCTGAGCTTTCTCCCTGCAGAATGGAAGAGACCCTGACATGCTCCAAGGCAGTGCTGCGCTGCACCGAGTGGGAGCTGAAAGAGATTGTCTTAAAATGCCCAGCTCTCCTCTACTACTCTGTCCCGGTTCTGTCTGATCGCTTAAAAGGACTTTTAAGCAGAGGCATCAGTGTGGACCAAATAAAAGAATCTCCAGCAGTATTAGAGTTAACTACACAGATAGTACAGTATCGTATTCAGAAACTTAGTGCATCAGATTATGATATAAAAAAGGGCAACCTTGAACCTCTTAATGGGACAAACAAAGATTTTGAGCTAAGTTACGAGAAGTTACACCTGCGAAAGCAGCGGCCACTTTTTAATCCAGTTGCTCCTTTGACAGTAGAGGAATAATTACAGCAGTGTTGGGTGGTGAATTTGACAAAATCTTTGACATTTTATTCAAAGACATTAATGTATTCATTGTTTAATTCGATTATGCTATAAAACACTGAAACAGTATGTTAAAGACTCAGTTAAATGATACATTTTATATACCTTATATAATATATATATATCCACCCAGGGTGTGAAGGACATAGGACACACTATGGTCTCAAGCAAGGAGAAGATATGTGGCTATCACATTCTTTTCCAAGTCTTGATCATGGTACAATGCTGACACAAGCACAAAAGTAATTTTTACTCATTTATTATTATAGATAATATAGAACTGTAGTCTGTGGTGAACTGCCATCTCATCCGATGTGTAGTCCAGCCCTGCATCCTGTGCCTGCTGGTTCAGGCTCCAGAGGATGGATAATACTGTAATAGGAGTTTATTGCAGATACTTAGCTGTACGCTGTCATCTCTGGAAAACAATATCGTATTGTTTTTTCCAGATTTAGACACTGCCCTTTCTAGTTCTGCTACTGCTACTGATGATAGCAATCATGATAATAACGTTTGAGGGTTGAACATTTCCTATTCTTTCCCTGGGGGCTCAAGTCTGATTCACCAGTCGGTCCTAGTCGGCTCTGCAGGGTGTCTGCAACAAAGCAGATAATTCCATCAAAATTCCTTCTTGTCAGTGATGGGGAGATGTACCATAAAGAGGGCAGGTTTCTCTGGGACAGGATGACATGGGGATGGCCTCTTGGTTTTAGATCTGGACTTTGTAAATCTTTACTTGTTGTTCAGATCAAAACCTTTACTGCATAATGCCTTGTGAAATAATCATTTAAAAGGATTTTTTAGTGCTTGAGCAGAACTTTTCACCTTTAAATCTGATTTGGTAACACAGAGGAGCTAGGAAGATTGGGCACCAGGGATTTGGCTTTTTTTTTCTAAAAAAGACTAATTTACTTATCTCAGTGAAAGCCTAAGAAAGTTTTTTTTTTAAATAATGAAACAGGTTATTCACAATTTTATTGAAAACATCCTTATTAAGAAAATATCACATTTTATGAGATGCTCTCTAGATGCCTTCTGTATATTTTTACAGGGTAATGATATATTAAAAAGAATGCATGTCTAAAAATTGTGTTTTTGTCTATAAATTGCATAGGACCCATTCTAAGAATAGTAGCCTTCTGCAGTACTGTTTTCACACAGCATTGTGCTTAACATAAAGGCAGCAAATCCAATACAAATATTTATGTTCTCCGTATAATGCCTTTTTTCTTTACACACCATATGAGAGATCTGTTCATGTAATTAAGCTCTGTACCATAACCATGGCATAATGGTTGTGTATTTCTTTATTAACCAGATCACAAAAAAATTAGTACCAGAGATAACCGGCCTGAACTCTGTAGGAAGCTTGTGGTATGTTTTGAAAAACAAAATGTCAGAAAGTTGCCTTACCACATTTAAGCGCTTTTTCAGAGAGGAAGGAAGTAGCAATGCTAATGAAAATGTACCCTGATGCCTCCAGCTTAACTTTTTAGTAATATGTCAGAAACACCGGGCAAATTTAGGAGGTGTTTTATGAAAAGTAACTCAGGGGGGATGCTAATAATGTCACCATCTCCTTCCCGCAAGCGTTGGGTTCACTTTGTGAATATATAAGCATCTTCTTCCCAGACTCTGGGATTCACCTGGTGTCCAAGAGGTGGCGAGGTCCTGTGCTGTCAGACCTGTGTGACAAACTTTCTGAGCCTGCATGAATACATTATGAGGTCTCCAGACTTCCTTCCCCCTTCCCTTGTAGTTTGTTCCTGCACTTGACTCTGGGAGATGAGCGATGCACGAGCCACTGTCAGCGGTACTAAATCAGTAGCATCCCTGGAGACTGCAGCCTTCCTTTTGGATTGAGTGACAGAGCTAATAGGTCCCCGTTTCTGCCAACAGTTCCAAGGAGATAAAGGACAAGGTAGGCAAGGCACCAGCAACTCTTCCTGTAAGGAACAGATATTAATTAGCCCTCTTTTCGGGGAAGAATATTAAACCTGATTGGAAGTACATTTCTGGAGCGTTACTTACGATTAGTAATGTCCCCTGTTTTACACTAATATATCGACCCTGTCTTCATTCATGACTGTTCACTATTTTGTTTTTAGGGGACAAAAGCAGTCTTCTCCTCGAGCACAAATTTTACGGTTAAGTTCATACAGTATGACAAAAAATATTGTTAAGTCAAAAGTCAGAGCTGTGTTTCTGTGTTCAGTAAGAATTTGTAACCTTGTGATTTCGGTCTTGGTGCTTTTAGCTTAAACTAAGAAAAAAAATCCCAGCAAATTCTGACCTTGGGAACTTTTACATTTTCTTATTTTGAAGTGACTGTTGCATTTTATTACGGGAATCTTAGGGAGTTTTCAGAAACACTGTTAATTGTCATTCAGCCGTACAGCAGTACAGAGGGTATTGAATACATACTGTGTGAATCTTTCCAGAGTCAAACACTTTAGTAAATGTCAGATAGAAGTACATCTGTTCAAAATTAATTAGCATTAATATGAAATAAGAGTTTCACATCAGAGAAAAAAAAACATTTGTATAAATAACTTTGTGTCTCACTATAATATCTGCTCATATTATATGTAAATGGGTTTTGATAAAGGTATAAAATTTGTTTTTATTAAAAATTGTTACATATGTATCCAAATGTTTAAATTTCACATATGTATCCCATTATTCAAATGTAAAATTGGGCATCACTGGGACAGAGTATTTTCGCACCTTTCACCTTATCACATCAGGCAGTTACCATGACCAACGATCTATTCTAGCAAACATGTTTGTCAGATCATAAGCAAAATTAACACTTGTAGGAACTGTGGCTAAAACCCCCAAGTATCGCATAAATTAATATGACTGCCACTGTATAGTGGATAAACTGGAAAGTTTGAGTCTGTTTAAGAGGCCACTATTGAGTTATGCAAAAACCATTATCCATATACAGTATCAACAGGCATAGAGTGGTAGACATAGCATTGCCTAATGAGAATCCTTTTGATAAACCTATAATTAAGGACTATTGAGATGAAAAGCACATTAGGCTCTAGCCGTGATAAGCTGCTTATTTCCTCATACTAGGGTTTTTTAATTAGCAAATCTGTTGCGACTGTGAGTATGTCTCAGGTAAGAGCAGAAATCCGTTACATTTTCTTGAGCCCTTTGCACGTCCTCTCCTTTTAGTGGACACCTCTTTTTGTCAATGTGTGAATATAATTATTTAGGACAATATTCTTTTTACAGAGAGGATAATGTTACATTATTAGGGGGTATCAGAATTGGCCAATTTCACATCAAAAGCACCCATTTCTTTAATGTTAAAACAATAGACATCCTTGGAAAGTATGCAATTGTCTCTTAATCTGATTTTATTGCTTAGGGCAGTCACAGTGGCAAAAGATCCAGGTGGCTAACCAATTCTGTTAATTTTGTACCTCAGTATAAACCAATTACATTTTACCATTAAATTATTCTTCTTAAAGGATAAATAGAGAAGCCAGTAATACGGTAGAAAAGCATCTGGATTGGGAAAGAATTCCTCCTTCAGACTACAGATAGACACAGGTAATTTGGGCGCTAAAGAGTCTAACAATAGGCTATAAGTGAGGAACCTGCTGTCTGGACTATTGTCTAAATAGTTATTTCTGATTTGTGATATCTTCTAGGGAGTGAGTGGTTAGTAATGCAGTGGTAACTCATTCTTGGAAGAAACTGTAAAGCAGCCAACCTGACACTACAGACCATTAGAGGTCTTTATTACTTATAAATAGACCAGATGGTAATTAGTTAATGAATTTGGTTTTTGAAGGTGGTTAATTCCACATCCTCACTTGGGGTTAATTAGTGGGTATGTAAATATTTTCATGATGTTAGTGGTGTTTGGGTTTTGATAGTAGTCTGGGGAGTCTGCTACAGAGTTCTTTTGTTGTAAAACCTTTAAAATCTCTACAATAATGCATCCTTCACTGAACGGTCTTGTCATTGTGCATTTGTGATCTTTTTAGATCCCTAGTGTCACCTATTGTATAGGGTTGGGTCTGTTACAGAAGCATTATTTGGCTCCTGTTTGTTTAGCATCCATATTAGGGAGTTATTTAGTCTTGAGTAGGATCTTGTATTTAATGAGGCATAGGATTCCTCTTTTCCTTATATAGTACTTGTGTGGCTCATTGGTCTAGGCCAGAGGTTCCCAGTCCTGGTCCTGGTGCCCCACACACCTGCTGGTTTTCACTCCAGCTCACCTTCATTAGATAACTGACACCTTACTTAATCTAAAAAGTTGCTTCAATTGAAATTTTGCATTTTGTTTCCAGTCACAAGTTAGGGATTTATTTTAACTTACAAAACACAACAGTTAAAGCTAAAGCGATTTTGTAAAAAAAAACATTACTTCACAGTTTAGTGAATAAACCCTGGCTTCTTTCGAGAAACCTCTGGATGAGATCCGTGGACCAGTTACCTACAAAGTGCCAAACAAACAAGCTCAATGGACTACAAGGTCTCTCCTGTGTGACTGTTATGTTCTTATTTGTACCTTAGTTACCAAGTAGAGATCAATTTTTCCATCTCTGAAGAAGCTGAGATTCTGATGTTTGCTGTATCGTACATGTCAGTACAAAGTAGTTGAAATTTGTCATTTTTTGTATTTGTAATTTATTGTAAATGTGTACTTCTCACAGTTTTCTACCTATTACCTTAACACAATGTGCTAGAGAACAGAGAAATCACGTGACCAGTGACTCAGTGTTCCTTGACAGTGAGGGGTGGGAAATTGATAACTTTTATGCCTTTGCTTGCATAGCAAGCTGGTGTCAGGACCTGATCTTATGACATTCTGGTTAAGAATTTTAGCATCCTCTTATTCAGTTATTCACAGCCCTTATTGTTTCTGCAATACCAAAATATTATCAAGTATAATGAGTCATCCAATGAGGAGGTTTGGGCAACTGGAATATCATTTAAAGCAACTCAAAATAAACGAACCCAGAAATGCATTTCATTGCTCAAGTAACTTTAATTTGTGATTTCAGATAAAATCATTCCTGATCATAGGTTGGGCCCTGTGGCAAGCTCCAGCCTGGGTCATGTCACTAGCTGACTGACTGGGATTGGCAGAGTGGCATCCACTTGAGTGCCCCACAAATTAGTCTGCAGGACTCTCAAGGTACAATTGTGACACCTAACATTCCCAGCCTGTGGGCTTGCAGTGATGTCAGTGAAGGGATGATGTCATGACTTAATGGGTGGGTATGTCTGAGGAGCAAATCAGCCCTTTCTTATTCTCTCACCATGCAATACAGGGGTCAATTCAATAGAAATGGTTATCGTTACACCAATATGTTTAATTTAACCTTTCTGGACTCTGCGTCCTTTAAGAACCCTTCTGTTAGCTATTACTGTAGATCTAAAAATGGCTTTGTTTTGCTTCCAACCAAACAAATGCTGACATTGCCTGGTTTGACAGGACAGCTGCTTCAGCGTACATTGGCAGCAGATGAAGATGTAAAGGCTAATGCCACACTGAAGAGTAGACAGAGAGAAAATACACAATGTTTTGATTGTTAAGTCTTTTTCAGGTGTGTACTGAAATTTTAGTAGTTTCTGTAGAAGTATGGCCTGCAGTTCCACTGATTTCCATATGAGCCAGGTAATGAGTTTCACCTGTTCAGAAAATCATCAGGCCTTCTACGATACTGCAGGGTTTTTTTTTCTCTAAATGAGTAAAACAAACTGCATTATAAATTCAGTTCTACAGTTCTGCATCTCACTCCTTCCAGACACTATCTACTGGATAGATACAGCAATAATATTTCAAAGTCACATTTTAATAAGTAAAGAGTGTATATCTTCAGGCAAAAGAACACAGCACATTGTGACTCTCATGATAAATTGCACATGGAAATTGAAAGAAAAGTCAACAATGTATGAAAGTGAACATATATATTCAATTTTCTATGCATATTTTGCCTCGGTTTGTTGATTCTTTCCTCTGTGTTGTATAAAATTAAAATAATGAAATGCTGCATAGAAGGTTGAAGCATACAATAGTAAATTGCATCTTGCAGAATACTGAGCATATTCTCCATGCTGTTGACATCATAAAGCAGTTCATGGGTGCTTAAAAAACCTGCTAAAAAAGTTCTGCTGCAAATGAAGAGCAAAACAACTAAAAATTCATAGCTACTTCAAATCTAGGTACAGTGGATCTTCAAAGTCAATCCTATAAAGCTGATTTAGATATTTCACTTAAATTATTACTATTATATTACTAGATGTCAAGCTGATTCAAAAGATTTATTAAAATACTAATCAGCTTTTGTTTTTTAATTCTCATTTTGACATGATAATTTATCTAAAATAATTTCTAGTATGATGTTGGATGCTGTTTTTCAATAATAAATGTAACAGTTCTTCTACAGGGTTTTATTTAGAAAAACTGTAAATAGACAGCATGTTTAAGAGTGGGTTGTGTCTTCTGGGAAACAGCTGGATAAGAACCTCAGGTCAATTAGCTGCTAGCAATCAAATGAGCCAGACAGGCCAAATGACTTCCTCTTGTTCGTAACCTTTCTGATGTACTTGTGGCCTAACTGAACACACTGCACAGCAGATTAGCCTAATGAGATTTGCAATGACAGCAGGGAGAATATGAAGCACAAACACTGCTAGAGGCTGATTTCTGAGCAAGGTAATGTTTTTATACCATGATACAACAATCTACGACTTTGTTCTGCTGAAGATCGTAATTCATTTGTCATATTGCCATTTTTCCAGAGTTGTCCCGTTTTCTAATCTTTCATTTCTAACGCATGGGGGCTATTCATTTTCAGCCTTTGCGCAGTTTGAAGAAAATGAGATACAAGCCCGCACTTGAAGCACTGAACATCTGTTATTACTACTTCAATTTAGGATAAAACAAAATACAACAAACCGAGCCAGAGCCGCATGCTAATATCTTTGCTATACACATCATGCTCATTTGTATTTAGATTGTTTTGGTCAACTCAATACCAACCAAATTATAGAATGATCTCATGGTGTTTCATTAGAACACTGGTCTCATTCAGGATTGGATTAATGTTGTGCTGTGACAGAAACAAAAAATCACTTAGAAAAGAAATAGAAAAGAAAAAAAATCACTTTAGTAAATTACAGTGACTTTGGAATTGGTCAATACATTTAACAAACTGAAAAAGCCCATTCTCAGTTCAAAGAAAGAAAAGATTTGTTCACAAGGAACCACTGCAGCAATCCCCAAGGGAATACAGAAAAACACTATCAATTGGATCAGCTCTAATGATACGAGCAATATCCATATATCCTCAAGCTGCAGGGACACAAGCAACAATAGCGTCAAAATCTGAAGAGATCCCGGACTCAAAGTAGCTTTGTGTTTTTGTCACAGTCCCAAAATTCAAATCTTTCAAGTGTATTTGTGTTTTTAAATATTGATCATTCATGCAATTTGCTGTTAACAACTGGAATCAGCAGAGTGAAATTCAATTAAAAAAACTAATTAGTAAAAAAAAATGCCCCACAACTTGGTAGTGGGCTCCTGCAGATGTTAGTGTTTCGCGCTTGGCTCAGAGACGGCAGCAGTTGAGAGGGTCCCAAAGGGAAGGTACTTTTCTCGTAAGGAGCGCCTGCCAGAGACTATGTCCACCTCCACAGATGCTTCGCAAATGTGGTTGTCATGGCGACGCCCGAGCTCTAAGCAAGTGCCTTCATGAAGGTCAGGCTTCTGAAGATTTGGTACAAACATGAAATTGCTGTCCTGGCGCCAGAGATTCAGTGCCTAGGGTGGGATATGCCTATTCCCGACTATCACCTTACAGAGAGTGAGTGCACTTTGTTGCCTGAAGGTTATCAACTGTGCATGTTGTTGGGTTAAACCTCTCGTAGTGCTCTTCGTGAATTTGATGTATTAACTGTGGAGGTTTTTTATTGAAACCTTAACACTGCAAGTCTCATATATTTTTGAGAAAAACATTACTTAAAAACATTAACATTAAGAAAAATCAGGTCTAAGGTTCCACTTCAGTTATGATGAATGGGCCTACCCTTGGATAGGCTTCTTATGACCTATTCTTTGATACACTAGTTTTCCATTGCCTTAAATATATTCCCTTCTAGGTATTTTGCAATTTAATGTATAAATGTGACCTTTATAGTGATTTCATCTTCATTTAATTTGCTTTGAATTGTAAAAAGTATTCCATGTGTGTTAGTTTTTAAAAAAATTCTCCTTAAAGTAATTCAAAAATCTCCTGTCCCCTTTTTCTTCTTTCACTGTGCAAGAGGAAGCAAAATCGAACAATCTTTTCTTTCTTCACCAAACATTTAGCAGACGCAAAACTTGCTCACTCATTCCTATGTATTCCTGAAACTGAACAATTAATAAAAGCAAACTATACCAAACAACACACGCTACACAAGAATTGCTATATTTTTAAATATAATTATGATGATCTTGGTTTTTCTTGTTTCAGCAGTTGTCACAGATATGACAGGGTGTTTCTTAAATATCTGCACCAAATGTCAAAATTTGAGAATCAGTCTATTATTGGCAACGTGCTTGTGGTAATATAACATACATGTGTCAAATAGTTAACCTAAGGAACAATCAACACATTTTCTGTATACAATCATTTTCATTTTATATTTGACTTTTTTCACAAATATGACAAACTTTACTGTATCAATGTTCTTAAAATAGTTATGACACTACCTCTCTGCTTTGCCTGACAAACATGTATAAGGTTATAGACCAGACAGAATAATTTTCACTGCCAGAATCTGACAAAACTAGTGCTAAACTAGCCTGTCTGGGTTCTCTACCAATGTGCTCAATTACAGCAGTCTTTTTTAAAACTTTACACTGCATTAGAATTTTCTTTCCCTTGAAATTGCAATTTAATATATAATGAAAGAGAACAGGGTATCAATTTGCTCACTTCGGCCATTTTATATTTTTTGTGTGAGCAAATGATGGGAACATCACCCAGGCTTTTACCTCTGTCTGTTCGGAGATGTCACTCAAAGACACCAGAAATTATAATAATGTCAAGCTGACTTTCTGAGTGCTACCGCTTGATTTACAGGGTGTTTAAATTTTTAAGGAAACTTCACAGAAGAGCAAGAGCAAAAAAAAAATCTGGATATGCTCTGCAATTTATCATCTATTTTAAGGATGGTCAGAGCCTCGGTTCAGCTCCGAGATGCCTTGCTCGGCAGGCCCCTGGAGAAACCCCAGTCTAAGGTGCACAGGAGACCCTGGGGGACACCAGGCCACAGCCAGCGGGATCTCTGACCACCTCTCCCCTCCTGGGAGAAGAGCAAACTGTGTTCATTTATTCCACCTGCCAAAACGCAAGAGTAATGCGCAAGGACAAAAAAATGAACAAGATGAATGTGAGAAACACACCACAGGCTCCTTGTGCTGGGCATGGAGACAGCCAGTACCCTCATGTGAGGCCCCAACTCGAGCTTGTTGGACACCAAAAGACACGCAGGCTTCAGTGTCCCTTCGAGGATTAATTAGGCCCCTGTCTCTGTGAGAAGGGAGCAATTACTGCATTAAAGTCCTGAAAGACTAAAAAAAAAAAAAATAATAATAATTTTGTTTCAATAGTAACATAGCACAATGAGATATGTTTTAGCACAGAAATAGGCCTATAAATAAGGCAATGGAAATGTATTTGTCATCATACCTTTGGTTTTGATTGCTGCACTGTTTTATATTACAGGTTATTCGAAATAGTATTTTTAAAGCATCTGCCACTCAAAAAATACTTTTCTCCAATGCATTATGTACAGCTGCTGGACTGTTACTAATGGTTGTTATTATAAGCATTATTTTCTGTAGATGAGTCTATTTATTACTTGCTAGGTCTTTAAATATCTTCCTTAATAAGGAACATTATATCCAGGATTAAGTGCTTGGTAGTGATGTACTGTGCTTTATTTGTAACTTCCTGTTTATGCTTTTGTACATGATTAACTCAAGTGTGTACATAGGATTTTAACACATTGTTTTCCGCTTTACAAAACATACAGTATTCATCCATTCCTTTTAAAGTTTTCACACATTATTTCATGCTTTCATATTAAGATGCATTGTAAGGACTGATTAGCTTGAATATAAATGACCTAACCTAATGCACTGAGCAGGAATTAAAAGATGTTTATATTTTCACCAGTTCCTTTCTCTGTACCTTGATACTCAATTCATTCTGAGCTCAAAATATACAAATCCATGTGCTTCGACCATGAGAAGAGCTATTACACTATTTGCTGGAGGTATCATGTTTCCTTTGGCTTCTTGTATGTGAAGAAAATGCAATGTCTAGTTTTTAGTCTGGTCCCTGGTGAAGGACTATTGTAGCTGCCACTCCTCTCACTTATGGGGTGGCTCTGTGGCTCAGGATCTGCGCCTGTGGCTAGAAGGTTGCTGGTTCGTATCTTGCGGCCAGCAGAGGAATCCTACTCCGTTGGGCCCCTGAGCAAGGCCCTTAACCCCAACTGCTTCAGGGGCGCCGTATAAATCACTGACCCTGCGCTCTGACCCCAAGCTTCTCTCTCCCTGTCTGTGTGTCTCATGGAGAGGAAGTTGGGGTATGTGAAAAGACAAATTCCTAATACAAGAAATTGTATATTGCCAATAAAGTGATCTTATCTTATGAGATCTAACAGGTAGAGGCTGGAGGAGGAGGCAAATTCAAACCTTCAGAAAGAGCAATTGCTTAAACATCTGTGCCTTTCTCAGTACCTGGATGCTGTTATATTCTAGTTATCCAAGGAGTTACGTAATACTTACCTGACAATACGATGATGCATGTATTAAGCAGTAATCAAACTGTCATAGGCATGCTTTGAGTTGGATGTAATATATTGCACAAGGTGACTTTATCTGAGTTACTGCTTTGCTGGACTTTTGGGGGAATTGTGCTTTAGGGAATTATTCATTTTCCATGGCAATGGTGCATCTCACTTTTTCTTTCCTGAGGACATTGTGCCATAACCCAAAATTTCTTCCATTTCCATTTCCGCCTCTCCAGGCCATTTTCGATTTTGCCACTAGAACCACCTTGCAGCTTATCCATCCACTTTCAGAAAGCTGCTTATTCCTGGAGAGGGTTTCAGCAAACCGGAGCCCATCCCAAAAACATGGGACTCAGTGAAGGAATGCAAGCAAGATTGTGAGTCCTATGCAGGGCATATACTGACAGAGAAGCACACAGGGATAGGGACAACATAGAGGACTATTTATGTCTTTGGAGAGTTGGAGTAAATCAGAGCACTAGCAGAAAACCCATGTAAATATGGGGAGATCATGCAACCACCACACAGAAGGTACCCCATTCAGAATCAAACCCAGGACACAGGAGCTGTGAGGCGACTGTGTTAATTATCATACTATCTCCTTAAATAAGACTTGAAACACTGTTTATATTGGTATTCCAGTATTTAAAGATTTCTGCACCTGCCCTTAAATTTTTCTTTTAAAAAAACATTTCAAATAACATTTCTAAATTGCAGTTCTGCAGCATGTGTGGTCAGACAGCAAGTTTAATCGCATCTCCAAGTGCCTGATCCACATGGCTTTGACCAACATCAAAATACAGCACCCTGCTGACACAAGCAGTCTGTACCCTCTGAACAACGTAGAGGGGAGATGCCATTAGACATAGAGAAAGCCCTTGAAGACCTCCCAGCACTTTTTGCAGATACCTTAGCTTATTTACAGTTTTTGAACGTTTTTAATAATTTAAAAGAAAGGCTGAGAAGTAGTTAATTCTTACAATAGGCCCCTCATGGCATAACATCTTTTATAACCACTTCTCAAGACCTTTAATTAAAACGTCCCCAATTTCTTGAGACCTTGCAGTTTTTCCTCACTAAATTCAGCTTTAGCACTCATTTTTCTTTGGGGAGAGTGTGAGCCAAGCGAGGAGGGCATGTCCAGTATAAACTCATTAAATGTTGCCTTTGTACATGGGAAAACAACAGAAAGAGGGTCCATTTCATTTTCCAAAATATGCAGAGCTGGATTTTAATTTATTAAAGAAGCCTTTGGCTGCACCAAATGTACCCCTTACTAAGCCTCCAGATGAGACCTGTGTCTATTAAGAACAGTGAAGTTGTCAAGCTGAATTATACCTGAAAGCGCATGAGGTTAATAAAAGGGAGTATAAATCGTTCTTTTTCATTTAAACATGACATACAGTATTATTAGGAAATGTTACATGTTGAGTTTATTGCATATAATTCACAATGAATATGAAAATAGATGGCATATGCAATTAAAAGCTGTAATTTTCTGCAGTGTAACAACTAGGTTAAGGAATTAAGGTGGTAAATATACTGTCTTCGAGGTCATATAGATCTTCAGAAATTAATATCTGCTTCGGAACCTAAGCTCAGCAATTTTGTCTAATTTTTTTCAGCTCTGGCTCTTTATTACATTAGTTCCCTTCTGTGTCTGAGAGCAAAAGCCTTCTCATAGGAAATACTCCATAATGCTAGGACAGTCCTTGTCCTTGACAAGCACAGTGTTGCTGCATCTGTGGCATTTTAACTGTCATATTCTTCTTTTGATTACAACACCTCAGTGTAAATAGACAAACAGACGTCTGATTTTTTCACATAACTCCTTCAAGCCTTCGATTTGGCATATAGAGCATGAGGGGATAGATAAGTTTGATTGCTGTTTATATTTGCATTTCAGTAACAGCAAAATGCAAACTGCAGCAGGCACAGAGAGTAGATTTTCCTGTGTATTATCTTTCAAGAACTTTTTCTCCATGTTGTTTCTGATATTTCTTAAGGTGTTGTTGAATCTCAGTAGCAGTTTTTTGTAGGACATAATTAATTGAAAAACAAACAAAACTCAGCAGGGGTTGAAATTATGACAAAGGTTTTTGTTTTAAATAACTGACAATATTAACCTACAGTATATTAAACAATATTAAGATAGTCTAGCTCTGTGAAGCATAAAGTAAACCACTTGGAATCATTTTCCTTATATCCAAATTCTGGATGGCACAGTGGCAGGACACAGCGTTCAGTGCAGGGGTCCTGCATTCAATTCTGGACCTTGGGTGCTGTCTTTGTGGAGTCTGTATGTTTGCCCCATGTTTGTATGAGTTTCCTCCCACAGTCCAAAGACATACTGGTAGATTAATTGGCTTCTGGGGAAATTGGCCCAGGTGTGAGTACTGTATGTACTGTACCTGTCTGTGTTTGTGTACAGTATGTCTGCTCTGCGATGGATGGGCATCTTTTCCAGTGTATCCTGCCTTGCACCTGTTGCTTACTGGGATAGGCTCCAGCTCCACTGTTTTGGGAAAAGCGTTTTGAAAGTGGATGGTTATCTAAATCCCACGAACAGGATGGGATTATTATTAAATCCACTGTCTGAATTCTCTAACTGCCTCACACACATTTCTTATATTGAATAGATATAGTGATTCTGGAATGAATAAGCTAGAAAATCTGTCAGAAGATTAAATCCCCTCACTACAATTTTGTGGTTGTGCTTTTGTCTGAAGTAAAAATCAGTATGCTAATTCGATGCTGCTCATGTCAATACTTGGATACTTTCTGTGTGAAGTCTGCATGTTCACCATGCTATTGTGTGGATTTTCTCCTAGTGCTCTGGTACCTCCCAAACATATGCAACACATGCTAATTAATTAACTGGCGTCACTGAATTGTCTCTGTGTGCTTGTGTGTACGTGTGGGCGACCTGTGATGGTCTGGCATGCTGTCCAGTCCCTTGTATCGTCACAGGTTTGTGTTAATGTGGTTCTAAAGCTGGGGTCACTTGAGTCAATGCAAATATTTGTGATAATGATTATTATATTATTATGGTATATTATCATTGTAACTCTAAATGCTCATGCATAATATTGGGTTTTGTTAATATTTTTGTGAACAATCAATTTGGAATTATATTCATAAGGAATAAAACCTAACATTGTTAGCAACTAAATTAGTAAAATTTAAAAGAGATTAGTACATTTTAAAGAGTTTGGATTGAAAATCAATTAATGCTAAACAGAGAATACAGATTAGAGAAGAATACTCAAATTGGAGTAATCTAATTAGCGGAGTACCACAGAGATCTGCACTAGGACCACAACTCTTTTTAAATATATCGGTAATCTATATTCTGGTATAGTTAGTAAATTAGTCACATTCACACATGAAATCAGAACTGAAGGATTAACTAACACTGCAGAATCAGCAAATTAAATTAAATAGATTTAAATAAAATCAAAGACTGTGGATACACTTAGAAAACAATGTTTATCGCAGACAAATTAGGGATTTTGCATACAAGTGGCAAAAACAAACTATAAATAAAAACAGGAAACTGTGCTGGAAGAGGCTATACAGTATATAAAACCTCATAAGTTTAGGAAAACTTTAAATTAAAGGGGATGTTTTGTAAAAATCATATAACACACAAGTAAGACCTCTTTTAGAATATTGTGTACAGTTTTGGTCACCACATTATAAAAAATATATCTGCATTGAAATCAGTCCTGAGAAGAGCAACCAGATATAGTCTGGAGCTGAAGGAAATGTCCTACACGGACAGGCTGAAGGAGCTGAACCCTTTTAGTCTTGAACAGAGCAGAGTACGAGGGGACCCGATACAAGTATTTAGACTCCTCAAAGGCGCTGACAGTGTGAACCCAGCAGTTTTCTTCAGAATCAACAGTGAAACACGAACCACGGGACCCAGGTGGTAACTATGTGGAAGCGCATTTGAGAACAAAAACAGGAGATTCTTACACAAAGGCTTGTGGGAGTCTGGGACCAGCAACCCAGCTACAGTATGTTGTTGAGGCCCCAGGTCCTTTCAAGAACCAATAGGATGAGATCCTGAGATCAATTAGCTTTCAATTACCAAACAGCTTAGACACTCCAAACAGTCTCTCATTTGTAAAATGTATTTGCTTTTTTTACATTTAGGAACTAATTTAGTAATTAACTCAATTTATAGGGTGATGAAAATGGGTTTAATTAGTACTACTTGGAATATCTGCTTGAATGTTGGGTGCTCAGCCTGTTTATCACCTTGGAGTGGAATACACTAGAAACAATAATATTCTTGGATGTTCTCATCTTTTTTTTCCTCTAGATCAGTGGAAAACATGGATTGTCTCCATCTAGTGGAGATAATTATTTTATTTTGAGAAATAACACTAAAGTAGCCTGAAACACTATGTGAAACTGTATCTATACACTCAAATGAGAGTCTGTACAGTGTATACATACAGTTGTATCTAAAGAAGTAACTGTAATAACTGAGTGATGAACTTATCTGTGGAGAAAAAAACATGTAGCTCCAAAACTTCTACAATTGGTGCTCTTAGGTGATTTGAAATGGCTCTGAAAACAGCTTTTACTGTTAAGTCTCTATAAACTTCCTGTTTCTTTTAAAGCCTAAATATTCTTCAATTTGTCAACACAATCGCACTTAATGTGCCTAGGTTCCATGTATTGACATAGCAATAGTGGAAGGTTAAGTTAAACTCAAAAGAAAGGGACAATAAAGAAATACATTTTTATTAATATATTTCTTTAAAAATTAAATACATTTTCAAAACCACATGGAATTCCGTGGTCTATGAAACTAAGTTTGAAATCTTCTGGTTTTCACTGAAGCTGACATCTAAATATCTAGTACTAGTTGACTACTTCATTTAACTACTTTTGGTTAACTTGATTCTACACTCCTGATATTTGAAAACATTCTCTAATTAAATAGAAGTGTTTCCAACTTAAGTCAGTCCCTTTTCAAAATTCTTACCCTTATTTCTGATACAACACTTCTTAATTAAGTGCTCAATTTAAGATGAAGAAAGACAGATGGAAATGACACTATCAGACAAGCTCACATTGAGCTTTGTTTCCTTCTGCAGAGCTCCAGTTCAGGCAACATGCCTCAATGTTTTAAAAGTTCTGAAAGTCAAACGTTGGTACAGGGGTGATGTCCATTACAAATTCCATTTACCCTTAAGAATCAGTAGCAACTTTAAAAATATGTCCTGGATAAGAAACAGAAATCAATAAGCCTGTGATTAAGACGACACAGTGTTCCTGCTATACCAGGGTAAGCAACCACAAATCTGAAATACTACGAATGTGTTAAAAAGACAGTCACAAAGCAGCTGAAAGAGAGAACTACTGATAGCAGTTTTTGGGGATTGCAGTGATCTTTTCTTTGCTGTTTTGACCTGGTTTGTGGTTAAAATGTACAGGTGTGATCACCTTCCTTGTGAAAGAGTTTAGCAAAACATGAGAGTGGGCGCTCACTGGTGGAGTAGTAATAAGAGATCTGGACACCTGACCAGAGGGCTGTACAGTAGATTCAAATCCCAGGTAAAGTAGATGCTTTAACCTTAAGCTCTCACAATCCCTTTTGTATCTGATGCTTACATTAGGTTAAAACCTCTGTTGGACTGAAAAGGCATATGTTATAAGCAGTCCATTGTAAATCTGAGCGAAGTTAATTTCTTAAACATTCCTTGGGCTTTGCAGAGGTCAAAATGGCAAAACCCTAACTTCACAAACTCTACTATCTCTGAGATAGTAGTACTAAAAGTACTACCTCTGCTGCATGACTTCAGGTTAACATCAAGTCACAGTTTCAGTGACTTGTACTCTTTCCAGCTGAGACCTACTAAGGCAAATTGATTAATCTATGCAGCCCAATTGATCTCTAATTACATTAAGACCTTTTTTTCAGCTCCCAAGAAGTTGGATGGTGTTAGCAATTAGTATCAACTCTGTCTGGCAGTCACACCTCATCTCACTCAGGTGTGTGGACTATAAGTAATTAGTTCTGGGATCCCCTGCAGAATATAGAATCTTCCCTTTTCAGTTTGAGTTTCTTATACAGTAATTCCCACCTCTCCCAACACTCATAGATCATCTAAAATATTAGACATTTAGATAGAATTAAGGGAGCAACCACTCAGTATGCAAAAAGAGTGGAGACTGGAGGCATTCAGTTTGCGACATTTCTCTGCAAATAAAAGACCGTGTCAAAGTATTTCTAACGTTTAATCAAGAAGTTCAATTAAGCCTATGAAGTAGTCTGAGTGGTTAATAGATCGAAATTGAAACTGCAAGATTCAGTGGTAAAGACTTACTCCAGGGTAAGGACTAAAAACTACTGGTTTAACTAATGGGAGCCCTAAACAAGACAGGTGTGCCAACTCAAAAACTAAACTCTTACTCATATTCTCAAATGTGGGAATCCTATTACTTCAAAGGTTTTTAGCAAAAGTAACAAAACCTTCCAGATCAAATGCAAATAAATCAATCTAAACATGGCTAATACAGAAAATAAATTTATTTCATTTATGATTTCTCAAAAGACAAGAATACAGTCCAGAAGAGTTTATTAAACTCTTGCAGTGACATGCCACATTGGACCAGGAGAAAAGGGATAAGGAGGAAAAATCAATCAGATCCATTAGTTACACATTTTATATAACATAGAGTTACTTATTTATCAAAAGTTTTTTATATTAAGTAACATATTCGTATTTCTGGACAAGCTACACATCAATACAGTGTGGTGAAATGTAAGTACACCTGCTTAAGAATTTATGACTGCACATATTTAAACATTTGTGACCTTTACCTAATCCTCACCAAGTCCTAATAGTACAAAAAAAATTAACCTAATTTGATAAATATCATACACAAATTGTTTTTCATTATTTAATTTAAAAAAATCAGCCAGCATTCAATACCTTTTTATGAGAAAGTAAGAGCACTGAGTTTTACCGTCTCAGTTAAGAAGGTATGTACAATCAGGTCTGCCAAAACTGTGCAAAATGATTAGATCATCATCATTATCCATCTGTATAAAAATCTGAAACCTTGTCAGTTTGGTCTTACACATTCAGGTTTGTGATAACGTAAGTTAACTTGTTCATAAGTCCATCATCACCATGAAAAGATTGAATAAGAATGGCTTTCATGGAAGCAAAGCTAGGAGGAAACCCTGCTCTTCAATTGCTTACATTTGCAAAACAGCACTTAAATGAAAAACAAGAGTTCTGGAACAATGTGTTCTGGGGAAGAAACTTATACCATCCATCAAGCACAGTGGTGGCATTCCATACCATGCCAGAGTATTCTAGAGGAAATGTGAGACCATGTGTCTAACCGCTAAGCTGAATTCAGAGTGCATCAAGCAACAGTCTAATGAGCCAAAACCTAAGCAAATCTTCGAATGAATGGCTAAAAAAGAAAAACAAAATCAGAAATTTGGAATGGCCCAGTCAATGTCCAAACCTAAACCCCACAGAAATGCTGTGGTGGGACTTAAAGAGAACTGTGCACACAACAGAGCCCTCAAACATCACAAGCTGTTCTGTAAGGAGGTGCGAGTCAGAAACCTCCCATTTGATGTGAGCGACTGATCAACTGTTTCTGGAAGCTTTTAACTTACATTATTACCACTAAACAGGTACCACAGGTTACTGAACCAAAAGTAAGGCTGCACTTACTTTTTCACACAAAGATATTAAAAGATGGCTGATTTATTTATATAGTGGCAAAAGTAGAATCTTTGTCAAATGATGCTAGTTTTATCTACTATTAGGAACAGATGAAGGTCAAATACTGTATGTCTAAATATTGTGATGCCCAACATGGCAGTGTGCAAATCAGAGGTGAATTGACAGGGCCAGCAATCACTGAAGCAGGATCAGCTGTGCATCCTGCTTCAGACCAGATAAATACAGTGCCGAGTAGAGAGGAAGAGGGTAATGACCAGGAATAGAGGCCAAGGATAAACTCTGCTGGATAACCCTGGTCTCTGCTTGGAAAGGCTGAACCTGTCACCTGTCTACGGGCTCTTTTCCAGTGTGAGAGCTGGAAAACCCTGTCGCCTGCTGCAGTCATTGAAGTTTTTCCCGGCTAGGTAGCCAGAAGAGCTTTAATCTGCCATAGCAAAAAACTGATATTTTCCTCAGTGCAGGTAACTAATTTTCCTCACTGTGGACGTTTTTCCCTGACTAGTGGCTGGAAGGGCTTTTCTGCAAGAGCTCACGGATATTTTTCCCAGCATCCTGCTGAAGAGCCAAATTTCTGGCTAAAGTAAATTATTGAATAAAATCCCTCTAGTCTTGTATTTAGGGTATGTCTGTGCTCAGGCCTGTCTAGAATTTGTGCCTCTTTTTGTAGGCTGCCCCATGTGGCATCACAATATGTTAAACCATAAAAAAATCTTAAGGGGGTGTACTTACTTTTACCACACTGTAGCTGCAGTTACAAAGTCCTTTACAAAATAATTTCAGTTTTACTTCTCACCTAATTGACAAAGCACAAGGAGGTTCAATGCCTTTCTTACTGTAACACAGTGAGTAAAACAAAGATGGCAAACAGGAACCTTATGAAAAAAACACATCACCATAATCACTGGACCAAGCACTCTCATTAGTTAATTAATCAACATTTTTTGATCAGCACATAGATATTCCTTTTGCTATATCTTGTATTTAAAATTATAGATACCTCCATAATGTGCACTTGAATTTGGTTCAGACTCAAATCATTCCTCTTTTATCAGTTCTTCTAATGCATATCCTTCTTGAAAACCTGAAATTTGAGCTTGATACCTTGATCCTCTTGAATTTCACTTGGCACACCAAGAAACCTAGGAATTGTGGAAAGAAAAAAACAAACAAAACATCTTATGTAGGATTACTGGGATTAAGAACTAGAATAGCTGTAGATTTAGAAATTTTAAGATGTTTTGTTTTTCTATAATACAATATACAATATTGAACTGCATTCACAGAGCTTTTCTGATTTCACAAATGTTAATCCAAAAAGATGCTGAATTAATCCTCTAAAATACAATTCAGAGATGAGAACGCAAAAGGAAATGTATATTCTTTTGTATTTTTCTTAATTCATAAATTATCAAAATGAATTTAGGCACAGAGATGACTACTGCAACTTTGGGATCATTGGTCTTCACAAGCATAGAAGGTCAGAAGCCATCGTCTCTCCAACTGGAACCTGGGTCTGAGATAGTTAAGGTGCTCAAAGTGTTTTCCAATAACAGAGTATCGATTTCCATTTTAAAACGACCCTGTATGTGACTTCGATTTCTATGAGAAAAATTGTGTTGCGCTTGGAATTGCAGTAGAATAATAGTAGAACACAACACAGCTGACATAACGTTGTAAAAATGAATCATACTAACACCACTTTGACATTATGACTTTGACTTTGACAAAATGTCCTGACCCATCTTGTTTGATGAAACTCAGGGAACTGCAAAACCTACTACTGGGGTCTACTGGGGTAACGGCAGCTTACCCTTACACAGTATTAATCAACACCGATCAGAAATAAAAAGAGCTCTTACTCATCCTGCAGTTTGAAAATCTCCCGATCAAACTCTGGGAAGAACGTGTCACAGTCAAAATCTGCCATGACCTGAGTGAGGTAGATGTGGTCACACCATGGATGTTTCAAGGATTCCTATATTTGATTAAAAAAAATAGTTTAAAAAGCTATTGATCTATAAGAACATAAGAAAGGTTAGAAATGAGAAGAAGCCATTTGGCTCTTTTAGCCCATTTAGACCAGTTAATAGCCAATTGATCCAAGAAGCTCATCCAGCCTTTTCATGAAGGAAACCAGGCCATCAGCTTCAATCACTGGGCTGGGTAGCTTGTTCCATACTCCATATTCAAAGAAACATGTCTAATTTACCCGTTAAGAATTATTTAGAATAGAGCAGTTGCTTTTGTTTCTGGTTCGAAAAAATGACTTGATTACAATAACACATTTTTATTTTATATAGCACCTATCATGATGCATCTCAAGGCAGTTTATGATAAAATCAGGCAAAAACAAAATCATGGGTACACAAACTAACACATTAACTTAAATAAAATAAAAAAACTAGTGAATAAAAACGTGTCTTAAGGTGGAGTTGGAAAGTGCTGACTAACTTGCAAGATCTGATAGGAGCTTGGAGATTCTACAACCCTGGAGCAAGAAAACAGGAAACACAGACCTTCAGGGTCGACCAGAGGTGAGAGCCTCATATTGGGAACTGAAAGAATGTCCAATGTTTCACTAGTCAGGAGTCAAACTATTTTAGCCCTTAAGGGAGAGCAGCAGTGTTTTCATCTTATTCTGAAACCCACAGGGAGCCAATTCAAGTAAGCTAAAGCAGATACAGTCTACTCTTGCATATCAGAGAGAATATACTTTGAATTGGTCACTCACGTCACTATTATATCTTAGAGTAAGGAAACCCTGTTATGGTTTCCATATAGTATTAGGGTTATGGGGTTTATAACAGCAAGCAGAATTTGTGATGAATTTTGGGATGTGGAAGCATTGAATAGCATTAACCTTTTTTTAATATCCAATCTCAATACTATAAGGGAGAAATCTCTAAAGAGACTTCTCATGTAATTCACAGCAAATTCTGCTTCTTAAAAAATAACCCTATAAGGTGTTCCTTATGTGAACCCTATAAAAGATTAGTAGAAATACACCTAGGCCATGCTGATGAGCCATAATAAGGGCACAACACTGGTCTGTCGCTGCTTATTGAAACTTACTATACAAAAAGCAGAATTACACATATCTCTTTAAATTGAGTAAGAAGGGCCCCTGAGCTCAAAACTCAAGCCAAGGTGAGAGTACACTTATACTTTTTCATTTCAATCAACTTTCCCTTAGTTTCCGTTTCTATCCTTTAATGTTAATGTTTAACTATTGATTTTGATGTTGTAGAACATCCCTTTAAGTCTGAGGTTTTTGATTGCTTTTCTCTGGACTGATTCCAGAGCAGTAATATATTTTTCTAACATGGTGGCCAAAATTGAACAGTACATTCTAAATTCTTGCACTGCACAATTTTAAAATAACATTCCTTGATTTAAATTCTATTGTTTCAAGTATGTTTTCTTATACAATGTTTGCTTGTTTATTGTTTTTGACAAGATCCCTCATTAAAGGTTAATTCTAAAATTAAAAGCTACAGGAATCAAGGGTAATGCACTGTATGAACCCAGAACTGGTTAACTAAATGGATAACTTATGTGACAAAACCTTTAATCAAATTGAGGTAGCGTAAGCAGTGGTGTACCAAAGAATCTATTTTAGGTCAATTGTTCTGATTTACATATTTAGATTCTCATAATATCTTGCTAATTCCATTTGTACTTGATGAGAGGAATGGCATTATAAATTACATCTATTTAACCTAGAACAGAGAAGACTGAAAACATTTAATCCAAGAATATAATATCCTAAGTAATATAGATAGGATCAGCCCAGAGGACTGTGTCACACTCGATAGTGAAACAAAGACACTGAGTTTACAACTGGAAAATAAAAGGGAATCTATTTAGGACAGAGATTAGGAAACACTTCTTTACACAAGAACTGTGAGTACCAAGAACCGCCAGGTGACTGATGCCTGTGTCTGGACTACTTCAAGAAGTGGGCTCAATGACATTTTAGATTCAATCAGCTATGAAACAATTTTGTCACCTTTCTTATGTTCTTATGCGAAGACCCTTGGACTGAATACTATTTTAAAATGGGTTGAGAAAACTCTATTTCAATTTTAAGCAGTAAAAAGTGTTATTCAAACGGGCTAGATAGTTATTAATAAAGACATTTTGAGTAATTTTTTGATATACTCACTTTATATAACTCAGCCCCACCTAAGATCCAGATGGTTTCAATCTTATCACTGAGAGGATGGGTAGATCCTAACTGTATCACACTTGGTAAGTCATGGCAGAGATAGTGAGCATGGTCTGGCACACAGCTGTAAAAAAATCGAGAGTCGAGAGTTAGACTTTTCTATCATTAAGCAAACTATATTGTATGCAGCAGACTTTAAATGTAAATGTGGGTGTCATCAGTACAGCAATGAATTGAACCAAAAATACAGCCTTGTGGGGCACCAGATGTGACCAAACAAATTATAACAATAATTTGACAAATGACAAATTATAACATTGTTTTCTTTCAGTTAGATATGATATCAAACAACAACAAAACAGTTCCAGCGACACCAACAGCCCTCTCTGATATACTGAGCATGATGGTGTGTGATGGCGATCAACAGTATTGAAAGCAGATGCTGTCAAGCAGAAGAAAGACAAGAATTGGCAAAAAAAAACTGTCATCAGCAGATCATTAGTAACCCTCACAAGAGCTGTTTCTGTACAATGTATTCAGCAACTGAAGTGAAGTTAAATACATCATATTTTACATCATACTTATTGGCTGACAGGTGAGCATGCATCTGAACAGCAACAATCCAACCTAGAACCTCTGTCAAGAATAGTAAATTAAAAAGGAACAAGTAAAGGTTTATTCCATGCTGAAAAGAGAACAAATGAAACACATCTCGGCTATGGAGCCTTCTTCAACACACCCTTAGAAGGCTCCTTAGAAATCTTGTGTTTCTTGCCTTTTGAGCATGGAATAAACCTTTACTTGCTTATTTGCAGCCTATGCATGCTGACGCAACTCCCTACTTGAACTAGTAAATTAAAATATTGGCTGATAACTACAGAGTGGCACAGTGGTGCTATGTTTAGCATGGCTACCTCACAGTGCTGGGGCCCTGGGTTCAATTCCTGGGGTGCTGTCTGAGTGAAGTTCCTGTTGTTCTGGTGTTCATATGGGTTTCCTTCCACAGTCCAAAGACATACTGGCAAGGTTATTGGGTTTAGGGGATATTGGCCCTGGTGTGAGTGTGTGTGTGTCTGTGGGTGCCTTCAGATCAAATAAAAAAAATCAAATCAAATCAAAGTTTATTTATCAAATGCACAACAATACGGCGTGCAGCAGTAGTTGCTGGCAATGAAATGTCTTTTTCTGCGAGCTCACAAAAATTACAAGAATCACAAAAATCACAAAAACACAAAAATCACAAAATTGAAGTTACATTTTTTAAATTGAATAAAACTCAATGTGAGTAGAGCTGTTATGTGTCCATGGTGTATGCAATATATACATGTAGTGCAGTTATGCTGAATATAGTGAGAATTGTGTGTCCATGTAGCCATTACAGGTGATTTGCTAAGGAGCTACAGGTTGGCTATTTAGCAGTCTTATTGCCTGGAGGTAAAAGTAGTCTGCTGGACTTGGACCGAATGCTTTGGTACCGTTTACCGGACTGGATGGTAAACGAAGATGGTAAAAGATGGACTGGAGTTCTCTTCAGGGTGTATCCTGCCTTGGACCCATTGCTTGCCATGATAGAATTCGACCCTTCCATGAGACTACATTGGGTAAAGCAGTTAAACAGTGGATGAATGGACTCCAGAATAGGGTTAGTCCAAGTTCTGCTTTTTTAACAGAGGCTTCACAACTGCATGTTTAAGGGCCAAGTTAATAATTCTGATTCTTTATTATCTATGGATTATATCTGTTACCAAGGGAAACAAAATGCTAAAATTTGAACAAATTTGAGCAAAACAGTGGAAATAGGATCCAATATCATGTGGTGGGGACAGGCTTAATTTATCATTTCAGACAGCTGCTGAGGAGGGGCTGCATGAAACTCCACAAGATGAGATGCACTAAGTTGGAGAGTACATAAATAATTCTCACAAAACTCAGCCTGACCCAGGAGTTTATCAGCTTTAGATGACAAGATCTAAGAAAACCAATTGCATTAGGCAACAGACTCTTGTAGGGTTCTTTTCTTACTTGGAGTTAGGAGATGCTAACTTGTGGAAAAGAAGTTTTGTCTTCCCTTCTTCAATCAGAATCACAATATTGCATTGTGTGATTATTAGTGCATTTTGAAGACAACTAAATGAAGAGATTGGCCAGTGTCACCTTATCTACAGTGCCTTGCAAAAGTATTCACTGCCTTCCAATGATGCATACACATTTTTAAAGTGAATACTTAAAATATTCACTTTTATAAATAAGAGGGTGAACACTTTTTGAAAGGCCTGCATGTCCCAGTTTTTTGTTTTTGTACCGATTCAGAGTTTTCATGGGGCAAAGCTGGTTGTTGTATTCAAGTGGGGTGATGTGTTAACAAATTTTCAGCAATTTTCTGCAATTTTTTGTAGAACTAACAAAATCTAAAATTCCACCCATAGTGTAGTTGTACAGCATAATGGAATCCTCATGTCTAGCTAACTAAAGGCCCCTGACAGAAGAACTTGTGAGTAGTAATTAAAACCTCAAAATCACAACAAATAACTAGATGACAGAAAAGGCCCGGTTCAAAAAGGTGCAGGTCACTGAGAGGCCCCTGAGTCTGATGGAAGCACCTATGGCACTAAATATAGTTCTAGGTCTTTTTGGATAAGTCTCCACCAATATTGCTCATCGGGATGGTGCAATTTTCACCCATTCTTCATTCCAGACCTGCTAAAATTCTATCAAGTTGGTTGAGAAGTGTCCATGAAAATGTTCAGCAATTTTTAAGGGGTCACAAATTTTTCCATCAGATTCAAGTCAGAATTTTGACTGAGCCACTCAAGGACATTCACTTTTGTCTTGATAACCCACTATACTGTATGTAACTTTGGACGTGTTCTTGGGTTATTGTCGTGGTGAAAGGTAAATTTTAATCTTCAGGATCACAATTCAGTTTACTTAAACTGTACTTTTGTGAAAGGATATGACCTTTGTTTTCCCCAGGAGCATAGCATTTAATGGTGGTATCATCAAATCCTTTTGATCTGGGATACAGGGAATCACGGAACACAATGTAATGGAAAACTGAGATGAAAAGAGTTTACGCTGCAGAAGCAGTAGAAGACTGAGAGACTGTAAGGGTTCTCTTGATTATACGGATAATTTATATTAGTATGTATAAAGGAAACATTATCAGTAAAGACTTATATTGTTGATGTTACCGTGGAAATCTAGATTTTGCTGGTTAACAGTGAAGAGTCTCAAGGAAGCTAGAGGGAAGATGACAGTCTGACTGCCAGGCTCCTCTCTCTCTGTCAGATGACTTACCCCATGGTCCTGCTCAAGACCACATGAATGCAGTTCGCCAGGGGATGCAGACTCTCTGGGAAGGACACCCAGCACTGTTTCCCCCAAATCAGCAGGTTTCTCTTGCCTGGGGAAGCAGAAACATGAGGGATGACTGTCACACCCACTAACTTGAGTTTAATGCTCAGTGCATTTCAGAACATCTTCAAGCTTATTTAACTTCAGTTCTGGTTTTCATTTCGCTGGAAACATAAAATATTTTTTTTTATTCTAGTTTTCATTTAAGGCTAAAAAAACACCTGGTCAATATATCACAAAACACAATCTCTGTTACAATCAAAGCTAAATATGTCAATGTAGCCATGTCAGACTGACCAAGATCAATGCTGAGTCAGTACAAGTAATAAATAGAAATTTTAAAAGAATGTGTGAGTGAGACAATGGCCTTGGGGATCCTACACATCTCATCCAGTAGAAACTACAGACAAGAGCTCACTGGTGTGAACACAAGGCCATGCTGTTACTTGAACACCCAGTGGAAGCACAAAAGAGCATATTTGATTCACATATTCAAAGTTCACCAGGGTATTGACAGGAAACTACCACAGGCTACAGCAAACGTTGATGTTTCAATGTGTCACAGGTCGATCACAGGTAGAAATATAAAGGAATTCCAGTTTAAACAGAAAACAGGAGGCATGTCTTTCCACAATGAGTAGACGGGGTCTGGAATAAACAATGCAGCCATGAATTTACTGGAATCCATCAATAAACAGCTGGACAAAGCAAGCAAACAAACATGGAACAGACCAAACAAACTCCTTTGGTTTATAATATTTGTTATGTTGTTTTTCTAAAGGCATAAGCTATAGAAGGGATCACTTGGATGAAGAAGCACTCAGCTCACCAAGCACAAAAGGCCTGTGTCGGGAAGCTTCGAGTTTGTGGTTAGTTTTAGTCTTCTAGCAACATAATAGTCGTAGTGTCAAAATATTGGATTCTTACAAATGTCAGCAGAAGCCGAGCAATGCAGGTACGTTTCTCCCTGGCAGGACGTGGAGATGTAGCAGTAGGTTTCAATGAAGATGTGATTGTTAAGTCCATATAATGTATGTTTCTATAAACAAAGGCACTTATTTACTCAAAGGGTTGTGGGAGTACGGAACAAACTCTCCAGCCATTTTGTTGAAGCTGATTCTCAAGCTTCTTTCAAAAGATAGCTGGATGAAATCCTTGGATCGATTAGTTACTAACTACCAAACCAAGTAATAGGCAAATTTACATTATTTTAAAAGAAACTCACTATGAACTGTTACAGATTACACAGTATAAGCTTCTGAATGCCATTATAACTTCCACCTGAAAAATACCTACTGTAGTCGTGTTCAGATGCATACAGGATATATAAACCTACTTGTTTTCAATATGTGATTACAGTAGGGTGTCGACATCTGACAGCCGAGCTCTTGGTATTGCCTGGAATTTAACATTTGGGAATTCGCTTATTTTCAATTTGATAGGGTTTTGGATGGAAAAAAAGCAGAGTGGTATGAAACAGAGCCAAAGGTTGTTAACAGCAACTTTCAAATTAGCTGCATACCAGACTGGAATCATGAGATTAACCTGTTTAGTGAGTGAGCCTCTCTCTGCCCCCTGCCCAAGTGCCCACATTATATGCCCAAGGGATTCATGTTGTTTATTTTAGCTGGTTACACCCACTTTGTGATTACTGTTGTTTGTTTTAGTGGATCAATGTTATTTTATCATATAAAGAAGGGTTACTGTAGTACATTATATGATTGTACAGGGGTGAATTTAGTTATATACAAAATAATAATACATATCCTTACAGTTAAATAGTGCTTTTTTGGACACTACTCAAAGTGCTTATGCAAATTTGTTGTTCACGATGGTTCTCTGCATCAAACCCTCTTGAATGTCGAGACACTACTGTATTTCAAAAAGGGTCTTACAACACTCCTGAAATATATTCTTAGTTCATAAAACTTAACCTGGCACTTTCAAAATACAATAGTGTTCTCTCCTTTATTATCTTTCACACTGAAACACTGTTTTAAACTTAAACTGAACTTACAGTATATACAATTCTGTAAGAAGAAAGCACCCCACTATGATTTCCAAGTGTTACCTGGACTGGAAACAGAGGTGATGGTGTCCAAAAAGAATTTAAATTCCTTCCTGTTGAAAAAAAAAATAATTTAGTAGTTTATAAGTAGTATAGAAAATACACTTTATTGTTGTATTAGTAGTTTTGAAAATACAATTTAGTAGTGCAATTAATTTAATGATGCAATTCTAGAACACCAAGTCTCAATCAACTGATGGGACTTTATACAAAGCTCTGCAGGAAATCCTGTACATGCGGTAATGCTTTTTGAAACTGCTCCACAGCTCACAGCAAGCTGGATACTCATGCTCTCCAACAACACACAATTTTAGCATTTTTTTACACACCTTGCCTGAAATTGATTTTTAATGGAAAATCCAATTTGTAAAATGCAGTCCATCATTAGTTTTTTTTCAAAAGCAAACTAACTTTTTTTTTCTTTGCATGCAGTCTGGGAAATTAAAATCATGATTTGTGTAGGAGTTTTCTATGCTCTTTGTATGGTTTGCTGCTGGTACGGCCTCTGCTGTGCACCACGTGACAATGAAATGTTCTGGAGGTAACTGATCTGCTGTAGTTCATTGTACAGCATTTTTAAGGAAAACCTTGGTTCACTTTCAAGGACAGAATGCATTTAATATCAACAGGAAGGTACCCTATCACAGATCACTCTCACTCTGGCCTGCCGTTTTTGTACACAACCAGGGGTGACATGGCTTAATTTACACCATTATTAGCCTCACTGCAAAAATGGCAAAGTGCTCGCCGAGCTCCCCGTTATTGCCTGGATTGGCCTTGGCCTAGTTTCTTGTGCTCTGGATTTTGTCTTTTTTATTTGAATCTGTCACTGGTGCCGTGAATTGTCTGCTATTAAGGTAGGGCCCTTGGCTTCTTTTTTTCGAATACTCCTCTCTAACCACATTTGGCATACTCATTTCTCTAGGCCATTTCTACAAGGGATCTCATCCATGGCTCCCTTCCTGGTCATCATTTGTGTATGAGGTATTTACAAGTACTCGATGACCCCCTCTATACCTTGAACTTGTCATGAGTATCCTGGAATCAAAGACTCATGGGCATTCATTAGGACGCTCAACCTCCACTTTATCAAAATAGCTTCATATTGCCTTGAACTAGATGGTCTCAATGAGCATTCCACCACTCAGTAGATCTGCTGCCACCTTTGCTTGACAGCTCCCGAATATTGATCTGGATGGCCCAGCTTGTCATACCATACTTCTGTCCCTGTGCTCAATGAGCTTTTCACCCGTTTCAGGTATCAACAAAGTCGTCACAACTGTCTGCTTTGGCTGGGTTGAATCACCACCTTCACCAAGATGCCAGTCAGTAGACATCTTAGACATTTCTGAGCAGGCCACAGGATGCTCTGGCACATCCCCCTGCTCAGTAAACCTTTAGGGTTGCACAGACCAGCTACTATGATAAAAACTATCAACCCTGACCTATGGATAGGACAGACTACATCAGAGGCTACCACCTCCAGTTTCACAGCAGTGACCAGTGGAGGCTGCCAGGATGTCCATTTTGAGGGGTGGCTTCCTTCTTATCAGCAGTACATTCCTTTCCTCACAGGAGCAAGAATATTTATTCAACACAACTCCTTGATCCAAGAAATGGTGGCTCTCTGTGGCCGATTTTGGATCTGTGCACCCTAAATCTCTTTTCTTTAGTTGCTAATGCACCTCCACACAGGTTCCATTTGTTCCATGTTGTTTGTGTTTCACTGCTCATTCTGAGGAACTCTACTGTGTTGACTTCTTCAGTGCTCTAGAGGATTCTGAATACATGTACAGTAGGCCCCCTTGTAGTCTAATTTGTTAGAGACTAAAATGATTAAGATCTTTCTACCTGTCAGTGGAGGACATAGCCTTAAGCCCAATAATGAATCTGGTCGCTTTTCTCCAGATGATCCCAGAGCAGTTTAATGCTGCTTCACACTCTCCCCTGTGCTCAGTATTAGGGTTTTTCCTGTCTAGAGCTACTACGATTCTCGTGATTACCTACTACTTGGTTTCTGGCTTCCTGACCCTGGTTTGTTCTCTGACTGCGTCTCCTGGTTTTGTTTTGGTACTTTGGTTCTCGCTCTGGTTTCGACTCTCAGCTTCCTCACGGCTCCTCTTCTGGTTTTCGTTCTTTTGCACCAGCTCGTCTACCTTCGGCTTTCGGACCTCGGATTGTTCCATAGACTGCGCCTCTGGAGATCGCCCTGGTTTTCTGCATAGGGTTCTTACTACTATTTCCTAACATCAATGCCACATAACATCCCAATTAGAAACAAAAAACTCCAATTATGAAACAAGGTGAGAGAGCAGCTTTCTGCTTCAAATGACAGCTGTTGAATGTCTTGCTTCATCAGCAACCTCAGAGTTTACAAGAGATGCTGATCATCAATCTCAGAGTTTAACTTGCAATTCAGTCCTGGAGCTTCACAGCTAAGTAGAAAGTGGATTTGTTATGGCTGGAGGCTTATTTTTGTCAGCAATTAGCTTCTGGGACAACTGGCAGTGGTGTGGGTGTGTGCCTGTCTGTGTTTGTATCTGCCTCATGCCTGTTGCTGGCTGGGTTAGGCTCCGGACACCCACAACCCTGAATTTGATGAAGTGGATAGAAAATGGATGGATGTATGAATGAGATGTTAAGACACTTGTTCATTTCAGTATAATGGAAAAGCACATCTCACATTTCAGCCCTGCAGTACATGTGATGGTGCATTGTTATTCCAGTTCCAGAATGAGACATCTGACTGTATTATTTTCCATAGAAAAGGATGTACTTTATAATAATCACAATGATGGTTTTTAGGTATTTATTTTCAAACAGAAATAAAAAATGTACAATACTCAAAGGTCAACATAAATCAGTTTTGCTAAACGGGGATTTAGCTGGGATCAACACAATGACTGCTAATTGCATTTTAAAGAGAAGTATATCCTTCCAGAATGAACATCGCAATCCTCTAACACTATTTATAATGTGCTCAAACACCACGCTTTAGAAGCATGACTTTTTAGACTACTAATTTTTATAATTATGTCATTGACACTCCAAATAGTTTAATTATTAAACGGTTTGCAAATTAATTTAAAGCAAATTATTTAGTTTGGATAAGAAAAGTTCTGTAAGCAGGAATGGTCTACACCAATCCTTACTACTATAACAAACGAGTCTGTTCTGTCTGGCTTTTGTGCACAAAACCTTAATTTTTGACCATGGCACATACATGACATGAACTGTAAATTGTGTTTGTCACATCAGACTGGTTCTTCTGCTCAGTGCAGAAACATGGGCACAGCAAGACAAATTCCCAGATAAATTCTTTTACAGTTCTTCTGTCGTATCTGAACAATTGAATGTTAATAAAAGCATTTCTCAGTCCTATTCTAAAAGAATAAAAAAAAATCTGGTGTAGAAAGCATTTGCCTAAAATATTATTTAAGTCTTCTTTGTGATGTTCAAAAAAGTTTCACCACCACTTAAATGAAAACTACAGGCCATCTTAAACTTCTATTTTATCATATATTCGTGACTTCTAAATTACTAAGGACTGGATACACAGCCACAATGTTTCTAGATCCAAATAAGCAGATTTGGGACTTTTTACATTTAGATTTGTACTGAAGCGACCCAGAACTTATTGTTTATAATATTTACATGCGATAGGACATAATATTTTGATTATTTATATATAACTATTGTTTCTTAGTTATCCATTATTTAATGTCACTCTTTACATTTTATGTATGACAATTCTAAAAATAGAATGTCTCACTGTGCTCCTAATATACACTATATATGTACTGTATTATATACTAATATATACTATAACGGTCCACTGCTGGGGGATTACTCTGCCTTACACAACAGGTAACGAGGAAGTTCCCTAAAACCTGTGGTTTCCACAAACAAAATACCTACAGCTACAACTCATTCGTGAATTCAAGCAGTTTCACGAGTGCATGCATGTGTTTTGCGTACAGTATCAAAGACAAATGCAATTCATTAAAGACAGCAGCAAATACTAGCATCATGCTGTTTCAATTCCTCTAACCTTTTTCCAGCGCACCACCACAAACTGTTTAGAGAAATAAAAAAACACCAGCTCAAAATGTAAAACTCAACCATTTATTGTGTATTACACAGGACATAACGCGGCGATATTAAGTTGGAATTAAACTGTGTTCTGTTACTTACGGCAGACTCCAGGGTAAAAACCCGTCTTTCCCAATCCCCATACCGTTACAAGCGGCAGCGATCAGCCTGATCGATTTGTGATTAACTTTGCCTTCACAGTCGCTCATCTTGCCAGTTCAAATCCCCACCGACCGTGTTCCGCTGAGCAACTTTTGTAAAACCCTCTGTGCAACAGATTGATCAGAGAAGGGGACTGCACAGCGGAGCACATACGCAAGATGCCAACATTTGGGAGGAAATAAATACGGATGACGCGTGTGTCATATCACGTGACCCTCTCCGCGAAGGTTACGTCATGTAATTATTCGCACATTTTGCTCAGCAGCACATAACCGCGGTTTGCGGGATCGTGCGTCGGTAGCTGCCTGCACCCAGTTTTTATATACTTGCCATGGACTCTCATGGAAATTGTGTAAAACTGTGACAAATGAAGCTCAGTTTAGCAGTGGTAATGCTTTGGAGGGGGTTTTAAATGCGATACTTGCAGTGATATAGAATTAACATGTATTATGTCTGAGCACATGCAGTACAGTAGTTTAGAATAACGAAGTTGCAATACATATTTACCTAATACTTTTAGAAATCGATAGTGATGCGATGTTTTTTTTCTTATTGCCGAACGATATTTAGTTTATTTTTTTTAAAAAAGGGACAGAACTATTTATAGAGGTAGTATAGCGACAATTTGAAGCTCCTGGATACACGCAGCGAATAGCAATTTCGTATTTTAAATTCTTCCGACGACTTCGTCTGTGAATAGGAAAACGCTGAAGCCAAGTTTACTATCGGTTTTAAAATGTAATTTTAAATCGCGTCACCAAAATAACCCACAGAGCCTCTTAAATCATGTACCTTTTATCTTTTACTTGTTTCTCTCGTCTTTGCGGAGTGTGTCTATTACATAATGTCCGAGAATAGGCACTATTACCAGAAAATGTTATCTAGTTTTCTAAAAGGCCTAATGAATGAATTGTCTTTTGTAGTTGTCTCACACAAACTGATCATCAAAATATCACTATGCTTGTATTTCATAAAATATTAAGCCTGGTGAAAAGAACAAACTCACACTTGTCAGGGTACCCTGCTCTTCAGCCACAGCCATCAGTGAGTGTGGCACAGCTGAGCAGAACAACATGGTGATTGTTGTGTAAAACTGATTAAACTATAAGGAGCTCCTGGGCAGGAGTAGACACTACAGAGCTTCATCTGATTGATGGTGACCTGACAGCAATGATGCGACATTAATAAGTCCTGGGACCTCATCTGCTGCAGACTCATCCCGACTTGACGACATCCCAGCACGACAGTGCATGTCCTTACACCACTCATCTTAAATCAGCTTTCTTGCAAGCAGTTGTGACAGTTATGCTGTGTATGCCCAGGTTGTCACGCTTCAATTCCAGTGGGATTAGCTGGGATGACGTGTGGTACCTAACCCTGGAAGACCAGTGAACTGGCACATGCTTGCCCAGGCTGTACGAGACAAATGGCACACCATCGCACAAGACACGCCTTACAACCTGGTGCAAAACATGCACATGTACAGTGTGTTCCCACCAGTGGCCACAGTCGGGCATCTCACGTAAGATCCCCTGCCGATGAAGAAATGTCAATCAGCATAATGAATAGAGCCATATTCAATAAGGTGTCAGTGCACCTGTGACAAAAAATGTAATTTTCCTCATCGTAGATTTGTTGCATTTGTAAGCAATATTTCTTTTAATGCTCAATATATACAGATGCAGCCATTCAAAACGAGCGGGGTATGCTGCGGTACAACTTTTTTTTTACACAGAAGACTGACACAGCTTCGCGTTGTGAATCTGTTTTTCTAAGAAAACATGTGTCTTTGGGGAAAGGTGGAGTGTCTTTCATTGGAAGACTTGCCCTGTTCTACTTTGAAAATACCTGTGAAACCGGTTTGTTTACAAACAATCTAGACACAGAGACTCAGACAGTGGAGTGAAATTCGGCACAGGCAGCACTCCCCAGGGGGAGAGAGAGAGATGCGAAAACCGCGTAGCGCCAGGCGAATGCACAATATTAATGTTGGACTTTCAGGCTCACATGGATTTGCGACCTACACCCTGCGGTACCGCTGGGTACATACAGTACGAACATGTTGTGATATTTAGAAATATAAAAAATGTCAATATAATGCCAATAATATTTGCTATTTTATTTTTCAAAGAAAAGTTTGTTAAAAGAAAACTCATAGCGACAGCCGGGTTTGAACATCCGACCTCAGGGTTATAAATCAGTCACTTAAGCGATCACTCCACTGAGGCACTCATGTGACATCCACTGAAACAGCCACACACATATCAATGGAAAGTCTTGTACTACTGTTGTGCAACAGTACATGAATATAGTTATACCGTTATTAATTTATTTAGATACGCGAATCCATGTTATATTCCCTATTAATCCAATTCTAAAAGTATGCTTTTGCTTAATCCGATAACGAGCGTATTCGCAGAAAAAATTAAAACAATCACTTTTCACAAAGTATATAAACGTACAGTAATATGGTCAGAAGGAGCATGTAAAAACGTTTTGAAATAACCACATGTAAGACTTTGATGCTTAAAATGTTTAGGGAGAAATGGAATACTAAGTGTTTTAAAGAAAAAATACACACAATACCAGCAATATACAGTTTACATAATATGTTTATGTTCCTAAATTAATATCGTTTATGACCTTCAGATGCGTTATGCTCCTATTCTTTTTATGCTCAGCTACTAAAATTTCCCTTTTGTGGTAAAATTCCATATAAATATTCACTACTAAGCGGATGAAAATGTGCACAGTAAAGAGATTAAATGATTAAATTTTTCACTACCAACCAATGCACCACGAGCGCACCTGTCGGTCATTTTGGCCAGTCAATCACGTACCGCGGTGGTTTGTGGGTAGATGCGTGCGGTTAGGGTTTGTATCGCGAAATATTAATGGCTGCATCTGTATAGATTAAGAGACAAATTACAAAGAACAACAGTAAAGTAAATTACCCAGATTTTTTAATGAAACAAGCACATTGTGAAGTGACAATACATAAAGAAGCAATTATATTTTGGTATTGTACATAATATCAATAATACTGTACAGGAACAACTTTAAAGAGAAAGCTTCATAGATTACACCAGTGAATGCACGCATAATTAAAAACATCCTGACAGCAAAGGTAACAGTAGGATGAACAGCATCTAAAAATGTCTAAAAACATCCTTCTCTTTTATCTGAAGATTTCATATAGATCAAAGTTAAATTGTAACGTATCATATTTGCAATATCAAAAATATATCAATGGGTCTATTAACTAAACAAAAACATACAATATCAAATATTTACAGTTTTAGTAAGCTGAATTAATCAAATAATTTATATACACAAAGTTCCAGATTGTCCCTGTAATAATATACATTTCAAAAATTTTCTGAACATGGAAATGTGCTTACAGAAAGGGTCGTGCACTTCATAAAAGATCATTTTGTTTTTTCAGCAAAGATAAACAGCTTTGAGAAAAGTGTAGAGTTCTTCTGTCCATCGGTACATGAATGTTCTGATTCCTATTGCCTCCCAAATCGCTGTGAAGGAAATGACAATCAGCTCCCGAAGAAAAGACCGGATGGGTGAAAACCAAGAGACTGAAACACAGTTATTTATCCCAGAGTTTCAAATCCAATTTCTCAGAAAACATTCTGGTTTGGGTTGGTAATAGAGTTTACTAAAGGGCATCAGCCCAAGTAATGTGTCCCCTGAGAAAGACGTCTGTCACTTCTCAGCATTTTGGTTTTTCTGTGCTTAGCGTAAAGGGAGTTGTGGAAACTGTACCGGGAACATTGTGTTAAAAGAATCAATTGGTTACTGTGAGGTATCATTTGTATTTCTCTGTATATAGAACGATCCGATTCCTACAGCCTACATGGTGCATACCGTGAAGAGACAATGCGATGCGAGACACTTACAAGCTAGTTACTGCTTTGTCTCTGGACTTTGGGAACGATGCCTTGAGTGGATTCCTCAGGACTGGGTCGCTTCACTGTGGTTAGCACACTTGGAAGGTGCCCTCTCCCTAAGATGATCAGAAATATTATTTTGTCAAAAATCTACTCAGTTTGTCTTCTCCCCATTAACAGAGTTAATCACTGAAGCAGTTCTAACCAATGTCCGATTCAGCCCTTTATCTATCGCTCAATGAATAATGTCATTATTATTTCGCGATCATTAATAAGATCAATATTTATTACAATACTACAACACCCCAAATGGAAGTTGGATGTTTCTTTTGATTCCAAAAAAATATGCAGCTATAGTTACATAAAATATCCAAATCATTACCATAAAATAAAGGAAACAGCAATACTTAATTATTCAGCTTCTGTTGTAAAAGTAAGGAGCAGAAATCAAAATGTTCTGTTTCTGCAGTAGTTTGTTACTATGGTTTGCATTTCACAGAGGTTTATGGAGGTCTGTTGTCTGCCATTGCTGTTTCCATGACGACAAGAGTACATGGTTCTTAAAATTAGAGTTGGTGTTAAGTGATAGGATATAACAATACATGAATCCATTCCCCTCAACCCCATGGATTTGAGAGAACTGTACTGTTGAGTTATAACTAAGAGCTTAAATTCTATTCTATGTTGTTGTACACATTCACATACTCTGACAACTGATGGCATAAACAATTCAACATTTCATAACACTTGTAACATATAACACACCTAATGACCATATGCTCTGTTAAAATCATCAACAAATCTGTCAAAAGACCAGCAGCTATATCACCCTGCAACTCCCAACTGGCAACCTGGTCAGCTGTGAGCCTGGTCAGTACCTGGATGAGACCACCTGGGAAAAACTAAGGTTTCTTCTGGAAGAGGTGTTAATGGGGCCAGTGAGGGGCGCTAACCCTACGGTCTGTGTGGGTCCTAACTCCCTAGTATAGCGACGAGGACACTACACTATTAAAAGGCACCGTCCTTCGAAAGAGAAGTAAAACTGAGGTCCTGACATTCTGTGGTCATTAAAAATCCCAGGGCGTTTCTCTAAAAGAATAGGGGTGTTTCCCAAATTTCCCATTGGCCTTTACCAATCACGGCCTCCTAATAATCCAAATCTCTGAACTGGCTTCATCACTCTGCTCCCCTCCCCACTGAGAGCTGGTGTGTGGTGAGCGTTCTGGCGCACTATGGCTGCCTTCACGTCATCCAGATGCACACTGGTGCTGGTGGAGGGGATCCCCATTACCTGTAAAGCGAGTGGAGTGTCCAGAAATACGCTGCGTAAGTGTAAGGAATTATTAAAAGACCAATATTTTTTCTACAACTTTTAATGGGTCATTTAGCCTCAAGTTAATTTTGCCAAGTTTCTGCATCTTTTCTTCTTTATTTCAGCTTCCATTGGGTATTGGCATTTTTGTGCAATGGTACAGTGCTTAAGAGTCACTTATATATATGTGTGGTTTCATTGTTTATTCAGCTATTTCTAGTTCTTTACAGGTCTACTGACTTAAAATAGATATGAAAAAAACGTACCTTGTTGTAGTATCACACTTGACACTTGCTGTGAATCTCCTTGTGTATAATGCACAATGGTACTTCCACGTGTGTAGCCTTGAAAATAATTTAACTTCAGGTCACATGCAGTACATCACAAAAAACTGAGGTTACTATGCATTACAGAGACAAATCTATTATGTATCAATCTACTAAGCAACAATGTTTTTTTTTCAACGTTAAATTTAACTGGAGTAATAACTAAAGAACTTCAAAGACCTTTTAGATTCCATGAATGAAATCCATCTTCTTTGGTTTCTCCCATTTTTCTTGATTATTTTAGTATCCTTATTTTAAGCCCTCCTTTATAAAACATTCATTGTGTACAAGTGCTACAATGCTGAATGAAATGTATAGAATGTTTAATAGATGTGCCACGCTACTCGTGATTATCAGGGTCTTATGATATTCATTTGGTTATTGCGCTGATCAAACACCAAACAAAAATAAGTTCCAAAACTCAGTCCTGCAGAAATGCTGGGTGACAGAAAGTGGGTTTTGTTCATGTGATTTTAAAAAGAGGAGCACCCTGAAGAGAGAGATCCCCTCTTGCTCACCTTGCGGCAACAGGTTGCTGCCAGCCTGAGAGTCCCCTGAGGAGTACGAAGGAAGGGAACTTCTGCCAGAGGGCATCTGATATCCTGAATGGAAAAAGATTTCCCGGGATTCACATAAAAACCATGAGAAATGTTACAAACAAGAGGAAAAGGCCATTTGGCCCCGTCTAGCCCATTTGGTAGTTAGTAGCTTATTGATCCAAGGATCTCATCCAGCTGTTTCTTGAAATAAAACAGGACGTTGTCTTTAATCACACATCTGGTCCATACTTCCCCAGACCCCAAAGTTACAGAACAAGATTTAAACCCTAAAACCCACAGAAATGTAATTCTGACTTATAGCTTTTTTGGAATTTATATCCACTTGCCTGTCTGTACTCACTTGATATCTAAGACGTTATCTGCATTTTAATTTAACACTAAGAAATCAGGTACACTGAAATTAATTTTACATTCTCATTTGCAAGCAGAAACTGTCTGCAAAGTAGTCACGTAACGAATGTCACGATTATAGTCCCCCCTCCTTAAGGGTGCTCCAGCCCTTTCACTAAGACTTTATTCTCTGCACCTGTTCCCTATTCCCAGCCCACCTTAAAAGCCAGGCGCTGACGCTCATCCGGGCTCTGCATCTGATTTCCATATCGTGCGAGTCCGGGACCAGGAGGCGCCTGGTCCTGTTAAGGTTTTAACCTCTGTTCCCGTTCCCGTTCCTGTTCCCCGTCCGCCGGTTCCGACCCGGCCTTCGTGGTTTTTAACTTGTTCTGATGGATCTCCTGGTTTTGGACTTACCCTTGCGTTTTGGATTATCCCTAAGGACTACTCTCTCGGATTGTTCGCCTCGGCCACACCTTCCCCGTGCACCAGCGCACCTTGGACACGCCCCCCTGTCTTCAGCCCCGTATTCCTGCATGACGTTTCCCTAGTGTTCCCCCCACTCCGTCGGACTGTGTCGTCCGCATAGGGTCCGGAAAGAACTGTTCGTTACAACGAAATGCTATGCTCTTATCTAACTGCTGCATATACTTCTACCTGCTTTGTCAAGAATTAAGCAGTTCTCTCATTCCCACACAGCTTTGACAGCCTTCTTAAAACTGAAAATGTAAAGTATGGCCCATTTACAAGAGTTTTTTTAGAAGATACCCCAAAAAGTAGAGAAGATAACATTTCACCTGTGGTGCCTTTTGGTATGTGGAAAAATCAGAGTTGGACTTAATTCCAAACAGTGTTTAATTTAATCTTTTCAAGTTCCATTATTTTATTATGTACTTGTTCCTTTGTAGTTCATGATACTGTCAATGTAGCACTGACACTGAACTGTCAGTTCAATGCTGACAGATTCCTTCCTGAACATTTTTCTGAGAAGTGATCTAATATAATAGGTAAGAAATATAATATCTTGGCCTACAGCACTGTTTAGGGCACTTGATCACTACACCTTTCAAGTCCACAAAGGCAGATGGGCGCCTTCAGTGTGTTACAAAGCTCTGACCAGTAGAAGTGTTTACTTCAAACTTATGAAAAAAGGTTCCTCTATACCTACATATTGTTATTGTGCATTGTGTATTGGCGTTCTGTAATATTAAAACTGTTTTATTTGTGGAACTTTACCTTGCTGTTGCAACCCTCTGTGAGATTCTCCATGTGAGTAAGACAGCGCAGTGACAGCCTGTCCCTCCACTCCTCCTGCTGAAGTACCTGCAAAAACAGGACAATTCTGTTAAATGACTAATCACTTAGTTCAGCTGTTCCAACCTATGCTTCAGTACCCCTCATTTAACAGTACCTTTGGAAGGTGATGGGCAACAGTACTCTTAGGAACTGAATTGTGAACAACTGCATTAAGGTTTTGAAAATGCAGAATTTTGTTATTCTGGTGTTTACACGGTGATGTGTACAGAACCTGTGCAAGAAGCCTATTACTCAGATTGAACCTAAACTGAAGACATTCCCACCACTATTTTTGAAAGAAATAACATAACTAACCATAACTTCCAAATTGTCATTTAGCATACTACATTCTTAATGTGGAAAAAGCAAACACTTTAAAATAAACTCTTTTAAAAAGTCACACAGTCATGAGGTTTTAAAACCTGCTCTGAAACCAAGTGGCTTATCGGGCTCCTTTTAGAAGTATTGTTGCCGAGGGTCTGAAATGCATGAAGGCAAATGACCGTCGGTGCTAACTGTCCCGTGAACTAACTGGACTGTGGCGAAGGGAAGAAAGATCACCTGCAGCATTGCTGCTGTGCATTCCCTCCCCAGAGGAGAACCCTGTCATCCCAGCAACTCCACTGCTGTTGGGATTGGAAGGCACAGAAGCAAGAAGGCCTGCAAGACAAAACACAACAGGCAGGAGATCATAAACGAGTTGGAAAACCTGGTAATGCAAGAACACGTAACGCACCTTATTCACGAATCAAACACCTGCTGCCACATCCCATGATTCATTAGATAAGACTTGTTAAAAGCGAGTGGAATACAGTGGTGACAACAAAAAAGTATTTATTAACAACCAAACATGAGCTGATGGTACAACTGATCTGGTGATTTTAGATCCACATTTATATACACCTTAGGGCAAAAAACAATCCAAAAAGTAACAAATAAGGACTTGATTGGCTTACCAAGTCCTCTGTAACACGAAAGCTGCTGGTATATCTGCTTCATGCGCTCGATATTGAGGCGGCTGGCCTCGGCGTGGTGCACCATGGGTTTGGGGTAATGAACTCCTATGACACATTTTGCTGCTTTTTGGACACTGTCAGGCGCATTCCAAGGATCGTAGATGTACTTGGCAGGAAATCCCCTCAGAACCGGCAAATAACGTCTAGGAAAATGTCATTATAAATGAAAATGGTATTGTGTGTAGCTATTGCGATTTAATAACAGAAAAACAAACTGTTTAAACTGGATTAGGCATTCTACCCATTACATTACCTGATGTAATCGCCATTGGGGTCGGTCCTTCTCCCAAAGCCCACTGGACAGTAGCAGTGAAAGAACTGCTGGAAAAAGGAGCTACAGGACAGCCACATCCAGCTGCCTGCATTCACACTCCAGTCTGCATCCAGGAGCAGCTCCTCAAACACCTGAGGACAAAGACAGCCTGAGATACAACCTACACTGGAGAAAGATAACCAGCAAGGGAGCAATTTCACAATCTCCATCTTGTTATTAAAGGAGATTTGTCTTGGTCTACCTGCCACGCTGAACTGGATATTAATATACAGTATGGTATAATTAATTCACCATATATTGACATACTTCACAAACTGCGGACACAAACGGTGAACGTTTCTTATGATCAATTATATTGGTCTTTTTAAAGATTTGTGCTGTTCAAACTAAAAAATAAAAATTTGCAATCTAAATGAGGGATACAAACCCACCACACATTGATGTCTTGGTTTAGATTTACAGAAATATTCTGAATTATTTTTTTTTATTTAGACATTTCTTGAAGAAGCCCAGAGTCTTGGGCTTAAGCAATCTGCTTGGAAAGCCTCCAACAGCCTCTAACAATCCTTTCCTTAAGAACCCTGTGCCTCCTAGTTTTGATCCTACATTTCAAATTGCGATCCCATATTCTTGTTTGCTCCAGAGAGTAATACAGTTTTCTGGGCTCATTCTGTACCACCGAAGTCTTTATATGTTCAGATCACGTCTCCTCTCAACAGCCATCCCCCCCCCCCCCCCCCCCAGACTGAAGAGATTTAGCTTAACTTTTCAGTATTTGACAATCACCTGAGACTAAGAATCGCTGTTGTTCAAATTAATTGAATCTTTTTTTTGAATGTCCTCAATCTGTCACACCATTTTGTGGTCTGGTCACCAGATTCTGAATGAGGTCCTATGAGGTCACTGTACGGTTTGAGCATAGCAGCATGGCTCAGAATTCCACAACTTTTCTACATACTGAAGATTTCCATGTGTTGTTTTTCTATTGCACCCAAAATAGTCATGATGAGGGCATGGAATATCCTCCGCCAGTGCCAGCAGCACACTGTGCCTGCCTATCCCTTACCTTCATGCCCTCCTCCCAGCTGACCCACAGGTCCCCGCGGGTCAGGAAGCAGGCCACCGCGTGCCGGGCCAGGTGGTGGATCCAACCCTCGTGTCGCAGCTGGGTCATGATGGCGTCGATCCAGGGGAACCCCGTCCTGCCCTCAGCCCACTTGGCCAGAGCCTCTGGGTTCTTGTCCCAGGGGATCTGCACGCAGATGGGGTTCCCCTCCATCTTGTCGAACCGGGGGTTGTTAGTAGCTGCCGTGTAGAAGAACTCCCTCCACAGAAGCTGCCCGTAGAGGGACAACGGGGGCGAACTGTTCTTTTTCACCTGTTGGCACACGCAGAACAGGGATTACAAACTGTTCCACGGCACTGTACGCACCTGACAACCACACCCCTGGAAAGTCCTCAAAATAATACTCGGCACAAATCTGCTACACTATTTAAAGTTTCATAGAAAGTAGGTTTAATAATTCAATGCAGAAAACATTTCATGAAACCATTAGAATTGTGTACCTGATCACACCTACTAATTTCCCATAATACAGATGGTTTGCTTACATGGTAAGGACATGGAAATAAGTTTTAAATACATTCATAAGCCCTACTGTATCGTGGTAATTTGCTGCGTATGTGAAAGTTTAAGTCAAATCTGTACAATGTAATTATTTTATTCACCACCACAATAAGGTTTCCATGAAATTAAGATAAAGTCGGCTTCAGACAATGCTCTAATCCCTGCTCACCTTTTTGTACAGGTCTGTCAGTTTGAAGTAGAAGAGGCGGCAGGAGAGGCAGCCAAACCGCAGGTACGGACTCAATCCCGTTGGACTCGCGAGGAGGGAGTTGGCATTCATTCTGGGCCTCTCGAAGTTGGCTACCCACGCCTGAAACGACCGAAAAACATTTCTCAGTGAGTTCTGTACAGACATTGGTAAAAACTGTGCAATAATACAAGTTTAGGAAAGAAGGGTTATTTAACATGCAAAAAGTTACAAATTCTGATCTAATTTAATTCTGATCTAAATATCAGCCTTCTGCACTAGTCTCCCTCAATCACTGAATAACGCATAGTTCGGGAGCGGGAAAGGAAGCTTCATTTTGGTGTCGATGAGAACATAAGAAAGGCTGAGGCCACGCAGTCCATTTAGCTCTTTCATTTTTGTTTTAGGTGTAGTGTTTATATTGTCATTGTCTCGTATTGTTGCTCATTCTCTACACATAGGAGCACATGTTGAGGTTTCCAGATCAAAGCCTGTCATCACCTTTCTTTCTAAATGTCTTTCCAATCGAGTGAGAGCCTCCGTTTCTCCTCCTGGCCAGACAGCAGAGGACAAGCCTTCCGTGTCAAAACCTGTAAGTACAGAGGCCAGAAAATAATGAAATGCAGAACTCAAAGCACACTCACATTTAGGGCTATGACCTGCTGACCCACATCTAGGCACAAAATAACTCAGAAAAAAAGTCATTTTGATAAGAAAGTACAGATAAAACTAGATGCAGTACATCACTAGGAAATGTGTTTAACCATTTTTCTAGATTGTTTTCTGAAATTGAGAAGATATGGTGCAATATTCCTTAGCAAGTTCATTACAGAAGAACTTAGAACCTGCTTAGATAATCTTATCAAACCTTTAAAAGATAGAAAATTTAAAACGAATTTTAAACCACACAATTAAGAATAAAAAGTAAAAGGTATATGGGTTTATGAAATGTTCAGTCCCTACTGGCAATGGAGGACTCACCCAGTTCCTCTAAAGATGGGACCCCAAATTTCTCATCATGATCGTCTGACACTGGAGTTGTGCATTTCCCCATCACCTCTGCAGTGATAGGCTCTGCAGGGGTTTCCAGAGGATCCATTCGACTGATCAGAGTCTGGAACCTCTTGTATGTCAGAGGTGGCTGCCCTCCATTTAACTCAATAATCCTGAAGAGAATTAAACACAACACTTATTACATTGTACACAGACAACAATATGCATAATGCATTTTTAATATGCTCAGAAAACCTGATGGGTTGTTAATTAGATAAATGATAAATGCAAAGATTAGCAGTCAAGCACATACTATTAGATCAGTCTCACAGTCCTTTCACCGAGATAGAGAAAATACCACATGCTTTGCAACAGTATTTCCTAGTACAGCATGACTTAAAACATAAGTATCTGCCACCATCTACTGGTTGCATCTGGTATTGTCGGCATTCAGAATCTTTCATACAACATGAACCAGCTTTTTACACATTTTTACATATTCTGAAATAGAACAAGGCATTACAGAAGAAAATAATTTGTGCATACAGTGCTTACAGAACCTCAACAATATCAGATTCTCTTATATATTGAGAATATAGGTGGTTCTCTTATCCAGAAAAACGGCTTACTTGTCTAAATCATACAAGGTGTGCGAGACCCGCACGATGACCTCCACGTCAGCCTCACTCGCCAGCTTTTTAATTGCTGCATCTCTCTCTTTTCCAAAAGGCTCAGAGTCATACTCAAACGACAGGCGGTTGATGTTCCATTCCTGGAGAGCATAAAAAATTAAAGCCGATTAAAAACAATCAAAATAAAAATAGGTACTGCAGATTTTTAACGGTAATGCATTGAGCAGAAACAAACTCGAATATCAGAAAGAAGCTATATTACGCAGCATCTGAAAATATCAGAAAATCACAGGTAAGAATACTACTTCATGAAGAACTAAAATATGAATATACTCTTTGTGAAATGACATTAAACTTGTATTTTATTCATTAATTGTAACAGTGATTTACTCAGACAGGACTATTAAAACTGTCCATTTGTGATCATGGGCACTAAATAAGATGACAGCCAAGCATTTTGTCTGTCATAGGCCAAAGGAGCCTAAATATAAGCCTTTTGTTACAAAGTAGGCAGGCTGCTTTGCTAACACACGAAAGATAATTGTCTAGTTTCTATATAACAAAAATTCAGCATCGCCTCAAAAGCAACTACACTTACCAGAAACACCCCAAGTACTATACATGCCAAATATCTTACAAAGAAAATAAAAGAGCACCTTTTTAATTTTAGAAACCTAGTAATAGAACCTCAACTCCAAGAACAGAAAATGTGTTCCTGAGAACATCTTATCAGACTAATAAACAGTGAGGCACAGACTGCAAACAAGTGGGATATTTAAGACACAAGGGAGCCCTTCAGGTTCTGTAAATACCACAAGCAACAGCGCTGCAGCCATGCTTATTTAACCCTGGGCTTTGTTCTGCATCTTCCAGCTCAGCTTCGTGTGGAGTCTGCTGTCCTTCCTGGCATGTGGGGGACCTGTATTCCCAGGTGGAAGTGGGTGGGTTTCGGTCTTGGCACCCTTGTGTTAGGAATGCACCTTGAAAAGCCTGGGAAAGACATCCGCTGGCTGCCCTCGGATGACAAACAGGCGGGAATTCAGCTTCCGAAGGCTGGCATCAAGATCTTCCAGACACTGAAGTAAAAACCTAAAAACATGGAATTAAGAAATTACAGGTCCGCTAAATCAAAGAATTTGATTATTTCAGCGGTTCTATCAGGGTTTGGAGTGTTGCCAGTTTTGAGCACACTTAACAATTCTCTGCCAGCAAAACTCGCTAAACGTGTAAATGAGTAATAGATAACGGCTTATATGATTTTGCCTTGCAACACAAAAGTACATTACCAGCAATGAATAGGTATGTAACGATTGTTTTGTCTTTAGACGGTGGATACTTTTGGACTATCTTTTTGTCTTTATAGAAATGTTAGCTGTGCACACGGAAAGTTGAAATATGGCACCAAATACCTTACTTTCCACCGTGACCAAATAATCCATTCACAGTGCAAGTGAAGAAATTTAGCCTACTAAATATGCAGCCCTTCTGACATACCCCATAGCTATACATAAATATAATCACCTCCTCAAAAGTGATCATGCTCATTACCAATTAACATTAGGGAGCCCACTCTATAAAACCTGTGTAATGAACTGGAATGAAGCAGCCTTATGTTGAATTTCTATGGCTCGGTCTTTGTAAAATCTTCATCAACATGCACAAAAAAGCCAAAATTCCCATTACCACTATGCACTTAAATAATGTTTAAATGTTTTCTTATTGAATTCAGAACATTTGACATCACCTTTAATTTCTGAGCGATTTTTTCATCTTACAAATTACTTTAAACTTAAAAAAAATGAGAAAACAATGAATTCACTGCACAGTGTCTCTCTTCTCACAGTTTCCCCACTGTCGCCAAAACAAATGTAATACTGGAGACTGAAAATACACCAAGTCCTGTCCACAAAACATGGTGAAAAGAGTAAGTGCAGTTGATGAACAGGAAAAATACCAAACGACAATGGCACAGAAATTCCACTTAAATCGTTAGGGAGCATGCTGTAGGAAAACTCTGGAACAGAGTGGACTGAATTTAATCAGAGACTGTTTAAAGTGGGAAAGGAGCAACATGTAACATGCAAGCAGACACAATGGTGTGATTAAACGGCACCAACAATTTTAAAACAGATTTAGTTCAGTATGCCTTCACCTTTTTTCCTAACCAAGTATCATTACTACCTTTTATGTAAGAACTTCTCATATTAGGGACTGAACCTTGTTGCAATAAGCAGAACAATAATGATGGTCACAGCAGTGTCATTAACAAAGGGCTGTCCATTTTAAAGGGTTTTCTCTTTAACCATGTGACAGCCCATTGAACTCAGCACAACCCGTTTCCATTTCTTGGTTAAAAACACTGAAACTGCTCATTACAAACCCCAGCCCGAGCTGCTTAACACTCTACATCACAGCAGCTGAGAGCCTGACCTCATCAGTCCTTCGAGGGGAGGTTACAGGTGACGCCGATCACTAATCCCAGAGCTCGTTTAACTCGCATTTCAGTCTGCAGCCTCACAGCTGAGCCCAGAGTGGATTCTTTATGGCTGCAGGATTTTACTCACCATCATGTGATGGTGAAGAAGATGAGATGTGCAAATATTCTTTTCAACAGAAAGGAGAAGCATGTAGCATACTGTACAATGACTAAAAAGACAGCGCTTAAAAACATAACAGTTAATAAGAAACAATTATACTAATCTCAAAGGGCAATGGATAGTTTTCCCTCAATTGGGGATCTAATGAAGACTCAACAACTGCTAACTACCATTTGAAGTGAGATGGGCAGTAGGGAAAAAAAACATTAAATGAATAGTTCCAGTAGGGAGCTGCGTCAGCATGTGTAGGCTACAATGGAACAAGTAAAGGTTTATTCCATGCTGAAAAGACACACAACGTTTTGGCTATGGAGCCTTCTTTAAATGAATAGCCCTACATATACAATAGAAATGACCTACAAACCTAGTTCCTGCTTTTAACTGCCTCCTGGTTAGTGCACTAAAATTCATGACATAATCAGTAAGGCATCTGAAGCTGTCTGATCCAGAGCTTAGGAATACTATGATATCATGACATAAGACAAGCTGATAGGCAGCTTAGTGGCATGAAATGTACAACACGTCCTCCAAGTGTAATACTTATGTTTCTGTTTAGCTAGGGCAACATTCAAACCATCTTAAATACCAGCTGGAACAAAAAGAACCTCTAGTGTCAAAGTTGAGTTTTGAACACGCATCAAATGCTTCAAAGGTTCCACATCTTCATATTTTCAGAGAAAAGATTTGCGAATCCCAAAAATAAATCCGGAAATTTCATGTCTTACCATAATAGCCTTCTTGAATCAAAACCAGTCTTAATGCACATATCCAATAGGGTCTATAGTAATTAATTTCACATCTCTACAATCAAAATTACATATGAATAAAAAAAAACAGAGTAATTAAGGTATAGGGGATGTGAAAAAATGACTACACTCCTAATTCCATTAGTTCAATTAAGGGAATAATTAGAATTGGGTGTTTAAATAATTAAGTAGATCCTGAGGACTGAGTTTGGAAGGCTCCACAATATATAAAGATAAAAAACACTGTCACCATTCAGGAGTGTGGAAAAAAGTAATGCCATAATGTAAGCAAATTCCTGAGGACCTCAGAAATAGTTACTGACGCTTATCAGTACAGAGGTTATAAAAACTTTTCTTAGAATTTAGGGCTCCACCAGTTCACTGTTAGATATGAATGAAGATGAAGACCACAGTCACTGTATGCAGCAACAGTCATCCAATCACAAGGTAACAACAAACCAGAAAATAATCAAGGAAGTTACAAAAAAATCCCAGAGTTACATCTCTGGAGGCCACTCTCACATTGGCCAATTTGACTGTTCATGACTCAAATAATGACCGAAGAAGGATAGCAAGGAGGAAACTAATTAATATGGTATGAGGGCTTTTTCATAGTGTAAATTGTTCATTCCTGTATATGAGAGAAATAGCATGAAACCACAATTCCCTCAAACTAAATATTTTTAGCACCGTGATGCATAACAGTTTCCCCCATTGTTAGTTTCACCATATAAATTGATGCATTTGTTCTGAACCAAAACATTATAAACCAAACAGGATGCTAACTATCGCTCAGCAAAAATTGCAAATGCATAATTAAGAAAGGGTAGAAATATAGGTCACATCAGTTACATAAAATGAAAATACCCAAGAGTGACTTACATAACATCAGTAAAATGAAAATTAAAGAATGGAATTCCCAGTATAATGCACTGATCCAATTCTGTTATTGATAATGCAGCGATTCATACCAACTCAACATATAAATGAGCCCAATGTACAGTAGGGAGAGTTAAAGTGCAGAACTGTATAACACACTAGTAAGGCCTCATTTACATCACTTGGGTCACCACATTCTAGAAAAGACATGCTCAGGAATTGGGCCGAAGAAGAGCAACCAGATACTTTTCAGGGCTCTGGGGAACATTCAACACTGTGGCTGAAGGAATGGAACCTTTTCAGTCTTGAACGGAGTACAAGGGGATCTGATTTACAATTCTCTTCGGCCTTTATAAGGTCAACCAAATGGAGCTGTTTAGAACAAAGAGTAAAACAGGAATCAGAAAATGCACAAGCAAACTAAATGGAGTGTATTTAAAACCAAGAGCAAAAGTTTGGATATGTGGCTTCAATAACATAGCTGGGTAGCATTTTTCTAGGCTTCTTTCAGGTAATAGCGGGATGAGATTCTTGAATCCATTAAGCACCTACTGTTCTCTAACAGTTCAAATCCTCACAGAACACAAATTTTGATTAATTGTAATTAATTTTTTTGGATACTGTGCCAAAAATGATTGAATATAGATAGAGCTCCCATTCCATAACACCAGTAAAATTAAAAGTTATCAATTTTAACTCCATGCTAATGGGAAATGAGTCTTTCTTCATGTCTGTGGACATTTCTGAAGGAGTAGGTACTCTATGCTGCAAGGTTAGAAGGGCTCTAATTCATTTTCCAGATGTGAATTTCTTCTTTGAATTACATACCTACCAGAACATCCAAAGAACCACAAATACCCGACAGCCACAAATAAACACCACATAACATGACTGAATTAACATAACATAATATGAATTACATAAGAAATGTGTTTGGCAAGAACATTTTTCATGGAAGCCAGAAGAAAAATTCAGAGCAAGCCAATAATTGTTTGTGCAAGGCTCCTAAAGCAAAGCAGCTGTGACAAGCAAATGGTATAGTGAACTTTTTTCTTGGATGTCAGTATGTTAATGTAATTTACAATCAGACATGTAGGAGACCAATAGAATCATTGTTACAAATCCTGCCTACGAGCTACAAATCTGCTTGGCCTTCACCACTATAGTGGCTATGGAACTGACTGGGTCACCACAACACAGACAGCTCCAAACCAACACCGATCAAAGTCTGACCTAGAAAGTCCAGTGAGGTGCAGGCTGTCTGCACAGGCCTCACAAGTTAATCCATGTGGCTGGGTGCTACAGTAATAGCACACACGTGTTTTTTGCACTGTCTGGGTCACAGTTGGAGACAGCAATCAGCAGCAGAAAGTAATCTCAAACTACAAAGAATAATAAATTATGGCAAAACTGAAGCTATATTTATCCATTCTGCCATTTCTGACTTTTATTATACTGCAATCTCTGGGCCAATGTGTTAAGTGTGCCTTGAAGATACTTTAAAACCAGGTTGCTCCTAAAATGCAAGAAATGTTTTTGATATGCAATTTAAAATACAAATCAGAAAGAATCAGATCAGATTCACATGTAAACCAGTAATTTCACAGTCGGGAAGACACCAAAGTGTTGATTTCCTCCTATAAACATGATCTTTTAAGTACAATGTAAACACTGAATGTGACACCATTCAGGTATTATAAATTTCAAATAAGTTGCAAATTGTACAAATGTGTCAAGATTAGTTTAATAAAAGAAAAGATCTTGTCTGAAAGTTTGAACTACACCAAGCACTAGCAGAACTCCTGGAAAACATCAGCAGCCTTGTTTAGTTTTCCACACCTCAGCATTTTCAGGTCTTTTCTAAAATGACTATGACACAAGCAATCATTCTGCTACACGTTTGCCTGTCAAAGTCACTAAAATAGCATTGTGAACATACAAATCAGTGTTTGGATCCACAGTCCAATAATGATGCGATGGTTCTCAATGAAAGCTTGAGTGACATCTTCCCCCAAAACACAATTTCCTCTTCCTCCCACTTCAGTAAACATGAGATGAATTGTTTTACGATACCACAGTTGCACTGGGTGGTTTGCAGAAGTAGGTCAGCTGCTCTAACAGCAACAAATTGTATAACCACTCAACGACACAGTGCCCTACTTCCTAGTGGCTATGTGAGTTATGCCATCTATTTTCTGACTAGGTAACAGCCATATAGTGGAAACCTACAGAGACATTCACGTAGTGTGAAGTCTCCCAGAATAGGCCATGTTTAGAATTTCAGATCTTGCACCGCACTATCCTGGTTCTACAAAAAGGGAAAAAAAAGTTTCACAAAAAAGGCAGCATGAAGTCCCTGCAGGCATTAACCAGCCTATCAACAGTACGTTAAAAGGAAAAAGTCAGTTAACACTGTTATCTTCTTGGAAATTAATGAAGCGACAATTTTAGAACTGCAATAGCTTTGAATACTTGACTGCTGATTCTGCACTGTTTAAATTCACTGTTATGTACATTAAACGGTTTTACAATGACTGTTATACCAATACATTAATTTATGTAATCGTTGACATAACACATTTTTCTATATATTTCCCTGTTTCTTATCTTTGCACAGAATCTCTTTGAACAATCAAGTTTTTATTACATTGCTGTAATACAGTGATCACTGCATGTTGATACATTTTTGTATCAAGATGCCATGTTTCTTTGCTGACTGTTTGATATTTATGTAAAAGTACTTCAATTCTTACCCCTTTCATTTTCAAGTTCTGTTTCAAAATCCTAACAGTACATCTTTAATGATAAACCAACCCTTTCAAGCACATTAACCTATCCTGATGTATGCTACATCCTTCCCAAGTGTACAAAAGAGAATAACCTCTTTCACCTAAATAAACCACTGTAAACATGACTCCAATTTAAAGTGTTAATCTACAGCAATCCCCAGTAAAACCTGAAATAAAATGTCTACTGAAACAACCTGCAATAAGACACTTCTATGTTCTTATTTGAATAAGGTCCTCACAAACTAACATCCGTTTAGCTCCTGAGACACCAAGAGAGTGAATCAGTTTCTGTCTTCCACTGAAACAACACTCAACCTCCGTAAAAACATTTGTTTCTAAATCTAGCACAGTAGAAATGATTCAAGTAAACACTTCAACTGCACTGTTCATCGATGGGTGAGATGTAAACAGAATACTTGAATGTTAAATGTCAAAGAACTATGTGTACTACCATTTCCAGGAAGCTACGGCTTCACTTTACAAAATTAGATCCAGATGGTATTCAAGCCAAAAGTGTAAGAAGAAATGGTTCAACTCATATACACCATTTATTTTTGGATGTTTGTGTTAAACACGCATGGCCAATCCTGACCAGGTCCTTGGAGCCTCCCAATCATATAGGTCACTCTCGCTATACAAATCCATTTAAACTCTGTTCGATAAAATTTAGTAGGCGACAAACTGGTATACACCAACACAAACCTGATTCCATCCCTGCTATAGATAGAAAAAATAACTTTCTTTGGAAGCCATTACAGATACCCAGCTAGTCCTAATCAATTGTAAAAGCTGCTTTCACCTAACATAGGAATTTCACTCTACTGCAAAAATTGACTAAAGTTCCTGTTCTTACCAGACTTCCCTGTCCAGAATCAGACCTCTGTCAGGGCCCAACAGCTGTGAGGCAGCTCTGCTAACCACCACACCAACTTGCAATTAATGCTCAAAGTCACAGAATTAAAAAAAAAACCCAGGAATTGTAATTACAACAAATACCTATAGTAAGATCCATCCAGAGCATTAATGAGAAACTGACACCTCAGTGGTTTAATTCAGCAAAACAGTGTTATCATTTGGTTCTATTTTATTGCGTATTAAAAAAATTTGAACAAATTTATTGTCATTTTGCTTTGTCCCTTCAGTAAAATTCTGTACATTTCAGCAGAACCATACAGAGTAATGACAAGAGTCCTGTAATGCAGAAGGCAAGAATTATAATAGTGACAAAACAGAAATTTTACTGGTGGACTGCAAATCTTAGCCAGATAAACTTAGAGGTCTCACAGCAACAGTGATGGCTTCACCATTCTCACGTCAGCCATTGTCAGGAGTCTGGGAGTCACACCTAATCCTCCCCCGTCCTTGGAGCCACATGTGAAAAATTAAATTAAGATTTGATTAAGACATCTTTCTTCCACCTTAGAAATATTGCCCGCATTAGGCCATTTTTATCAATGCCCGATGCCGAGGGCCTGATCCATGCCTTTATAAGATCAAGGCTTGATTTCTCCAACTTTTTACTGTATGTGGTCCCTAACTCTCTTCTCAACAAGTGGCAATAAGTTCAAAGCTGTTGTTTTGAACAATATGTTGCAGCCAGCAGCCATATCACCCTAGCACAACTGGCAGCCCACTGGAGCTCAGCAGGTGTGAGCCTGGTCAGTACCTGGATGGGAGACTCTTGGGAAAGCAAAGGCTGCTGCTGGAAGAGGTGTTAGTGGGACCAGTAGGGGGCGCTCACTCTGCGGTCTATTGCAATGCCCCAGTATAGTCACGGGGACACAATACTATAAGAAGGCTCCATCCTTCGGATGAGACGTAAAACCGAGGTCCTGACTCTCTGTGGTCATTAAAAATCCCAGGGCATCTCTCGAAAAGAGTAGGGGTGTTACCCTGGCATCCTAGCCAAATTTCCCCTTGGCCTTTACCCATCATGGCCTCCTAATATTCCCCATCTCTGAACTGGCTTCATCACTGTGCTCTCCTCCCCACTGATAGCTGATGTGTGGCGCACTATGGCTGCCTTCGCATCATCCAGGTGGGGCTGCACACTGGTGGTGGTGGAGGGGAGTCCCCATTACCTGTAAAGCACTTTGACTGGAGTGTCCCAAAAAGCGCTATATAAGTGTAAGCAATAATGATTATTATAAAGCTCTGCATCTAGAGTACTGACTCACACCAGACCCGGGCAGCATATCACTCCTTCAGGTAAGACTCTACATTGGTTGCCTATAAAGTTTTTGTTTGAATATGTAACTTGTTCACATTTAAAGCTCTAAACACTATGGCTCCATCATACATCTCTGAACCTCTGCATGTTTACACTCCCCCCGTAGGCTCAGCTCCTCTTCTTACAGTCCCCAGGATGAAATCACGGGCTTTCGGTGACTATATCGCTGCTCCTGTGTTGTGGAATGACCTTCCTCAGACTTTACAAGACACAACTTCTTTAACTCTCTTCAAATCTAAACGTAAAACATACCTTTTTATCAAAATCTATATCTGATTGCCTACAGTCAATTTGTAAAAACTGTCCCCCCCCCATTTACTTTTACTGTAGTTTTCTTGTCTTTTTCTTTATTCATGATGTACAGCATCCTTAGGTTTGGAAAAGCATAGAAATACTAACTTAGAAACGAATGTAAGTGTCCAGTTTAGCCTGAGGCAGTTATCAGTATTGGTGAATCATTATTTTAACACGCGTGCACTAGCGTGGAAGACACTCCATATAGCTTCAGCTTCAGTAAAATATTGTAGTTTTCTTGCAAGTAGAAAGGTATTTCAGAGGTATTCCAAAAACAGATGTAATTCTAAACAGCTAAAGAAAATGTGTTATTTTTGTCTTGATCAGAGTTGCCCGCGTGTGTACTGTGATGTGCTGAGGCAGAAATTCCAAAAATTATGCCATCTGTTATTTAAAATGAATACCATTAATTTAGAAGAAGATATTGCTACAAAGTATAGTGTTACACTAAAGGTTTAATTAAATAAGTATATTTATATAATTATATAATTGACTGGCATTCAGAAAAGAGTACAGATAAGGGGTGATAGTGGTACTGGGAGTGATGTGAGTAACAGAGTACCACAAAGACCTGTATTAGGACCACTGCTCTTCCTAATTTAGATTACTTGCGTATTAAGATTCTGCCATAATCAGAAAGTAGTAAAGTCTACAGATGATATAGAGAAGACTACAAGAGGACCTAATACTAGCATTCAAAATGTCAGTCCAGCAGATTTCTGTACGCTGAACAGCAAAACAAAAGCCAGAGGGCACAAGTTTAAACTACATGACAATGCTTTTAAAACTGAGACGAGGAAGCACTAGTTTACTCAATGGGCTGTGGGAGTGCGGCAAACAGTACCCAGTCACGCTGTTGATGGGAATTCCCTGGTCAGATGATATTCTTGAATCAATTAACTACTCACTACCAAGCAAGCTAGATGGGCCAAATGGCCTCCTTATAACAACACAACAGGACGATTTGAAAACACTGGCTCAAAAGAAATTCAAGACTGTAAAAAACAGACAGCAGATGATGTTTAATGCAGAGAAGCATAAAGTCGAAGGCTAGAAAAACAAGCAATAAAAATGAGAAGGGAAATATAAGAAGCTGCTTATGAGAAATTTGGTGGCTATGCTCACATCAGTTTCAGCTTTGATGCATCTTTGTGAAGTCAAGTTGAAACTTTTCCCAGAAGTCAATTAGCAAAGCTGTATGTCTTGGGGGGGGAGCACACAGAGGAAACCCATGTGAACACTGGGGGAACATGCAAACTCCACACAGACCGCACCCCAGGAATTGAACCAGAGACTCCAGCGCCATGAGGCAGCAATGCTAACCACTGTGTCACTCCCCCCATTAACATCAAACAAAAACCAAAAGCAAATGGAAACTAAGAGAAGCGAAATTAAAACCGAGAACAGGAGGCACTTCTTTAGCCAAAGGGTTATGGGAGTCTGGAGCAACATGCTCAGCCACTTCTTTCAAGACATGGCTGGATAAGAACATTAGATCACATTAGATCAATAAGCTAGGAAATACAAAAAAACTAGATGGAAGGGCTGAATGACCTTATTCAAGAGAAGTAAACAAAAAGTTTCCCGATCCTCTTTTTATTATGAACTTTCTGAGCTTCTGCAGAAGTAAAACACCATGATTTTTATCATAAATGCAACAAATGATCAAATTTTGCTTCCTTCATTTTTACTTTGTTTCACACTTCAACATTGCTTAACCCTTGTGCTACACCATCCAGGCACACACATTAACAGCACATGCAATATCTTCATGCAATGAAGCAACACTATTTTAAACAGGCTTCAGCATAGTGCCCTCATCATGTTTCACCAAATCTTCTTTGTACAGTACACTTGCATGTCAGCTTATTTCACAGTCAAACAGGACCAGCAATTATGCAGGTCTATATAACTTAATTTCAGTCATGTAATTTTATAGGATTTCTGCTTCAATTAATTTGTTGCATAATAGCATTTTTATTAATTATTTTCTCTTGGCAGATATACAGGCTTCAGGCCTCCAGATGACGTAGACATTTATTACAAAGTCCACACTTTGTGTTTTTTCCATATTAGGATACATTTTGTTATCCAATGTGAAGAAACTGCTGCATTCATTAAGACCAAAGTAATAACATTCACAGCTTGCTAGTCATTTTTTAAAGGAACACACCTGAAGTGTGTTACACTTGAAGAAGGCTCCACAGCCGAAACGTTGTGTTTTCTTTCTTCTCTTTTCAGCATGGAATAAACCTATTACTTGTTCCTTTGAAGCCTACACATGCTGATGCAGCTACCCACCTGAATTTTTCAAAGGAAACTGCATTTATCCATCCAAATTCAGACAAACTTAGATATAAGATTAATATTATATTTTTTCTATTCTTTAAAAGACTCTTTAAATGAAACTGTCTTAAAAACATCCGAGATCAAGCTATCGTATGTCCAAGGTAATATAGTATTCGAACATGAAACAATATTCCTTGACAGCTCATCATTTAGCAACCCAGACATCACTTAATATGTCACAATACTTTATAAATACACTCAGCCCGAAGCAGTAAAATCTAAGATCTAATCACTTGGCTCTTTATAACATTTATAAATACAAAAGTCAAATCCAGTTCTCAATGGTACACCACCTATTGTTAAAACAGTTAGTCTGTAAAAAACAAAAAAAAATGGTTGTGTCGTCAATATATTTGTTGTTTGCAGATGAGACAACTTTGAGTATCCCAGGGCGAATTCTGTTGTCATTAACATCAACATTTTGCACTGCATACTTCTTCATTCTTAATTACTGATTATTATTCCCAATAACAAGAATTTCTTACAAGTGTACTTCTAACTGTCACACAGAAGACGAAAAACTAAAAATAACTTCCATATTGCACGTGACATAACCTTCTGGTGTTTCCTGGTGCATAAATAGGAGACACTTAATTCAAAACTATTGTAAACTTGTGTATTATTCCACATACAAGAATGTAACAGGAAGAGCCTCACAAGTGTAAAAAAAATGTTATACTTTAGGGTTAGTGGGTAGCGACTAGACAATGCTAATACGATGCCTGACTGATTCACAGCATTGCACAGCTCTAACAGCTAAGACAGCAGATTTTGATCAATAACTGCGCAGCAAAAATCTAGCGTCTTCTTTTGGGTACGTAGTTAAATTTGCATATAAAGCAATACATTAAGCAGCTTGATTCATTGTTTCTCGTTGTTAATTCGACAATAATGTTCTACAGCTCCCAAGGTAGAAATGCTGTAAACAACTTTCTTCGCCCCAGCGCGAAGTTCTGTAGCTACAGGAGACGTGTCGCAACACACAAAGCGCACAATCCGAGAGGTTAACGTGGTCCCGGAGCACTAGGAATGCAAACACACAAGGAACAGCGCACATCCGCAACACAACACAACCGCACATGGAGCACCTCTCTCGCGCGTTTTTAGTAAACAAAAACAAAAAGTTTCAAACGCGGTTGATCGTCATGATGTTTTTTCAAACCCTCTCACCTCCAGCGGTTGATCCCGACGTTGGACGACCCCGCGAACCAGGGGTCCAGTATGTAGACGCAGCGCAAGCTGGCGGCGCCCTTGAGGGACTCCCGGAGCGCAGGGCTGTCGTGCAGCCTCAAGCCCTTTCTGAACCAGTGGACAGTGTTCACGACCATTACTCCCTGCGGCGGTGGAAACACGCTCTTCTGAAACCACTACTCCTACACTACCAGGGCCTTGGGTGGCACGTCAACCAGACACCACAGAGCCGGCGGGTTTCACTTCGTGCTCGATGTCTTCCCTATTCTTAGTCTACCTGAGTCGAAACAGAAGCGGTCAGTTCGGAACGGCGTGTCCCAGGCAGGAATTAACCCTGTTCTAACAAAACTTTTCCCATGGAATTGTAAAATCCAGAGAACGCCAGCAAAACCATTGGGGCGCGAATCCCAGCGTTTCGTCTCCGTCACGACACCCGCCGAGCCCAGAGACGATCCGTCAAGGTTTGAAACACCTGAGGGGGGGAAACAAACACAAACTCTGGCCGGCCCTTTTCTAGATCGCCGGTTCTGTAACTTCTTTCCCACACGGGTCCAAACGCCAGAAAATTGCTCGTTTGCTTGCTGAAAGTGACACACGAACTAGGGGCTGAAACTGCCCTTTCCTGAAGGCGATGACGATGATGAAGGTGTCAGTTCACCGTCTCCCACAACAGATCCTTTGCCTGCAACGACACTGGCCCTCTCTGTGATTATCCGGGTTTCTCACAGCCATCCCTTAGAACCCCAGCGTGCGGAGCCGTAGTGTGTATTAATATTTTCGGGCTGAAGACCACACTGCTGGCTCTTTCTGTTTCTCGGCGCAAGACTGCGACAGTCACCCTCCTCTCCGGCCACGTCAGTCAAGCGCCCTCCCTCCGCCCCGCCCTGCTGCTACGCAACCGCCACTCGCGGACTCTGATTGGCTGCAGCGGGAGTGACGTCCCTGCCCTCAGTCACGTTCTGGTAGTGTGATGCCATGGTCACAACGCAGCCTTAGCGGGAATCGTCCGCTTTTTTCCTATTCCCTGGCCTGAATTCTCTCCGCCCCGGCCCATTAAGGCCCGCTAGCCACCGTTCAAGCGCTCCACGCTCATGGGCGAGGGTTTTAACCCAACACTAGGCATGTTGTTATGGCGAATCGTTCCGGCCTTCCAAGTTCCGCCCTGTTCGCCAGGACGCTCTCCCATTGGTCACGGTCCCAGGACCCGGATGAACACGTGAAGCAGGGCGAGACGAAACCACCGTGTCTCCACGTGTTCATCCCCACTGTACAGTGGAGGAGGGGAAGGATCCTTCGAGTTAGGTAACAGCAATACACACCCCTCCTCCTCCTTGGCACTGGCGTTATATAGGCGCTGGATTTAACTGCGTCACTGCGCTGTTGAGGATGGTTTTTTTCCTCGTGAACTAGTGCTGTTCCATCCATTTTTTAACCGCTTAAAGGGTCGTGAGGAGCATCAGAACTGCCATTCTGTAACAAAAGTATTTGAAAGTAGAACTGCATATCAGCTGTTACAGTGTTAAGCACTGCTAGTGCAGAGCTTCTGTACAGGAATGCTTTCTTTCTTGACACTCCTTGTGCTGTGTATGAGAATCCTCTGCCTGAACAGCTTCACATTAACATAAGCCTAAAGACCAGGCAGTAACGGTAAACCCATGATAATCGCTTTTAGATAGATAATACTTTATTAATCCCGTAGGGAAATTAATGATAAACACAGTACCTTCAGGGGGATGAGTGCTCCTACCATCACTGGAGATTTTTAAGTTTGTTGTTCCTTTTCAGCTTTTGAAAGTAAGAATACCAGTAAGAATACAGCACACACAGAAGAATCCATTAATTATTTGATTATTGAATGTAAACACGCTCTTTCTTTACGGAGGGGAAACTAAGTTAGAACAGTCCTATACAAGATTATACAAGATGGTATACTATCCCCAGTTACATAGACAGATGCACTGTGGAATAAAAGTGTTATCCAATCAACCCCTGTTGTGAAAAAATGTTATTGAAACTGCAAGGTTTATTAACACTGCATAACCTGGAGTTTAACAAATTAATTACCAATCTGACCATTATCACATCAACTGTCTGCTTTTTATAATGCAATAAAGTGAATCACAAGATTGTTATGTATCTCTAGTGTACTGGTTATTTAATGTTCAAAAACACCTAAACAAGCTGAAAATACAGGAAATTCAACTGTTATTGTAAATAGCAATTACAGATCAATGGATTTTACAATCAACATTGTGAGAAATGACTTCAAAATATGCATTCTGTTAAAAATGAAAGTGATAATGCACATCATTTCTAACAATATTTAAATAATGCAACACAGATGTCCACAAATTAGGACAAAGAATGTTGAAGGTGAACATAGTGTAACGCTTACGGCCGACAGGTACTGTGTAAGAGCCGGCTTACCAGAGCAGGTGACGTCACCGCCCTTCCCAGTAATAGCAGGACCACACCCCCTGGGCTGTGGAGAGATCTCTCTTTGGCTCATCGGGCTGGGTCCCTGCTGAGTGATTCGTACTGTAGACCTGAAGAAAGATATCTCGCTCCTCTGTATACTTGTATACGGTTGGACTGACAAATAAACTTGAACTTGTCTCATGCTAACAACAGAAACAACAGAGTTTCAGAAACTCTGGGGTACCTGGATGGCACAGTGCACCTCGAGGTCGTTGTACAAAAAACTGAGTCGGTCGGATAAAAAGTTGTCACCAAGCATTACTGAATCTACTGCAATTTCAAGAGCTTTGATCAACTGTCTTAAATGAGTCCTACACGTGCCTTTTGATTTGGGGAACATGTCAAAATACCATGACCAGAGAGGCTCAGATGTAGATTGCAAAATTCTCAGTAGACACCCCAGATAGATTTAGTGTTAGCTTTTACACTCTATTTACACAATTTATTTGTTGATCACTCTATTTTGGGGCCCAAATCAGGTTTAGGACGAGTGTTTTTTTGTCCTTCTATGAAATTTTTTTTTTAAAAACTCCAGGGGGCCTGGATGTCACAGTGCACCGCACGGCAGTTGATTTCGAAAACTGAGTCAGTTGACTCACACGGGTAACCAAGCATGATTGAAACTCATTCAAATGCAAGTACTTCTATCCGTGGTCTTGATTGTTTCCTACTCATTCCTTTTGGTTTGGGGAAAACGTTAAAAAGCTCAGTGGACATCCCAGGTAAACTAAGGATCAGAATTTACACACTACTTAGATAATTTTGATTTTCAGGGTTGGATTTTTGGCCCAAGATAAGTTGAAGAAAAGTGGTTTCGTGATCCTAGCTGAAATTTTTTTTTTCCGAAACTCCGACGGGCCTGGATGTCGTGGTGCACCGCGCGGCAATTGTATTCCAAAACTGAGTCAGTCAATCTACATCTGAGCCTCTCTGGTCATGGTATTTTGACATGTTCCCCAAACCAAAACGAATAATGGGAAACAATCAAGACCACGGATAGAAGCACTTGCATTTGAATGAGTTTCAATCATGCTTGGGTACTCGTGTGAGCCGACTGACTCAAATCCATACCTGAAATTAAAAATTCTCTGAGTGGTGTGTAAATGCTGATCCTTACCCTACCTGAGGTGTCCACTGAGCATTTCCGCGAACTCTAGTTGAAGTTCTCTAGGCATAAGATTTTGACGTGTTACCCAAACCAAAAGGAATGAGTGGGAAACAATCAAGACCATGGATAGAAGCACTTGCATTTGAATGAGTTTCAAGCATGCTTGGGTACACGTGTGATCTGAGTAACTCAGTTTTGGAATACAACTGTTGCGTGGTGCACCGCGACATCCAGGCACCCCGGAGTTTCTGAAAAAAAAATTTCAGCGATTTTCACGAAACCACATTTCTTCAACTTCAATTGGGATAAAAATCCATCCCTGAAAATAAAAATTCTCTGAGTGGTGTGTAAATGCTGATCCTTACCCTACCTGGGGTGTCCACTGAGCATTTCCGCGAACTCTAGTTGAAGTTCTCTGGGCATGGGATTTTGACATATTACCCAAACCAAAAGGAATGAGTGGGAAATAATCAAGACAACAGATAGAAGCACTTGCATTTGAATGAGTTTCAAGCATGCTTGGGTACTCGTGTGATCTGAGTGACTCAGTGTGAAATACAACTGTCGCGTGGTGCACCGCGACTTCCAGGCACCCCGGAGTTTCTGAAAAAAAATTTTCTGCGATTTTCACGAAACCACTTTTCTTCAACTTGAATTGGGCTAAAAATCTATCCCTGAAAATAAAAATTCTCTGAGTAGTGTGGAAATGCTGATCCTTACCCTACCTGGGTTGTCCACGGAGCATTTCCGCGAACTCTACCTGAAGTTCTCTGGGCATGGGATTTTGACATGTCCCCCAAAGCAAAAGGAATGAGTGGGAAAAAATCAAGACAACAGATAGAAGCACTTGCATTTGAATGAGTTTCAAGCATGCTTGGGTACTCGTGTGATCTGAGTGACTCAGTTTTGGAATACAACTGTCGCGTGGTGCACCGCGACCTCCAGGCACCCCGGAGTTTCTGAAAAAAAACATTCTGCGATTTTCACGAAACCACCTTTCTTCAACTTGAATTGGGCTAAAAATCCATCCCAGAAAATAAAAATTCTCTGAGTAGTGTGGAAATGCTGATCCTTACCCTGCCTGGGTTGTCCACTGAGCATTTCCGCGAACTCTACCTGAAGTTCTCTGGGCATGGGATTTTGACATGTTCCCCAAACCAAAAGGAATGAGTGGGAAACAATCAAGAAAACAGATAGAAGCACTTGCATTTGAATGAGTTTCAAGCATGCTTGGGTACTCGTGTGATCTGAGTGACTCAGTTTTGGAATACAACTGTTGCGTGGTGAACCGCGACCTCCAGGCACCCCGGAGTTTCTGAAAAAAAAATTTCTGCGATTTTCACGAAACCACTTTTCTTCAACTTGAATTGGGCTAAAAATCCATCCCTGAAAATAAAAATTCTCTGAGTAGTGTGGAAATGCTGATCCTTACCCTACCTGGGGTGTCCACTGAGCATTTCCGCGAACTCTAGTTGAAGTTCTCTGGGCATGGGATTTTGACATGTCCCCCAAACCAAAATGAATGAGTGGGAAAAAATCAAGACAACAGATAGAAGCACTTGCATTTGAATGAGTTTCAAGCATGCTTGGGTACTCGTGTGATCTGAGTGACTCAGTTTTGTAATACAACTGTCGCGTGGTGCACCGCGACCTCCAGGCACCCCGGAGTTTCTGAAAAAAAACATTCTGCGATTTTCACGAAACCACCTTTCTTCAACTTGAATTGGGCTAAAAATCCATCCCTGAAAATAAAAATTCTCTGAGTAGTGTGGAAATGCTGATCCTTACCCTGCCTGGGTTGTCCACTGAGCATTTCCGCGAACTCTACCTGAAGTTCTCTGGGCATGGGATTTTGACATGTCCCCCAAACCAAAATGAATGAGTGGGAAAAAATCAAGACAACAGATAGAAGCACTTGCATTTGAATGAGTTTCAAGCATGCTTGGGTACTCGTGTGATCTGAGTGACTCAGTTTTGGTATACAACTGTCGCGTGGTGCATCGCGACCTCAAGGCACCCCGGAGTTTCTGAAAAAAAATTTTCTGCAATTTTCACGAAACCACTTTTCTTCAACTTGAATTGGGCTAAAAATCCATCACTGAAAATTAAAATTCTCTGAGTAGTGTGGAAATACTGATCCTTACCCTGCCTGGGTTGTCCACTGAGCATTTCCGCGAGCTCTACCTGAAGTTCTCTGGGCATGGGATTTTGACATGTTCCCCAAACCAAAAGGAATGAGTGGGAAACAATTAAGACAACAGATAGAAGCACTTCCATTTGAATGAGTTTCAAGCATGCTTGGGTACTCGTGTGATCTGAGTGACTCAGTTTTGGAATACAACTGTCGCGTGGTGCACCGCGACCTCCAGGCACCCCGGAGTTTCTGAAAAAAAAATTTCTGCGATTTTCACGAAACCACTTTTCATCAACTTGAATTGGGCTAAAAATCCATCCCTGAAAATAAATATTCTCTGAGTAGTGTGGAAATGCTGATCCTTACCCTACCTGGGGTGTCCACTGAGCATTTCCGGGAACTCTACTTGAAGTTCTCTGGACATGGGATTTTGACGTTACCCAAACCAAAAGGAATGAGTGGGAAACAATCAAGACAACAGATAGAAGCACTTGCATTTGAATGAGTTTCAAGCCTGCTTGGGTACTCGTATGATCTGAGTGACTCAGTTTTGGAATACAACTGTCGCGTGGTGCACCGCAACCTCCAGGCACCCCGGAGTTTCTGAAAAAAAAATGTCTGCGATTTTCACGAAACCACCTTTCTTCAACTTGAATTGGGCTAAAAATCCATCCCTGAAAATAAAAATTCTCTGAGTAGTGTGGAAATGCTGATCCTTACCCTGCCTGGGTTGTCCACTGAGCATTTCCGGGAACTCTACCTTAAGTTCTCTGGGCATGGTATTTTGACATGTTCCCCAAACTAAAAGGAATGAGTCGGAAACAATCAAGACAACAGATAGAAGCACTTGCATTTGAATGAGTTTCAAGCATGCTTGGGTACTCGTATGATCTGAGTGACTCAGTTTTGGAATACAACTGTCGCGTGGTGCACCGCAACCTCCAGGCACCCCGGAGTTTCTGAAAAAAAAATTTCTGCGATTTTCACGAAACCACTTTTCTTCAACTTGAATTGGGCTAAAAATCCATCCCTGAAAATAAAAATTCTCTGAGTAGTGTGGAAATGCTGATCATTACCCTACCTGGGGTGTCCACGGAGTATTTCCGCGAACTCTACCTGAAGTTCTCTGGGCATGGGATTTTGACATTTTCCCCAAACCAAAAGGAATGAGTGGGAAACAATCAAGACAAGAGATAGAAGCACTTGCATTTGAATGAGTTTCAAGCATGCTTGGGTACTTGTGTGATCTGAGGGACTCAGTTTTCGAATACAACTGTCGCGTGGTGCACCGCGACCTCCAGGAACCCCGGAGTTTCTGAAAAAAAACATTCTGCGCTTTTCACGAAACCACTTTTCTTCAACTTGAATTGGGCTAAAAATCCATCCCTGAAAATAAAAATTCTCTGAGTAGTGTGGAAATGCTGATCCTTACCCTACCTGGGGTGTCCACTGAGCATTTCCGCGAACTCTAGTTGAAGTTCTCTGGGCATGGGATTTTGACATGTCCCCCAAACCAAAATGAATTAGTGGGAAAAAATCAAGACAACAGATAGAAGCACTTGCATTTGAATGAGTTTCAAGCATGCTTGGGTACTCGTGTGATCTGAGTGACTCAGTTTTGGTATACAACTGTCGCGTGGTGCATCGCGACCTCAAGGCACCCCGGAGTTTCTGAAAAAAAATTTTCTGCAATTTTCACGAAACCACTTTTCATCAACTTGAATTGGGCTAAAAATCCATCACTGAAAATAAAAATTCTCTGAGTAGTGTGGAAATGCTGATCCTTACCCTACCTGGGGTGTCCACTGAGCATTTCAGCGAACTCTACTTGAAGTTCTCTGGGCATGGGATTTTGACATGTTACCCAAACCAAAAGGAATGAGTGGGAAACAATCAAGACAACAGATAGAAGCACTTGCATTTGAATGAGTTTCAAGCATGATTGGGTACTCGTGTGATCTGAGTGACTCAGTTTTGGAATACAACTGTCGCGTGGTGCACCGCGACCTCAAGGCACCCCGGAGTTTGTGAAAAAAAAATTTCTGCAATTTTCACGAAACCACTTTTCATCAACTTGAATTGGGCTAAAAATCCATCCCTGAAAATAAATATTCTCTGAGAAGTGTGGAAATGCTAATCCTTACCCTACCTGGGGTGTCCACTGAGCATTTCCGGGAACTCTACTTGAAGTTCTCTGGGTATGGGATTTTGACATGTTCCCCAAACCAAAAGGAATTAGTGGGAAACAATCAAGACAGCAGATAGAAGCACTTGCATTTGAATGAGTTTCAAGCATGCTTGGGTACTCGTGTGATCTGAGTGACTCAGTTTTTGAATACAACTGTCGCGTGGTGCACCGCGACCTCCAGGCACCCCGGAGTTTCTGAAAAAAAATTTTCTGCGATTTTCACGAAACCACTTTTCTTCAACTTGAAATGGGCTAAAAATCCATCACTGAAAATATTAATTCTCTGAGTAGTGTGGAAATAGTGATCCTTACCCTGCCTGGGTTGTCCACTGAGCATTTCCGCGAGCTCTACCTGAAGTTCTCTGGGCATGGGATTTTGACATGTTCCCCAAACCAAAAGGAATGAGTGGGAAACAATCAAGACAACAGATAGAAGCACTTGCATTTGAATGAGTTTCAAGCATGCTTGGTTACTCGTGTGATCTGAGTGACTCAGTTTTCGAATACAACTGTCGCGTGGTGCACCGCGACCTCCAGGCACCCCGGAGTTTCTGAAAAAAAATTTTCTGCGATTTTCACGAAACCACTTTTCTTCAACTTGAAATGGGCTAAAAATCCATCACTGAAAATATTAATTCTCTGAGTAGTGTGGAAATAGTGATCCTTACCCTGCCTGGGTTGTCCACTGAGCATTTCCGCGAGCTCTACCTGAAGTTCTCAGGACATGGGATTTTGACATGTTCCCCAAACCAAAAGGAATGAGTGGGAAACAATAAAGACAACAGATAGAAGCTCTTGCATTTGAATGAGTTTCAAGCATGCTTGGGTACTCGTGTGATCTGAGTGACTCAGTTTTGGAATACAACTGTCGCGTGGTGCACCGCGACCTCCAGGCACCCCGGAGTTTCTGAAAAAAAATTTTCTGCGATTTTCACGAAACCACTTTTCTTCAACTTGAATTGGGCTAAAAATCTATCCCTGAAAATAAATATTCTCTGAGTAGTGTGGAAATGCTGATCCTTACCCTACCTGGGGTGTCTACTGAGCATTTCCGCGAACTCTACTTGAAGTTCTCTGGGCATGGGATTTTGACATGTTACCCAAACCAAAAGGAATGAGTGGGAAACAATCAAGACAACAGATAGAAGCACTTGCATTTGAATGAGTTTCAAGCATGCTTGGGTACTCGTGTGATCTGAGTGACTCAGTTTCCGAATACAACTGTCGCGTGGTGCACCGCGACCTCCAGGCACCCCGGAGTTTCTGAAAAAAAATTTTCTGCGATTTTCACGAAACCACATTTCTTCAACTTGAATTGGGCTAAAAATCCATCCCTGAAAATAAATATTCTCTGAGTAGTGTGGAAATGCTGATCCTTAACCTACCTGGAGTGTCCACTGAGCATTTCCGGGAACTCTACTTGAAGTTCTCTGGGCATGGGATTTTGACATGTTCCCCAAACCAAAAGGAATGAGTGGGAAACAATCAAGACAACAGATAGAAGCACTTGCATTTGAATGAGTTTCAAGCATGCTTGGGTACTCGTGTGATCTGAGTGACTCAGTTTCCGAATACAACTGTCGCGTGGTGCACCGCGACCTCCAGGCACCCCGGAGTTTCTGAAAAAAATTTTCTGCGATTTTCACGAAACCACTTTTCTTCAACTTGAATTGGGCTAAAAATCCATCCCTGAAAATAAAAATTCTCTGAGTAGTGTGGAAATGCTGATCCTTACCCTACCTGGGGTGTCCACGGAGCATTTCCGCAAACTCTACTTGAAGTTCTCAGGGCATGGGATTTTGACGTTACCCAAACCAAAAGGAATGAGAGGGAAACAATCAAGACAAGAGATAGAAGCACTTGCATTTGAATGAGTTTCAAGCATGCTTGGGTACTCGTGTGATCTGAGGGACTCAGTTTTGGAATACAACTTACGCGTGGTGCACCGCGACCTCCAGGAACCCCGGAGTTTCTGAAAAAAAACATTCTGCGATTTTTACGAAACCACTTTTCTTCAACTTGAATTGGGCTAAAAATCCATCCCTGAAAATAAAAATTCTCTGAGTAGTGTGGAAATGCTGATCCTTACCCTACCTGGGGTGTCCACTGAGCATTTCCGCGAACTCTAGTTGAAGTTCTCTGGGCATGGGATTTTGACATGTCCCCCAAACCAAAATGAATGAGTGGGAAAAAATCAAGACAACAGATAGAAGCACTTGCATTTGAATGAGTTTCAAGCATGCTTGGGTACTCGTGTGATCTGAGTGACTCAGTTTTGGTATACAACTGTCGCGTGGTGCATCGCGACCTCAAGGCACCCCGGAGTTTCTGAAAAAAAATTTTCTGCAATTTTCACGAAACCACTTTTCATCAACTTGAATTGGGCTAAAAATCCATCACTGAAAATAAAAATTCTCTGAGTAGTGTGGAAATGCTGATCCTTACCCTACCTGGGGTGTCCACTGAGCATTTCAGCGAACTCTACTTGAAGTTCTCTGGGCATGGGATTTTGACATGTTACCCAAACCAAAAGGAATGAGTGGGAAACAATCAAGACAACAGATAGAAGCACTTGCATTTGAATGAGTTTCAAGCATGCTTGGGTACTCGTGTGATCTGAGTGACTCAGTTTTGGAATACAACTGTCGCGTGGTGCACCGCGACCTCCAGGCACCCCGGAGTTTCTGAAAAAAATTTTTCTGCGATTTTCACGAAACCACTTTTCTTCAACTTGAATTGGGCTAAAAATCCATCACTGAAAATAAAAATTCTCTGAGTAGTGTGGAAATACTGATCCTTACCCTGCCTGGGTTGTCCACTGAGCATTTCCGCGAGCTCTACCTGAAGTTCTCTGGGCATGGGATTTTGACATGTTCCCCAAACCAAAAGGAATGAGTGGGAAACAATCAAGAAAAGAGATAGAGGCACTTGCATTTGAATGAGTTTCAAGCATGCTTGGGTACTCGTGTGATCTGAGTGACTCAGTTTTGGAATACAACTGTCGCATGGTGCACCGCGACCTCAAGGCACACCGGAGTTTCTGAAAAAAAATTTTCTGCAATTTTCACGAAACCACTTTTCATCAACTTGAATTGGGCTAAAAATCC